>NC_139022.1:100559828-101159828 GCF_964662115.1 Mustela nivalis
GTGGTCCTTTTGGGGGGGCAGGGGTTATGGTTGGTATGTTTTGATTTACTTGCCCAAAGCTTCTTAAGCTATTTTCAAATATTAAAAATTGGAGAACAAAGTAAAGATCACAAACCTAGATTTAAACTCTTTCTAAGATGCAGCTTTCCAAAAAGTTAGGAACAGATATTTGTTCTTCAGAATTACAGATAATGTCAGATTCCTTCACAGAAGGCTAAAAAGCTCAAGTCTTATCTCCACACCCAAGAAAAAAAGCAAGCAGAATCTGGTGACTAAGCTCCAGCATCAAGGAAGATGCAGATTATAGATAAAGGCCATTGATAGGGTTGTTGGATCAAATAATGCTTGTTATTACACAACAAGACATTCCTGAACTGATAGTTGACTTCATTTTTCTCCACAGGCTGTCCTGTCCACACAATCTATGTGTCCCCACTTCTAAAAATCTAAGGGGTGATAACCCAGCACAGAACAACCCAGATTGCCACCGGCCTCTTTACCACGGATCCCAGCACCATCTCCACATGAAGAAACACAACCATAGGCAAACATCAGTCCCTAAAAAAATCTTAGACATTTTAATCCCCCAAATTTATGGATTTGCCTTAAAATAAGAAGAGAGGAAATGTGAATGCTATCATGGAAACATTTCTGATGCAATTCACTTTACCCAACTCCCGGGCCCTATTGAAAACCCACTGTTAAACCAAGCACGAAACTTTACAGACTGATTTACTGTTCTCCCTTCAGAGATCAATGGCTTATAGTTTATTTAGAGAGATGCCATTTCATAAAACAAACTAATCTGTAGCATAAATCGTCATTTAAGCCAATGGACTGACCTCTAAGGAATGCCTACTTAAAACGCCCCAGAACAATTGTTTCCACTCCTTTTTTCCCCTCTGGTTTCCTTTTATGTCCATAATTCTATCACCTCAGGTGTCTGAGGATCTCTGCTTGTGATTGACAGTTCTGAAAGATCTAGTTACTTTTGGATGGGTCTTAGATGAAGTTCAGTTTAATTAAGTCTGTGGTGCCACTCAAGTCTCAGTACAAAATGCTAAAGAACCAAACAGCAGAAGTGTAAAGCCTTTAAAGGCAAATTTCAGATGCGGTGGGGGAGCCTGGGGGTCTTTTGTCAGCCTATACTGCCATCTATCTAGCCGAGACCACGTCATTCTGTGCAAGCCATTTGTGTTCTCACCGCCCCTGAAGAAAGCAAGTCTCCAGCAAACAGCTTTACAGATCCCGAAGTTCACAGTAAAGAATGGACAGCACCGCCTCATCCACTCCGAGTCTGCCAACCTCCCATGGACCAGCAGGCAAATTCCGACCATCATCTTCTCCTCACAGTTCGACGTCTGGCAAACAGACATGCATGTCTGCCTCCAATCCCCATATTACCTAAGCCAGTATCAATTGCATAGGCCTTTGAATATTCTCTGATGTCACTGATAAAACAGATAAAAGTTGCCTTAGATAAGATGTGAGACCTGAATTAGAACCTCTAATACTCTAGCTATTAAACTCCTATACTCAGGAGTTTAAAAAAAAAAAAAATCCCAAATAGTATTTCTTAGACACTGACTGAACATCTGTAAAAGAGAATTGATACGGATGAAAAATCAAAAGAACCCTTTGTACTTACGGTAGAAGACATATTCAGTGTAGCTTGACCAGATCTTGTCATCTGTATACTGGTTGACAAAAGATGCTGTCACTGAGGAGTTACAGGCCACCATGTGGAATCCACACTCTGATAACATATCAAAAGCCCTTTCCAGATGCTTGAATTTGAGATAAAACCTGGAGGTGTATCTTTCTGGGGCTCGGTCAGGGTCTCTGCTCTCATTCAAAGTTTCACCAAATACCTCTTTTGCCAAGGAAATCCTTCCACAAACCAAAATCCGGGGAACTCTCCGAAACTTGGCATCTGCCTGCCCCTCTCTGCCCATGGTGCAGGACCCCCTGTAGCCCACAGTAATGAAGCCCCATTTGCGGTCCGCAGGGAGCACTGAGGAAGGAGGGCAGATTCTCGTGTCGCTTCCTTGGGAGGCATCTTCGAAGTCACTGTGGCAAAATTCGTCTGGGCTTTGCTTGATATCATCAGGGGTCAGGAGTTTGACCAAGTCTGGGAGCTGGAAGTACTCCGCTTCCCTTTTCAGTCTTCCCCTTTCTGGAAAGTGATCAGGCAGGACCACCTGCCTGTCCCTGAGATAGTCCAGAATATAACGGAACAAGAATCCATCTCTGTCAATGAAAAACCTTCCTTTGGAGTCCTTGGCTAGATCGTTAGCCGTGTCTCTCTTTGGGGAAAACATTTTCCACAGGAGGGAATGAGGGATGCTTATTAATGTGGAATGGCGGGTGAAATAAACTTGACCCCCGACATTCAGCTCCACGACCTCAGGGAAGGAGTTGGGAACTGCAGCCCCCTGTTCTCGAGGATAATAACGACTACAGTTTCCACTCAAAGCCATTGTCCCTTTCTTCTTGCTCTTCTCCTATTGTGATTTGAAGGTGCAATCCAGTGGAGTCACAGCCTTATCCTCTGCATCAACTTGCCAAAGAGGGAGAAGGAAGCTAACTTGTTAAAAATGACCTTCTCTTACCCCAGTTTTTTTTTTTTTTCCCCAAGAAGGCAAAATTCAGAAGAGTCCACAGGTGAAGTGATGCTGCAAAAGTAGTTTCAACCCTGGCTGGTGGTGAGCTATTACTTCACAGAATGTAATCAACTCATCTCCATCAGATCTGTCCCAAGCTCGGTAGGCAAGGCAGGCCAAGTCCCCAGTTACTCCGAGGTCTGTCTGAGGGAAAAGAGACAAAATTATTTCCTCAAGCCCAGCATGAGTCAGAAAAAGAGACACCACTGGAGAGAGGAGAGGGAGGGAGAGAGGGCGGGAGGGAAGTAGGGAGGGAGGGAGGGAGAGATTATTTTACATAAGCAGCCCAGGAACTACTGATTTCAGCCATTCTTCAACTAAATTGTAGCTTCTCTCAAGCTATTTTGTGTCTACATGTTTAGCCATATGCCTCTATCTCCAGCCATTAGTATTAAAAATATTTCTACTGGTATTTCTGCTTTAAGAAGGAATATAAGATTTTCAACTTTTAAAAGGGGATTTTTTTTTTTCTCCTCCAAGCTGGTCTGGTAAAGCAATAAGTCACAGAACTTACCTTAGTCAGTGCTGGAAACCCAGCTCCTGTGAAGAGATACCCATTTGCAAAGCAAGCAGAATCCACAGCCAGAGTCTGGAGCTTGTCAAATCCCAAAGAGTTAAAGGACAGAGGTATCAATGAAAAGTGCCAGAGAGATGTGCTCTTACAAAATAATATATATATATATATATATATATATATATATATAAATATTTATATAAATGTATATTTGTATGTTTGTATATAGGTATGTATTCACTCCCAGTCTCAAGTTGAAACAAGTCACAAAAAAAGTTGAAGCGTGATGAGAGGTGGTTGGGTCGAAGAAGCAAGGCAGAGAAAAATACCCAACCAAAGCTTCTCCAGTAAAAAGGGGAAGGAAAAAAAAAATCAAACCTTTAGAAAGAATCCTTAAAACAGAGGAGAGTTGGAAGAGGTACTGGGACTTAGAAGCTTTTCGGAAAGCCCAGCAGCAGGAAGAAAGACAGATGTGCCCTGCTGGGGTCCCAGGTAGCCACCCCACCTGCCGGCAAGGGCAGACGGACTCCCATGTTCGCAGGCCGGCGGGAGCCGCGGGGAGCCGGGCCGCCGCAGCGCAGAGGGGCCGCGGGGGGCTCGGGCTCGGGCTTCGGCGGCCGGCGGAGCTGGGTGGTTCCACAGTTCCCAGCGCAGTTCGGGGGCTGTTGTTTCAGCGGCGCAGGCAAGACACCATCCAGGGAAATGACTATTACATCATCTTAAAGGAATACGGCTTGGAGAAAGCGGAGGCAGCTCCGAGTCACGTCGTCCTCGGTGACAGGTCGCCAGGACTGCACGGGGACGCCGCGCACCGGCCGCGACACGCGACTCCCCTGCTCCCGGCTCTGGGCGGGGACGCGGCGCCGCGCAGCCACTTCCCTCAGCGTCCTGCCCGCGAGTCTGTAGTTTGCCACGGCCTTCGCTTCGCCTCTTCTTCCTGCTTTTTACACCTCCACCGCCGCCACCATTCCCCAGAAATAACCCCCCACCCCGGCGGTGACAGGAACACAAGGGATTTTGCATTGGAAAAATGTACAAACAAACCCTTGGCACAGGCACTGAATTTCAGCTGAAGGGCAAATTTCCCGTCCACATAGGCTCATTTAAAAAAGGAAAAGAAGAAAGCACACCGAAGGACCCCAATGTTCAAGCTACATAGTGGCTCTTTCTTACAAGCAAAGGGCATTAAACCGTGTTCTCCTTCAGATGCCCTCTTCCCCGCCCCCTTCTTCTCCATCCCTGTGCCTCCCCACCCCCAGCAAATTCTGAGTCTCTCTGGAATGAATGATATTCTTTCCAAAGAATACATGAGCTACTGGAACTCGCAGAAAGCCCACAGCTGACATCAGCAAGTCATTATCTCTCAGCTTACCTGCAAGAAATTGGTACCTGCAATCTTTTTCTGGGGCTGTGTCTTTACTGAGCCTCTCTTTGGACATGCCCCAGCCCCCTCCCACCTCATCCCAAGAGGACTCTGGTGGAAGACACACCCGGCTAAGAGACATTTTACTCCTATCCCAGAGGGCTTCCTTAAGTGCATCATTAGAGTTTCAGGAAGGCATTTCCAGGGCAACCTAATCCACTAACAAAGTGCTTCCAGTTGATCCTGCCAGTCAATAATGGCCCAGCCAACAGCTTACAGTAAGTCGACCATTTCTCCTTTAAAATGCCAGTGTCTTAGGACTCACCCTCCTAATCAGAATATAGCATTTCATCTATGAATAATACATGTGAGGCACACTCCATCCCAAATAACTTCTATTAAAAAAAAAAAAAAAAGCAAAAGCCAAAAACGGAGATGAAAGTATGAATTAGGTACATTTTAAGGGATCATGTGTTTATTGCCAACTCTTGCCCCAAGAATTAGATTAAAGATAGACTCGGCAGCAGGATAAATGAATTTTTAGTTTAACAGTCTTTTCTTTCAATAATGTCAGGTTACTGAACACATATGGAATATTAGCCAACACTCCAACACCTGATTATATTTGACTTTGTTTCTTTAACTAATGTATTAACCTGTTATGGCCTTAATCATTGGGATTTTCAAACCGGACCAATCAAGGGAATATTTATTATTTGGTGCACTTATATCGCCATCTAGTGTCTATATGCTATCAGTGCAGATCTGTAACTGACCACTTACCCGGGCCAAAAGTTAGATATTTCCTGCTTTAAAAGTTTGTTGTTGTTGTTGTTTTAAGATTTTATTTATTTATTTGACAGACAGAGATCACAAGCAGGCAGAGAGGCAGGCAGAGAGACGAGAAGAGGAAGCAGGCTCCCTGCCAAGCAGAGAGCCCAAGCAGGAGTCCTCGATCCCAGGACCCTGAGATCATGATCCAAGCTGAAGGCAGAGGCTTAATCCACTGAGCCACCCAGGTGTCCCTGCTTTAAAAGTTTTTATGTTGGTTTAAGTATGACCAGACACACACTGTTCACCATGATGACAAAATAAATATTTAGTTGCCACAAAACAAAGGAAAAAAATGGAGATCTGAGTACATGCTTAGTAAGTACTGGGCTTAGTTGTAGTTAGAAATAAGCAAACATTTCATTTTATTTTTAACAGAATGGGCCAGTAAACCATAACAATAGCTTTGGAGGTTGGGTTTAAAATATTCTGGGGACAGGGGTGCCTGGGTGACTCACTCAGTTAAGCATATGACTCTTGATCCCAGCTCAAGTCTTGATCTCAGGGTCATGAGATCTCCACACAGGGCATGGAGCCTCTACTTAAAATTAAATTTAAAAATATATATATATATTTTTTTTAAATTTATTTATTCTGGGGACAGTTTGGCAGGAAAGTGAGGATTGGAGATAAGAAAATAAGAATAGGAAAAACAAAAGGAACTTGAGAAAATGGAAATTACCATCTCATCTTAGAGATATATAAACTGAGGACCAGAGAGGGAAAGAATTTCCACAAGGTCACAGAGCTGTGAAGTAGCAAGACGGGGTTTAGATCACTGCCTACTCATTATGATCAATTTTTTGAACTGCTTATATTCTAGAATAGGAATGGCGAGGAGGCAAATTTAAAAAAAAAAAATTCAAACTACGCATTTGAAGAAATCCCAGCAATTCATTTTAAAGAGTTTTCAATATTAAGTTAAATTCAAGTCTAGAAGATTTTATAATTTAACTGAGAGGATTCTGAATTTTGAAAATGAGTTCTCTTTATTGGTCAGGGTTTCAAAGGTCAGACTACCTATTTTTTTTTTTTTAGATTTATTTATTTATTTTATAGAGAGAAAGAGAGCTTTCCTGCATGAAGGAGATTTGGGGAAGGGCACAGGGAGAGAATCTTCAAGCAGACTCCCCACTGAGCCTCTGAACCTGGAGCCTAGAGCCCAAGGTGGGAGCCCCATCTCAAGACCCTGAGATCATGACCTTGCTTATATCAAGAGTCAGGTGCTGAACCTACTGAGTCACTCAGGCGCCCCATGTGCATATTATTTACCTTTTAATCTACCCAGAGCCTCTGAAATCAAAACTGCATGGGCCTCTCTCTCACCTTTTGAGAAGTCAGGGGTTTGGTTCCAGATTGGCTCAAAGCCTTTTCAAGCTGGGGTCTACCGGCCTGGGTAACCATCCTCTGATGCATACATTTTCTTGTTCCTTTAGTCTAGGGGATCCAAACAAATGAGAAGTGAGATTAAAGAGGTAACAGGCTCGAAGGAAACAAAGCAATCCACCATAGAGAGAGATTTAAATAGTGCTAGAGTAAGCGCATGTGTCTCAGGGAGGTTGTCAGTAAGCCCAGCTGCTTGGTGCCTTAACAAGAGGCAAGAAGCCAATTCTAGGCTGTAAGCGTATTCCTGTCCTCCGTGTCAGCAGATAACACAGCTAGTGTTATTGTTCTGTTCTGGCAGCTCTCCGCTGAAACATTGTGGGATCCTCCACTCGGCCCAACGGCTGAACATAAAGCAACAGATTTCTCTTAGGGGAAGAGAAAGGGAGAATGTTTCATCCGTAATAGTCAAGACTATAGCACATTTGGATACACCATGGGTGGATTATGGAGTTGAAAAAATGTGTCTTAGCCTCTGTTTCCTGTTCCCTACTTGCACACACCCCCATAGCTGAATGCTGAAGAGTGTATTCTCAAACGGACAATTATAAATTTGGAATAATGTGTTCACTTTGCACATCCTTACCTCCTAACACATCCTTAAGTTTCCTCCCCGCTGGAGCAGAGATAGCTTTTATGCTGACTGTCTTTGTTATCAGGGAGGGAATGATCTCATAAATGTAGACCAAAATGCCATACATTCATTGTGTCGCATGCCCCAAGGTCTCCTGCATCATCACTGTTATCCTAACACAGGTACTGTTTGTGGAGGGCCAGCCCTCAAGAACTCACAACAGTTACAATCCCTCTTCTAACTCTGCCTGATGGCTGTGTGACATTAGAGGAGGAGCTCAACGTCTCTGAGCCAGGGTAAAATGAAGATAACAGGAAGACCTGCCTCCCAGGTGTGTTGTGCAGATTCAATACCATGATGCATGTAAGATCCTGAGCATGTTGTCTGGCCCTAGGTATGTGCTTGCAAAATACCAGCAGTCTCGATGATGGCTGTGGAAGTAACTCCATTTGTCATTGGTAGACTGAAGCGCAGGCATAAAGAAGTTAACAGAAGATGCCCAAAGACTGAAATTCAGTTCTACTTCCAAAATCTTCACTCTCCTCACTCTGCAGGTGTAGGTGAAGATCATTGCTTATTATAAGCATATGTATTAATAATGTGAGGATTTGAAGATTTGTTGGAGGCGATAAGGTGGGAGAATGGGAACTGAAAATAGCACAACAGTGGTTAGAAAAGAAAATACCACTGTCTTTTGTCCTACCATGTTCCCTTCTCGGGACACTTTCATTCATGCCACATGGATTTATTGAGTGCCTCTGTGTGTCCAACACAGTTCCAAGTACTTATGCTACAAAGCTGAATTCGATACAGTCTCTGAACACAAACACATACAAACACACACACACAAAATCGTCCCCATGGAAGGCAAAGATGAAAAAGTTCTAGATTCGTGAGCAGACAGGTGCCTGAAGCTGTTTTCAGCTTTGGGTCCTACACAGTCCACATATGTTTTGAACAGACCACTTAACCTCAGGGTGGCCTCTGCTTCCATATCTATAGAATGAACCTGTCTCCCTTTATAGAGTTACAGTGACTGATGGCAAAATAAAGATAAAATACAGCTGCCAAATTGTCAGAGACTTACCAGGCAGTAATTTGCTATATAAGAGACAGAGCAAGAAGGCAGCAAATAGTGATCTCGTTAATATAACGCCTTGCAAGAGAGAATTTGGATTAGGTCTGCATAACCTTCAAGTTGGAAGGGGAGACCCTTTGTGGTTACCCACTGTTGCCTCAAATCCACCTCCAAGTTTTACATAACAGCAAACATTCAACCTAGACATTTCTCTTGGTCTCTCCTGAAAATATTCTTGAACTATACTCTCATAAAATACGTATAATAGCTAAAGATGTTCATACCAGCATGATGCCTCTGAATGGAAGTATGTAAAGTTCTTCCAAGGGAACTGTCATTTTAAGATCTGAGCTTTAAAAGAAGTTTATGCTGATCTGAACAGAAAGTAGTGCTATTCGAGTATGAGATGATGTTATTGACTGTATTAGGGGCTTAAGGTTTTTGATGTGAGCATGTGACAGTGGAAAGAGGGTACACATTTCTGTAGTAGGTGTGGGTGCATGGTCACCTTTTAGGTTTCCCTTCAAAACAGAATTATTTTTATTTTACTTGTTTGGGGTTGTTTGTTTGTTTGTTTGTTTGTTTTTTAGAGGGGTGAGGAAAGGGGCAGCAGGAGAAGGAGTGAGAGATAATCATAACACAGACTCTACACCCAGTGCGGAGCCTAATGCAGGGCTTGATCCCACAACGCAAAGATCATAACCTGAGCTGAAATCCAGAGTGGGACACTTAACCGACTGAAGTCACCCAGATGACCCTGGGTTTCCCTTCAAAACTGGGAAGTTTTTCTGGAGCACATGGTCAAAGTAAGGAGTGCACTGTTTGGTCACATGGTTGTGTAAAGCCAACCCACACACATATGTACTTAGAAATTGTGATCTCAGCAGTGTGGAATGCAGCCCAGGTGGGAAGTGAAGGGATAAATAGAATATAGCTGCCCAACTACCCAGCAACTGATTCCAGCAAATACACAAGCGGTATTTTAGAAATCACTATTTAAAAAAAAAAAAAAAAAAAAGAGGTCTACTCTTGCCTCTCCCTGCAGTTCTTTCCCTAGAAGTATGCTTTCCCATGTATTATTTGTTGTATTACACGTTGGCTTAGGCTTCATTACATTTGCTACATATTATGCAATATATCTCTTGACAAAGGAGAAATTTGTAGGTCAGTAATTGTCAACCTTTTATCTCCTACGTAGGACACCCATTTTCCAAAGGACATCTTTGTCATTGTTCCAAAATATGCAACAGATCCAAGTGGTATCAAAACAGAACAGGGGCGCCTGGGTGGCTCAGTGGGTTAAGCCTCTGCCTTTGGCTCAAGTCATGGTCCCAGGGTTCTGGGATCGAGCCCCTCATTGGGCTCTCTGCTCAGCAGGGAGCCTGCTTCCCCCCTTCTCTCTCTGCCTGCCTCTCTGCCTACTTGTGATCTCTGTCTGTCAAATAAATAAATAAAATCTTTATAGGAAAAAAAAAAAACAGAACAAACTTAGGTCTTAAGTCAAAATGTTTATTTAAAAAAAAAGCAACTGGTCAGAAATTGCAATAGTATGCCTCTGGTCTCTAGAATGCAGTTGCATTTTTTTTTTCTGAATAGTTTCATACATGCATAAATGGAATTTATTAAACACCCTACAACGACTTACAGGGAGTAGAGCTTGAAAATCCCAGTTACAATTAAAAGGAGTGGGTGTTAGATTCAGGCAGAGTCAGGTCTGAAAGAGGAAAGTACCAGCTCCAGGATTCTGACCTAATCACTGTGCCTCTCCCAGGATGTTCTCCGCATGTATACATTAGAAATAAAAGTATCTACTCTGTAGGACTGATGTGAGGATTAAAGAATGTTCTGAAAGTGCTTGGAATACAGCAAATGTTCAATAAGTAATGGCCAATGTGATTATATTTATACTTGGTTCGATCACCTCTTCTGCCCCTGTCCCCTCTGCTCCCTGCACCTATGCCCCGGGTCTGTGTGGACAAAGGGATGGAAACTGTCCCACATTACTCATTCATGCTGGTGATGTGACTGGTCCCTTTTCTGAAAGTCTGCTTCTTCCTTCAAGCAGGGGAAGAGAAGAAAGGAAAAGGATACTGAAACCCTAAGCACACTTGTCCTTGGAGATGGACAATTAGTTGATTTAAAAGCATCCTCTCCAGCCTTAGTAAGTAGCTGTGCCTTTCATCGGATGATGCATGGAGGAAGGCAAATGAACAGGCTGGCTCGTTCAAAAGATCTCACATCGCTTTGCGGTGATTCAGCACAGTCCCTCTGGTGTAGCAATTGTTTGTAGAAGGCATTTTTCACAGCTAAATCCAAACATGTCAGTCTCATAGGTTGAAATGAATCTTACCAGTGGCATCTGCAGATGGGGCACAGCAGGAAGACAGAAGGACAAAGACCGAATAACAAATGGAAGGATTTCATTCAAGGAACAAAACTGAATTATTAGAAGACTTGAGGAGTCAAAGCTGGGGATTTCTTGTATGCTCTGAAACACTGCTTGGTATCCAGTGCACTTTCCCCCTGCTTTTTGAATGATGTGCAAGAAACCCACTGGGCAGGCATCATTTGTCATTCATCTTGCTCTCTGACCAATAGCACAGGAGTTCCTGTTTTGAAGGGGCTCACTACATCTTTGTTGAATTTAATTGCAGGAGCAAGAGTGTATCCTCAAATTGGCCCGATAAAATAATGTGTTAAGAAGCTGACAGGGTCATATTGGAATGAACTGTTGGTTGGGAACATAAAACAGTTGATTTCAGTTTCCTTTTTTTTCCTTTAAGATTTTATTTATTTATTTGAGAGAGAGAGAGAGAGTCAGAGCCCAAGAGCAGCGGGAGGGAGAAGCGGACCTCCCACTGAGCAGGGAGCCCAACTCGGGGTTCGATCCCAGGACTCTGGGATCATGACCTGAACACAAGGCAGGCCCTTAACCGACTGAGCCACCCAGGCACCCCTGATTTCAGTTTCTTCACCAAAACATTTGAGTTTTCCATGCTAGGAGGGATCTGTTCATTTGGTCAGGTCCCAGAGAAATCAACTGCCTGCAGAAAAACAGCCTTTCTGCACTTACCACTGCAAATGGGTCATGTGTGTACCCAGTTTGGAGTCAAACTAGACTGAACAAAAAAAGAACCATTAAAAGGAACACCCCAGCTAGAGCAAGACATAACAAAATTTTCAGTTTCAAAATTTCATTGATGCCACTTTCTTAAAATATCTATGTCAGTGCCTGAGGCCAAACAAATTAATAAAATCAACAAATGAAACTGGTCCAGACTGCCAGACATTTTCACATACATTATCTTTTCCGGTTCCTACAGCAATTTTCAACTGTTGGCATTGTGGGGAGAATAAAAGAGCCTCCAACAGGTTGGGTTATTGGCAATAGGTCACACCAAGCCTGCTTGAACCCAAAGCCCCCTTTTAAGTACACCAAACTTACTCAGCCATATAGTTCCTTTTATTAAACACCCTTAGTCTGTGCCCAATATTTGCATTTGACACCGCATGGCACAACAAGGACTTCCTAGTACAGATTCCCACTATATTCTAACTCTGGTTCTGGGCCTGGCACAGAGTAAGCACTCCGTAAGTATTTGTGCAAGGACTGTTAAGATTAAGAAGTGAATGAATAAATGAATTCATAAATAATGAATGAATGAATGAATGAATGAATAAGCTATTATCTGGGACAAGGGTATCCAGAAATTTTGGCTGGATACAACAAGAGTCTGATCTGACGTGGCATCTCCAATTTTCTTTACTCCTGAGATGTTGGTTTCAAATGGAATAATGATTTCAGAGATGAAAAATAAAAAGTTTGCATCTCAGCATAGAGAATTAGCCCTTCATGAATCCAAAAGGATGAGTAATACAAATTTATATGTTTATGTTCCAGAATTTAGAAGCTTTTAGAAATAAGAAACTGCTTTTGGGATAAGACTCTCCTCAGAACAATTAAAAAAAAAAAATTAAGTGCCTCGATGCTGGGGAAAAAATGCAATTTACTTCAAAAAAAATAACTTGAAAAGATACCAGGGAATTCTAATCCAGCCAATTTATGTGTCAGTCACTCTGCATCCTCCCAAAAAGGTATGTGGCATGGGGTGTGTGGTTAGAAGGCCTGGTAATGGTTGACCTACAGAGACACACACTGGGCACAAGATTTTAGGGGCTACACCACACAATTTAAATGTGAGTTGGGAAACATCACGCTTTCCCGTACAATGCAGATTAGCGCTGCTTCTGCCAAAGAAATTGTATGTTACCTTTATAGACCATGATCTGAACCTCAAGCACATCTCCCAATTACCCTAGGGTCTCTTGAAATGACAGGCTGGTTTGCAGTGTGTGTTTCTAATGGCTGCCGGAGGATATCAGACAATTATTTGAAATGGAGCCAGTGTCATACATCTTCCTGAGATAGCTGGTTGCCATTCATCAGGAAAAAGAATGCCGATGAACAAACGGGGTGACACAAAAAAAGATTTATGTATCTGATAGAAACTGGATTCAACCTGGTATCTCTCAACCAGCCCCTTGGATTTTTCACACATTTAAATAAAATTTTAAAAGCAGTTATGTTGTTGAAGTGCAATAATACTGGACATGGAGGCTGAGATTACCCCCAAATGGGATATTAGATAAAATCATAAATTCAGGTGAAAAAATTAGATGCATGGGCTAGGGATGAAGAAGTGATGGATTTCTTATCTGCACCAAAGAGAGTAGGCAAATGCACTCCTTACATTGCCATTTTGCCTACGGGTATTTATGCCTACAAGTGTAAAGAAAGAAAGAAATTGCCAATGAAAGTAACCAATAGAGGCCAGGCTGAGAACATCAGCGCCTCACAATAATAACTCCCTCCTCCCAAAAATTTCACCTGCAGAGCCACTGCCTAATCAGAGCCAACGCAGAGTCCTTCCCCAGACACCCAATTAGTCACAACAGCTGAGGTTGAGGGAGCCCAACAAAAGCAGCTTTCAACTCCTTTAAAATCCCTCTCCTGACTCATGTCTTTGATCTTCTTCACTTACTCATATATTTACCTATCTGTGTGTACAAAGAGCTACGTGAGACCCTGTAGGAGAGGCAAAGATGAATCAGACATGAGTCTCACCCTCAACAAGCTGATAATCCAGTGGGGCCATTGAAAGGAAAGCACCATACGTCCAACGTGGAGATCGGTTACGGCAGCCTGGACCAAGCAGTGATTGCTGTGGAAAGAACTGGAAGGAGCTCCACGAGAGAGGCACGGTGCAAACAAGAATAGAGCCATTTCATGCCTAGCGCAAAGTGCCCATTCATAAAATATAGATGGACTAAAGGAAGTGCCACCTTGCATCACTACACATTTACGGGGCACTCATTTAGAACACATTTAGAACTGCCCCAAACTGGACTGATTCATTAAGAGTCCTGATTGTCTCAGAAATATTTTATATGTGGATATAAATGTAAGCCCATTACAGCACTAGTCCCTACAGCTGATTTATATTTGATTCTCAGCCAACAAAGACGAAGAGACATTTGAGGGCCCCATCCCCATTATTTATTTACTCCACGAGTTCCCTCTTTCTGCCATGACTTTTGTGCCACTGGACCGTGGTTCCAGATGACTGACAAAAGGCATGTAAGTGATGGTGCTGCGGATTCTATAAGAGACCAAGGAGGCACCTGAATGGCAGCAAGCAGGCCTCACTGCAACAGCTCCAAATGCCTCCAAGGACATAGTCTATGAAACCCAGAGCACCAGACAGATGTTGCTTGGCAGAAATCCTTTGACATTCTGCACGGCAGCATGAGCCTCACCACTGCCTGGAAATATGGGCCAACAACAGTACTGAGGATAAAAAGAAGAAACATTAGGCCAGAGGCCTATCATAGCTTCAGGAGACTAGGCAAGAAAGAAGGGCCATTGGTGAAGTGTGACGGCAGCTGCACCGCCCCGCGGTATCATGCCGCGGGAATCTGGGAGACCACCTGCTGAACTAACTGACCATTTCCAGGAGCAGGCTCCCACCACCAATGCGATGGGCATCTAGTTAAGACTGGGGGATGGAAATGCAGGAGGATCCAGAGCACTCTTTTATTTCAGATACCCCACAAACCTGGTAATTAAGGATATCCTGAGGGTTTGGGAAAGTAGACCGTCTGTAACCGATAGCAGTTCTTTAAGGCAACTGTGTAACACACAGGAGATCTAATAAAAGAATAAGAGTTAACTGTTGTTCAGCACAAAAGGACAACCTCAGAGTAATTTTGGTTACCTTTCTTAATGCAAAAAAAAAAAAAAAAAAAAAAAAAGGTTTGCCTGATTTGTTGACCTAATATTCACAAACTTTGGGATGGAAAGGGAAAGAAACTTACAAAGAAATACGGCAATAAACTTTAAGGGCTAAAAACAGTTATTTCGTACCCAGGGAGGCATTAGTGGTTCCAAATGTGGGCTTTGGGATCGGGCTGTTCTGGGGCCAAATTCCAGCTCCATCATTTACCATTTGGGAAAATTATATCACATCTCTAGTCACAGTTTTCTCATCTGTAAAATGGGTACTAATCATCATTCCTTATTAGAGATTTTGTGAGGATTAAATAGGAGAATGTATATGGAGTGCCAAGTTCATCACCAAATCCACAGTGGGTGCTCAAGAAATGTAGCTTTCCTTCATGCTCTTTCCCCCTAAATTGTTTAAGATTATACACTGCCTAGATCAGAGGATAGAGGTTCATCATTAAGTTTACCCAGTTCTCTCTCTGGATACCCCTCTCGGAGTTGAAGGGAAGGAAGCAGAGCAGTCTCGCGGATGGCTTCAGTGTACACAACCTCTAACCTAGAGCTATTTGGGGCAGGTCAGAGGGCACCGTATGGCAGTGCTGTCAGGCTCCTTGTCGAAGAGCACAGTCACTCTTTACCTGACAAATTGTTAGTGTCTCCAACCCAGGTCCCGTGAAACACCAGCCCTTGCTCCTCATTTGTTAGATGTCACCTGTACCAGCATGGTTTCTTATACACAAGGATCTTTAGACAAAAATCTGTACATTTTTAAAGTTCTCTTCATCCCAGATGCTTTGCCCCATTGGCAAAATTCAGTCTCCATGGACTATCATCACAGTGCAAATGACTCCAAAATCAAAATGTTTAGCCTTGGCCTCTTTTCAATTTCTACATACCTACTGGGCTGTTTTGCACAGACCCAACACATCTCACACTCAAGGCTGAAGCCAAATATTTGTCTGCCACTCCCATCCATTATATTCCACCAAGTTCTCCTTGAGTTAATGGCATCACTGGTCTTCCTCTACTTTCCAGGTAAAAACCCATTACCTCTCCTACCCTTTCCATTGGCTCCTGATATCCAATAATCAAACTGAGCCACTCTATCTCTTCTATAATTCTTTCAGGTGTCTCTTCTCTTCCACTTCCTCTTGTCCTGCCTTTCTTCTTTACCTTTTACCCAGATTCATATATTCAACAAATAATCACCAAGCATTCACCATGAACAAGGTGCAGCAAAACCTGCGTTGGGGACCCTGAGATAAACAAGGTAGACCAGATCCTTGACCTCACAGAGCTTCCATCTTGAGCAAGTAAGCAAATAAATGAGAAAGATAATCTCCAATAGTGATATGGGTTATAAATAAAATAGAACCAGGTGATTTGAAAAAGAATCTCTTGGGCTGGGAGTGGGGAGGCAAAGAGAAGAGGATGAAGCACCACAGGTTGGGACTCACTGAGGAAGTGATATTTGAGCTGAAGCAAGAAGACAACTTGTTTACGTGAAGTTCTGGGAACAGCATGCTCTAGACGGGAGGAATGGTATGAACAAGGCTCACGTGTCTGAGGTCAGACTAAACTTACGGCTTGTTCAGGAAACCAACAAAGCCAGCAAGTGAGAGCCAGTGAGCAGAAATGAGAGTATAGGTCTGAGAAGCAGAGAGGAGTCAGCTGTGCTGGGCCGCACGCACACGGTAGGAGCATAGACTTCATTCCAAGTATGATGGCAAGTCACTTGTTTTTAATAAATCAGATTCACATTTCATTTCATATTATGATTAAAAGTGTGCAGTTTTTTTTTAAAAAAGCATTCAGGTGATTAACATATAATGTGTTACTAGTTTCAGAGGTGGAATTCAGTGACTCATCGGTCTTATATAACAGCCGTTGCTCACATGCCTTCCTTAATACCTGTCACCCAGTTACCCCATCCCTCCACCCACCTCCCCTTGGGCAACCCTCAGTTTTTTTCCTATGGTTAAGAGTCTTTCATGCTTTGTCTCCCTCTCTGATCATGTCTTGTAATAAGTCACCTGTTTTTTGAAGTTGTCTTTGGCTTGCTGTGGGGATAACAGAACATAGGGGAGCAAGATTGGTTGTCTGGCAATGAGTTAGGAAAACAGTTACAAGATGCTGGTGGCTGGACTAGGCTTGAGAGAGGATAAATGAGGAGAAACTGGTAAGGATTTTGGTTACATGGTGCAAGTACTGGTTGCCGTGTTACATGTGGATCTGCTCCTGTTCTTCTACCCAAGCTTTTTCATCTTGGTTCATTCAACACAAAGCTGACAGTGCCAGCCTTCCAAAGATGACATCGTTTGCCTACAGAGCTTAATTGGCTCCCCCCGTTGTTTTTAGAATCAAGTCTAAAGTTCTGGGTGTAGATTCACAGCCCTATGTTATCCAGTCTCAAGGGCTTTAGAGATATGTAAATGGACTTGCAAGGTAAGGGAACTAGAGTTACAAAGCAGTTCAAAAGTTCTGAGGTAAGTCATTTCACAGTGTTTTGTGGAGGAAGTGGTGTTGGCCTTTGGTATGTAAAGCACACCTTCCATGGCTTTATAAGTGCTCTTAGTCTGGGAGGTTCTGTCTGAAATGAGAGTCCCCATGCATTGACCAGTGGGGACATTTAACTCTCAAGGGAAGGAATAGGGAAGTTTGAGGAACTAGAAAAGATTAAGGAAAGTCTTAGAGTACAAATAAATAAGGAAGTTGTGTTAGGATTTTGTTAATTTTGTTATGATTTTGTACTTTATTCGTTCTCCTGAAATAATTTTGTTATGATTTTTTACTTCATTAGTTCCCCTGAAATATAATATGCATGTGTGTGTGTGTGTGTGTGTGTGTGTATCTGAATTAATACCTCCCAACAAAATTTAGTGTTTCAGAAGAGAAAACTTGAAAGAATAAAATCATGGCTCACACTAACCCTATGTGTTCCTTTTCCTTTCTGCCTTAAGCAAGCATTTCTTGGAAACTGATAATTCACATCAGCATCCTGAAACCAGCCTGCAGAAGTCGCCCCGGTACTAACAATCCAGAGGAACAGAAGGGAGCAGTGTTATCACTGAGTGATAACTTGCATAGGCTTAAGGCATTGAGAAACTGCACCTTATCCTGAGTAACCCTGGTGATTTACCTACCATCTCAAAGGGAATCTCAGCCAGCTGCTTGTTTCTTTCACTTGGTAAGTCTCCCGCCTGAAAACAAAGTTAAGGAGGAGTTTTCCCAGAGAGTGACCACTTCTCCCCCAGGTCTCAAGAAATACAAGCCCAGCTCTATGTGCACATTAGTTATTGTTTTGCCTTTTACAGAACAGATGGTGAAAAAATTCATCTGTACTGACCGTATGAGAAAAACAAGTTATATTCAAAATGTTATCAAGGTGCCTGGGTGTTCAGTCGGTTAAGTGTCTGCTTCAGGTCAGGTCATGATCCTGAGGTCCTGGGATGGAGTCTGGCATCAGGTTCCCTGCTCCGTGGGGAGTCTGCTGTTTCCTCTCCCTCTGCCCAACTTGTGCTTCTCCCTTTCTCTGTCTCAAATAAATAAATAAAACCTTTGAAAATAAATAAAATGTTACCATCAGACATGCCCTAAGGATTTTTTTTTTTTTTTGTACTGCTAGGAAAATGGATATATTCAGCTGTAAACCGAGAGCCCCACTCAGAAACATTCACTGAGTATCTGGTTCACACAGAAAATAGAGAAAAGAGTCCCCGCCCTCAAGACAATTTAGCAGACAAGTCTGGAGATAGCTCAGTGTGGGGAAAAGCTAGCAAGTACCCCCAAAAGACAGGTAAAAATTCTTGAAGGAATCTGAGGAAGAACTCAGCTGACTGCCTCCAGAGTCTAAAGCGGAGGAATGGGAGAGAAATTGGAGGAAATATCCTGGCGAGACAGTATTGTAATTGCACCTTGAAGGATCGTAGAGTCTAGAAAAAAAAAGGTACCATACAGAAGGGGAAAAAAACCAGTTGAAGGAGTGTGTGTGCCTGCGTGTGTGTGTGTGTGTGTGTGTGTGTGTGTGTGTGGTGTGTGCCTGCGTGTGTGTGTGTGTGTGTGTGTGTGTGTGCACGCATGCAGAAGCCTAAGTGTGGGCACAACCAGGAGTATGGAAGCTGGGAAAGAACAGGGCATGATCCAGTTTGGCTACAACAGAAGGTACCTGTGGAGGAGGAGTGGGAGGACTGCTGAGGAGTTTGCACTTGAATCTCTCCACTGGGAGTAGTGACTGAGTTTCTGAGGAGGCCTGACAGGAACAAGTTTCTCAACAACAGCTACTCCCACCCCTGTCCTGCCTCCTCCCTTGTCCCCTCTCAAAGGGGCCCCTTCTGCTCAGCTCAGCCCCTGCTGAAGGGTGTGGCTTTGACATCAAAGTTCTAAACCTTTCAGTTTTTGTTAACAGGCAGCAAATATCTTTCCCTCCCCACCCCAGTCATGGAGGAAAGAGAAATCAAGGTAAAAGCTGCTCTATGGGGGCTCCTGGGTGGCTCAGTGGGTTAAAGCCTCTGCCTTCAGCTCGGGTCATATCCCAGGGTCCTGGGATCGATCGAGCCTCACATCAGGCTCTCTGCTCCCCAGGGAGCCTGCTTCCTCCTCTCTCTCCCTGCTTCTCTGCCTGCTTGTGATCTCTGTCAAATAAATAAATGAAATCTTAAAAAAAAAAAAAAAGCTGCTCTATGACCATTTGGCAAAGTGAAGAATTGTGCCCATTTAGGGCATGACATTGAGTGATGGTCAGCAAGACTCATCTAAAGAAGGGTGAAGATGCTTTAAGTGTGTTGTTGTGTCCATGTTTCCACTCATTCATTCATTCATTCATTCATTCAACAAATATTGGTTGAGCATATTCTATGTGCCAGGCAGACATTGCTCTAGGCATTGGTGAACCCAAGTAACCAAATCTCCTTCATGGAGTTTACATTTGAGACTATAATCAAATAAACAGAGCAGGTGTCAGATGACGATGAGCACAGGATGACAAAGGAGGAGATCAATTACTATGTTGCAGGGGAGGGGCGTCAGTAAGCAAAGAGGGCAGGGGTGACAAGGAGAGCCCTGGGAGAAATGTGCGCTCTTTGGTAGTTTAAGCCTAAAAGGCTTCTTCTTGGCAGGTGAACTAGAGTAAGTACTGATATTCAGCCATCAATACTAACGGTAATAGATAGAATAGTAATGCCTATTATTATATGTATAGAGACTTTCACTGTGCTAAGCCTGATTTCACTTATTCTTCACAATTAACCAATAAATAGCATTAGGGTGACACTTTTAGGTGCAAAGGAAATTGAGGGAAAGAAAGGAAGGAGGGAAGGAAGGGGAGAAAGGCGGAAGGAGGAAAAGAGGAAGGGGAAGGGGGAAGGAGGAAGGGAGGAGGAGAGGGGAAGAGGGGAGGGGAGGAGGGGAAGGGGAGGGAAGGGGAGGGGAGGAAAAGAAAAAAAAAAGAGAAAGAGAGAAACCAAGGGCTCTACTAAATAACGTAGCCTGCCCCAGTCATCCTATTCACACGCACAGAGCATGGATCTGATTGCAGACAGTCTGACTCCAGAGCCTGCACTCTTCACCCAGACACCAGATTGGGGTACAGAGATAAATAAGTCGTGGAATTGCTCATAGTCTGGTAAGAGAGACAGACTCATAAACAAATAATCCCAGCACAGCAATAGGAGCTATAATTGAGGTATAGTGGAGTTAAGGAGACACAGAGGAAAGAGTGATTAAGTGCCTGACCAGGGGTGCGGTGGGGGGGGGTCATCAAACGGCAGACATTTGTGTTTATGTAATTCATGACTCTCTCTGGGCTCCCTTAGCCACAACGAATCTGCAGTTCCTTCCCAAGCCTCTTTCTGGTGGATTTCCCCAGAAATCCTTCACAGGCTGCCTTCACAGGCTGTGGTTTGTCAGCCTCATCCTGCACAAAGGAGGTAGTTCTGACATAGGGGCCGCACGAAGTCTTTAGAACTGTTCTGGAGAAGGAAGAAAAATAGTCAGGTAGCAATTTACCGTGACTACCCTCAGAGGCGGGTGAGGAACGTGACAACCAGGTGAAGTAAGGTGAGCTCCCCATGCCATGTTATAATGGAGGAGGAATGGGGAAAGGATGCTGGCTCTCCACCCAAAAGGTCATGTGCACTGTGCAGGCAGCTGAGAGCACAGAGGCTCAGGCAGGAAACCTGCATCCCCTTACTAGCATGATTTCCCTCAAACACCCCATTCTTAACCTTGTCTGCTGATGAACTTCACAAAATTCATAACCCCCCCCAAAACTGTATGTAAAATTCTATGTACCTATTCGACATTTTCTAGAGATTATTGACCTCATACACATTTTGAAATAGTATGTGGTCCCCCAAGGAGGTGTAGACCTACGTATTAAATACATTCAGAGTTGTTACTCCAATAGGTTGAAGTATAATATAGTCTTATTTACAGGCATCATTCAGAAGGCCTGAAAAGTCTATGTAAATGCATTGATACCATTGTTATAAATCATATTCATCAAAATTCTTGCAAATCAGTGTTGCCACTAGGTCCCCACTTCATGACTTCAGGGCTTGTCCTTGATTATACTGTGTACAGTGGACATTTTCTCTTCCTTTCGGCACTTCTGTGTAGGAGGATTAGCTTTTGAAGGCTACAGTGTAGTGTTGGTTCTCAACCTTGGTGTGTACAGGGGTGTGGGAGGGGGTGCAGTGTTAGATTGGGAAAAACAGTATCACATCACCCTTCTCGTGTTTTCAAGTCACATACACCCTCCCACCCATCCCTTCTCTACCCCCTACCCCTATTCCAGTCCTTTACTGATGCTGCCCAATGACAAACATGCCACAGGCTGAAATGTCCTCTTTAAGAACCATCACTTTCGGTTACCTGTCCTCAGAGGTCAAGAAAAAAAATATGGGATGAGAAAACTCACCTCCAGATGTATAACTCTAAAGTGCACTGGAAAACCGGACTATTAAACCCAACTTTATATTCTCAAGGACCTGCTATTGGAAGGCACTGGGAAAAAGAAAATCTAAGATGAGAACTTGACATTGGTGATTCCCTCGTGCTAGATAACTGTGAGTCTGAGAGTGACACAAGGCAAATATTACTAGCTTTTCAGAAGTACTAAAGGAGAATTTGAAGACAAGGATCTATCTCATTGACAGAAAAAGCCAGATGAAATCTTAAAATGTGGATGTTCATTTTCAACCGAAACGTTTGCCTAACCGCCTTTATATAAAAGCAGCCTTGCTGTTGTGATAAAGAGTGAGAAACCTAGGACTACAGATGATCAGAGCCTCTTTCTCCCCTAATGAGAAACATGTGCAGATATGTAAATGCATGTGTGAGCCTAGCATGTATGCATAAGCTGGACTCAGAGGAAAGTGTGCTATGCACGAAACCAATCACATCCACTTCCGGTGGGGTGGAAGGGGTGGTTAGGGAAGCAAATATCCGTTCCTGAAATCACAGCCTGAGGTAGAATCGCTGCTGACAAAAATATTACAAACAGGTTACTACTGGTTGGCTCTCCTCCCCTCACACTTCAGCCCAATTAGAGGCATGAGGAACCCGTAGGATCATTTTTCAAGATAAACCTAAAACTTCTACAGAAGATTTAATTAACAACCTGACTTGTGTTATATGAAGCATTCCAGAGATCGGCTGCCAAAGAAGGAATTTGATAAACAAGTAAGCAATTACAAAGCCCTATCTCCTGTTCGCCTTGAGTCATTAATGATTCAGTAAGGACATCACATTCCACATCTTGCCCCATTTTTTATTAATAAAATTTAAATCTGAAGGAAAAGGGGGAACCCAAGTGATATTTTATTATAGCAATCAAAATAAGCAACACCTCTCTCTCCCTCTAAATTTTATATGAAGAAAAAAAACATTGACATCACAACTGCTGTCAGAGACTTTAGAGTAAGATCCTACTATTTCTCAATCTCTTCTTGTTTAAAAAACAAAAGATTAAGAATGAGATGAAAAAGGAAGATGGAAATATCACTTGAAGTGCTTTCAATATGCATAGTAACTATTATTACAATAATGAGCCAGGACAATGCATTATGTCATTGACAGGTAGAAAATCATCATGAGTATTTTGCAATATCCATAGCTAACAGGCTGGAAAGAAAGTTAGTCTAAAAAATAAAATGGCATTCATCAGATCTCTCAAATAAATATATGACGTTTTGTGTTTTAGGAACCATTCGTGTATGTTTCTGTGCATCTGGAATTTAGGAACTGAAAAGTCCTGAGATGTCTTTTCACCATCAGATGGGTGATTACTGGACTCAGGTGTGTCTCCCCCAGGGGCACTGAATGCTCTCCAAGACAAGAATCATATCCATTTTTGTTCATCACCGGAACCCATCACCGGCATCAGGCACAGTGCCTGGCACTGTGTTCAATAAACAGTCACTGGATGAGTGGCTACATTGACATATCCCCATTCCAGGTCTGGTTCTTTCATTTTTCAGTTGAGGAAGTTGAGGCCAAGAACAGCTAAAATCCTCATATTACACATCTAGTGGCAAAACTGGCTCTAGAATGACCCTCTGCCTCCTTCCAATTCATTAAGGAGAACTGCTGTTTAGTGCAATTTTTTATCACTCCTTTACAGGACGACTGTTCTAAAGGAAAACAGAATCTTTTATCTTAGATCTTGTTGGAAAGATAGTAGGATTTTAACATATCTTTGGAATCTTGCCTTTGACACTTTGTTCTTCGGGAGTGCCCTGAGGAGAAAAATGTGGGCCCTAGGAAGAAAACTTAGTCCTTGCCTCAGCAAACTGTTAAAAAACTCCTTTTGCTTTCTTCTAATAGGTGAAAAGTTTTGAGAGAGACTCTGTAGCTATGTTTTTGGGGTTTGCTTTGTTTTGTTTTTTTAAAAAAGATTTATTTATTGTTTGAGAGAGGGAGCACGCACCAGTGGGAGGAGGGGCAGAGGAAGAGGGAGACTCTCCAGCTGACACCCCCCTGAGCTCGGAGCCCTCGGTTGGGCTTGATCTCGTGACACAACCAAAAGTCAGACACTCAACCAATGGAGCCATCCAGGTGCCCTAGCAGCTATGTTTATTTTAAAAAATGCAAAACTAAGTGCTACTCAAGTTCTTCTGAATAAAATGGTCACCACTTATGATGATGACTAGTTGTGAATAATAGTTTGGATAATATTTTTAAAAATTTTTAATCAAATCCCCTTATATTCTGAACAGGTATAATTAGTCAAAAAATTCTTTTAAATAGGCTTGATGCTCAATGTGGAGCCCAATATAGGGCTTGAACTCACAGCCTTGAGATTAAGACCTGAGATCAAGACCTGAACTGAGATCACGAGTTGAACGCTTAACTGACTGAGCCACCCAGGCACCCCCAATTTTCTTATAATCAGTGTCTAGCACAAACTTGGTACAATAGGCTACATATTTATACATGTATACATGTATTATATATTTATAAACTTTAGATGCTAGTATATGCCCTAATTTTTAGGTATAAGCTGTGTTGGCCAAAGGAGAGTCCCTGACGTCTTTCCTGAAGTAAGTATCAGGCACTGAAATTTGTGAGCTTCAATTTCTATACATGGCAAGCAAGCTCCGTTATCATGCAATTGGAGAGGAACCCCGGAGCCAGTCTGCCTGGGTGAGAATGGTGGCTGTACCCCTTATAAAGTAGATCCCTGAGGGCGAGTTAGCATGTTCTCTTCCAAGTACACCCAGGCCCTTACACACCTCAATTTTCCCATCAGTAAAATGGGTTAATAATAACATTTGCCTCACAGAGATCTTGTGAGAATGAATCAAGCAACATATGTAAAATACTTAGGACAGTGTTTGGTGTATAGTGCCCACTAAATGAATGCTTTTTATTACTCAATTATAAACAAAATGTTGTTGAAAATAGTAATTTTGCTTGTGTATTTGTTCCAAAAGGAAGAAAAACAGCCTCCTTGCTCCCTCAATGTAAATGAATGTCTAGTAATACTTTGTGGGAACAGCCCTCTCCCACTCCACGTTTCTGGAGTGCAGGTCGTGTTGATGCCACCTTTGTTCCAGTTGTGCGCATATGACTCACTTGGGTATTTCATATTCCCTGCCACCATGATTCACCAGCAACGGGCATGGGGTGCAATCAGAGCCAGAGGTGTGACTTGATGGCATTTGCTGAGATCACTGGGATTATAATACTGTCGGAGGCACTGGATTCAAAGATACCTGAAGCTAACTGTACCCTGAACTTGCCATCCATGGGGACAATGAATTCCTTTTTACAACATAAGCCTCTTGCATTTGTTCTTTACTATCTGTGATCCAAGTCATATAAACTTATATAGAAGAGCTGCTTAGGAAGATCTCACAAAAAATGTAGGTGATATAAAAAGAGTGATATAAAAGTGATTTAGTTGGTGCCAGAGAGGAAAAATAATGTGGTTAAGCACACAGACTCTGAAGCCAACTGCCCAGGTATAAATCCTGGTACTAGAGCTCAGCAGCTGCAGGACTTTGGACAAGTCACTTACTTATTTGTGCCTCCATACCATCCTCTGTAAACTGCAGGCAGTGAGAATATCCACCTTCCAGGGGTGTTTTGAGGATTAAGTAAGTTAGTATATGTAAGGTCCTTAGAACAATGCCTGAGATGTAACATGTACAAATGGGACACAAGCCCATTTTTTCACTATTATTCAGATCTTAAATAAGTGGTGGCATAGTGTACCAAAGAAAAGGTAGGGAAAATGGCTCTTATGTCATGCCAGCTGAGATTTTTCTGTATACAAAGGAAGAAACTGCTAAATTAAAAATGCCTCTTTGTAGCACTTTCCCGAATAGATATTTCTTCAAAGAAGCCATACAGATGGCCAACAAGCATGTGAAAAGATGCTCAACGTCACTAGTCACTAGGGAAATGCAAACCAAACCCACAAGATATCACCTCACACCTATAGGAGTGGTTACCATCAAAAAACCCCAGAAAGTCACAAATATTGGGTGGGATGTGGAAAACCAGAAAAGCTTGTGCAGTTTTGGGGGGAATGTAATGAGCATTTACTCTGGAAAACAGTACCATGGTCGTTTCTTAAAAATTCAAAAAGTTAAAAGTAAAAAAATAAAAATTACCGTATGATCTAGCAGTTCCACTTTTCAGTATAATCCAAAGTTATTGAAATCAGGGTCTTGAACAGATACCTGTACATCCATGTTCACAGCAGCAATATTGACAGTAGCTGAAAGGTGGAAACATGCCAAATATCCATCAGTGAATGAAAGGATAAACAAAATGTGGTATACACATACAATGGAATGTTGTTCAGCCTTAACAGTAAAGGAAATTCTTATTTATGTATTTATTTGAGAGAGAGTGTACCGGGAGGGGAAGGGCAGAGGGAGAGGGAAGGAATCTCAAACAGACTCCATACTGAGCGTGGAGCCCGACACGGGGTTCGATCTCAAAACCCTAAGATCATGACCCAAATCTGAAACCAAGTGTTGGACACTTAACTGACTGCACCACCCAGATGCCCCAACAGTAAAGGAAATCCTGACACGTGCTACAATACTGAGGCTCATTGAGGATATTATGTTACATAAAATAGGACAATCACAGATAGACAAATATTGCATGATTCCAAGTATATGAAGCATGTAGAGTTGTCAAGAAACTAGAAACATAAAGCACAATTGAGGTGGCTAGGGCTGGAACAATGGGCAGCTGAATGGATAAAGAGTTTCAGTTTTGCAAAGTGACAAAGGGCTGGAGATCAGTTGTGCAGCAATGTAAATACTAATGAACTGTAAACCTAAATACTATGTATTTATGTACAATGTATGCACAATGTATGTACAATGTAAATACTAATGAACTGTAAACCTAAAAATCGGTTATGATGATACATTTGATGTCATGAGTATTTTTCTATAACTAAAAATGAAAAAATTTAAATAAAAAGAATTCTTTAAGTACCTCTGGTCACCCTCTAGGTAGCATGGTATCTGATACCGCTGGAACTCACTGACATTGAATGAATAAACGAATACTCCTGGAATAAACCTAATGACAAAACAAGAAAAGGGCGAGGGAGTTTAAAGAGCGGAAATATTTGTGGAGTAAAATGGAATCAAGTGTCAAGTGCTATGTGAAAATTTATTATGTGGATGAGAAGACAGACTACATAATAAAAAAGTATAGGGCATGGGGTCTGTAGATATTGGTTCCAGTCTTGACTCATTAACTCATTTGTTTTTTTCATTCATAAAATATTTACTGAGCACCTACAACTTACCAGCCACAGGCACTGTTCGTGTGCATCAGTGAACAAGACTCTCCTGCCCTGTGGGGCTTATTTCTAGTGGGAGAGGACAGCAATATTGAACTTCTGGTTCGAGTTGGATGTGTAACATCAGACAAGTCCCACAAGTTTTCTGGGTCCTAATTTCCTCATATGTACAATGAGATGCATGTGTCAGGAGGAACAAAGTGACGCTTTTCCTTTTCACATTCCAAAGGATTTGAAAATTACATGTAAATATGGAACAAGGACATAAGAAACCACTAGGGGGCAAAATGAGCACGGCATAAACATTGTACTGATGTAAAATGTGAAAAACAAAAACGTGATTTCACTCATATGTGGAATTTAAGAAACAAAACAAACGAGCAAAGGGGAGAAAAGAGAGAGAGAGAGAGAGGCAAGCCAAGAAACATATTCTTATGTATAGAGAACAAATTGATAGTTCCCGGTGTGGGGAATGGGGGGGTGGTGTTGTTGATGGGGATTAAGGAGAGCACTTGTCCTCGTGAGCACCAGGTAATACATGGAAGTGTTGAATCACTATACTGTACACCTGAAACTAATATTACACTGTATATTAACTGAAATTAAAAGAAACCTGTAAAAGAAATTTTTTAAAAAGGAGTCACCCTTTTTGCATGAAAAAATAAGCAAATAATGAGTGTTGTATATTATTGTAGGTAGAGAAAGCTCTACAGAACAGTTATCCCAATAACTGTTCAAATAACTACGCTTTATTCTACAAATAAAGTACTTGATTTAGAGATCATGTTTGTCTGAGGAATAACAGCAGTTAAGTAGCAGAATGCTTGATTATTAATTGAAAAGCGTCACTAAAATGCATATAATAAGAACATGTCTGCAAAACCACAAAATACCAACATTGCACTGGGTGTGGTGCAAAAACAATGAATACTCTTATGCTGAAAAGAAATTTAAAAAAAAGATTTTATTTATTTATTTGACAGAGAGAGAGAGATCACAAGTAGGCATAGAGGCAGGCAGAGAGAGAAGGGGAAGCAGGCTCCTCGCTGAGCAGAAAGCCCAATGTGGGGCTCGATCCCAGGACCCTGAGATCATGACCAGAGCCGAAGGCAGAGGCTCAACCCTCTGAGCCACCCAGGTGCCCCTCAACCAACATTTTCAGTCTTTTTTTTTTTTTTTTAACATTTTCAGTCTTGATGCAGCACTTTACCCTTTATTAGATGTGAGGATCTGATACATATTTAGAATTCTTTCACTGCTTCATTGTTACCAAAGTGTATCAGTCTCTTTGATTCCAAAAGCAAATGTATATTTTTCCCCTTGTATCCCACTGGGAAGTGGTAGTTTTAAAATGTAAAAGAATGTTTTTGACAGTCTTCTTTCAAAAGCTGGAGTTTAATTCCCTATTCCTTGGATATAGGCCAACTTTAGTGATTTCTCGCCAATAGCATGTGTTAAAAGTGACACTGTGTGATTTCTAAGGATAGTGCAGAGGGAGGAATACAGCTCCTGGCTGACTCTGTCTTTCAGGATACTCTTCCTCAGAACACAGCCACCGTAATCTGAAAAGGGCCATGTTATAGGGAGAGGCGCATGTAGGTATAACAACTGAGTGCTGCATCAAAGGTTCCAATCAGGAACTAGCCTCAGAAGTCAGACCTGTAAAGGAATGAGCTCTCAGATGATTGCAGATGATGATTGCAAACCCTAGCCTTTAGGTTCCCCAGCTGTAGCTGTGTGGAAGAGAGATGAACTCTCCTTGCTAAGCACTGCCCCAAATTACAGATTTATGAGGAAAATTAATGTTATTATTGTTTTAGGCCATAAAGTTTTGAGGTGTTACTTTTACAAAGCAATAGAGAACCAGAACAGGAGCTAGTTGTCTTTGGGAATATGGCCCAATAATTTCATAAAAATAAACTGCCTGAGGATTACATCAGTGCTTCTGTGGGCTCCAACCGGAACGGACCCACTCCCACCTGCCCTGAAAACAATAAAAATATGCTCAGGTTATGCTATTGCTCACTGCCAAATCTCATGTGCACTGACGCTCGGGACTACAGAGTCTTGGAGACAGATCAAGCCTTGTCCTTCCAGGCATCATTTTCACTGACATCCATTGGCAGGTTACTATAAATGTTCTCCCAAGCAGCCCATCTGCAAAGGGAGTCTTTTCTTGGTCTGGACTTTCTAGTTCACAAACGAGGAACGGCAAGCTTGGCTGGATAGAAACTCAGTAATGACTTCATCAAGCAGGAACCCCTGAGGAACAGGAGCATTTCTCCAGGCGGGTTACTGAAGATGGCTAGCTTGCAGCCAGTTTGCAAGGAAGATGGGAATAGTGGGCTTCTTTGAGCTTAAAACACCAAAAAGCAGAAGTAGAGTCTGTGTGTCATTTATAGTGACTGGCACATGTTAGATTCTCAGTAAATATTTGTTAAATAAATAAATATCACAAACACAGCATTATTTAATGCCTTATTGTTAGAATACTAAATGTTACATCCTAATAGAGTATCTGATGTAATGAGATGGTTACAATGACTCACTTATTCACCATCTCATCTTCATTCATCACCTACCATCTGAAAGTCTTAGAAAGGATACACTGATGAATCTGACACTAACCAGATCAGTAAAATTGATGAAATTCTTTGTTCTGAGCACCTATTCAGCCTATCATTGAAGGAGGGATTGGCAGAACATATGACACTCAACACTGGACAGATGAGATTGGCAGCAGCTTTTTCATCACATTTACCCACAGCCCTTATGAGGAGGGCACTGAAAGCCATGCAGAGCCATGAGGGGTTGGCACACAGGAATAGAGTGAACCAGCACGGGCCATGGGGGAACTCTGTAGTGTCAAGAGGGTGGGGTGATTCCCAGCTTTCTACAGGGGTATATGATTGGCTTATAGGAAGCTCATAGGAAGGTAAAACCAATTAGGTTGAAGGCCATGTTGGGTGGAGCTGGTATGGCTGATGGGGGAGCTAGCAGGTGTGGAGCATTTCCTGCTGGGTAGGGGACACATCTGGCAGGAGAAAAGGAAGTCACTGCTAGGCTTTTGGGGCACCATGAGGGTCAGAAAGGTCAAGACAGCATTTGAAATTTAGATCTTATAGTACATCTCTTGGCCTCTGATCTTCCCTTGTAAAATCAGGTGGTGGGAAACAAGTGATCTCAAGGCTCCCATCAGTTTTAATTCTCTTTAATTCTCATTATGTGAAGCCACTCAAATGAGAGGTCACTCTCAGAGGCACTTGCTGTCCTGATTTGTCTGTGAAGACCTGTCTATTTTTGTCGATGTTGGCGATATCTCTGCAAATTCAGGCTAATCTCCTAGGGCCCTCTGAAAATGTTAAGGTGAAGTTGAAGCACTTTATTTCCAGTGAGTGGGAAGGGGAGTACATTAGAACATTTAGCACAGAAGTCAATTTTGGCATTATCAAAAAGAGCTCTTAGAGAGTCCAGGAAAGAAATGACATTTATAGGCCCCAAATCAACTATTCTTTTAAGTAATATTAAGTTTTTTAAAGTAAAATCTTAGCAAGAGTTAAGAAATGTTTATATTTTCTTTCAGAGGTAAAAATTCATTATCTCAGCCAGTATGGGATTTTTGAGTCTTATTAGATGCTGCAAATTTAGGAGTACAGGGGAAGAGTCAAAAGCACCTTGCTTGTTTAATTTCAATCAGAAGGAAAAAATGTTTGTCTTTGACTTCCAAACCTAAATTTGCATTATGTAATAAAAACTGTAAGTTTGGGGCACCTGGGTGGCTCAGAGGGTTAAGCCTCTGCCTTCGTTCAGCTCAGGTCTTGATCTCAGGGTCCTGGGATCGAGCCCCACATAGGGCTCTCTGCTCAGCAGAGAGCGTGCTTCCCCCCCTCTCTCTGCCTGTCTCTCTGCCTTCTTGTGATCTCTCTCTCTCTGTCAAATAAATAAAATCTTTTTTAAAAAAAGCTAAGTTTGATTTCACATGCCTCTGTTTCAACATAAAATTATCCTCATCTCAGGAAAAGAACTTAAGTTAATGTTATCAATAGTCTTAGTAACAAAAACTATCTAAGTACATAAAGAGCATTATGGTTAAGAGAGAGTCATCTGCTCTAATAGTCATAAGAGTAACTATTCTCTGCTCAGAAAAGATGTGTTCTCCAAGATTTAAGAGATAATTAAAGAAAGTAGAATAGTAATGAAAAGAGTGTGCTGCCTATGGGTTTTAAGCTAGGATGCTCTCCTACTTGGCTACCTGGCCCAGTGACCTATTTCTTATTCTGGCCAGACACCATTATTATCAAGACATTAATATGAAATCAAATAAAAATAAAAAATTAAAATTGTATAGTTTGAACATGTGACCTCCAAAGAATGTTTCAAATTTACATTTAAATTTATCTGGCTTAAAGCTCCCAGACCAGCAATATCTTGTGTTGGAAATATTGTCTTGTAACAAAATAAAGTTTAATATGACTGTCCTTACAACAGTAAAGAGTTAAACTGTAATGAAAAGCTGTGTTGCTTGCAATGTCTAACTGGGCATCATGAAGAATTCTAACAGAAAAATATAAAAAATGAATTGCCTAAGGAAAGTGTCATGTATTAAACTTACAGTCATTTCTAGGCTGCTCTCTTACTGACGATAATAAAACTTGATCCCTCCATCATTTTAAGAAGCATTATATTAAATTTTTTATGGCGATTGGTTTAGTGGCTAGGACACTGCCATTTTTCTTCTTTGAAAATGAACATATTTTCCACAACATAAGTCATAATATGCTCTGTATCCTGATAAACTCTGTGAAGAGGAGAGAAAGGGAGATAAAGCAGAAAGATGAGCACATTTTCTTTAATGTTTGAAATAACATGAAACACACCAAGAAAATCAAATATGGGTACCACTGTTCAAAATTTTCAAGTATGACTGCTCTAATGTATTAAACCAATAGTACCTGACATCAAAAGGTATGTGTGAGAGTAAAATGCACAACACGGAGAAGCCCAATTGGGAAAATATAGGACAGAAGATGACAGAAGCATACTTCTAATATACTCCAGAGGATCAAAAGGCAAATTATAAGACAATACAAAATCTGCAGGGAAGCATCAGAGTGAATGTATGTAATTGATTTTGGAAAGAGATAGTTTGTTCAAGCCCAATCATGGCCGTTCTTCAAAGTCCATTTTGGTTGCTGACAAAATCCTACAGCTTCTATAGCTATATAGATGTAGCAATGACCATAAGTTCAAATATTCACTGAGCACTTAGTATTTAGGCCTTGATTTTGCAGGCATTATCTCAAACAATCTTTGTAGCAAGCACGTAAGATGAATACTGTTATCCTCTTGCACTTTGCCCAAGAGAAAAGTAAGGCACAGTGACTTTGCTAACTTCACGGCGAGTAAGTGAGAGAGGATGTAAATCCAGGCCATCTGGCTCCAGACATGCTCCCTTAACCACTATACACTATTAATTCAAATACATGATGAATATACACTATTAATTCAATAGCCCTCTGAACATGAGGTAATTTGTCATGTGCCCAATGAGAAGATTACAAAAAATATTTTTATCAATTTGAATACATACACACTTGAGAATATAGATACAACTATCAATTAACTGCAATTTTAGTGTATATGTGTGTCTATATATATATATGCATATATATGTATGTACATATAAAATACTTTATATATATGAAATCACATGTTAGGTAAGTTAGCATATTCATTAAAATATTGCCCTTTTTAACAATTTTTTTATTATGCTAGTCACCATACAGTACATCATGAGTTTTTGATGTAGTGTTCCATAATTCACTGTTTGCGAATAACACCCAGGGCTCCATGCAATCCGTGCCCTCCTGAATACCCATCACCAGACATTGCCCTTTTTATGTTCACGTTATGTGACGCTACAATACAGACTAGTGGTTTAGCACAAGAACTCTGGAACCAGACCAGGTTCAAAGCTCAGCTTTATTATTTCCTATCTTGTAATGTTTGACAAGTTATTTAACCTCTCTGTTCTCAGTTTCATCATATGTCAGGTATGTAGTACCTACCTTGTCAGGCTGTTAGGAAAAGTAACTGAGTAGAAATGTATGAAGGACTCAGAGCAGTGCCGGGCACATAGTAACCATATGCTGGTGTTAGCTCTTACATTTTTTCCTACATGCTTCACTCTCACCTTTGGCAGGAGGGGTTCTGCCATCACTAGCCTAGCCCTCAGATGCTGCGTTTTACAGTACCTCCCTTTCTAAGTTGTTTGGGATACACAACGTCCACTACTGCCTCTGAAGTTCTTACTCCAAACCACAATATCCATTCACCTAATATTAGAAAAGCTTGATTTGCTATTTGAGAGGTTGTCGGATATCTACAATAAAAATACAGCATGGCTTCAAAAAGTAGCTTTAAAAGCCCTGTTGTTGGTTTTGTTTTTGTTTTTGTTTTGTTTTCTTACAGCATGAGGCACTTGGAACATTCACGTCAAAATCCCAAGAATAAATGCTAAAATGGGGTTAAATGTCCTTGCCTTTTAAAAACCCAATTTGTCTGAAAGCATCCAGTGTTGTTCCAGGCAAATCTGACTTCCCAAGATAGTAATTTATTGTTCTAAGTAAAATAATTGAAATAACAGAAGCAGAATTTGAGGAGGAAACTCATTTATAAGGGATAAAGGATAATTTGGAGGACATATAATTGTCATATTTGGGAAATGGAGTTATATCATTAATATTCAGGGATAGTGAAAATAGATCTTGGGCATTTACACTGGTTTTCACCACAATTATTAGGTTTCATTATGCAACTTGACACCGTAAGTACACAGCTGTCAAATCCCCACCTCATTTGGTGCTGGTGGATATAGCTGAGAGTAGGGGAAACTACCCATGCTCAAACCAGAATTTCCTGACAAAATTCCCCATGACATATTTACTATAAAACAGAGGGTAAAGAAGTCAACTCTAAAATCTAAGCACAATTTCACTGACATCCTAAAAAAAAAAAAAAAAGTTTTCTGTGTTTATGAAGTATGTAAAAGTGTTACTGTGTATTCTAGCATGACTGTCAAACTAATTAGAAGATACCACTCATAATTAAAATGTTGTTGTTGTTGCTGTTGTTATTATTATTATTATTTTGGTCACAAGTTTGGTAACTGACATATTAAGTCCCAGGGATGACTGAGCCACTGTTACAAGCGCACTTCATGTTCTGTCAAGTCTTGACTTGGTTGAGGTTTTCTCCTCCTAATGAATACAATTCAGTGACTTTAACAGAGGTCAGCACAATAGCCAAATACTGCAGTTTGCTTTAATATAACTCTCCGAAGACTGTCCTGAAGTGGGGGGATACGACACCAAAAGAAAAAAAAACAAACACTTTTTCCTCCCAAAAGAGAGGTCTACCTGACTAGCCACAAAATTGACTGCTATTCTCCAAGGTTCTCTGCAGGATGGTTTATACTTCAAAGTCAAACAATGTGGAAGATTTCATCATGTAACTTCACTTTTTTTGCTGGTCTTATTGAGTAAGGGACAGGTGAGGCTAGGTAGGGAGAGACAGGTAGGGGGGCTATGTGACTAGGCTCATGCAGAGGGGTACATGGCTCACAAAATCCCAGATGTGGAGAAATGTTATAGACAAGATGTTAACCAGAGGGAAGGCAACACTAAGCCCCCAGTGACAATCCATTTGGGACCCTTCTCCCTCTACAGAGCTTCTTTTTCTTCCCTTTCTGTTCTCACCTTTGCTTAATAAACTTTCACTTCATTTCACTCTTTTGTGTCTGTGAAATTCATTCTTCAGGTCCATGAGACAAGAACCCTGCAACCCTGCAACATTATCAAGTGGGACAAGGGTTAGCGAAGAAGGAAATCCAGTAAATAGGGTCATTGTTTTCACAGATAGAAGCAGAATTTCAATAACATCTACATCTAACAATTCATTTCTAAGCAGGTAATATTTTATGCTCATAATCTTACATTTTGTTTAAATTTGAGAGTAGTGGAACGCCTGGGTGGGTTTAAGCCTCTGCCTTTGGCTCAGGTCATGATCTCAGGGTCCTGGGATCAAGCAGCTCTCTGCTCAGCGGGGAGCCTGCTTCCCCTCCTCTCTCTGCCTGCCTCTCTGCCTGCTTGTGATCTCTCTCTCTCTGTCAAATGAATAAATAAAATCTTTAAAAAATATTTTGAGGGGCACCTGGGTGGCTCACTGGGTTAAACCCTCTGCCTTCAGCTCAGGTCATGGTCCCAGAGTCCTGGGATCGAGCCCTGCATCAGGCTTTCTGCTCAGCCTGAGGGGGAAGCCTGCTTCTCCCTCTCTCTCTGCCTGCCTCTTTGCCTACTTGTGATCTCTGTCGAATAAATAAATAAAATCTTTAAAAAAATTTGAGAGTAGTATCTCTTTTGATGGGAAGAAATGGAGACATGAGAAGAAACAAGAGACTCAAATTTTCTTTCACCATAAAATCACTAAGTAGATGAATAGATTATTGAATATTGCCAATAACTAGAATCTCAGCTTCATAGGTAATATGTCTTAGAGAGCATAACCATATAGTTTATCAAACTAGGATATTTTTGATAGCAAAAAAAGAGACAATATTAATAATTATTCTGGAGAGAACAGGCATAAAAAGGGACAATGTGGGGGCACCTGGGTGGCTCATTGGTTTAAAGCCTCTGCCTTCGGCTCAGCTCGAACCCCGCATCCCGCTCTCTGCTCAGCAGAGCTCTCTGCTCTCTGCCTGCCTCTCTACCTACTCGTAATCTCTGTCTGTCAAAAAGGGACAATGTGGCTGGCTCCAGCAAATCTGAATACATGGTCATTCTCCCAAGAGTTGTTCAGATGGTACCTACATCAGTAAATTCTAAAATGATTTATAAAAGTTGGTAAATTGAATTATTTGATGAGCTATTTCAGAAATTTCCTGAGGAAATTAGCTGCCCATTCATCTCAAGAGTATACTCATTGGTTCTTCAGTTTGTTATGTCCTTTTCCTATTATTATTTTTGTTTGGAGGGGAGTGTGGAATTTTTTTAATTGGTTGTTTTATTTGTTTCATTATAGTGTATAAGTTGAAAAAAAAAAACACCTTTAACCAGTGAAATTTTATCATTCCTTTAGAAACTGGTCCCAGAGCAATGGCCTGGTTTCTTTTGTAAAGACCACAGGATTTGGGGGCCAGCATATAATGCAAGGGCTCATGATATAAATTTTAATACTATAAGCTCGGAAGACAGTTCTGCTCATTGGCTAATACCATGGCATTCAGAATTAGGATTCCTGCACTTTCAGAAGTGATTTAACACTCCGTGGTTTAACACAGAAGCCAGAACAATCAAAAGGAAAGAATCTACTTGTGCCTCTCTTTAGTTCATAACCTTCAGTGGTTCTGCTTTGTCTTTCAGAACCAAAACAAGAATCCCACAAGACACTCTGTTCCTGGTCCTTACCTGTAGCCCTAGCCTCAACTCCTATGTGGCTCTCCTCCATGGTCTCTCCAAACATCCTGGCTTCATTGAAATCATTTATTTCCAAAGTCTGATTTTATCCAAGAGACATTTCTAGTTGTCACAAGGTGGCAGTGGCGATGCGGGGCTGTGTTACTGGCATCTGGTTGGTACTGGTCAGGGATTTTGCTAAACATCTTACAGCTAGTAAGGCAGCATCCTCTGTCTCCTGCCCCGCCAGAATCATTTAGATAAAAACGTTAATAGTGCAAAGGTTGAAGAACCCTTATCTACACCTTTTCTGACACCATATTTTCCTTAATCCCAGGTCTTGCACACACTATTCCCACTGCCTGAAATATTCATGCTCTTCCCCTCCTCTCTTTCCTCTTTTCTTTAATACATTCCTTTTCACCCTTTGATCATCACCTTTTCGCAGTGGCTTTCCGGATGTTCCGCTCCCGATAAATATTACACTCTTTCAGAGAATTACGTAGGACTTGAGAATATTAGTTACAGCTTTACGTATACTTTTACGTGTTTGATAGCCCCACCCCCAACGAATCGCAGGTGAGCCGTACCATTTAGTTTGCATTCATCATAGTAGTCCCAACAGCTAGTACAGCGAGGTGAGTTGTCCTTTATCACTGCGTTCAATTATTAAATGAACATTTAACAGCCTCACTTACAAAATGAGAAGAATAGAGTAATCATCTCATTAGGTTGTAAGGAGTAAATAATACACATAAATTCTGTAACACTGTGTCTAGATCACACTGAATCCAGAGAGACCGACGCTCTGTAGTTTGTGTAGAGGAGACAGGCTCTACCCGCTCAGTATCGGCGCTTGCACGACCTCTTCCACTCCTCCTGTCTGCAAACGATTTTTCCCTCCTCTAAATAGTTAGCAACAATTGCTGCGCCTGCGCTTTTCTGCCTCTGTCGCGAACCAGGCTACCGGAAGTGTCTTCCTTCTTCTCATTGGCCCGCCACTGGACTGAGTTTGTGGATACTGCGCATGCTCCATAGCAGGTTGGCTCCTCCCCGGCTCCTCCCCGGCTCCACCCCGTGTCCGCCCTGGAGGGGCACAAATCTGCCAACACGCCTGCGCGAACGGGTGCGCCCCGGAAGCAGTTCTTTGGCCCTGTGACACGTAGCAACGGAGCCTGTTCAGGGTCTTAAGCCTTATTGAGGGGTTTTGGGGGGTTGCTGGACCTGCTGACGCCGCTACCGCCGCTTCCCGGTTTGGTGAGTGTCCCCGGCTTGTGGTGCACTGTTCGGCTTCTCTTCAGTCTAGTGCAGCGCGGCTTGGTTCGGCGGTCTTTTCGCTCAGACCCTCACTCCCTTTCAAGCCCTTGCTTTGACGCGACCCCTGTACCTCAGGCGCGGCCTTCCAGGAGTCTGCCCTTTCCCAGAAGGCCCGGGCCTTATTTTGCAAGGAGACAGTCGCATTGTCAGCGGCAGTCTGCCGTGAGGTGAGGAATCGTCTTTGTTGTTGATATTTTAGACCTCCGTGGAACCAGTTCTCCTACGCCCCTTCCTCTAACCATGGCATATCAGCTCGGTGAAGTGGAGGTGTTTTCCCGGCTCTTGGAGATCCTGTGCAACTCCCACCTGGATCTGTCCTCCAAATGCCGTTCCCCCAATTACAGAAGAAATAATTTAGTGCCTTTTAAGGCGTTTTGCTTTGTACCGAAACGAATTCAGTAGGACCTTAGGTGTAAACACTTTTTGCCATTTTTTTTCTTTTTCAGATTATTTGCAATGGCAGGGTTTGATAACTTAAATACGGATTTCTACCAGACGAGTTACAGCATCGATGACCAGTCACAGCCGTCCTATGACTATGGAGGAAGTGGAGGAGCCTATAGCAAGTAACTTGTCAACTTTGACAATATGTAGCCCAGACTGAATGAAAGCCTGTATCCTTATTGTTTGGTTCTGCCTAAAACTGAATGTGTCACCATGTCCCTTGTCAGGAATGTGATTTTTCATAATCTTCCTTCCTCTCGAAAGATCTGTGACACTGGTTTGGGTTTGACAGGATTGCCCTATTTAGAGTTTGGTATCTTCTGTGGTATCTTCAGGTGTGCCCTGAGTGCAAAAGTAGATTGTTAAAGTACTGTGCATCATTTAAGGTAGGGATATTAGCTTCAAGTATCTAGAAGATAACCTAAGTGATTTCTTCTACAGAACCAGTTAAAAATTTGAAATCTTGTGATGACTAGTTTAAGCGTTAAATCAATCCAGATTTCAGACCTTACCAATGTTAATTGAAAGGGCTTAGTGACACTGTTTAGCAGTGTTAGCTCCCTGTTATGAATCATCAGGTGATTTTTTTTTTTTTAATAGCAAGTGATAATCATCTTTATTACTGCTCATGTTGAAACCTTATGGGTAGTACACACAAGTTGCCAGTTGCTGACAGTCCCTGCCAGGGGGGAACTCAAAACCTTTCAGCCCTGAACTGTTGAGAACAAAACAAAACAAAAAAAACCCCAGATTTTTTAATAGTCCCTGGTAGTAGTGGCAGAAATACATTAGCTGATGCTATCCACCAGTCTCCTCTAGGACATAATATTTTTCGTTTCTTAGGACCTTAAAGATAATCTTATCAGTCATTTCCAATACCAGGATGGCTTAACCTTTTTTAGATGGTCCAGGACCCCTTCTGGAATCCTACAAAAATGAGGGACTTCTTTCTGAGATGTAAATGTGCACAAGGAGATGCCCACATAAATATCCATATTACTGCACAGTTGATGTGCCTTCTGATGTTCGTCTATGAACCCTGATTTAAAAACCTCATGAAAGTCTCCCAGGATGAGGGCATGGGAAGGTTTTGTTTTGAATCAATCTGAGAGAAACATGTAGTAGTAGAACATGTTTGAATAAATAAATCTGAATGAAAGTGCCTAAGAATTTAAAAAGCAAAGCAAAAATCAAATTCAGTCTTCAGTATGGTCTGTCTTATATAAGTTGCATTTTTTATACCTTTTGACCCCTTGAGTCTGCTTAATTTGATATATTCTAAGCCCTTTTCCCCCCTAAAACCTAACACATTGAACAGTGGAAGTGAGCATGTGAAAAATACTATAAATCAGTTTTTTCCTTCAGTTAAATTTTCTTATATGCCATCAGGGATTTATCTTCTTTGAACAGTTAATTGGGCAGAATTGGAGAAATCTTGTTGCGAAATCTCCATTCATTTATTTACTTAAGAATGTTTTTTGTTTGTTTTAATCTATGTATGAGAGGAAAGTGAATGGAAGATTGGCCAGAGTGCAAAGGGCTTTGAAAAACCGGTCTCTGTACGCAGTCCTGTTTTTAACCTAATGATGTAAGACCCTGCAGAACTATTAGATTTAGATCATAGCCTCATAGGTTTATTTATCTCTGCCTTTCTTTTCTCCTGTCCCTGTTTGCATCTCTTAAATGTGTGACTTGTCTTTTCATTCCAGATATCATCCTCTCATTTTAGTTTTACATAGGAGCGTTGTTTAGATATTCTTTTGCTAAATATTCTCCCAATTCCATTGCAGCCAGATCATGTGCCAATAACCATTGCTTCAGTATGATGAGGTTTTTTTGTAGTTGCTCATATACCCATTATTGCCAATTAACAAATATGAATTTATAGATGAAGCCTAGGAAAACAGGAAGCTTAATGTATTGGCAGTAATAATTGGGTTTCATTTGTAAGTATCATTTATATATTCTTATAACAACAATAGCAGCAACAAAAAGTAAAAGGCCCTTTGATCTTAATCTGTTGAGTTTTATGATTATCCTATTGGACAGGTCTCACACTCTATGCTAGATATGCCTATAAAATGCCAACTACATATTTTTAAAGTATTTGAAGCCACTATTTTTTCATCTTTGACTTAACTGATAAGAACCTATATAGAATACAATGTTGACTTAGTCTCTAAAGATTGTGTCTACCACACTATATTCTAGTTTAAACCCAGTAGGAGCGAGCCACCAATTTTCCTGACCAGATCCTTCCAGAAAATGAAAACAGTAAAATTCCATGGTGTTGTTTTTCTCACCTTGCATCTTAAAGAAGGAATGATGGTACCACTTCTGAAGCTGTCGTTTGCTTGTAGTAGTTCTATTCCTTACATGACATGAGTCTATATGAACAGTTCTACAGGGTGGACTGCAGACTTCAGAGGATCCTTGAGACCATTCAGGGGGTCTTTTAAGTTTAAAACTATTATTATAACAATATTAAGACACTATCATCTACCTTTTCAGGTGTGTTGACATTTGTACTGATGTTGTAAAAACAATGACTGGCAAAACTGCTAGTATCTGAATATGAGTCAGACAAGGGCATCAGATTGTTCTAGTAATCATTGTATTCTTCATCAACACACACTTTCTGGGGTGTGGAGGGAACCAGTTTATTTGAGGATGCCCTTGATCTGGGGCTGTCAGTCATTAAGTGTCTGCCTTCAACTTGGGTCGTGATCCCAGGGTCCTGGGATTGAGCCTGCATTGGGCTCCCTGTTCGGCGGGAAGCCTGTTCCTCCCTCTCCCACTCCCCTGCTTGTATTCCCTCTCTTGCTGTGCCTCTTTATGTCAAATACATAAATAATTTTTTTAAAAGGATGCCCTTGATGAAGCAGAAAAATTATGCTGCTATTAAATCCTAACCCTTTAGTACCCATACATTAAAAATATTCTCTATGTCAAAATGGAAATGTCACAAAGGACCTCTTGTTCATACTGAAGTACAGTGATTCTCTCGAGGAAAAGCCCCTGTGCATTTTGAATCATAGGCTGTATCAGCTGCTCTCCATGAAAACCATTTTTATTGGAAAGCACATCCTGATAGACAAACTATGGTTATTTAGACTTGAGTACTGGGCAGATATTTTCTCAAAGATGAAATAATGAGCTTCTTACTCAAGAAAGAAAACTGACAGCCTGTGTAGCCAGTGGTTAAATTCAAATTTTCAGGTAAAAATGAGGATTTGGGAAAACTGTCCATTACTATAAACTTTTCACCTTTCCAGAATTAACCATTTTTCTGATGAAATCATTGGTGACATTAACAAAGGTGATTTTCCTGTGTTTATACTTGATATATATGTTTTTCTATTAAACATGTCAATGTTTGGAAGAGCTGAATCACCCACACTAATATTTTCTAAGCAGTGAATGTTAAAAAATCATACATAAGTAAAGCAAGTATCCATTCATAAGGCAAGACAGATGAGTGTATTCTAGTATAAAGTTTATTAGTATTGTTCCATTTTCTATGTTGCAACTTAAGTTTAAAAAACTACCACTTTGAGTAATCTGAAAAGGTTGTTAAATAATTTTCCAGCTGTTTGTCTGCAACACTAGATTTTCTTAAGCTATTTCAACTAAAATTAAATGCAAAAACAGATAAGAACAGTGTTTTCTTTTTTTTTCTTTTAAAGATTTTATTTATTTATTTGACGGGCAGAGGTCACAAATAGACCGAAAGGCAGGCAGATAGAGAGAGAGGTGGAAGCAGGCTCCCTGCTGAGCAGAGAGCTCATGTGGGGCTCGATCCCAGGACCCTGGGATCATGACCTGAGCCGAAAGCAGAGGCTTTAAACCACTGAGCCACCCAGGTGCCCAAAGAACAGTATTTTCTTCTTAAGATTTTTTTTGGTTTTTTTTTTTTTTTTTTTTTTTTGATAGACAAAGATGACAAGTAGGCAGAGAAGTAGGCAGAGAGGGAGGAGGTAGTAGGCTCCCTGCTGAGCAGAGAGCCCGATGCAGGGCTCGATCCCAGAACCCTGGGATCATGACCTGAGCCGAAGGCAGAGGCTTTAACCCACTGAGACACCCAGCTGCCCAAAGAACAGTATTTTTTATTAAACCAGATGTTAATGAGATTGTCAAAAATACAATGCAGTGCCACTTTTCTCACTAATTTTTATAGTACTTTTTCATAAAAATTTATGCTGATATGTAACTGGTTTATTATTACTTTGAATCAATATTTTAAACATTTCTGTTTTAATTTCTAATGTGATAAATAATGACAGATACATCCACATAAATAAAAAAAAATCTTTGGGTTTCCCAATAATAAATTTTAAGTGTATAAGGGGATTCTAAGAGCAGAAAGTTTGAGAACCACTCATTCTTTTTGGTTTTCCTGTTGTACACACATTCATATCCGGCCTGTCTCTTTTTTTGAGGGAGAGATAATAAGATACAGTCTGTTTATGCAGATTGTAGAAGGCTCCTATATGGAGCCTTTCTAGCTGGTTCATAAACTCAGAGGTAGATTATGATATATTCTAACAGATCATCCAAACAGCATATTATACTAAATAAAAAAATATTGATTCTTGTCCTAGTTCATTTCAGCCATCTAGTCCTGTTGCTTGTGTGTGTGTGTGTGTCTATGTGTAAATAATTGGAAATCAACATATTTGCATATAAAAATGATAGGGGAAGCGTATATATGGAAAAAAGATACTATAGTTCTGTCCATAAGGTAGGATTTGGGGGTGATTTTTATTATAATTGGTAAGAGTTAGCCACTGGAATCAAAGTCTAGCTTTGCATCCTGCCCCACAGAGGGAAATCATTTTCACCCAGATAGCAGTTTCTACATCTTTAGGCTGGGAAGGATGATAAAATAAACCTCCTAAAGTGGTAGTGAGGTAATAGGATATAATTCACATTAAACACTTGAAACAGTAATGTTCAAATAGGTTATATGTATTTTTGGAAATTTTTAGTAGTTAATATGTAACTATATATTATATATAACATTTTAGAATGAATTAATTTTAATAAGTAGTAAATATACAACATTTTTAAAGGTGTAGAAGTTTTTAATATGAAAATTAAGTCTTCCACTTCCCCTTGCTTCCAGGTCCTTTTACCTATATAATTATATGTGTTATACTATATTACATTATACCTAAACCTATGTAATTGTATGTATTATACTTAATGTTTGTATATGTATATAAAATACATATATATACAAATATATACATACAGATATATTCTAAAAAGTGCCATCACAGTGGTACATACAGTGAATACTGTTCTGAACATTGGGTGTTTTTCGATTCTGCCCACTGAATATTTTTTTGATTATCATTCCTTATTAGTACCCATAAAAGTACCTCATTCCTTATAACAGTAGTAATCTATGCCCCTATTACAATATATTTACTAGTAACTGTATTGTTTTTTATCTTTTGCTATTAAAATAGTGTTTCATCAAAGTCTATATTACTATATAGCCAGAAAAATGAATAGCATTTTTTTAAGCTTGGATTGGATTAGTGTGATAATTAAATCTTCAGAGTCCCATTGGGCTCTCCAGAGGGCTGTGTGTAGTTGAAATTTTGCTATTGCTTAGATATGCTTTTAATCAAGATGTTCAGTTAATTTAAAAATTAGATTTAATTTTAAAATTTCAATATTCATGGCAGTCATTAGATTTTATATTTGTCAATAGGGAACTATAAAATTTTTAAGTGTGATTAAACTAAAGGATCTTTAAGGCTTCTCATTTCTTTTCAAAAATATCTTTGAAAATAATTACTTTACTTCTGTATTTGTTACTGTGTAATGAGATTAGTCCATTGATAGGTAAGCCATATTTTTTCCCAGAACATAATAAAACAGATTTTATGGGTGTTTTTTTTTTAAGAGTTTGTTTATTTCTTTGACAGACAGAGATCACAAGTAGGCAGAGAGGCAGGCAGAGAGAGCAGAGAAGCAGGCTCCCTGCTGAGCAGGGAGCCCAATGCAGGGCTCTATCCCAGGACCTTGAGATCATGACCTGAGACGAAGGCAGAGGCTTAACCCACTGAGCCACCCAGGCGCTCTGATAAAACATGTTTTTAAAGATACTGCTTCAGCATCCTTCTTTTCCCTGTTGTTTTCATCATTAAAATAGCCTTGGTAAAGCCTCTTTTTCTACAATGCAGGATTTACTATAGTACATATCAAATGAGACAGTAGTTGTACACCTACTTTGAAAACTTAAAAGTGCTATTCAAATACAAGGTGTACAATGCAATAATGTTTTGTTATATTTAGAAAGCTTTCACAGAAAGAGGCTTGAATTTTTTCCCTATGTATTCGAAAGTGGTCATGGTTTGTGAAGAGATTTACCCACTTGCAAAAAATAACATCCTACAAAGAGTCAGGAAGAATTATTACATTCGATAGAGATCCAAACTACAGTGGAAAATTACATAGCATGTAGTACAGCCTGTCATGTTATGTTTTCATTTGTAGTCTTAGGCATCAATTGTATTTCACAGTTATCTTCATATTACATATATTTACTGAAGGGGGAGAAATAGATAAAATTCTTAAGTTTTCATTTGTTGACCACCTAATGTTTAAAAGTTTCATAGTTTGTAAAATGCTTAAGCACTGTGTAAGTGTTGGTGTCATTAGAAAGATTATCTAAAAAAACACAGCTTAACATTGTAGATAATAAGATCATTTTAGTTATAATTTCAGCACCATTTATGAAAACTGGCAAAGTAGCTATTCTAGGGAATTGTATGACTATGACTCTGTAGCTCTCAGAGATACCACTGTTGACGTAATTCTGAGAAATGTAACTTTGATTTACAGACAGTATGCTAGCTATGACTACTCGCAGCAAGGCCGATTTGTCCCTCCAGACATGATGCAGCCACAACAGCCATACACTGGGCAGATTTTTCAGCCTACTCAGGCGTATACTCCAGCGACACCTCAGCCATTCTATGGAAATAACTTTGAGGATGAGCCACCTTTATTAGAAGGTAGGATTGGTTGCAACAGTTCATAGTATTTTGTAGTGTCCATCTGGTCAGTGAAAATAGATCTTAGTTTGGAGAACTTGTCCTTTCCTTTAAAAGAATGATGGTACAGAAAAAAATAGATATGAAACCATATTGAGGTACAGAAAAAAACAGATATGAAACCACACTGAGCCATAGGGGACCAGAGTTTTTAATAGATCTCTATAAAGTGATAATTATGTTAGTATTTGAGCATTGACTTTGACTTCACATTAATGATTAAATTCTGTCAGTGGAAGAAATGAAAGGAAATAACATGGTAGTGATTATTTTACATGGAAGAAGCTGGCAAAACCAGTAATATCACTGAAAAGAATAGCATTTTTCAAACTATTCTAAAACCCATAAAGCAGTAGTTCTGTACATTTTGAGGGGGGTTGGATACCCTTTCAAAGTCTAATGAGAGTTATGAATACTCTTCTCAGAAGAAATGCACAGTTGTGCATAGAAACATAGTTTCATATACAATTTCATAGCATCTCCAGGTATGTAGAGAACCCCTTACTGTTAATGCTGTCCATATATTCTTTGTTATGCAGTCATAGCTGAGAATGTCTTGTTTTTTTCATATCCATACACTTTTCCAGTACCAAACCAGAAATAGGATATTTGTGGAGTAAACCCCATAGTGAGTGAAGACTGGTATTGAAGAATTATCAAAATGTCTCATATTGCTAGATTCTCTTTTGATAATGAGTGCTTCATTTTTTCTCCAGTTGCCTCATGGATTCAGGTAAACTAAAGGTGTGTCACAAATCCTAATGGACTGTCTTACTTTCTTTTCCTTTAGAATTAGGTATCAATTTTGACCACATCTGGCAAAAAACACTAACAGTGTTACATCCATTAAAAGTAGCAGACGGTAGCATCATGAATGAGACTGATTTGGCAGGACCGATGGTTTTTTGCCTTGCCTTTGGAGCCACATTGTTACTGGTAAGATTTCAGTTTGAACTCTATGTGTGAGATTAGAAAACGGTCTCTCAATGTCCCACCAGGAGCCATTTTTGAGACTCTGTTTATATATCAGATCTTGAATGTATTTTGAGTGGTATTAGGTTGTTGGAATATTATGTACCCATTCATCAATTCTCCACTGATAATAAATGTCATATAATTAGAAATAATTTTTTGTTTGAAGAAAAGGTCTAATTATTAGGGGAAAGAAACAATAACGTGTGGCTTTAGTCCATCATCAAAATTCCTTATTTTTAGAAATTGACATTTTTTAGCCTGTTGCTCTTTTACTTCTGTATTTTAATGATAGCTTTTTTTATTTTTTAAAATCTGTGGACTTTGTGCATTGTTCTGTTATTATAGTGGTTTTGGTTACTTTCCTATATATTAACTTCTAATGAATCGGAACATTAAAGGACAAGATGTTTTAACTGCCTATCTCCTACTTCCGAATGTTAAAGTATATTGGAAATGAATAGTTGTAAAGATAATTTGCTAATATATGTTGTATTTTATCTTACGTCTCTGAATTAGAAAAGATAAATGATGTAATGGATAGAAGATGGGATTTTTTTTTTTTATTAAAGATTTTATTTATTTATTTGACAGAGAGAGAACACAAGTAGGCAAGAGGCAGGCAGAGAGAGAGGGGAAGCAGGCCCCCCACTGAGCAGAGAGCCTGATGCAGGGCTCAGTCCCAGGACCTTGAGATCATAACTGGAGCTGAACGCAGAGGCTTAACCCACTGAGCCACCCAGGTGCCCCAGAAGATGGGATTTTTAGTCAGGAAATCTGGGCATTAGTTCAGTGCTCCTGCTCTGTCCTGGAGCAAGCTGTTTTCGTCTTTTTGCTTCCTCTTATAATTTTGTGATTCCCACCTCACAAGATTGTTTACAGATTAACCAAGACAGTTTAAATGGGAACACTGAAAAATTTTAAAGTGCTGTATGAGGTTTTATTATTACTACTTTAGTGAATTCGTTGGTGAACAAGGCTGAACCTTTTGAAACTTCTACACTCTTACATATTTATAAATACTGAGTCTAACAAAAATGGCAAGAATATTTTCATGTAACATAGTTTTTAGAGGCATTCTCATAATTGAGTTTTGTATGTCCAGAATCTAACAAACCAGGGAGTTCTTGAAATCTTCTCTGTGGACTGATTTTCATCACAGTATGACCTGAATACAATGTTTGTTCATATATCTTGACTGAGAGTGCTATGACAGCAATTTACCTAACTTATACTGTCTTAAGTCTCTTCAGTCATATCTTTAACAAGAGCATAATTGGAGCGCCTGGGTGGCTCAGCTGGTTGAGCGACTGCCTTCGGCTCGGGTCATGATCCCGGACTTCCAGGATCGAGTCCCGCATCGGGCTCCCAGCTCCTTGGGGAGTCTGCTTTTCCCTCTGACCTCCTCTCTCATGCTCTCTCTCACTCATTCTCCCTCAAATAAATAAAAAAAAATCTTAAAAAAAAAAAAAAAACAAGAGCATAATTAAGTTTTCTTTTGATTTTGTTGTTGTTGTTTGCTTGTTTGTCAAAAGACTTTATAAATCCACCAACAATTTGGAAAAATAATGAAAGAAAAATGTATCTTCCATTATGTTTCTCTTGCATGTTAATCAGTTTTCTCCTCCCCTCCCCATAGAACCACTGTGTCCTGCTAATCCTGCCTTCCTTTCACTTAGCTCCTTTAACAGCCATATAAATGAATGGTGAAATTGTTGCTGCTGTTACAAAGATTGCGACTACATCCTCCAATGAGAACAAATTGCTTTGGGGCAATTTTGTTCGTCTTAGGTGCTTTCAAGTGATGTTAGATATTGTCCAAACATTCTGCAGGGGTTTCCGTCTTGTCTCTGTAGTTTATTTGCTTAAAATGAGCTTAATTTCTTTTTAGAAATCTACTAATTAAAGGTGATTGTACCATGATTTTGTATCTTTATTTGCTGAATTGCTTGAATACTAACTGGAAAAAGAAAAACCAAATATCTGTGTATTGGGAAATAGATACTTAAAATTTCTTGAGAAAGATATAAAAGCCAATCTGTGTTTTACTATTCTGCATAAAGAATCGTTGCCTCTACAGATTTTGATGCTCACAAATTGAGTATTTTCTTACGTATACCATTTTAGGTGAAATAAGACCAAAAAGAATTTCCTTTCTTCCTTTTAACGTATAATCTCTTCTTTACCCACAGGCTGGCAAAATCCAATTTGGCTATGTATATGGGATCAGTGCAATTGGATGTCTAGGAATGTTTTGTTTACTAAACTTAATGAGTATGACAGGTGTTTCATTTGGGTGTGTGGCAAGTGTCCTTGGATATTGTCTTCTTCCCATGATCCTACTTTCCAGCTTTGCAGTGATATTTTCTTTGCAGTAAGTACTGAATTTTTATTTTGGGGATTGATTGACCAATTATCTGTAATAGGATTAATCTCACATAACTGAGATATCTCACATATCTCAGTTTAACATAAATCACTGATTCAGCAAACATGAGATATAGGCCCTGTTGTGAATGAGGACTGTACTACATGCTTTTCAGTGGTGAGCAGTGGAACTGAGAATAAATTTTAAAATCTTTTATACGATCTCTGCTTTTATTTGTAATAAAGAATTTGACTTTTGTGTTTATTTACCAGTGTCAGTAAACAAACTGAACAGTGGTGATTGTTAGCTAAAATATTACATGAAAAGATCAAGTTGTTAAAATGTTACTTACCATCTTTGATATTTTTTAGACTATATCTCATTTCTTAAAGATGTTGGGCATATGCTAAGTGAGTGAGTAATAAACACATACTCTGTGTTTGGCAGCTTTTAACTGGAAATGAAACATTCTTTTTATGGGAAGAGGCTGTTGTTACTAGCCTGCCATGTTCTCAGATGTGCTTCTAAGCGGTTTAAGTATTAATTGTTAAAAAATGTTTTAGGTAAGGTTAAAAAGAAAGCTGTAAATTCCTGCTGATTAAATTCTTTGTTCATGGCCAGTATGCAGATTCTCTCTCAATTGTTCCGACTCCTCCTTGTGGCTACTGCCAGGCACAACCAACCGTGCGCTGTTTTTGCGCTTAAAAGTTAAAGGAGAGGTTGAGGGGAAGAACAGGTATCAGCTGTCTGATGCTAGAGATCTGACAAGATGATGGCTTCACAGTATTCTTGCTTTGTGTAAAAATGCTTTAGATTTTTAGTGTAGAAACTGTTTCACTCTTTTCATTTGTGGAGATTGGCACATATATATTTGAATTTTACAAAAGAGATTTTCTACCAAAGCAGTATTTTCTAATCAGGGCAATTTTGCTCTTAGGGTACATTAGGCAGTGTCTGGAGATAATTTTGGCTTCCGTAACTGTGGGGCGTACAGAGTACTACTGGTACCTCATGGCCGAAGGTAGAACAGCCTAACGGTGAACAGCCCTTCCCAACAGAAGTGCATCCATCCAGGTGTCAGTAATACCAAAGTTGAGAGAAATCTAGCTCTTATGCTAACAGGAGCAAAATGTAATTATAAATGAGCTTTTTCTCACCTCATTGGATGTGGATGTGAATGATTGAGCATTATTAAATTCACTGTGAGGTACATTATTTTAACATTTGAAAAAAAATCTCAATCATTTCTGCAAATTTGTGCAATGTGGATTTAAAATGCCTTTTTTTTTTTTTTTAAGAATTGGTTATTGTTGTATTCTTACATAACTAATCTCATCTACTGCCTTTTTCCCTCCTCCCCCTGTTTCTCCTTGTCGGTTACAGAGGAATGGTAGGAATCATTCTCACTGCTGGAATTATTGGATGGTGTAGTTTTTCTGCATCCAAAATTTTTATTTCTGCATTAGCCATGGAAGGACAGCAACTTCTAGTAGCATATCCTTGTGCTTTGTTATATGGAGTCTTTGCCCTGATTTCTGTTTTTTGAACTGAATTTATCTGGCATGTGGACATCATTGGGCCAAAAAGGACTTGAACTCTTAAATTGGACCAGCGAACTGCTACAGTGCAACTCTCATGCAGACCTAACATTTGACTGTTGGAGCAATGGAAGTAAATATGTATCTTCTGTTCATTTTTATAGAACTTTTGAATACTATGTTGGATTTATCTGCAGTATGACTAGCTTTAAGTATTTGTGCTTATACAGATAAGATTAAGAAGTGCTATTTCCTGTTCCTGCAACCTTTGAAAAACAAATTTTTTCCTTGCAAATTATATTAAAATGTTTTTAATAGATTTTTATCAACTGTGGGAAACTAACCACATAATAATCTTTCTTAGAAACAATCCAGTCATAGTTAAGAAGACACGAGATGTATTGCAGAAATATTTTTCCAAGGGATTAGGAAAGAAAAATTGCCTATATTCTCAAGTTAGTTGCACTTGGAGCAAAAAAGTGATCCCAAAGTAGAATTTTTATAAGTTTGCACTTCCAAAATTTGACATTCCTTTAGATTATCTCATGGAGTTTTTGCTAAAATTCAAAGAGACAAGAAGTTCATAGTCTACTTTATTGTAGACAAGAAATGTGAACACCTGTTAAGGTAAGCATTAACTAAATCGTAGTGACCCAGGCTGGCTACATTTATGTTCATTGTTGGATCTTCATATTTCCTAGAAAATCACTAACCTTTTTTGAAAAAAATATTTAAAATGTCACAATTTCAGTACTGCAGTTACCAATGTAAAATGCATTTGATGCTTAGTAATTAAAATTTTCCCAATTTTAACTGCTGTTGAGTTGATTTTTACTGTTTTTGTTATCGCATTTTCTTTAACTAGTTTTAACTTGTATTCCTGGTTTAGCCTGAGTTTTAAGAACAGAAATTTTTTAGTATAAAATTAGAGAAAAAAAAAAAGAGATTAGGTGAAAGGCAATTTGAGTTACAATATTATTTCCTTGTATTAAATTTGTTTGGCTAATGTCATGCTCTCTTGTCAGAGAATCTGTGGGAAAATGCTGTATCTTGTATTTTGATCATTGGGTTTTTCTGAAAAAACTGCCTCTGATTTTGGACAAGCTCAGTTACACTTATGAGAAAGGTGCCCTGTGGGGAGGCAAATGTTGCCCTCTTTTTTTTGGGGGGGGAGACTTTTAGACTAATTAAAAAAACAAACTGATGTTTATTGTTGGTTTTAAAAGGTAGTGTTCAATCAAAAGAGGAGGTTACGTTAATAAAACATATTTCTTATAAGATCATGATTTTTAATCTCTGGAATCATATAAACTCATTTTTCTTCATTAATACTTAATCTAGGAATAATCGCAGTAATAATTTGTTTCTGGCTGGGTTTTCAAACTTACCAAAGTGTTTTAGAATATTTCTTACTGTAATCCATGGATAGTATCTTTTTTGCCTCTTTCAGTTCAGTTTTTATAAATACTGCTCTTGTTAAGGCAGATATAATGAGTGCCTTCTGTTAATATCCAATTGTTCCTAATGAACAGGGTAGATGATGCTTTGGGAATTAAATTTTCTCACTGTTGAATAATCTCAGACCATTAGTCTTCAGTCAGATTCCCCAAATTGTTTTCTTATTTATTGCTTCTTCTACCCCCAAGATGATAATTTCTAATTTAAATCAATGTTGAGAGATTTTGGTTGTTATTTGTCTTAGTTAACTCCAAAGTGATTGGGTACAAAACCATCTTATATAAACAGTTACTCTATCAAAAACAGCTATATAGTAGAGTTGCATTTAATGCAAGAGGTTAGTTTTAGAGTTGCTTGATATCTGAAGAGTCATGTATAGCCAAAGTCTCCCTTCTTAAAGTTTTCTTATGGGCACCTGGGTGGCTCAGTGGGTTAAGCCTCTGCCTTCAGTTCAGGACGAGATCTCAGGGTCTTGGGATTGAGCTCCACATCAGGCTCTCTGCTCAGCAGGGAGCCTGCTCCCCCCACCCCACCCTCCCCTCCTCTGCCTGCTGCTCTGCCTACTTGTGATCTCTCTGTCAAATAAATAAATAAAATCTTTTTAAAAAAAAATACAGTGTATATAGCCATATTTATGCATACTTTAAAAGCTGAAAAACTTATTTCAAAAAGTTATATATGCTGACTTTTTTCTCTGGCATTGTAGTAGATTTTTGTTTCCTCAATGAAGTTCCAGGAAGAGCATCTAGCTAGGGTCCATTTTGTACCCAAAACATACATGTAACATTAAATATGAGAGATAAGTCAGTATAGCTACAAGCTCACTTATTGTGATTGTCTCTGAGTAACAAACTCACTATGAGTGGATTTTCAGGATCTCTCAGTGTTATTTATTTATGTATGCCTTTATGCCAAGGACAGATAGTTGCTTTATGTGTGGCATAAATGTGTATTTTATGATTTTTTTAAAAAAAAATCTATTAGAGACAGAGTGAGTGAGAGAGAGAGAGATTGAGAAAGCACCAGTGGGGGACTGGCAGAGTAGTAGACTGTCTGCTGAGCAGGGAGCCCAACATGGAACTCGATCCCAGGACTCTGGGATCATGACCTGAGCCGAAGGCAGACACTTAACTGACTGAGGCACCCAGGTGCCCCCTGTTTTATGATTTTTAATATACCATGTCATATTAGCACGTTTACCAGTGGGTGCTTTCAAGAGCTATGTAACTAGGCTTGTAGGAATGGGCTTCTTTCTCCAGATACTGTTATAAAGATAGTGCAAAATTCTGTAAATCTTAAAACGCTAACTGTTGGCACATACTAGGCATCCAATCAAAGAGGATTTTTTAAAAAATGTAGCTAATGACCTATTTTGGGGTAGAATTTAAGTACTGTGCATTTGACACTTTCCAAGTTTATGTGTAACCTTAATGGGCATTGCTCAACTCAAATATACTCCAAATCTAAGTAGGATGATTATCTCTGAAACTCAAATTATACAATTATTTTTGTAGTATTCATTACCTATAAAAAAGGAGCCTTTCTGAAATTAGACATTTTTTTCCTTGTAAATGGAAGAATTTAGAACTTTGGGCAAAGGGTGAACTATAGAAATTGAAATCTTATCCAGTAGAGTACTCTGACTTAGTAATTGTGGAAAGTTGTAGGAAGTCAGGACCACATTTGGAGATCTGCTTGTTGTCATGTAGAGCAGAGTTAATGTAATGACTCAGACAATTTGCTTAACTTGCCCTATAGGAGAAATTTTATTTATTTATACATATGTGTGTGTATATGTATAATATGTGTATATGTATAATACATGTATACATATACACACGCATGTATGTACATATATGACAAGGTGTTTTGGCTTTCATAGAGTATTTCCAAAAGTTTTGCAAGAAATATAGAATGGTACAGATCATAGCATGAAGAGTACCAAAGAATAGCACTGGGTTTTCAAAACTCTAGCTAGAGCAAGCTTCTACCTAAAAATAATGCTCCAAACTAAATCTGTCCTCACAAACTATCTTCTGATTCATTTTGTGATACCATGTAAAATTCTAAGTACTGGTTGCCAAATGATCTCAATTTTTTTTTTTTTTTTAGATTATTTATTTATTTATTTATTTATTTATTTGACAGAGAGAGGACAAGTAGGCAGAGTGGCAGGCAGAGGGAAAGAGAGAAGCAGGCTCCTCACTGAGCTGGGGGCTCGATCCCAGGATCCCAGGATCATGACCCAAGCTGAAGGCAGCCACCTAACTGACTGAGCCACCCAGATGCCCCATGATCTCAAGTTTTATAAGTTCCAATTTATTTGGAAATGAAAGCTTAAATGATTTCTTAAGCAATTTCATCTAAGGATATACTTGTTTCAAAATAGGAAGCTTAAGAATGAAACATTCAGAGTTAGGCAAAAACAAAGTACTTTTTCAAAGACTTACAGTAATTAACGGGAGATTTTATTTTCTTCTTAGGATGTATTTAGGACTTGGGGAAGGAATGGCAATAACAAGATACCAAGGTTATTTGTGAATCCCATAAGGAAAAATTGGATCGTGTGCTTTTATGAATAGAAACGAATGATCTATCATTAGCTTGTTAAGAATACGGGGTTTATTTCCAAACAGCCTGAGTTAAGCCTGTACAATCTGTGCTATTATTATTATTGTACACCACCAATGAAGAAATAATGGATTTTTAACTCTACTCTGCCACCATCCAAATTACTGAAGTTTGAATTTTAATACATAGCTATTACCTAAATTTCAGTAAGCTGATTTGTTCATTAATAACTGAGTATACGTATCTGGGCAGTAGGTAATATAAAACATTAAATATTAAATTATTTCTAGGGACTGGCAGAGTACTTAACTAAAAGTGTTTTATATTAACAAATGTATATCTCGAGAGAGTGACTACGCAAACTGAAGAAAGAAAGCTAGTAGTATGGAGTTGGGATTTTTACATCAAGATAAGAATACTTCTACCCCTGTGCACCAAGTTCCTACTTTAGTTAATGAAGAACATTATCTACTGATGGAGCACAGTGTCCTGTGTTTGTGCAAATAAATTAAAATGATTACATACTCAAATGAGGACTAATTAAATACAGAGCTGTTCTCCTAATTTAAAAACACAAATACTTTCTTGAGCACATTAGGTTCTGAAGATCAGATATTACATTTTTTGTGAGCCCAAATAATTAGGCTTACCTTGCATATATAAATTTGGTTTATTTCTAAAACTACTACTAAATCTGATAGCATGTAGGGTGATTAATTATGCATTAAGGTGTTTAAAATAGCTTTTCAACAGTAGCAGTACAAAAAGAATCTTAAAAATGAGAAGACAAGGAAATGTAGATACATTTAAGATAGTTAAAAATTTATATACCTACTTGGCTTACTCTGATTATCTTAAAAGTAGAGAAAGCAATATGGTTCTTTCATTTTTTTTCTTCAGGTAAATATAATTCAAGAACCTTGTAAAAGTTCATGTTAAATTTGCTTACAGTTTTCAGTTTCGTGATCTTTGCTAGTGCTATAGGTCTTGATAGTCCTTTCTTTAGGCAGCCTTTCTTTTAGTCTTAAAAGTCCTACTATGTTACATGTTTTTTCAAAATAGGAATGTCTTTATTTTCTTCTCCTGTTACATGCCATCATTTTGGTAAAGAATAATACCTCTATACAGCAATAGAAAGGAATGGTTTATTGATAAGATATCTTAACAGGAATGACCCTCAAACATTATACTATGAAAAAAAAAGCCATATATGAAAGCCCACATACCCATTTATGAATTTCTAGAAAAGAAATCTGAAGGGACAACAGATGAGTAGTTATCTGGGAGTAAAAGTGGGAACTGATTGCTCAGGAGCAGGAGGGAGCTTTTTGAGTGCTCACAGTTGCCCAACTGTATGTTTATTAAAATCATTTAAGTGTACCCTTAAAATGTGTTAGATTTAGTGATACGTTAACAGTATGGAGGGTGAGAATGGGAAGTAGAGCAAACTGCTAGAACACCTGTATCTTTAGAGTTCAAGAGAAAAGGAGGAGGAAGAATCCTAAGATAGATATTAATAGAGGATAAAACAATGAAGAACTCCTGACCAGAGGGGAAAAAACCATCGAGATACCAAGGAAGTGAGATTATTGCCTCCTCCAAATTTCACTCCCCACCTAACTCCCTTCAGGTTGATTGGTTTTTGTTTTAGCAGGTCACATACAGGAATCCTCCTCCTCCCCACTTTGTACTCCCAGTGACTTGTTCCACATGAATACACATGTGCACGCTCCTTTTTTAAAAATTTTTTAATTAAATTCCTATAACAAAATCCATTTTATTAATTTGGTGGTTTTACTGTATTCACAGTGTACGACCATCTTCACTAATTTCAGAATATTTCCATCACCTCACAGAGAATCCCCATTGTTCTCACTTTCCCACCTCCCATACCCTAGCAACCACTAAATATTTTCTGTCTCTGATTTGCTTATTCTGGACATTCTGTAAGAAGAGAAGCATAAAATGGGGCCTTTTGTTTCTGGCTTCTTTGATTTAGCATAATGTTTTCAAGGTCATGTTTGTTTGTTTTTTTTTAACTTAGCATGCTGTCTATTGTGGGCATCATTATATATGTTGAACATTGAAATTTTCTTCATCCTTTTTCCAGGCTGGATATCATTTTATTAAATGACCAGAATTTAATTGACTTCCGCAGTCCCCTATTATCAAACAGTTAGGATCTTGGTACATTTTTTTAAAAAATTATAAATAGTGCTGCGTTGGTACTGGCATCTTCCTTTATTACATGCCATTTTTGCTGCTTATAGTGCTCACGTTAATAATTACTTAAATGCAGAATTTAAATTCTGAAAATTTCAATAATTTTATTCCCTAGTATTCTGTTTAGTGTGAGTCTAGTTTTTGATTTGTTGAAGCTGCAAGTCACATCTATGTTTATATAAGCACTGATCTGTGATTCTCTATTACCTCAGCATTTTTATGCTACTCTTTTTTTTTATTTTTTTTTTGTTAAAGATTTTATTTATTTATTTGACAGACAGAGATCACAAGTAAGCAGAGAGGCAGGCAGAGAGAGAGAGAGAGAGAGGAGGAAGCAGGCTCCCTGATGAGCAGAGAGCCCGATGCGGGGCTCGATCCCAGGACCCTGAGACCATGACCTGAGCCGAAAGCAGAGCCACCCAGGTGCCCCTTTATGCTACTCTTAAGCAGTGGAATGTGAACACTGGTAAAAGTATCATGTCATGCCCTCAGATTATTCCTACATGAGAAGGGAAGACGTCATTCAAAGTGAGCTGCCTTTTTTTCTTGCTCATTTAGAAGAGTCAGTCTGACAGTGTCCTTTTAAGGTCACTGTACGTAGCTTTTTTTTAAAAAAGTTCTGAAATGTGCCCATTTTTAATTTCTCCTTCAGTGGATCTTTGTGCTCATCTAATTTACTTATTTCAGAGCATCCCTTCCATTTAACTCGATTGGGCTTTAATTGCATCAGTACTCATCTTTAGAGAGAATATCAGATATTTGGTATGATCTGACAGTGACTCTACTCAAATTAGACCGTGTTACTCAATTTGTTGCTATTTCACTTCCCAGGAGTTAAATTTTATTATGATAGCAGTTATAAAAACTAAAATCAACATCTTTACTTCAGACATCTGCAGAAATCAGTTTGTTATATAAATTTTTATTGCACTTTTAAGAGTTGAATTACTTAATAAAATGATTTAAAATGCTTTCCTTTTGCTTGGTTTTTGTTTGCATGGGGTTGTTTGTTTAGAGGGTATTTTTTGCTTTGGTGTTGTATTTATAATATTTTAAAGCTTGCTTTTTTTTTCTTTTTCCCTAAGATCATATTTATTTATTTGACAGAGAGAGCATGAGCACAAGCAGGGGAAATAAAAGGGAGAGGGAGAAGCTGGCTTCCTACTGACCAGGGAGCTCAATGTGAGGCTCCATCCCAGGATCCTGGGATCATGACCTGATGCCTGAAGGCAGAAGTTTACCTGACTGAGCTACCTAGGCACCGTATGCCTTGCTTTTTTAAGCAAGCTTTTTTTTAAGCTTTTTTTAAGCAATGCACTTTAAAAAAACACTATTTCTGAATTGTTTAAATGTACATTTTCATCATTGCTCAAGCAGTCCTGTTGAACAGCATCTTCCAGCTTAAATGCCAATTCAGATACTCCTTGCATGTGTATGTCTGCCAGAAGATCTTGCTTAACCCAGGCTTTCTTTTTACCGTCTCTTCAGACTTTTATTCTGATGGGTCTAGGTCACAATCTTCCTAGGGTTGCATGGCTTTGGCTTTTCCTATAAAAAATTGAATCACTTCTATGGTTTAATAAAAGATTAAACCGAATCTACAATGAGAGGAATGTTGTTTAAATATGGCTGTCCTTGATCATCTACTTTGAACCAAAGTTAGAATTTAATATTTGACACAAGAATTGTACTGATTTTCTGTTTTTATTCATATCACAAAAATGAGAGAGAATAATTTATGAACAAACCATGGAACCTCTGTCTTAACCAGGTCCCCCCTGGAGGAAGAACTGGAGCTCAGCTGAGAGCCTGAAAGTGAAGACTGAACAGAAGGTGATAGCAGAGAATCTGGGGCCCTAAAATAATCAACAGGGGAAGTTTGAAGCGATTGTGCTAACATGTGTTAGGAAATTTGTTTTCTACTTATGTTATATGAAGAGTGATATAAAATTTTTAGTGTAATCAAAATACAGCCTGTTTACATTATTGGTATTAAAGCCTAAGTACTAAAAATAAAGTAAATCAAACAGCAGAAAGTTATGTTAATCTTGTAAATCAATTTTATCTAGAAAGTCTAATGTAAAACAGTTTTTCAGCATCCAGACTACATAGGCAATTCTTACTGACATGTTTGCAAAACTTCTCACGAATTCATTTTAGCCCTAGGGTTGGGAAATTTCTCCTCCTCACTAGTTAATTGCTCATGCTGCAATTAGAGCTTCAGTCTTCTTGCTCTTTCTTTATTGGAGATAGTCTTAGGTCACCATCCTCTAAGATGGGCAGGGAACCTATGGACCCTGGCCAAAATCTGGAAGACAGTATCCGTTCACTGCCATCCTAATGCTCTTCATTTCATCTGCTGCCTTCTTCCCCTAGGCTGGGTGCACTCTGGCTGCTGGTACTGCTCCAAATGTAGTTTTTTCTACATTGGCAATTATAAAATTCAGATTCAGAGCAGAGATGAAATAGTAGTTACAGAGCTATAAAAAATAAGCAGTTTATCAACATTTTAAAGAGAAACATATCCAATTCCCAGGGTACGGCTTCTGTCCCTGCCTCTCTGTCTCTCTTCTGTTGGTGCTGAGTTTATTCCAGCTCTAGTTGACCCTGATACAGAAATGAGATCTATTTGTTGCAATTTTTGTGCATATTGAAGTTTTATGCTGCCCATTCTCAGTTCTTTAACAAAAAAAGTAACACTGCCTCTCTAAGTGATGGGGAAGATACACTTGATCTCTTTTTGCAAGTGATACAGGGAAGAAATAAGGCCCTTCCTTGAAGATTTCCTGGTGCACTGACTGGGGAAATACTTCCCTGCTTTGCTCAATGAGCTTGTCCCATTGAGTGCAGCTCCAAATTATTAAATTCCTACTGTGAACAAAGTCCTGCTTTTGGTTTCCTCCTTATAAGCTAAATATTCTCTGCCTTAATGCTTTTACTCACAACGTAACTTTCTTCTTTTGATTGCCCTTGGATTCTTGTCTAGATCCTTCTCAGATTCTTCACATTTCTTTAGTATTGTAACCCAGCTCAGGACTTGTAGGTTTCATGCACCTAGTGACAAGTATATAAACGGTCATCTGGCACTGACTTCTTTGTTGTGTTGTTAAGAATGGCATGTTTCATGTGTGCCTTTTTTAATGGGGGTCTTTAATTGTGTTATGACATATGCAGAAAACTTCTCAGATATAAGTGTCCAGCTAGTGAAGTCTCACAAAGTGATCAGAGTCACATGACTGGATCAAGAAACAGGCACTCAGAGCATCTTAGCAGCCCCTCACAGGCCCTCTTCCATGTTCTTTCTGTCCTTCCCTGCTGAGTCCGATTTTATGACCATGAGAGAGAACATCACAATCCTGGCACTTTTTTGTGTGTGCTTTTGAACTGCGAGCTGAGAGTGGAAAATACATACATGAGCACTAGCCCTGCTAATAATTGGTGAGACTTTGATTGCATCATTTTGTGCTTTAGTTTTCTCTCTACAAAATGAAGAACTTGTATGAGATTTAAGACATTTCACTTCTAAAATGTATATAATATATACTCTTATATATGTTATATATAGAATACATAAATATGCATATAACTTTTGAGTTGGTAATAAAATCTCATCATATTAAAAAAGAATATATTGGCATGGGAAAGTGTTCCATATATATGTGTGTATTTATATATATATGTATATTTTTATACACACATATATATTTTAAAATTTTATTAGCTGTATGGATTTATACATAGAATATCTTTGTTTTTAAAAAAACAAATTATTGGGCGCCTGGGTGGCTCAGTGGGTTAAGCCGCTGCCTTCAGCTCAGGTCATGATCTCGGGGTCCTGGGATCGAGTCCCGCATCGGACTCTGCTCAGCAGGGAGCCTGCTTCCTCCTCTCTCTCTCTCTCTGCCTGCCTCTCTGCCTACTTGTGATCTCTCTCTGTCAAATAAATAAAATCTTTATAAAAAAAAAAAACAAATTATTCACCTGGCAAATATATGTTATTAAGTGAGGGAATTAATGACTACATGTTCTCTTTTTTAAGAGCTCTTGAATTGATTGGAAGAAGTTTTAACTATAGCTTAGAAAGAAAACATGATTTTGCCCTAAAAACTCCCTAATGTAATTTTTAGCTTTTAAATATTTTTTTAATTTATTGCAATAAAAAATAATCAAACAGGCACATCACCCATAGGCCAGAGTTTGCTACTGTACTGTTAGAGTAATCCCTTTTTGGGGGGGTTATCAATGCCTCCCTCTTAAGAAAATAGGCTAATTCCCTCTAAGGTACCAAGGACTTCCATCTATATTAGCACTGACCTCCTGTGGTATAGCATGACTCTTCTCGAGAAATCCAGGAGCCATTTCCTTAGTTCAGTCACTAAAATGTCTTGAACAAAATAAAAGCTGTGCTACTCTTGAGGTCAGCAATTATGTCCTTTTCAGCAACATGGAAAGTGCAGGAAAAACCAGCATGGCTCTCACAAGGCAAAGCCAGGAAAGGAATAGGAAGGATTTTCTCTGGTTCTTTATTAATAAAATGGATTTTTATACTTAGAGTAACATAGAATAAGATAAAAAGTATAATATAAGGGGCGCCTTGGTGGCTCAGTTGGTTAAGCAACTGTCTTCGGCTCAGGTCATGATCCAGGATCCTGGGTTGAGCCCCATGTGAGACTCCTTACTGAGCAGGGAGTGTGCTTCTCCCTCTCCCTCTGCCTCCTACTCAGCCTGCTTGTGTTCTCTCTCTCTGTCAAACAAAACATATATATATATAATATATGACACATATATGACATATATATATAATAAATATTCGTGTACCCTGCCTGTGTAGATCAAGATGTAGAAACATTAAATACAGTTGAAATACCCTGTGTGGTAATTGCAGCCCATGTCTTCCCAGCAGAGTATTCTGAATTTTAGGCTTATTGTTTTCAGCTTTCCTTTGCATCTTTATTATGTCTGTCCTTCAACAATGTAGGATTATCTAGCAGATTTTTTATGTAAATGATATCACCCTGTTTTTCCCCTGTGACCTGCTTTTTTCACTCCGAAGTTTGTGAGATGCAGGTGTGTGCATACTTCACTAATGTCCATTTACTAGTATGTGGTATTTCATTAATGCATTGCAGTGAACTGATCCATTTTCATGCTGTGAGCGTTAAGCCTGTCTCCAATTACTTGCTTTTACAAATGGTATATAAACAATCCTGTGCCTATCTTGTGTACGTGTGCACAAGGTTTTGCTTAGGGACGTCTATAGAGCTCAGGGGGTCCGTGTTTGCCTTCACGGCTTGCGTCTCTCTTATCCCAAAGCCATAAAACCAGCCTCCATCTTTTATTCTAAGCACGTTAAAGTTTTGCTTTTCACATTTAATTTGTCTTGGTCCACCTGGTATATGAGTAAGAATCCGATTTTGTTATTTCCCATATACCAGTTGTTTCATTACCATTTCCCCAACAGTCTGTCCAGTAAAGGGACGGTGAAGCTAACCATAAGGCACTTTCTAGGTTAGTACTAAAAAGAATGGAAGGAAAAAAGGAGCATCACCCATCCCACATTTAAAGACAGGTATCTTTAAAATGTGTCTACCTTTTCCTCCCTCCTCCAGCCAGTCTCTCTGATCTCACCTACATGGAATTGGCTTCATTAGTATGAGATACATGAGTTAGAGAAAGCAGTGCCTTGGGATTTTGTTACTTTGATCTCCTAAACCAAAGCTCTCTAGACTTCTCTTGTAAAAGGCCAGATAATAAATACTATAGACTCTGTAGGCCAAGAGGCAAAATCAAGGATAATATGTATATTATGTGTGTGTGTATACATATATGTGTATAATATATGTATATGTGTTATATGTATTGCTCTATAAATATCAAAAAACAAATTTCCACATAATTTTTGACAAAATCAAAAATATAATAATAATTAGGTACAATTTTTGATAATACAAGTCTATTAATATGTGGAATAGAACTCTTCCTGATTATCTAGTTTATTCCTCCTAACAACTCTTATCAGTTAGCTATTCCTACCTATATTTCATTCATAAGGGGAATGAAGTTCACACAAGGTTGCCCTGAGACACCATTTGAGCCTAACTCCAGAGCTTGTGCTCTTAGCACTGATAGAGTTTTCATAGGGGAAATTGATGTTAAGTTTTATTTTTATTTTTTCTTTCATAAGTTCATTTTAATTTTTTAATTTTTTTTATTTTTTCAGTATTTTTTATTTTATTTAAACATTTTTTTAGTTGTTTTTTTTTTTTTTTTTTTTTTTTTTACTTATTTCTTTGACAGACAGAGATCACAAGTAGGCAGAGAGGCAGGCAGAGAGAGGAAGAAAAGCAGGCTCCCTGCCGAGCAGAGCACCCAGTGCGGAGCTTGATCCCAGGACCCTGGGATCATTACCTGAGCCAAAGGCAGAGGCTTTAACCCACTGACCCACTCAGGTGCCCCTTAGGTTTTATTTTAAAGATGAAGAAATGGAAGCACAGGGGTTCAATAGCTTGGACAAGGTAATACAGATTGCTGTAGGGCTATTGGTGTATAATTCCAAAGCTGTGTTCTTTCTTTTCTGACTACTCTGCTGCTTTAAGATTTCCAGTAATCTCAGGGATAATGACTGCAATTAACAAAGCAGATCCCAGGGGCGCCTTGGGTGGCTCAGTGGGTTAAAGCCTCTGCCTTCAGCTAGGGTCTTGATCCCAGGGTCCTGGGATCGAGCCCTGCATTGGGCTCTCTGCTTGGCGGCGAGCCTGCTTACCCCCTCTCTCTCTGCCTGCCTCTCTGCCTACTTGTGATCTCTCTCTGTCAAATAAATTAATTAATTTAAAAAAAAGCAGATCCCAAATTATGGTACCATTTTAATTGAAATGTTTTAATACAGAAATCACAAACTCTACACATTTTTTTTCTTTGTAATTATATAAATTGTAAGTGGACATATCAAAAAAAAAACATGAAATACTGAAGGGTTTCTTGTGAATAAAAAGTAAAATTTATTCATTTTTGTATCCTCTTCCATTTGTTCTCTCCTTATTTCTTTCTTATCTTTATTTTTCTTTCTTTTTATCTCCCTTCCTTTGGTGTGTATGTATTATAAGAGCTGCTCAGAATAGAATAAGCAGTACATGCCCAAAGGTAGAACTTAAATCCCAGAGAGAAAAAGGTGCTGTTATTGACCCAATGCAGTAGAAATCTTAAAACCGTTATAGTCTTTTAATGGGTAAATGGGTTTTAGTTTCCTGGCATCAAATCAGGGTTCAACAATGTTTACTGAATGGCTAGTATTGGTAGATTCTGAGAGTTACAAATGAAAACACCTACCTGTGCTCTCAGGGAGTTCACAAGCTAACGAGATTCTAACAAAGCAAACTTAAAAGTAAAGAGAAAATCTAAGTAAATTTATTCAGGGCAGAGACTGTGTCATAATGGGTCTGGCACCTTAGATCCTTTATTAAGAAAGATACAAGTGAGTTGATGATATCAATTCCCATTTGAGTGATGCATTTGATAGGCAATATATCTGATTAACTTCAACTTTAAGAGAAATTGACAAAAGTATAATCACTATTTGCATTCTTAACTTCAAGGATGCATTTAAAACTGTGTTGCACTATGAAACCAACAGCTAAAAGGTACTTGTCTCATACCATGTACAGGCCCCCTACCAGATGTGTCACTTTCATGTCTTCTTTAAACAATCCAGTGAGGTCGGTATTCTTATTATCACTGCTTTAGATTATTTTAAAGATTCAAAGTATTTGCTGCCCATTTGTTGCACAGCTAAAAATGAGTATAGCCACAATTTGACCTAGAGAGTAGTTACGTAATCTTGAAAAGATGGTGACATTTGAAAAGAATTCATGTTGCCTTATAATTTATTTGCAATCCTGAGGGGAAGCTAGAAAAAATAAATCGTATGCATGAAACCGAACTGATAGATGAATTAAGATTTTTCCTCTTCTCCCAAAGGACTTTTTTTTAAAAGGGCAAGAAATCAGAAGCTGACTTATCTCTGAGGTTTGGATTAGCGAGTTTGGGTTCAGTTCTGAAAGGAACTGGAGATGGGTTCCTCTAGTTCTAATTCTAAATTCTAGATTATGTGAGAACATGAAGCTCTGACCCTCCCAGGTGTCTTTACTTTGTTGAGAACCTCCTGGAGAATTCCTTTGAGTGCAGCAGTTATGTTGTATATGCAGTTATGTGTATGTTTTATGTATTCCTTCACTTGGAAGGCCCAGGCAAAAGTGGATAGTATTTGGGAGAATGGAAAAGAAAGAAGGATAGTGTTTGGGAGAAGGAAAAAGGAGGAAGGAAGGAAAAGAAAGAGAAAGAGAAAAAGAGGGAAGGATGAAGGCAAGAGAGGAAAGGAGAGGGAAGAAAAGGTAGGGAGGAGGGAGGGGGGACAAAAAGGAAGAAGGAAGGACTGACAGATGGACCAGACTCTACCTCTGGCTCTGCCTCTAACCCAGCCTAGAGCCACTTCACTGAACTCAAGCATCCAAGAAGACCATTTATGTGAAATGGCTTTACAGAACCCAAAGAGCCACACACAGGGCACTATCTTTAAAATAACAAGCCTTGCTAATATACGCTCATGCGCTGGCTATGTTAACCTGCGATTGGGGGAAAACCAGAGCACAAGCCAGATAGTGAAGCAGAGAGCTGGCCTGTTCACACCAAAGCCAAGAGTAGGGTAGTTCAACTGTTTTCGAAAACCTCACTCAAAGTCTCCCTGTTTAAAATGTGTATTTGTCAGGAGAAAATACAGTGGTTAAGAGCTCAGGCTTTCTAATCTGACCAATTAGAGCTCAGAAGCTAGCTTCCCACTGTGGAATCTTGTGGGAATGTCCTCTCCGAGGCTCATTTGTCTCATCTGCAGGACAGGGGAAACAACAGCAGCTGCATAGGATTATATACGGCAAAGGAATGCTTAGGACTTAGTATGGTGCCTTTTAAAATGAAAGCGGGCGGTGGTCATATGTGGAATATATTAGTACAGACAGTAGTAGTCTCAGCAATAGTGGTGCCCCAATGTCATGAAGAAATTTGGACGATTTTTTCTTACATTGAGTATAATTTCTTGGAACCTAATTTGCACGTATTGTTGCTGAACAGTGGACCAATGATTTTGCATGCAATTTTCAGTAGCCTTTGCTGACTGAGGGCTCTTGACCATTGCTTTCATTCTGTGGAGCTGGTTCTTAGAGTTACATCATATTTGCACCTCACTGCAGAGATCTTTCTTTCTTTCTTCCTTTCTTTCTTAAAAGATTTTATTTATTCATATGACAGAGACAGCGAGAGAGGGAACACATCAGGGGGAGGGGAGAGGAAGAGGCAGACTTCCCACAGAGCAGGGAGCCTGCGGCAGGGCTCCATCCCAGGGTTCTGGGATCATGACCTGAGCCAAAGGCAGAGGCTTACTGACTGAGCCACCCAAGTGCCCCTGCAGAGACCTTTCTTAAAATTCACTCAGCATTTGCATATTAATTAACATTTCCTTAATGAGATGTATCCTTTGTCTCAAAACAAGTGCCTGGTCACTCAACTTGGTACCTCTGAAATGAGTTTGATGAAATCCATTATTAGAATTTTCTTTGTTTTGTGGAGGTTAATACAGTTGAAGAATAATATGAATGGTTAAACGTCCTAAAGCATAATTTGAAGGAGTGTGAACAAACCTGTATTTATCATAGTAGTACTTGGGCAGTATCTCATTTCCACTTAGCTTCAGAGCTATAAATAGTTCTAATTTGTTTTCTTTGTACACTTAGTGGATTAATTACAGTAAAACAAGCCAAGTGATATTATTGTAGCAGTTGGCTAAACTTGACATAAACACGATAATTAAAATGATTGCTTTTTAATTTGTCCTTTTTTCAGGAGTTTAATGAGCTGAATCTACAGTGTTATAAAAGTTAAAGAATTCAATTTGAGAATCACTGGGCTCTTCTATCAATGTGTTCTCATTGTTAACAGTGGATTTCAGTGCTGCTCAATATTGTTGGGAGTTTCCTTCAGAAAGGAAACACCTGGGTCCTGCTTCCATGAGATATCTGCTTAGTAAAAAGTGTATTGTTTCCATCATACCTACATCACCATGTAATAATTACATGTTTCCATTTACCTATCCAAATTGATGCTACTAACACACATATATGAGGATGAACACATACACACGTCCTTAAAAAAGGATGAAAACGAGAAACACTTTTCTCTGCCATCAGTAAATGTCACATATGTTTATTTTGACATGTCCTCCAATAGGCTCTTCGGTGCCTCAGCATTACTCAAAGCAATGATTGTGCTCCCCTGGTCCCCTATTCTATCCCTTGTTTCTAGATGTCTGATGACATCTGGAAAGATACTGCTTTTGTTAATGTACAAAAGGAGGGCCACTGGGAAGCAAGGAAGTGAAAAATGGTAACTGCCAAAGGTCTAGTCCTTTCATCCTAAAAAGGTTGCCTGAGCCACTCTTGGCCCTCCCATTATGTTCCTTCATGGTTTGCCAATTAACTTTTCCCAGTGCTCAAGGGTCACCGATCTGGGCAGCATCCTTTGGTTTCCCCTCCCACTGATTCCCAGCAAAGCTGTTATAAATGCACTGTACTTCCTTTTTGATTTTCCCTTAGTGGCTAGGTTGCTTTGTGAGAATTTGATGCACAGGTTTAAACAACCTCTTTACAAAGCAGAAACAAAGCAAAAATAGAAGGGGAAAAGTACACTCAGATGGGCTAGAATGAAAGGAAACTTCAGCTGCAAACTTTTTAATTGAAGTACCTGGATTTTTGTTGCTTTTAAGAATTTTAAAACAGAGCACACCTGAAAGATGGGGGTATTTTATTCTCTCTGAGTATCTCAGAAGGATTTTCCAATTCATATCTGACTTTGAACAACTCTCCATATAGTCTTCATCTAAAATGTCAAGTAAGTTCACCTGGCCTTTAGTAAATATGGGTTCAACCAGCAATTGGAGAAGCTTATTCCCTGCAAGTTTCTCCAGTGTTCCCAACACTTTTTGAAATAGTGACTGCTCCTCAGAGCTCAGTTCTGGGCCATAAGTTGTCTGTCTTTACATCCTGTTCTCCAACGCAGTTTATTTGCTCTTACAGATTGAACTCTTGCTTTCATGTTAGAGATATCCAAAACTATATCCAAAACACTAACTCCTCACCTTTGCTCAAATCCCTTTCATCAGCTGCCTGCTGGACATTTCTTTAAGCTGTCCTCTTGTCAGTAAACTCGAACCCAACATAAGCACCATGATTGGAATTCATCTTCTCTCTTCCTCGCTCCTTGGTTCTAGTAGGCTCTCTCTGCACAGTCCCTAGTTCCCCCCTCCCTGTTCATCTCCCTCTCCATCTTTCTCTCACAGCTGTTCCAGTGATGAACAAGCTGCAGTCATCTATTTGATGTCCTCTCTCCCCAGCTTCTTACATCCATGCATGGTACTGCAAATAATCATCCAGGTTTGCATAAACATTTATTCAACCAAAGCATATTAGTCTATAGGCACTGTAATAGGCACGTGGAAGAGCTGACGTTGGCAAAGAAATTGCCGTGGCATCTATCATAGCAATTGCCCTGAATTATTACAATACTTTCCTAATTGGTATCTTGGGAGCCAATATCTTTGCATCTCCAACCCATCGGGCTACAAAACAATCCTTCTAAATACAACTTTGATAATGTTTTTCTAAAAATCATGTATTTAACTAACTCTGTTATAGATATGCTATGATTAAAACCTTGAGAACTCTTCATATATAACATCATAGTCACCCAGCTGCGTTTTGAATCATGGCTGTGTGTCCAGTAGAAAAGTGGAATACCATGTCACTTTCTTCTGCCAGCCGCATTTCCTCCCAGCACCTCAGTAAACCAACTCCCTTGAGGATGCGAGGACAGGGGCTTAGTCTCATATGGTCAGAAGCAAGAATCTCTGTGGAATATTGGAGTATCCAAACCAGTGAAGTCCATGGATTAACTAACATCCCAGTTGAACAACTTCAGCACCGTTTAGTGCCAAAGTGCTCTGCCCATGCCCATTATGCCATTTGTTTATCCAAAAAATATTTATGGGCTATTTGTCAATCCGTTAGTGCAGGCTGACCACACTCTGGTCTCAGGACATCAGGGAAAACCTCCCTGATAAAATGACATCTATTTCTTTCTTTCTTTTTTTTTTTTAATTTTATTTATTTATTTTTTATTTTTTATAAACATATAATGTATTTTTATCCCCAGGGGTACAGGTCTGTGAATCGCCAGGTTTACACACTTCACAGCACTCACCATAGCACATACCCTTCCCACCCCCCTCTCCCAAACCCCCTCCCCCCAGCAACCCTCAGTTTGTTTTGTGAGATTAAGAGTCACTTACGGTTTGTCTCCCTCCCAATCCCATCTTGTTTTATTGATTCTTCTCCTACCCCCTTAATCCCCCCATGTTGCATCTCCACTTCCTCATATCAGGGAGATCATATGATAGTTGTCTTTCTCCGATTGACTTATTTCGCTAAGCATGATACCCTCTAGTTCCATCCATGTCTTCGCAAATGGCAAGATTTCATTTCTTTTGATGGCTGCATAGTATTCCATTGTGTATATATATCACCTCTTCTTTATCCATTCATCTGTTGATGGACATCTAGGTTCTTTACATAGTTTGGCTATTGTGGACATTACTGCTATAAACATTCAGGTGCACATGCCCCTTTGGATTACTAAATGACATCTATTTCTTTATGTTTAAAATACGACCTCTTTTTGTGCTCACAGAAGCAATACACATGTATTATAAATCAAAGAATACAAAAGTATATGAAGTAGAAATTGAAGGTCCCACCTATGATCTCCATGCCCACAGATTACCAGATGGAAGGAGAGAGTGTGCTGCACTGACATTCTCACTAAAATTCACAGCTCCTTGGCCATTTCAATATCCCTCCTTTCTCAAATTTCTGTAACAAAAGTAGAAATGAAAAACCAATCTAGCAGACTCATTTTATCCCAAATTTCTGCTCCCAGTGGCAGCTCCAAAGGTAGGAGACAAAGCAGTAGCCGGGGAGGGCACACAGACCGTTCAGTGACCCCCGTACACCAGTCTCGGGATGACAGTGGTTACCACTCACGACAAAGAGCGAAGCCTGTGCTCTGCTAGCATGGCTGCCTGTGACCACTAGGTGGTTCTGTAACCTATCTGATGCACTCCACGCTTGCTGGCCGGGGTGAAGAACAGAAACATTCAGGATAGGATCCGTGTCTCCACACCATGCCCAGTTGTTTCTATCTTAATTTTCACCCACTCCTCTGTGTCTAGATAGAACTTGGTCACGGAGTCAATATGCGCACTCTCACCAAGGCTGTTGTGTGTTCCCTGCTGGGGAAGAGAAGAGGGCGATTTCCTCCAGCTGGCCAGGCTCGGCCCGTGAGGCTGCAAGCTGTTCTCTAACTATGGAGATAAGAGGAACTCACGAGTACTCTGTCCAGTTGCAGCAGGAGAGGAGATCTCATGCTTCAGGGATGATTCCACAGCTACTGCCTTTATTCATTCAATGCACACTCACCGGTGTGCCTATTCTTATATTCAGGGAAACCTGCTGGGTCCAGAGAAGACAGAATGAGACTGGGTTATCTAGTGTGTGGGAGCTTAACAGTCATATCAGAGCAACAAAGTTGCTCTGCCCAATACCCATCCTCCCTTCTGGACCTCGGTTTTCTTCTCCTTCCCTCAAACCATGGGTACAGGTGTTGGGAGACTCTGACTTCCTAGAGCAGTGTGTGACTGCGCTACGGCCTGAGCATTGCGTCCCTACTTACCCTAGTGGTGTGGAGATGAGTATGTAGTCTGATCCGAGGAGAGGCTACCTGAGGGATTTTGCTGGGACTACTGAGAAACAAGCTTTTTCTTCTTCTGTGCTGATCTTGAATCTGGGATTATATAAGCCTGAATCTGTTGGCAGCCATCTTGCCATCACATGAAGTCTGAGATGAAGCTAGTGTGGAGGAAAGTGGTGTGAAGAGATAAAAATAGGATGGGTTCTGATGATGTCATCTGAGTCCTTAAATCAAAACATGCCTGAAGCTACATCTACTCCTGAAGTGTTGGTAGATTTCCACTTTGCTTGATCAGATTTTCTGTCACTTGCATCAGATGTAATTAATGCTATACAATATGTATAGTAATAAATAACTAAAAGAAAACAGTACAGGGTGATAAGTGATATGATAGAGGTTAGTACAAGCTGTTATGCAATAAATAGGAGAGGGGAAAGGATAGCTTTCCTAAAAAGTCCCTTTATTTAAGGACTAAATATGGAGCACTGTATTTGTTTATTAGAACTGCCATAACAAAATACCACAGATTTTGGCTTAAATAACAGAATTTTTTTTTTTTTTTTTTTGCTTGTCTGTTTCTTTTCTGGCAGTCTGGAGGTTAAAGTCTGAGATCAAGGTGTTTGCAGGTTAGTTTCTTCTGAGGCCTCTCCCCTTAGCTTGTAAATGGCCATATTCTCCCTTATGTTATCACATGGTCTCCCCTCTGTGTCTATCTGTCCGGTTTTCTTTTTATCAGGATATCAGTCATACTGCTGTAGACCCCACGCTAATGATCAAGTAACTACCTCCTTCCCACCCCACATAACGCTCTCTTTAAAACACTACCTCCAAATACAGTCACATTCTGAGGTATTGGGAGTTAGGACTTCAATGTATGGATTTGGAGGGGATACAATTTGGCACATAACGATCATCCAATTTGGATACAAAGACAAGTAAAAATGGGTTATTCCTCTTTTTTTTAGTTATTTATTTATATCTCTATGCCTAACATGGGGCTTGAACTCACAACCCGGAGATAAAGAGATGCATGCTCTACCAACTGAGCCAGCCAGGTACTCCTATTGCTCTTAAATCTATGCACAACTGACAGAAATAATCATAATACAAAGCTAAACAAATGAAACATACATTTATTAAACACACTTTTAGAAGCTGTGGATTTACCACTGAAAATAAGACAGTCTGCCTGTGAGTTCACTACTACCGAAATGCTATGTTCACATGGTGGTAGACATTTCTGAGCTTTGAGGAAGAGGTCACTTCCATGTAGTGGGATACTTGAAAAGCCCTCTGAACAGTGGGTAGAATTTTGGTAGAGGCAGCTGAGATAGATGTGGAGGGCTCTGGCAGTGTGACACATTTACCCAAACCACCCAGATAGACTGAGTAAGTCACTGTTTACCATCTCTTTCCATTTTCTTTCCTGTGTCAGTGCATCAGATCATTTTCAGACTTTGGTAAATGCTTTTATTTGAAAGGCAGCTGTTAACATAATGTTTTCTGGTTCCCTTGATTTAGATTGTTCTTCCTCATCTTTATTCCATTTCTGTCACTGTTAAAAGTTGTAAAATGTTTGGGCTTTTTCCCTATGTAGAGGCTAAGGAGTAAACCTGCCAGAGGTTCATGGAAGATGACAGATGACATAAGACTCCAGGGTAAGAAACGAAGGGCTGTTTATTACTCATGGCCTTTTCTTGAATCATGAAGAAGGTCAGTTGATACTTGCACATGAAATGATGTGTGTCATAGGAGAAGGGTCTAGCGCTTAGGGAACCTAGATCTTTTCTAATAGGCAGTAACCGCCTGCATTTTCCTCCTGTGGGAGATAAGGCTGTTCACTATACAAATAACCTTTGAAAGATAGTCCAGAACAAATGGGCAGTCAGTGCCTTCCTTGCAAGATGTGAAGAAACCCAAGAAGCCCACTGAGAATTACCTTCTAACAGTCATAAGCAGCTTTGGCCAAACAAATTTCCTGGTGCTCTTACAACAAATAAGTCCCAAGACATCTATGTGTGAAAGAATGTCTCATTAAGTCTTGGATTTAGACTCTGGTTTTTCTTGTTTCCATTCTTCTATGGTTTTGACCGAGTCTAATGGCCCATTCTGAAATGACCTCTCTCCCTTATCTGCAATTATATTATGCTCTAAACTTTAAGCTTAGCTACTCATTACATCCTTCTTCAAATTTCTCTAAAATATGGTAATTGATTTTTACCAGGCGTTAGCAAATCTTGGCCAGTGAACCAGAAGATAGCTTTTTGCATTTTTAAAGAATTGTAAGAAACAGAAGGAAAAAAAAAAAATGAACAGAGCCTGTATGTGGCCTATGAAGCCTAAAATATTGGCTTGGTGGCCCTTCATAGAAAAGGTTTGCCCACCCATGTTCTAAACCTGTGGAAATGCTGCAATAATTGAGCAATGTCCTCTTCCCTCCCTACCATTCCTTAACTTTTTAAAAAAGGTAAAATCATGGAAGGGTTAGGTCTAGAGTAGTTATTGAATAAGGCAAATTTCTCTGACAACAATATATAGCATTTCATTTCCTTCATAATAAATGAGATTTTATTTTTCTTCTTCTCTCTCATTTGTCTGTCTTACCATTGTCCTGTACCTCAAATGCAACAACCCATTATAATAACAACTAGTTTTTATTGCAAGTTATATGTTTCAAGCAGCGTCCCAAGCACCTTATGTCGGTGTTCTTAATCCTCAGTTACCCTTTGAGGTAGTCACTGATACCTCAGCAAATAGATTAAATACAACAAGAACAACAACAACGAAGGCACAGGTCAGTTAATAACGTCTCCAAAGTCATGCAGCTTCTAAATAGCAGATGGGGATGCCTGGGTGGCTCAGTGGGTTAAGCCACTGCCTTTTGGCTCAGGTCAGCATCCTGGGCTTGAGTCCTGCATCTGGCTTCTTGCTTGACAGGGGGAGCCTACTTCTCTCTGCCCTCTGCCTGCCACTCTGCCTGCGTATGCACATGCGTTCACTCTCTCTCTCTCTCTCTGACAAATAAATAAATAAATAAAATCTTAATACATAAATAAATAGCAGATGAAGAAGTGTGTTTTACTTCTTATGTACATTAGTAGTGTCTTCCTTCTTGGGAGCAGTGATCTTTTTGTTTTTTTAATTTTTTATTTTTTATAAACATATATTTTTATCCCCAGGGGTACAGGTCTGTGAATCACCAGGTTTACACACTTCACAGCACTCACCAAAGCACATACCCTCCCCAATGTCCATAATCCCACCCCCTTCTCCCAAACCCCCTCCCCCCAGCAACCCTCAGTTTGTTTTGTGAGATTAAGAGTCACTTATGGTTTGTCTCCCTCCCAATCCCATCTTGTTTCATTTATTCTTCTCCTACCCACTTAAGCCCCCATGTTGCATCACCACTGGAGCAGTGATCTTTTGTGAAAGAAGACGACGCTGGTTATCACCAGGAGGTTGCATTAGGAACTGGCTGGGTTGGATTAGGTACAGGACGAAAGACAAGAGGGACTTTTTATTGACTATTCTTTATGTGTCAGGACTCCTGTTACACCATTAAAAAAAAAAAAAAAAAAAAAAAGGTCACTTTGCTTTATCCTCGACGACAACAATAAAAAGGCTTTTTCCACTTTTATACATTGAAGAAAATGGAACTCAGAGAGCTCAAGAAATTTGCCTTATTTGTCTCAGACTATTTGTCTGAGTCAAAATTAGTCTGCGAAATTATTGCCTTATCACTTGGAGGAATAGCTGCCCAAGGACCAGTATGTTTCTCCTTTAACCAGTATGATTAATGGCGTAGGCTGGGTTTAAGCTAATGTTTATAAAGCACCCACTGAGAGGCAAGTAGCATGGCAGATGTTAGTGATACAGAGCACAAAGAGGACCCTTCTGCTTGCTTTTTTTACAAATTCTTGCGGAGACGTTATAGCTTTGGGAGGGAAATTAACGAGTGTTTTTCAGATGCTACATTACTTAAAGCTGGCTTTCTTACATTTGGGGGTCTTCTGTTTGTTCTCTGACAGTCAATTACCTAGACTTAATTAAAAACCAGATTCCCCACCTTGCCTTGGAAGGTAAGTGGATTATTCAGGGTGGCTAATTTTCTTTGCAAGGCATCAGCCATTTACAAGTATTTTCTTTAGAAAAATTCTGTATTGCCATAAATATGTATATATACACACATCATCAGGTAGATGCATGTAAACTCCATCTCAAATCATTGACAAAGTATTTTATTTATTTTCTCTACTTTATTTTATTTCACTGTCTCTGGATTCCAGGCAAGTTCTAGGTGTTCATGAAACATCCGTGATTGAAATAAAATTTTTAAAAATGCATTTATCACCTCAACTGATAATCTCTTAGTTCAAACATGAGAAAATGCCAGACAAACCCAAAGTGAGGGACATTCTACAAAATATCTGACTAGTTTGACGAGTATCCTTCAAACTTACTAGAGTTACGAAAAAGAAGGGAAGACAGACAAACTGTCACAGATGGGGAGAGATTAAGAACCAGGATGACTAAATGCATCGTGGATCCCGAAGCAGAAAGAGCACATTAATGGAAAAGTTGGAGAAATCTAAACAAAGTCTGCAATCTATTAATGGTCTTGTGCGATGTTGATTTCTTTTTTTATTTTCTTTTTTTTAATTATGTTCTGTTAGCATATAGTATATCGTAAGTTTTTGATGTAGTGTTCAACGATTCATTTGTTGTGTATAACACCCAGTGCTTATCACAGCACGTAATTTCTTGTTTTTGATCAGTGTTCTGTGATTATAAAGTGTTCAGATTAGGGGAATCTGTGTACATTGATTCTCCGTACTGTCTCTGCAGCTTTTCTGTATTTCTAAAATTATCTCAACATGAAAAGTATTTAGAAAAACCATGCCTTTACCGAGATCAAATTCTAGGCAACAAGTAAAATAGGCCAACTACAGTAAGTAAACTGCATGTCCGTATAACGACTGGATGATTTTGAAAATTCTCAGACTCTCTCAATGGCCAAAGATTCACTGAAAAGTCAGAAATGGCTGCCAGAACAGTGACATGGAGAATAGCGTGAGTGTGTGTCTATGCAACCTTTCGTTACAACCTCAGAAAGAGAAGAAGTATAGGATATTCAGTCCTAGAAAGAGCCCTTGGGCTGTTTCACTCATTGTGCATTTTTAGCCTTAATTTGAATTTTTAAGGAAATATCACATGAAAATATTTATCTTTCCTACTGAGTTGTGTGGCTTCCCTTCCATTTTGCCACATACAGGTGCCTCATTCATCTCCCCCCAAGACCTGGCCCCCTTGGCATGGCCCTCGGGATTATTATCCCTATTTTCCAGAAGGCAGCTCAAGCCTGGACGGGGAAGTAACATTGTCCGGGGTCACACCGCCATGAAGCAGTCAAGCTGGAATCCAAAATCTGTGTTCAACACCGTACTATGCCATTCTTTCCATATACAGATACATCTTCGAGACTGTTCAAGTGTGGCCCCAGACAGCAGAATCTGGAAATTCTGTCCCTGCCACTTTCACTATGATCTGAATGTGCAGATTTGCACCATCATTGTCTCCAGCAGACTCTGGCTCAGTGGCAGATCTCCATGGGGAAGCCCATCATCGCACACCCTAGGGAAGTCCCTCCAGGCTGTGAGGAACCCTCGCCCCTAATCTTATAGCCCTTCTCTGAATTAAGGACCGGGACTTTTACCACCTATTTTTCTCGCAGTCCCTTTTATGTCATGGCTTGGTTGGCTATAAATCAAATGGTTAAAGGAACAGTGTAATGACAAATAACGTCTTGTTACTACATTGGTGGTGTACCTTGAATCTATCCTAGAGAAGAGTAAAGGTTCAGGTGTAAAAATTGGGTCAGTTTGTTATGTTCAGTCCTCAGGAACATCAAGAATACATAGTATTATTCAGTGTATTTTGAAAAGATTGCATTTTTTTAAATACAGAAAAAATGACACAATCTTTTTGTTTAAGGTAGAATTTAAAAAAAAAAAAAAAAAAAAACTCCTGGAATATTTGTTAGGGAATGACTGGTACAGCCAGTCTCCAAATGGCTTCTACATTCTTCTTGGTTAGAGTGGCATGTGGCTGAAGTACACACAGGGACACTTCAGAAGATTCTCAACCCAACCTTCCATCCCCTAAGCAACCACAATTTCTTCCCCACCTATTGACTGATTTCTGAGAGCCTTTTCTGAGTACAGAGTCTTTCAATCTACAATGGGACTTAACGTCTAGAATGCTAGTGCCCCTGAGAGAGAGAGAAAGCACCTGATTTAAATTCACCTCAAATTCTAAATGGAAACTATTAGATCCTTTACAAAGAAGAGAAGAGAAATAGGGAAAGTGAGCTTTATGGAGTCCAAAGAGCAAGCTGGGTGCTGCCTTCACTTTAAAATATTGTCTACATCTGCTCTTACAAAAGGTGATACTGCCTAAGAGCATCTGGATGGTAAGCCCTCTGGTGAGAGTTTGCAAGGGTGTCTGGCAGCATGTTCTTTACTAAAATACAGCAATAATGCACAAAGAAAGCTTTTCCAAGTGTGAGAGGTACACGAGCCCATGTGGAATTAGTCAAGAACCCTAGAGAAGCCTCAGATGACCATATTGCTTTTGTAATTATTAATCCAGAAGAATCTGTGAGCCTTAAAAATAAAACTGCCTATTATTTCGCTAGCAAAAATGGGTCTATTCAGGAATAGTGGAGAAGTACAACCTGGGACAAACAAGCCATGGCAAAACCCTAGGTAACTCCAACAAGCAAAGGCCGAAGATGGGAGGAGTTGTTTTGAACGAAAGTCCACTGGAGAGAAGCAAGAGTTCAGGGTGATGATGGTTTCTCATTGGCTGGGTTACGGGGGTAGTCTACTTGTGGGAGATGTATTGCGTTATCTTTCCCTGGTGGGGTCTGTCACTGGTGACTTTTCCTTTTGAGTCTCTCCTCTGAGGGCTCTATAATTGACAGTTCTTCTGTAATGGACATTGGGTGGTTCAGCTCACCCTCGCAGTCTCCCTTTCTAGTATCCCGAGTCCACTTTAGTGAGGTTTTCCCTTTAACGATTTTCACAGATTTAACTGACGATCTTGCCAATGAGGGCCCATCACAACTTCGAGATAAGGATAGGGAAGAGAAACATCTCTTAATCAGTGTTACTATGAGTCCTTTACCTCCAATTACATCACCCCCCCCCTTGCTGGTTTCCCTTGGTGGCTAAAGGAGGCTAACTTTCCCATGGCCTACAGTGTTCTGCGTCAATGGACTGCAGCTCATGTGATGGTCCAGACCCTCACTAGTTGCTCCTCATTCCTCAATCACTTGACTTCTTTCCTTTGCTTGGGCCAGTCTCTCCCTTGTTCTTCCTCTGGGCCACTCTCATTCATCCTGCAGGTATCAGCTTTCAAATAACACTTCTGCAGGGAAGCCTTTCCTGACTTCTGGGACTATCCTCAGGCCTTGCAGTCATGTATGCTCACACCACCATGTCCTTCTTCATCACTCTTAGTGTAAACATCCTTAAGTCATTACTTACATAATAATATGTAATCATTTAATACTTAGCTCCATCAACAGATTTAAAATTCCAGTGGAATAGGGACATTGTCTACCTTGCTAATTATTGCCTATACAGATCCAGAACAGTGTCTAGTGCAAAGTAAGTACTCAATAAATACTTATCAATATAGATACTTAATCAATATTTAAGCTAGAAAGCCCCTAGGCATGCCTAATTCAAACTCTTAATTTATAGAGGAAGAAACTAACATTTAAGTAGGTCGACTGCCTTGCCCAAGGCCCTACCCAAGAGCAAAATTGGAGACAGAATCCACATCTGTTCACCTCCCCATCCCCCGCCAGTATACTTTCCTGTCCTGATGGAAAGTTCATAGTCTAGTGATTCATCACACTGGAGGGAATAGCAAATCCTGGCAAGTTCTTCAGGACCTTAATGAATTTGCAGGTTTGTGTTTTATTTAATACCCACTTTAGTTAAAATGAGTCCGTAATCTATTTGTTTCTCCATTCCTCTAGTTGCTGGATCAAATGTTAATTGTCAGGAAGAAGACATAATATGGCAGTTTGGCAAGGTTCTGTTGAACTAACGAATGTTTAACAGGATCACAGATGGAATCATTTGCATATGGGAGGGATTTTTTTTTCCCAGGGTTTTGTCCCAATTAAAAGTTGCAAGTTCAAACCAGGTTACCAGTTCCAAAGAATAGAAGTTTGCATATTCTAGAGCCTGAACACATGTTACTCTTTCTTCAATATATTCACCTCTTGCCTTTCCCACATTTGACAAGCTGAAAACTATTTAGTAGTCACTGGGGCCTTGAGTAAAACAGAATAGCTACAAAGCTCTTTCCTGACTGCCCCTGAGTACTGGACAGGCAGCCAGTTTTGAAGGGCCAGCAAGAAGAAACATTGTTATTTCTTTTGCAGCCTGTAGTCATAGTCATTCAGACAAACATGGAGTGCCTTCCTTATGCCAAGCAGTGTGTTTGGTGCTAGAATTTGGTGATGCAGAAATTAATAAGGCATGGTCCCTGCCCTTGAGAAGCTCCAGAAACGTAGGGGAAAGAGGCACATGATCCTTTATTTCCTGGACAAAGGGCTAAGTGCTGGTTTGGAGTCATAAGGAGGATGCTTGGTGAGGTTGGAAGAGAGGTAACAGAGAGTCCTACTTTTCTGACAAGACCCATAGATTATCCCAAACTTAAAGGACGAGAGGGAGTTATCCAAGTAAAGAGAGTGGAAAAGGGTTTCCAAGCCAGAGTTAGAGCAAAAGCACAGGCAGGGATGCTATGTGTAAAAGACAGGCTGACTGAGCTATCTCAGAAGAGAGCACGCTGGTAGAATAAAAAGATTACCGCTGCTAATAAATAAAACTGTTTTGAACCACCGACAAGCCCAGTCATCTTCGGGGTGTGTTCAATCAGTGCTTCCCAAAGTGCATTTGCATCCCATCTTCGCAATTCTTGTAATGGCATGCTGCCATTTCTAGTCTTCACTTAATAGCCTTCATCCTAAGTAAGATTATCCATTACATCAGTGGTTTTATCTTTTAGATGTACTTTTCTAATCCTTTTTAAACTATGTGCATAACTATTAAAAAATAAAAATGGGTGCCATCTGGAATCATCTTAAATACAAACAGGAGCATGCATACACTCCTCACTTTGGTTAAAAGATTGGAGTTGGACTAAGAAGAGACTGACTAATCCATCCTATGTTTTGCCAGATCACTGGATTGATTTGATGAGGGAGGGTGATGGGGAGTTGAACACAGAGAAAGTGGGGCCTTTGGGAGGTGCTCGGGTCACCCATGGGATGAGCACTCCTACAGAAGAGCCCTCTTCCACCAAGTGAGAATCTAGCCTAAAGTCGGCAACCCAGAAGAGAGCCCTTACATGATCATGCCAGCACCCTCATCTCGGATTTCTAGCTTCCAGAACTCTGAGAAATCAACTTCTCTTGTTTATAAACCACCGAGTCTGTGCCATTTTCTTGTTGCATTCCAAACAGAACAAGACAAATGACAACAGCAGTGGTAATAGTCCCTGGTATGTGTTAAGCACTGCATTTGGCACTTTACATTCATTTGCTTAGGTAACACTTACTGGCCTTTATGAGATCAATTCTAATGTTATGCCCATTTTAAAGGCTCACCGGGGTTAAATGCCTTTTCCTTTGTTTAGGAAAAAGGATAACAAAAACTCTGCCCTCTGAAATTAAAAGAAAGCTCCTTCCAGAATCCAGAGGTCAGGGTTTTGGTCTGAATTCAGCTACTGGTTGACTGTGGACTTCAGAAGAGTTTCTTACACTCCAGGCTCTAAGTCCCTTCTCTGGAATGTTGACATGGGGTGATCTTTAGTTTGTAACCCGGAGACTCTTTCTAGGTCTGTTTCCTTATTGGTGAAGCAGGGCTAATAATTCCAACTTCATAGGATTATTTTGAAGATTAAATGTAGGCAAGTCCCAAGGCCAAGGACTGACACAAAAAATATCATAAATGGGATTATAAATAAAAGGACTGTTAACTTCAATAATCCTGATCATCTTGATAATCACTTCAACGATTTTCAAAATGGATAGTTCATCTACCATCAAATGAAAGTGAATTAACTCTACCACCACACTAAAACAAGTATGCTAGCTGATTATCAATTTTAGGCAGGTCCGTTTGCATCCTCTATGCTTCTGTATATATATATATTTTAAGATTTTATTTATTTATTTGACAGACAAAGATCACAAGTAGGCAGAGAGGCAAGCAGAGAGAGAGGAGGGGAAGCAGGTCCCCTTCCCCAATGAAAAGGGCTAACTTGTGTAACTAAGATATTGTGGAAATGATGCTATGTGACTTCTGAGTCTAGATCCTAACAGACACTGTGGCTTCTGATGTGCTGTCCTGGATGGGTCACGAGGACACTCAAACAGCCCTGTGGAGAGGTTCACGTAATGAAGAACTGACATCTCCTGTCAGCCAGCAAGGAACTGATACTCTTTCCAATAGTCATGTGAGTCAGCCATCTTGGGTCTACCAGCTTCTGTCAAGCCTTCCGATGACTGAAGTCCCAGCCAACAACCTGACAGCAACCTCATGAAAGACCCTGAGACACAACCACCCAGATGAGCTATTACCAAATTCCGGACACAAATTCCACAGTAACTCTAAGATATATATGTATTTGTTGTTCTAAGTCACTCTGTTTCAAGGTTATTTGCAAGCAACAACAGAGAGTTAAGACAGAATCACTATAAAGATTAAAGAAAATACTTTAATTGAAAGCATTTAGCCACATTGGTCTGATCTAATTCTGGCCATCAAGGAATTATGAATGTTCAAAGAGAAGGAAGAAGGAGGGACAGAGAGGAGAGGCATGAAGGAGGTAGGAGACTCTTTGTACCAAGATCTCTCAAAGAACATCAACACAAGATTTCACGTATTACTCACCAAGTTTAGGGGCTCATTCAGAAGCAGGGAGGATGGAAGCAAGAAACATGCATCTGCAGATACATCAAACCCACCAAAAGCCCTTTTCATGTTCAGAAAATCCAAGGTAATTGTTTGGAATAGGTCTCATTTGGAAAGCCAAAGCTTCATCTCACCAGCCATTTAGCCTTGATGACTTTTGAACAACATAAGTTGTTAGAATAATTTCCCACTTAGCAATGATCATTCAGGAAGGGGCAGTGTTACTATTCTTGCTTCCCTGTCAAAAATAGGCTTATTTTCTTGCTTTTGAAAAGCACACTCTATACTGTGGGCCTGAATCTGGAACCCTGCGAACGCTGGTTAATTCTTTATCACTTATATTGTGCCAGTTTGTAATAATGCCTCTTTGGAAAGGAGCTGAAGGATCTCATGCAAAAGATACTTTGCTCAGGGTGGGGAGGAAGGCACTGCAACCTTCCTTACCCTTCTGCTCTGGTCTCTGCGGGGAAACCCAGTGCAGTGCCTGGTTGACCCTTCTCTATTTCCTCTATGTAAATACCAGCCTGGTTTCTGGTCTGGGAATTACCATAACCTGTAACTGAATTGGTTTAGCAACCCTAGAAGCACACTCAATGGGTTCTAATCCCAACCTCATAATTTACTGGCTAAGGGGCCTTGGACAAGTTATTTCACTTGATTATTTGCAAAAAAACTTTGCAGCTGTACTACAAGGAACTCATAGGTTTGTTATGAGGAACTACTACTTGTGAGTCATTGTTAAAAGTGCTTGGCCCATAGTGAGGGCTATATAAATCCAAGTCATTATTACGAACCCCTCTCCAGAATATAAAGTCTGAAGAAACAGGTTTTGTCTCTCTTCTTCATATTTTTATATCACTGCCCTAACCCCAAGCGTACAGCCTGGCCCATGTAAGATATTTTGTTACCAGAAGTTAAATGGAAACCTAGATATGGCTACTCTTAAGAAATTCCAAAATCGGGGCACCTGGTTGGCTCGGCAGGTTAATCCTCCACCTTCGGCTCAGGTCATGATCTCGGGGTCCTGGGATAGAGCCCTGCATCGGGCTCTCTGCTCACCGGGAAGCCTGCTTCCCCCTCTCTCTGCCTGCCTCTCTGCCTACTTGTGATATCTCTTTGTAGAATAAATAAAATCTTAAAAAAATTTTTTTTTCCAAAATCTCCACCATGGGAGATTTCTCAGTGGTCATTTTTCTTTTTGGGTTCTGCCTGCTGCCACTTTCCTCAGGCCTCTCTCCCCTGATGCAAGGGCAGACTCATACATCTTGTTTACTCATGCACAGCGATTTTAGCTCTCAACTCCACCCAAAACTATGTTCCAGTTCAATCTTTGCATATGCAAAAGCAGGACTTTGGGGGATAGAGATGCAGATAGGAATATACATAACCATTAGTCCTCAAAAGCATAGGAGTATAGTTCCTGCCCTAAGAAGAGGCGGCAGGGACCTTTGAAACAGCATTCTTGTCTTCCCTTTATAAATAACTTCTTTCAATAAAAAAAATTATTATGTTAATGAAAGTTACCTGAAAATTAGAAGTTACGGAAATAGGTGTTAGAAATATTAAAAAATATAGATTAAATTCACCCACAGACCCATCCCATAATATATATAATTACTGCCAACATTTTGGTGTTTCCTCTGTTTTGCATTGCTTTTTTTTTCTCTGTGGCTTTGGTGTTTGTATGAGTTCTTGTGCACAAGCTCGCATGGTCACATGTGCAGGGGGTGGGTGGGTGGGAGGAGAGAAAAAGAAGGAGGGAGAGAGGGAGAGAGAAACAGCAGAGGTGTAACTAGCCATACTGCATCACACCCTTCTTCCTCAAAATTCTGCTTTCCAGAGCATGCAATCTTCACTTTTCCATCCCACAGAGACAAGACGCACTTCCTGAGTGAGCATCAGACTGAGGTCGTCTTAAAGGAGAACTATCAGATCCTGAAGTGTGAACCTTACCACTTACCCACACAGCCTTCATCTATTCGGACTACTGATTTGTGGAGGGTTTAAGGCGGCCCCTCAGGAGCAGGTTAGTGTATAAACCCCGCACAGGGGCCTCACGTTAAAATTGCAAAGCTTTCCCTTCCAAAGGCACCCTGGGTGTTGCAAAGCCAAAGGAGGTTTACAGGGATCCTCCTAATGACGGTGCAAACTAAGGAATGGGCTTTACAGCTCAGGCTAATTACTTGGCATTAACACAGTGCTCCCAGGGGAATAGTCTGCTGCCTGTCCCTGCTCATGACCCTTGGATGCCTCCCACCTGAGCTCTGGCTGTTTGTACTCTCACCTTTGCGCACACCACGTGGGAACTCGGCAGCTCTCAAGGAGACGGACTTAGCCTTCTTGGGTCACCATCATCCTGTCTTCTTTCAGTTCCTTGAACAACCGATTCTTTCGGACCTCAGAACTTCGCTTGAGGCTTTTCTTTCATTCAGTTGCTCTCCCAGGTCAACTGATCTAAAGACTATCCCTAAGTCACCTCACAATGAAAATATCACCACATCTGAGGAGCCTTCCCTGACCTATGGACTCCGTGCAAAGTTGGTCTCTCTTGTTAGTCTTTCTCCTGGCACTTGAGTTTGCTTACTTGTTTGTTTTTCCCTTCATTGCACTTATCAACATTATCCGATGCTTATCTGTTTGCTTTTTTATGTTTCAAGTCTGTGGGAGCAGGGATCCTCTTTGGGCAGTCACGTTTAATTAATTAAACATGTTTAATGTATATATACTTTCATATGAATATGTTGTTTCAAAATATATATTGTTTTGTGTGCATGTATTTTTAATGTATGCAAATAGTACTTAGTTATAGAACTTATTCTGTTTTCTCGTTTTATTTCCCTCACCTTTTCTTGTAATACATGTGTGTGTGTGTGTGTCTGTGTGTGTTTTTGTGTGTTTGACTTCTCTGTAATAATCGATAGTGTGGTTGTATCACATTTCCTCACTCCTCCTCCCAGGGATGGGCGCCTCCACCTGCCTGCCACTGTACACACTATTTTAATGAAAACCCAAAATGTGTCTTTTTGTGGACCTGGGAATAAAACCTACTGGTATGCAGACCCTATGCCAGCATTGCTGGGTCACTGGGTTTAGGGTTTGTGTTGAACTAAATTAACCAAGTCGGGTCAAATTTCTTCCGAAGAGTTTCATGGGTCAAACCACTGCACCCCTGACCCCCCCCAAAAATATGGATGTTCTTATATCCTATATATCTTCAAGATTCTCTCTTTGGCAATATCCAGCTTCTTGATTTCTGCCAAACTAAGGGATATAAACTTACGTGTAGTTGTTTTCATTTGAATGTCCCTTGTCACCATGATTTTGAGCAGTTATCATAGGCTTGTTAGTTGTTGGAGCTTCCTTTTCTGTAAATTTCCCGTTCATTTGTCCATTTGCAATCTTTTTCTCCCTGATTTCATGAGTTTCTTGTCTATTCTAGATCCCCCAACACACATTATAAATGCCTTCTCACATTCTGGCAGCCCTCCATTAAATGCATCCATGGTGTCATTCTCTGACAGAAATTCAAGCTTAAGTAAAATTCATCATTGTTTAAAACTTGGTAGTTTATGCTTTTATGGATCTATTTATGATGTCTGTCTCCTATGTGTTGGTCTCACTTTTTCTGCCATGCATCTTCCCTGCCATCAGAGAAGAGGGTTGCCAACAGCTCAAAATGACAGTGCCCAGTTTTGGAACCAAACCATCAAAAATCCTGAGACTCGGTCTCATTTTCCTCTCCTGAATCCCAGGCTTAAGCAAGGATAAGCCCTGCTTATTCCTGAAGTCAGGAGGAGAGTGGGTTCAACACCACCCAAAACATGGATGAAGAATTAGAAATGAAGTGCTTTCTAAGAGGAACATCAAAGTATCATTTTCAAAAGAAGAGAAATGAAATTGGGCAGACAAAGGCAATAGATATCCAGTATACAGGGTCACTGCCTTTCTTAATGCCCATCAGATCAATTAGTATTCTCACGTTCTCTAAATACCTTCTCTAGTCTCCATCCCCAACATCTCTTAAACATTCCATTGCACTCTAAACCCATCTGCTTATTCTCAGGGATTTAATTCCTGAAATGGGTAATCCAGTCAGGAAGGGACCAATGAAATGACCTAGACTACTATTTCCCCAATGAGGCTGAGCATTAGAATCATATTAGCTTTGAAAATATAGATTTCAAGGGGTACCTGGGTGGCTCAGATGGTGAAGCTTCTGCCTTCGGCTCAGGGCATGATTGAGCCCTGCATTGGGCTCCCTGCTCAGCGGGGAGCCAGCTTCTCCCTCTCCCTCTGCCTGCGGCTCTCCCCACTTTTCTGTCAAATAAATAAATAAAAGTTTTTGGGTGTTTTTTTTTTTGTTTTTTGTTTTTTTTAAATGCAGATTTTTGGCCTTGGCCTCAGAACTGTTGAAATAAAAATTCTGTTGAGCAGAAACCTGAAAATTTTGTTTGAACACCTCAGTTGCCAGTCCAGTGATGGAGAATCACAATGAGAATCACAAGCCCCTTGTATTACAGATGAGGAAGCCAGAGCCTGAGGACCTTCCCCAGGAAAATGCAGTGAACTTGGGGTGCCTGCTCTATTCAGGTGGTATTGCAGTCTGTGTGAGCTCTATTTGGACTCCTTGGAAAAGAGATTGGTGAGTACAAATACAACCATCTCTGGGTTTATCATTCAACAGAAAAGCTCAGGCTCTTACCTCTATACTTTACGGTACTCAGAAATCCTGCCAGGCCGTGCAGCCATGGACACACAAATCCTACAGTCCATACCAACTCTGGCTACAGCCGCCCTGGACTTCCAGAGAATAACCTCCTGATGACTGCCTTTCTCCTCAGCCTCAGGTGTCAGCCACACCTGACTCAGCTCTTGGCCCTGTCACTCAACTGGTGTGTGACTCAAGGTGATCTGTATGTTCTGTCTCACGTGCCGTGTGTACCTTAGAGGCTCTTCGGGAGGATGAAATAGAATAGTGCCCTTCCAGCATGAGCCCAGAACCATGCTCAAAGGAAGTGCTCAGTGAACACTGAGGAGTAGATATGATCAAGACTGTCCTCCTATGCACTAGTCCCTGTGTGGAGTGATGGGGCATAGAATTGAGGAAAGCATGGTTTCTGCCCTCTTGGAGCTTCATCCCAGGAGGCTGAAAGATGAACAGATAATGAAGTATTAAATTGCAGTGTCCTTGGCCTGGCCGCTTAACCTGTGGAAAATGCAGACTTGGCTTGGGTGCTGTGATCCCAACTGGGGCCCTCATGTCTGCAGCAGGGACAGCTGGACATTGGTCCTGGGGCAGACGCCTCACCTCCATGTTGACCCGACCCAGGGTTCACCCCCCAACCCCACAAGCCCAGATGGAAGCAGCCAATCAGTACCACAGGGGCTTGCCTCCCACCTTACAGACAGACTAGTTTGTTATTTTTGCTCTAGAAGACCCCCCACCCACCCATTTCCCCTCCCGCAGAGCCTAGGTTCTGCTTGGCTTGAACTTCCTCATTTCTCATTCCTTAGTTCCTTCTTCTGTAGAGTTTTCCCGGAGTTGAAATCAATGTTTACCCAGGATAGCATAGAAACACAAGAGAGGCAAATTCATACGACCTGGGGGATTAAACAGAATTTCTTACAAGATGACAGGGAACAACTTTTATTTTATAGAACCACTATTTTGATTCCCATAACATGAGAACACCACGCACAGAAGCAAGTGATTCAGCTACTGACTGAGCCTCTCCAAATACCCAGCATCCATGTCTTCTCTCTAAGTTTCTACTTATTTATGGAATTTCTCATTGACCGCGAGAATGGATTAATTTCTTTCAACTTTGGTTCATGTATTTGATAGGTGAATATGTGTGTTTCTGTGGGGAAAAATATTGTAAATTACCTGGTGTGTTGTTCCTCGTGCTTCCTGGGAACCCCTTCACTCTCCCCTAAGTTGGCCACAGAGCTAAGAGATTGCTTCTAGAAGAAGCAGACACAGAACAAAGGCTTTTGAGTTTTTAACACTACGCTTTTGCATTTCAGATTATAGGATTTGAGGGGGAAATCAAGCATAGGGATGGTAGGAGCATCCTACCTAGCCTCCCAGATTAGAAAGTTGCTCAAATTAAGAGTAAATGAGGAGGAGCCGGAAGTAAGGAAGCTTAGACTCAAGTGGATAGCTAAGAAAATGGCTCTGACCTCTCCCCACTCCTCCTCCACAGCTGTCCAGGCAGATGAAATTCTAGGCGTGGGGGCGAGAAAAGCCTAGAAGGTTTGGGAGATCTGAAAGAAGAGAGTCAGCCAGCTTCTAGTTGTGCCCTGGGAAAAGCTGAGACTGCAGGATAGAAATGCTATGTGGTACTTCCAGGAAAATGGACCGAATACAGAAAAGGACAGAGCTCTAGGCATCGCTTTGGACGAGCTAGCTGTTTCTTCCCAACACACCTGGCAGGGCTCAGGAATCAGGGACCATATCAGAGGAGCCCTGCACAAGGAATAGGTGCTACCCACGGGCCCCTGCTACACAAGGGGCTGAGATCTGTGAGGGCTGCAGGCATCAAAGAAGAAGGGAAGGTGGGCACAGGGAGCATGCCCCACAGTGACCGGGTTCTACACCTGCCCTCCCCGCCACGGAAATCAGATAACACCCTGGAAATGATACACCCCCAACTTAAGTGATACCAGAACTCTGCCCTCCTGATGGAAAAAGCCTCATACTAGGAACTAAGTAATAAAAAAATAGTGTAACTTCTCACACACAGAAGTCTGTGTTAGGAGATTCCGGCTTGCTGCACTTGGTGGCATTTGTGAATTTAGGTAACCATGACAGTATTGAGATATTTCTTTGGTAAATACCAACTGTCTGGTATTTTGCTATACTGCATAGTATCTATCATGGGTCTGAGAGCAAAGAAAGAGACCTGTGTGCAGACGCTTAATGTTTGCCTGTTTGTGTGTGCGTGTATGGAGCCTACGGATTCCCTTCTTAAAATGATGTTTTTAAATGCGTTAAAAAAATTCAGGATTACAAAGGAAGCCAATTGTATGGAAATACAGTTATCAAAATATTTTAAACACAGATTTGTGATGTAGTAATGTATGTGGTTCTTTATTCATGCATTAAATAACAAGGTCTAGCTGCAAGTATTATAAATATAATACTGAAGTTGTGCTAAGTACAAATGATAGAACGAGATAACTACAGGGGCAACTGGTGACTCAATCAGTCTGTCTTCAGCTCAGGTCATGATCTCAAGATCTGGGGATTGAGCCCTACTTCAGGCTTCCTGCTCAGTGGGGAGTCTGCTTCTCCCTCTCCCTCTGCTCTAACCCCCACTTGTGCTCTCTCTCTCTATCTTGGGGAAAAAAAAAAAAAAGAAAAGAAAGAAATAGAGATACCCACAAGAATTAATATGGTATGAAAATATCTGTACTGATGACCAAGTCACTGATTTCATAAATACTGTTGTGACTTATTACCTATATGCATAATTGAACAAAAGAGTGATTTCTGTTAGAGGTAAATGAAAATACAGATGCAGTTTTCCCCATCCAACTTGAAAGACCTCCTGGGTTGTACCCATGAACCCTTGAGATCTGGAGACCCCTGTACCATGAATCTACTTCTCTACTGACAAGACTTAATCTGAACCACCATTTGGCAGAGAAATGTTGGGGTTTGCAGGGATTGGTAGGACTTCAGTTTCCTCTAACAAGGCGTTCCAAGATCTTCAAGCAGACAGCTTGACAGGTCCCTCTGCGATGATTATCATCCAAGAATATTGTCTCCATGAATATGGGAGATCATAATCCTAGGTAAATGCTGGAGTATAGTCAAAAAGTAGGCATATTGGCCATGACCTGATTATTGGATTAAAACTAATTCCTGGCCTTGTAAGCATGATAAGTTTCTTAATGATGAGATACTATGTTATCTGGTATCCCCAAGGCAATAACTAGAATATGGTAGAAGTTTGACAAATGCCGTTTGAATGAGTTAATGCATTGATGGGTCATGCAAGAACACTAAATTTCAGTGTGAGGCACGGGGATGAGCATCAAGTGTAAATTCCTTAGTAGTGACCTTGGCAAAGAGAAAGAGCTTGATTAAGATAAACTGTTGTTATTTTTACTTTAGAAGGCATTCTTTTTGTATTCTAGTATCTAGCCCAGTAACCTTAAAAAGCTAATGTCGCTTTGCAAGGGATCTCATTATCTCTAGAGTTTGGAGAGGGATTAGGTAAGATTAATGGCACAATGTATATGAAGTGCATTTAGCACAGGGACTGATAATCAGTAAGCACTCAGTTGTTGTTATTAGTATGATCTAATGTAATAAATATAATGGTTTGAATATTAATATGATTATTAATATTAACCAACGCACAGTGAGTCAAATGTAACAATGTATTAGTATCACATGAAAAACATTAAAAAAAATACTTATTTATCAAGATGTCACCGAATCAGAATCTCTGGGGAGAGGCCTCAAATTTACCCTTGGACAAAGCTGGCAAGGGATTTGAAAAGGAAACCAGACGTGCAAACTTGGAGCTCTGAGGGAAACTGAATCATTACTGTTAACATGTTAAAATATCATTTTTATACAAACAGTGACCACTTGTCAAGGTTTCCTATGTTCATGACAGACTACATGAATGCATTAATGTATTCATAAAAACACTACAGGTATGAAAAGCAAGTCCCAAGATGGTGGGATCTTGGAGGGAATGGAAAACCTAAGTAATGCTGAGATAAGATTGTTCAATTGGATGTAAAACTGGGGAATCCTTTAGGATAATAAGATCATCAATTTCTGGATCATTATTGTTTCTATGAGACAGAAGAGAAAATCATTGTACTTGATCATTTTTCTGTAATTTAACAGAGTTATAAAATATCTGGTTCCTAATTGGCAGTAAATAGAAACTCAAAAAGAAATTTGATTCCCTGAGTAAAAGCTCATTGTGGGCTCCATAATTGCATCTGCAAAATGAACCGATCTACCAAATTAATTTCCTTCATTTAAACGTCTGAGGTGCTGGGCACCTGGGTGGCTCAGTCAGTTTAGCATCTGCCTCTGGCCCAGGACAGGACCCCAGGGTCCAGGGATCTAGTCCCACATTGGGCTCATTTCTTCTCCCTCTGCCTGCTGCTCCCCCGCCTGTGGCCCACCCCACTCCGCCCTCTCTGCATCAAAAAAACAAATAAAATCTTAAAAAAAAAAAATAATCTGAAGTCCTTCCATGTGCTCAGCTACAAAATACAGGCCACAATTTGTATTTGATGTGATGTTTTAGTACTGAGAGGTAGGGTAACAATTAATCCTACTGTGCCAGCACCCACCCCCAGCAAAGGTTACTGTGAAATTTTCCACCAGTCTTCTTGTTCCAGTGCAAACTCCCTTTAGTTTTCCTGTCCCACTCTGATCTGAGGCGTGACTGGAGATTTCTGTCCTTTACTCGTCACCACCACCTGCCTGCTGATGATGTCTGAAATCCTCCCATCTAACATTTGTTTCCGTAAGCCTGTACTTTTTCCCTAAAGTCCTCTTTTTTTTTCTTCCAAAAGGAACATTTGGGGGAATACAACAGCAGTTGTTGAAAATATAGCTCATGTCTGTAGGTGATTCCAGCAGACAGTCAGCTTCTTTTATTGCCTTACAGTTAGCATTCTCTCTCCTCCAGAGATGTAGAGAAAGCGGGGTAGGAGAAAGAATCAGCAGGAACTCTCTGGATGTTATGAATCTATCTAATACCATGAGCTAGCTTTAATCAGATGGGGAAAGAAGCTCAGAATCTGGTTGCTTCACAAAGGTGCCTTTGATGTATATTACAGCAGACATGCAGGGTTTGACTCCTCTGGTTTCACTTTGTCAATATGTTATCTCTAGTGTAGGGCAGGTGGGGATGATAAGAACCATGGCAGGTACTTAAAAGGAGTATCTGAATACTTTGGCTAGACATGTCATTTCGTCTGCCTATCCCTGCCACACTTACCTATACTGTTCACTGTATTTTACCTGTCACAGTTGGTTGGTCTGGGAGAGCCACATGACCTAAGTTCGCCAATCAGGACATTGGTCTGGGAATTTTGGACTAGCGCTTTAGATAATACAGCCATCCTACTGGAGGGGAGTGAAGCTGAAAGTGATGAAGCTTGGAGAATGTCAGTAGCCATGGATCTGCTCTGTGGATAAAGCCTGTAGGGAGTAAGAAAAACAAAAGGTGGCTCAGATGGTTAAGCATCTGCTTTCAGCTCAGGTCATGATCTCCAGGTCCTAGGACTGAGCTTGCCTTGGGAATCCCAGCTCGGTGGGGAGTCCACTTCTCCCTTTGCCTCTCCCCCTGCTTGTCCTTTCTCTCTCTTGCTCTCTTCCTTTCTCAAATGAACAAACAGAATCTTAAAAAAAAAAAAAAAAAAGGAAAAGAAAGAATAAGGAAAGGTATAAAGAAAAGCAGAAATGGGAATTGGAGAGAAAGCATTCAACTGTGTATATAACCCCAGTTTTAGTGGAGTCCCATATTCATCCACTTCTTAGGTTCTACGGTGGCCTGGCAAGGTCACACAAGTGCTACATGCTGCTCCAACCCCAGGCTAAGTCAGTGGCAAATGCTTTTAGAACAGGAAGCCGTCAAGGTCTGTTACATGGCTGTTACTCAGTAAAAAATAAATAGAAAAGAAGTTTGGAGATTTTTATCAAGTAACAAGAAGACAGCATTTCTAATTCTTCCCATGGCCCAGAAGGGGCCAAAAGAAGAAAATAAGCCAGTTTCACGAGTGAGAGCCCAACAGTAAACCCACTGAATTTCTCCATGACTCTGCCTTGCTGATATGTGCGGTATGAAAATGAACCTTGAGTGACAAATTATTTTAATATTGCTCTTCAGTTGGGAAAAAGGTGACTGTAGGCTTGCAAGCTTACCTTCATCTAGTTGCTGTTTAGAGGCACCTGAATCATAGCCGCCTCTTGCTACACCAAACAACATTATGGTCTTATCCTAGAATTTATCATTTGTATAAACATGGATGGGCTCGTTTCTCTAGCATGGTAAGCTTTCCCTTGAGTGTACTGTTGATGCACTCTGAGAGGGCTTTGTTAGGAGACTAAGCACTCCAAGAGGGCTTTGCTAGGAGACTAAGCACTCTAACTTAATCTTAGAAGTTTGATAAACATCCAGAATTTGCTGGATTCAAATTTGAGAACATAATTCAAACTCAAGGTGGAGGAAGTGGTCTCTCCTTTTCTTGAATCCAAAATGGGGCATTGTCACACTTTCTCTGGAAAAAGGATTTTTTCTACTGTTCATTTATTGTTCATATTTATTATGTGAAGACTAGTTGCCAGATGTTGTTATAAGCAATTTGCATGTATGAACAAATTTATTTCTCACAACATACTATGAAAGTAGGCACTTTTTTATTCCCACGTTACAGATGAATAGTGAGACTCATTATGTATCACAGGTGGGATTTGAACTCAGGCTGTGCCTCTCCAAAGCTAGAATTTTTAACCATTGTGCAATATTAATTTTGCTAGATGATATATTAATATCTAATATAAGATATACATATTTGCTGTTGTGGCAAGCAAAACAGCAAAGGGTCTGTCCTCAGACAGGAGTTCTCACAGTTTTGGAAAGGTACTACCTGTGTTGTGTTATTTGAATTCAAAATAGAGGAGAAAACTGGAAGTCAGATGGGGAATGGGCTCTCACATCTGTCTATTGCTCCACAGAGCCAAGAGTGAAGATACAGGTCTGATTTCCAGTAACAATACCATAACAAGAACAACAGTAATACTAATGATCATTTGTTTTCTGTTTTACAAAATGCTTTCACATCCATTTTCTTATGTTTCCATCCCCCTGCCCATTTTCTTGTTTTATTACTCTACACAAGCTCCCAGACAGAGCCAATGTGAGGTGGTCATTACCAGATCCATTACACAGAGGAGGAGATTAAGAGTTAAAGAGATTAAGTGACTTGCCTAAGTCTCTGTCGCTGGAAAGTGGTACTCCTGGGGTTGAAATCAAACCTTGACTAGAATCTTGTGTTTTCTCCAAAACCTTCTGTTGCTAGGATAAAGGGTACCTACCCAGAAGAAAATGATATTACAGAGGCGCATGAAACAAAGTAACTCACCTGTCTGTGAAGCAAAGAGAATCTCTCCCACGGCACTGAATCGAACCATGCTAGAGCACAGAGCGCAGACACACACCCTTTCAGAGCCTGTGGGTCCCCAGAAGGTCTCCTGGGTGCAACAGAAGTTCACAGGACAACAAAGGACTTAGAGAGTTTGTGGCATATCATGAGCCACAAGAAAGGAAGGAAGGAAGGAAGGGAGGAAGGAAGAAGAAGGAGAAAGAAAGAAAGAAAGAAAGAAAGAAAGAAAGAAAGAAAGAAAGAGGGGCGCCTGGGTGGCTTAGTTGGTTAATAGACTGTCTTTGGCTCAGGTCATTATCCTGGGGACTTGGGATTGAGCCCCACATTGGGCTCTCAGCTCAAGCAGGCTCCCTCTCCTTCTGCTGCTATGCCTGCTTGTGCTCTCTCGCTCTCTCTGTCAAATAAATACATATATATATATATTTTTTTTAAAGAAAGAAAGGGAGGGAGGAAGGGTGGAAGGAAGGAAGAAAGAAAAATCTATTCGTCTGTAATCTGGGGATCTTAACCTTAGAGGAATTTGGATGGGCTTCAGAGGACTCATGAAATCCCTGCAATTTGCATAAAATCTTGTGTATTATGTGCATTTTCCTGGAAATAGGGCCTGGATTTCATCAGAATCTCAAAGAGATGTCCAAGCCAAAAGGTTAAATATCACTGGTATTAATTATAAAGAAAGAAGCAAATGTCATGGAAGAAAATTCTCCACTTTGTGACCAATGTGGCATATTGCTGATATGTTCTTGGATTGAAGAATCAAGACACATCATGTCTGATAAGGCTGGGTTCAGAAAAACTATTGGGTCCCTTTTTTTGGCATCTGAGAGGAAAATCAATGGGTTTTATTTAAGATATACTGAACAGAGAATGCCTACAAGTTGGGTCAGATTTTGAAATGAGATAGTAATTTTGATTCTTCAGAATTTGTTTATTTCATTTTTCTAAAATAGGCTTGGGGCCCATCTATTTGGAAGGTTTTGGGCAGTCTATTCCAGAGACGCAAGACTGGACGTAATGACTTATGGAACTGTCCTTCGCAGTTGTAACATAAAGATTCCTAGTAGAGAATGCCCCTCAGGTTGGGTTTCTATACAATGAATTACATCTTGTTGTTATGGTAACTAATTCTCTAAATATAGCATGAAGGGAAAAAGAGTTCCTCTTACAAGGCAACATGAAATTGTTATGACAACAGTAGTTTTAAAAATAAGTAGATTAATGCTTGTGATTTTCATCTTTTTTTTTTTCACAATGAGTTTTATAAAGTCTTAGGCATGAGTCAGACTTTTATCCTAACTCACAAATATAAAACCAAGCAGAAACAGAAGAAAAGTACTTTGAAAAAGTTTCTCCTTTAAGGGAAGAATAGCTAAATCAATTACATCGTGTATATATGATAGAATACAGACTAACATTAAAACACACGCTTTGAATGTATGCCTAGAGAAGATTCTGCATGGGACACACCCCATGATGAAACAATGACCTCTCCCTCTGAAACTAATAATACATTATTATTATTATTATTTTAAATATTTATTTATTTATTTATTTATTTATTTATTTGACAGAGAGAGATCACAAGTAGGCAGAGAGGCAGGCAGAGAGAGAGAGCTTGAGAGGAGGAAGCAGGCTACCTGCCGAGCAGAGAGCCTGATGCAGGGCTCTGTCCCAGGACCCTGGGATCATGACCAGAGCTGAAGGCATAGGCTTTAACCTTCTGAGCCACCCAGGCACCCCAATACATTATTATTAGTTGATTGAATTTGTATTAAAAAAGTTTAAAAAGTGTTTAGTTCAGGGGTTATTAGTATATTCACAGAGTTGTACAATCATCAATACAGTCTAATTATAGAAATTTTCACCACCCCAAAATTAAACCTTATATCCATTGAGCATCTTTATTCTTCTGGATTTCTTACACCCAGTCTCTAGCACTGAATTTCCCAGAGTGAGAACCAATAATTTCCTTTTAATTTAGTTCTAACTTTTTGTGCTTACAATAAAAAGTAATGTTTACATATATATGTGCGTTTTAATAAAAATTTGAAAAAAATGAAAATTCTTTTAGCTTTCTCCCAGTGTCTCTTGATGGTACCTCTGTAGGTATACAGAACATCTGTCTCATTATAAGAAGGTATCACAACCTTCAAATTAATAATTTTTCTTTTTTGTTGTTTTGTTTTGGAGTTTATTACCATTCCTTACTTACCTGAGAAATAATTCTCATGTATCAAGTGCCAATTCAAAAATTAGGGCTTCTGTGAAGTTGGAAGAATTGTCTCCCCCGCGCCCCACCCCTCCCTGGCTCATGTAGCAATTTGGTTTTATTTCTTACTTACTTTGTGGTCGGTATTATTTATTATCAACCCACAAGCCATCCTATCCTTCTATCTTCTAACCAGAACTTGCTTCTGTTAATTTGGGGTGACTCTGTTTGCCAGGGGAGTCTGATAGCTTCCCTGTCTCTGGGGAGAGAATCTTGACTGGTCCCAACTAATTGGTCATTCGTTCCCTGTTATTAAAGATTGAGTTAGAAATAAGCAGATGTCCTAGTCATTGCTAATGAGAAATAAGAGGAAGTTATCCTAAGGGGTTTTGGGAAAACTTATTACACCCTGACCCAAGAAGATTCCCCTTCAAACTTTGGATAGAGCTTTGCAAAGAAGTTATGCTCAGAGCTGCAACAGCTTTTTCATAACCAAGAGGGAATGAGCCAGAAGAGACAACATATTAATGATGCCACAGCAGAAAGGTAGAAACCACATAGTCCTTGACGAAACTCTTCTCTTGCAGAATTAATCAACACTAGAATTTCTTACCAGTGGACTTCTCATTCTATAACATATTATTTATGACACATGAGTTTAGACATAATTGCACAGATTTTACCCCATGCCAGGGTACCCTGCTACTCGCTGCTAACCACCCTGTGTGTTCTGATATAGAGAGACAGAGTCTTTGCCTAGACAAGGAGACATCTTCATCTAATTTTCACAAAAGCACAGAATTAGCTAGTAGAAGTTGCTTTTAGTTGAATGCTGTACTTGAATGCAATACTTCCTTGCCGTGAAAGTGTCCTAACCTGATGTACCATTCACATGTTTTCTTGTCATTTGTTGTGTAAATTGTATGCCACTAGGTAGTGAACTCCATAAGGGGCAGGAAAAATGGTATGAATCAATCCATTTGATTTGGCTGGCACATATGTAGATGATAATAAATGCTGAAGGACCAAGGGAGAATAGGAATTTTTATATTATCCAATTAGTGTTGTCACAGGCTATGCTTACAAGATGTCAAACATCTGGATACTTGAGAATATCTGATTGGCTGACTGAATGTTTTTATCTTAATCTGGATTTTTTGGCATCAAGTAATATAACCCCAAGGTTAGCCTGCAAAAATCAGGGGCTCTTATTCTTTTATTTTCAGATGTGATGAGATGCTGAACTGTCATGCAGATAGATGAGTGATGACTGTTTTACATGCTGTCATCCTAACTCCCAGGGAATTCCCTCCAGGGGAGCATGAGACAGCCAAAAGATCTTTGGGAAAGCTTCCCTTATTCCAGATGTTACATCTATGACAAGATGTGTTCTAGTGTGTTATTGAAGGCACAAACTCTAAAGAAAATTCGGAAAAATAAATTGGTAACTAAAATCCAAGTTTCTTCACAGGATCACAGGCATCTGACATATGTTTAGGTGTCAGAATTATTGCTGACTTTTTTCTCTTCCATTACCCTTCTAGAATTTCCTCTCCAGACACCTACTCTTCAAATTGTGTGGTGCATAACCAGAAGGTAAAAAGAGGGTTAATCAAAGAAGCTTAAAAGAGAATGGAAAGCATGCTCATTGTTTTTCATTGGCTTATCACACTTTTCCCAGTTCTTCGGGCGTTTTGATTTAAAATTATAGTTTAGGGATATTTATAGATGTAAACTCGTAAACTCATTTTTTATCATTTCAAAATCAAATGTATATGTAGTTTTAAATACACTAGATTATCATCTTACCTTTCCTCTTTGAGTTTCTATTTTGAGAACTTAAATTCAACCTTTTAACATTTTAGAGTTGAAAACAGGGAATAGTATAGGATATTGTCATTATGAGGGCATTTTTGTTGTAACTTATACCACACAACTCAAAGTGATTTAACCAAAATGACAATTATTAGCTCATAGATATGAGTAATGCAGGGGTAAGGCTGGCTTTAGTTATGGCTTTATCCTGGTCTCCAGCAATATCACCAGGCTTTCTCCATTGTTGTGATTCAGTTCCCAGGTTTTGCATAATGGCAAAAATGGCTGCAACTGCTCCAGCTCCTGCTTACTCTCAAGCTCACGTCTAGTGAAAAAGAGAAACTGTCTCTACCCAAAGATTCCCAGCCAAAATTTCACTGCATCTCACTGGTCTGTTAGGTTTGTATGCTCATGCCTGAATCAATCACTGTGATCATGAACATAAAAGGCATTAAGTGGCTTAAGTCATTTATTCCACATTGGAGCTGGAGGAAGAGTGAAACACATGTCCTAAGTTTAGGGCAGGAGAAATTCCCAAATTCACATTTGGGCCTTTATCCAAAATAAGCACACATGGACTTGGGACAAGAATAAATGTCCATTCAGGATTCACTTTAAATTCACGTTATTTAAATATATGAGAATAAAGGTTTAACAAAAACAATGAAGCCTAGAATCTATTACCCAGCACAATGCAGAGCATATGTTAATTGGCTGGGTAAATATTGGTTGATGAATGAATAGATGGATAAATGAGTTACTAAGAAATGTGTCACACACCAACCCATGTGTCCTCTAAACTCCAGGGAAAGAAGCATGTTTTCTGCAGGTTCCTCTGGAAGCCTCCCTCTTTCATTTGTTGTAAGATGAACACCAAGTACAGGCGTATCCCCTTCTTGGAATGGTCAAGAGCAAAGGCCAGGAGCATCTCGTTTTCCACATTTCTCCTACACTTCTTTTCTACCGGGGAGGGGGTGAGGGCTAATATTCAGGGGCCTCCTTTGCCAAGCCGGTGGAGCAACTAACACTTAGCTTTTATTCTTGGCCTTTGGGTCAGAATCCAGATAGAACATTCCAACACGGTGTTAAATATAGTTCAATACATCCACACATATAGAGGGAAAAGCCCAAATAGAGAAAAAAAGTATAGAAATAGAAATAGAACAGAAAATAGGAAAAAAAAATAAATAAAAAGACAAAGTAAAGATGGCAGAGACAGAGGGAGAGCATAGAGATGGCGCATGCATGAAAAGAGAGGAAACAAAAAGGAAAGGAAAGGAAAGGAAAAGGAAAGAATAAAAGCCGAGGGTCCAAAAGAGAGAAAGAGAGAGCGCGCGCGTGCGCACGCGAGGAAGAAAGATGGCGCCTGCCTGGCTGAGGGAGGCGACAGGAGAGCTGGAAGACAGCGCCCTCAGCCTGGAGACATCTAGCTGTGTGCTGGATGAGACGCCTTTCCCTCAGGTCGGCGCTGGAAGGAAGAGAACGAGCTCAGGTGACCTACAGTACGGGCACCTCGGGTCCAACCAGCCGAGGGCAGCTTCTCAGGCTTGTGGTCTGGTGGCCCCAGGGCGCTCGCTTTGCAAAGCTTGACCTTGTGGGGGAGGGGCGCTCAGATGCAGGTCTTTCCAGAAGGGTGCCTGCGGGGGGCTTCAAACCCTATGCTCCTCAGGGGCAAGCTCCATGTTTTGACATGGTTTGACTTCGTCCCCCACTGTGGGCCGCCTCGCCAGGCCGGGGGTGGGGGGGGCGGTTCTCATCCTCTCCCGCAGGCTTTGACTAGCAGCAGTGTAGCTGTGTCCCCGGATGAGCTGAGCCTAGCGTCTTCCTCGCGGGCCGTCTTGAACCCGAACCCCTCTGTCTCCCTGTCCTTCTCCTTTTTCCTCTTCTTGAGCTGGGACATCCATCTTCTCCTGTCTTGGGACATCGGAGTTGCAGGTTCTCAGGCCTTTGACGCTGGAATCCACACCAGAGGTCCCTCGGTTCGCAGGGTTTGGGATTCAGTTTGAATGATATGGGCCGCTTTCCAGGGCCTCCAGCTCGTCCTTAGCAGATTGAGGGTCTTCTTGGCCTCCTGAACTAGGTGAACTCTTTCCTGTCATCAGACTCCTTTTACGTGGTCAGTTGCCCCGTGAACGGCACAGGTCCACTTGTACATGGATTCCCCCCCCCACACACACAGTACGAGAATGTGTTTTATCTTCTTTGATGTTTTAACGCCCTCTTTTCTCTACCTTACTGTGAGATACAGTATATAATGCTTGTACAAGATATGTATTAATCAACTATGTTATCCGTAAGGCTTCTGGTTAGTAGTAGGCTATTAGTAGTTAAGTTTTTACAGTCAAAGTTTTATGTGGATTTTTGTTTGTACTGGGCCTTTGGGTCAGAATCCACCTCACCCCGCCCTTTGTTCAAGGGTCAAATATAAATATATATATATATATATATATATATGATAAGTTGGATAGTTGGATATATATATATATATATATATCCTGTTGTTTCTGTTTCTCTGCAGAACTGTGGCTAATACACTGCCATAACAAATGAAGACAAATGTAGTGAATTAAAAACAACACTCATCTATTGCTATTATTACTTATTATCAAGCAGATCTGGCTGGTTTCTTTGCTTTGATTCTCAAAGGTCAGAATCAAGGTGTCAGCAGAGTGCATTCTCTCCCCTAGCATCCAGAGGAGAATCTATTTCCAGGCTCCCTGGTGTTGTTGACAGAATTTAATTCCTTACAGCTGGAGCCCTGGGTTCCTGTAACCTTGCTGGCTGTCAGCTGGGGCCTGCCTCCCTGAGCTGCCTGGACCCACTCCTCATGCTGAGGCAAAAGCTTGCTAGATTTCAGAACCAGCTGGGGTGTCAAATCCTTCCCATGCTGTGGCATTTCTCAGGCTCCTCTTCTGATATTAAGGGGTCATGGAATTACATTAGGCCTGTCTGATAATACAGAATAATCTCCCCATGGTAAAGCCAGCTGATTAGCCCCATTTTTTCTTTTTCTTTCTTTCTTTCTTTCTTTTTTTTTTTTTTAAGATTTTTATTTACTTGACAGAGATCACAAGTAGGCAGAGAGGCAGGCAGAGAGAGGAGGAAGCAGGCTCCCTGCCAAGCAGAGAGCCCGATGCGGGACTCGATCCCAGGACCCTGGGATCACGACCTGAGCCCAAGGCAGAGGCTTTAGCCCACTGAGCCACCCAGGCACCCCAAAACCCCTTTATTCTATTGCAAAGCTCTTTGGTCCTGTTGGAGGGAAAGCCACGGACACCAAAATCTGCCTCCTAGGACTTGGTACATGTTCCCTTACAGAATGGGTGTGGCAGTTTTTGCCGCCTCCAGCCTCGTGTGAGATTTCCCCTTTTCTCACTCTCCCCAGGCACCGGTCTTATTATTTAACCAATGTACGTTGCAATAACAGACTTCCCTTTTTATAGGTGAAATGTCTTAAGGTTTTCTTGAACTGTGTTTCTTAGATTATTAATGAATTGGGATTTTAAAAAAAATTTAAAATTATTTTTTATTTTATTTTTTTAGATTTTATTTATTTATTTGACAGACACAGCAAGAGAGCGAACACAAAGCAGGGGGAGTGGGAGAGGGAGAAGCAGGCCTCCTGCTGAGCAGGAAGCCCAACATGGGGATCAATCCCAGGACCCAGGGATCATGACCTGAGCAGAAGGCAAATGCTTAAGGCCTGAGCCACCCAGGCACCCCTGAAGTGGGATTTTAAAGAGCATTTTGTGGAATCGTCCATTGATGCAGTTACGCAGAGGTCCGTAAGGACAGCAGGGCTGTCGTGGTGGAAGCATAATGCGATTATTTCTCTGCCCCACAGCCTGGCATGGAGAAGTAACAGCTGGGAATTGTAGCAGGAAGCCAGAGCAGATGTGTAGCCACTGAACCAATCAGGAAGTGACCTCCATGGTGAGTTCACAGGGACCCTTGCTGGTGTGTGTTTTGACACAAACCGCACAAACCCCTGTCTTTTTGTTTTAGTATCTTGTGCCAAATGTGCCATAACATACTGCACAGATTATTTATTTCTCACTTAAAAAAATGATGCCAGATTCAGGTTGCTTTCAAAACAAAAAAATGTGAGAACCAAAAAATTTAAACTGCTCAATGATGGTTGAAGCAAAACATATTGAGAAGCCAGAGCAGAGCAGGGCTTCCTGATGGTCTGTCATAAACCTGGTAAGATAAATAAATGCACTGAAGCAAAGGCCTGTATTTTTTTTTTTCTTTAGAGATTTTATTTATTTAGTTGAGAAAGAGAGAGAGAGAGGCAGAGAGAGCACAAGCGGGGGAGTGGCTGAGGGAGAGGGAGAACAGACTCCCTGCTGAGCTGGGAGCCCAACATGGGGCTCCATCTGAGGACCTGGAGATCATGACCTGAGATGAAGGCAGGTGCTTAGCCATCTGAGCCACCCAGGTGCTGCAAGTCCTGTCTTTCATACATACAGTTAAATCCCTGAAAAACAAAAACAAAAACAAAACTGTGCTAGCATCTTGATACTCAATTCACAGAGACTAGGAAACTACATATAGATTTGGATTTTATCTACATATGTAGTTAGGGAAGTTTTTGGCTCAGACGACCCGGATTAAGTAACGTAAAGCTGAAGAATAGAAAGCCCTTCCTTTGGCTTTGTTTGTATGGACAAAGGGAATGGAAAACTTGGCCAAAGCTGTGATATTAAACTGTGCTGATAAATTGTCTGAAATATCAGACCAAGGTTCTCTGCATGGCAACAATATATGTACTTTGCCTTTTAGCAACCACACAGTTTGCATTATTGGAACTAATTCACCCACAGACCATATTCATTTAATTCTGTGATTAGACTTTACTTAGAAAAAAGGTAACAGAAAAGTGTATACAAGAATGGTTAATCTTGTGGGGATGGGTAGTGGCCATAAGGGAGCTTCTAGCATGCATGTAATGTTCTTTTTCTAGAACTGAGTACCAGTTATACATATATATTCAGTTTGTGAACTTGTATACTTAAGCACTTATATGCAGTTTCCTAAGCTTATAATTAAATAAAATATATTTTTGAAAAGACGGGTGCATGGTATTGGTGGGAGATTAAGTTTGAGAACATTTTTAGGGTGGCAAAATCTTTAAAATTACATGTTGTTGTAGAAAGTAATTGCATCAATTCCAGAGGTTACACAACTGTGGTCTGTGTGCCATATTCAAACCCCAAGATGTTTGGCCCATGGATTTAAATGAAGAGTAAATTGATTGTGAACCATTAAAAATGGCAGTGATTTACGTCAAAATTTAGGTTATGGGTTTACTTTGAAATGTTAACAGCCCTTGTAACCCTGGGTTATGTTGCCACATGGCAATAATCTGTCAGAACAAAGGAAAAGCTGCCTCCTAGACACAAGACTAGAGCTTTCCACTTTGCCACAGTCTCCAGCATTCCCTGTGGTCTCTCTGACACAATTTGTGACCTCTTTTGCCTGTCAGTCAATCTGGTTGAATGTGCAGTTACTGATATTTTCCCGGAAAATTGTAATGGGCCATACAAACCCAGATATTGTGTAGCTTTTTGATGAGGAATGAGATTTTGTTGACAAAGAACATGGTGAGGTATGGATTTGGTTGTTAAATGGTTAACCACATCAAGGAGGTTAGTGTGAGTGGAGAATCTGAGACTCTCGATCTAATTTATGCTTTGTAGACACAGGCAGGGCCTTCATCGCAGCTCCCCATCCATATGTTCTGAAGACCGCTAGGTGCTGCTTTTGAACTAAAATCATAGGGATGAATTCCAAATGAACCCAATGCATATGTTTGGAACAGCCATAAAAATAGATTTTCAGGTTGCAGCTGTGGGTCCTCTTATTAATCACATATCCAGTCATGGGGGTGTAAGCCTCACTTAAAAATGAAGCGAGGCAAGGCTTGCAAGTGCTGTTTTGTGTGGGTGTAGTCTGGAGCTATCTGCCCACACAGATGACTTAGAAGGGGCAAACTGAACCGGAATGACTGTGGAAAGAGCGTCCTGGGGAAACTGTCTGCGGACCCCTGCCTTGCCTGTGGGAAGCAGGGAACTCAGGCATGCAACCTGAAAATATTTGGGGATACTGCGTGTCAGCAACACCTGAAAAGCAGTTATGACCCATGAAGTGTGAGGATGACCACACACATGTTGGCCATCGCTGTTCTTGCCACGACTGTTTCCCAAAGAATGTTTCTAGCTGATGTGTGAATAGGTCCCAGTTGCTGTCTCATTTACAGAGAGGGTGAGTGTTAGAATTGGGCAGATGCTGGCAGATGTGACCAGAAAAGTTTGCGAGTCCTGCGAGTCTCTGGACTCTAGCTATTTTAGTGCTGGTGACATTTTCAAAAGGCCATCCACATGGCATTGGCCTTCCTGTCCTGTCTTGCTTTTGAAATTCTGTGGATTTTATAAGTGTTTTTTTTAATTTTGGAGCATAGTTAGATTTTTAGTTGTAGATTGGGTCTTCTCTCAATGGTTCCAGGGATTAAAAAATGGGAGTAGCCTATAATACATCAGTACAGAGTTCCATCTTGTCATTTGGGCCCATTGTCTGAGAGCCCTCACTGAGCAGAACAGATAAGAGGCTTCACTGAAATAAAACTTACAACTGGAGAGTTTTCATAGCAAAGCCCTGACAATGACACCCCTTAGGTCATTTAGACACAGAGAACCAGAGAACCAAGAGAACCAAGTCACTTGCCTGTAGTCATAGGAGCAGTTAGCAGCAGGAGAGAACTAGAATTCAAAACCTTGAGTTAAATTGGGCTCCCTTTTACCAAGTAAAGTAGAGAACCAGAACAACCATTTAAATACTTTGGTCAAACAACTGACCATTTGGAGTGTGTCACGATGACAAATATTTCTACAAAAAGTAAAAATTTCTATGTATAAAAATACAAATATTTCCAAATAGCAACATCTTTGGTGTCAAGTATACCATAGCAATTGCTTTTTCTTATTTCTTTCTGTTTTCATATCCAGGTTAAGTGTCCATTCTTTGCATTCCCCTATTGCCAAAAACATTCTTCCTCCACCCCTAGTTAGCAGTACTTCCTACCTTGTGGGAAAATGGTTCATTTACTTGTCTGTGGCTCCACTAGTTGTAAGTACTGAAGGCATGCAGCACAGTGGTGTGCAGAGCTGAGTTGTAGCTGCACACAAAAACCAATTGTGAGGTTCTTGAAACTTTGCAGGCCAGTTCACAAGTTGGCAGCTGGAAATCAACCATTGGGAAATATTTCCACCACAGAAATTGGCACATGGTACAAATCAGGGCTCCCTCCACCTCTGCAGAACCACTTTTCAACTTTTACCAGCATCCCTCTGGTCAGAGACCTTATCTCTCAGTTGTGCCTGGTGCACGGTAGGTGCTCAGTAAATGTTAGAGGAATGAATGATGCATAAATGAAAGGGTGAATAAATTAAGTTGTTTCTCAGTTATTTCCCAGGCTGGTTTCCAAATCATTGAACATTAGAAAGGGCATTGCATGACTCTCAGCAGTTAGAGGGAGAAATTGGAAGTCCTTTGCTGTTGGGAACAAGGGGATCTGGAGTTAAGTCCCCACTCTGTTATCAGCAGTTATGAATTGTGAACACATTATCTTTATTCCCTGAGCCTCTGGAGTTTTAATCTTGTTCTATAAAAAAAGTATAATAATACAACTTACAGTGGTGTAATGAAGGTTAAAGATAATGTTGTATAAGGCACCAGCATGTAAACATACAAATACCTCTGTGTTAAATCACCTCCCTAGACTCATGGCTCAATTATCATGCCCATTTTCCTGCAGTCCCAAGATAGTTCCCATCACATGCTCAGCCTTAAAATATTCAAGACACCTATGATTATTCAATATTCTTTGTTTAGTTATTGATTGTGAGTCTTTTATGAAGACAGTAAGTTTCAGAGACCAGGGTTCTGGTACCTCTCAGGTTTGCTGCTTTTGTCTCCAGTGCCTTGTATGGTAACCCTCAATAAATATTCCTTAAATGAATAAATGAGTAAACAAACAGATGAATAAATGACATCCTTATTTATTAGAATTGGCTACAGCAGGGGTTAGGAACTGCAGTCCACAGACCAAGTTCAGACTGCTACCTGTTTTTAAAAAAATAAGTTTTATTGGGAGATAGCCGTGGTTGTTCACTAGTGAATTGCTCTGGTGGCTTTTATACTAACTGGCAAAGTTGATTAGTTGCAGCAGAAACTGTATGGCCTATAAAGCCAAAAAGATGTACTATCTGGTCATTTACAGTAAAATAAAAAGGTACAGCTTTGCTGACCTCTGATCATCTCTGAAAGGTACTAACTTAAGGCTCAGAAAATTGAGGAATTTTTCTCAGCATCACTAAATCAATTGGTGGTGATAGGGCAGAGAAATGGGTCCCAGGGAACTGAAGCATAATGTCCTAAGTGAGACTAAGACGAGGAAGGCATTGACCATCTCCCTACTCCAAGCCAAGCAGCTCTACCAAACAGATGCTTATCTGTACTGTTTCAGCATATCTCAGTGGAGATCTCTCTGAGTCTGGACGATGATTATATTTTTCCATAGGTTTTTTTTATTTTTTTTTTATGCTGGTACCAAAAGAAAATATGGAGAGCTTCCAAAAGAGAGGGTGAAGTTTGAGATGGCAGCAGCATTGCAAAAACATGCCGGCAGAGCTCCAAACTCTCATCATGACAGCAGTATCTAATTATTACACTACACTTTGAGAAACCTGATATTATGCAAACAAACTCCAGCTGCATTTTATGACAGTGCATACAATTTTTATAAAAAAAATTTAAAACCCTTTTTATATGGAAAAATAATCCTTCTCTTACAGTATTTAGAATTAACCAAAGATACAGTATAATAGAGTCTAATAACTTAATTCAGTACAAATGTTGAAACACACTGAAATGCTCTTTGAGATAAAGGAAGAATTCTGTCCTTTGTGTGTATAACACAGAGGGAAGAATTTTCTGCTGCTTGCTGTTTGGTGGTAGTGGGAAGCTGCAGAGTCTGTGTTACCAGGGTGGCAGTGGTGGGGAGGGTCCTGCATTTGGGGGCAGCAATATATGATTTGAAAGTTGAGGCATAAGGAGTCAGCCAGGTAAGGAAAGTTGAAGTGTGTTCCAGGCAGTGAGGACCCCCTTTGCTAAAGCTGGAGCAGAGGAACAATGTGGAGGGAGGCCTGTGAAAAAGCTACAAATAGAGACTGAGGCAGAGACAGCTCATACTATTGAGCTTTGTACCAGGCACTATTGTAAGTACTGTGCATGTATTAACTCATCTAATCCACACAACCCACCCAATGAGGTGAGTACTATTATTATCCTTATTTTAGAGGTCAGGAAAACAGAGACAAAAAATAATGAAGAAAAAACCCCACCAAAACCTTGTCCAATGTCATACAGTTTAGGAGCAGCCGAGTCTGAGTTCCAACCCAGGAATCTGCCTTGAGAAATTTCACTCTCAGCCAGTGGGACTTGCTGAGCTTTGATTGTTGTTGTCCTCAAGAGCTTCCTTGTAGGTGACTCTCAGATGTATCTATGGACAGACAAGTAGAATTAATAAATAAATTTAGCAGTATGACTGGATGAAAACTCCATATACATAATCATATTTTGTACGGCAGAAAAAAACAAATCAAAGACAAAAGTTAAAAAAATTACCATTGTTGACATGCCTGGGTAGCTCAGTTGGTTAGGCATCTATCTTCAGCTCAGGTCGTGATCACAGGGTCCTGGGATTGAGCCCTGCATCGGGCTCTCTTGCTCAGCAGAGAGCCTGCTTCTCCCTCAGCCTGCTGCTCTGCCTACTTGTGCTCTCTTGCTCTCTCTCTCTCTCTTTGTCAAATAAATAAATAAAATATTTAAAAAATGCCATGTCAAGGTCACTGAAGTTTTTTATGTTGAGAAAGACAGAGCTAAGAAACCTCTTGAAGTATGCTGGGTCCTCTGCAAGTCCATCAGAGCTTTTCCCCACAGTGGGAAGCAGGAGGGATATAGAATGATTCTGAGATGTCCAGAAAGCTGAAGTTGTGCCTAGAGAGTAAAGAGAACACCCCAGGGACCCCTAAAGCTGGCATCCTGACTGTAGGGCACAGTGAGATCTTTCTTAGCTTAGAAAATCGGTGGCTCAGCTCTAAAGCCTAATGAAATCTCTGGCATCTACTAAGGCCCAGATTCTAGGCCTCGCTGAATGGAAAGTCTCAACCACTTTCCTAGCACATCTGAACCAGTTGTGAGCTGAATCTAATGAAGGTGGAAACAAAACTAGACCCAAGTTAACTACAGCTGGATTTCTCACTCCTCTTACTGGGAGCCTCTCAGAAAGGATATGGCCTTTTTTAGGAATTAATATTACCTTTGTTTTTACTATCTTTTAAAACATAAAAAATTTGAGACATGTAATGGAACAATGAAATTCAATCCATGGTCGAAAGGGAAAAAAGGCAATAGAATGAGACCCAGAAATAGATAGTGTTGGCATTATCAAGCTGGAACTTTAAAATAATTATGATATATATGTAAAAGGATAAATTGATTAAAAATTAGAGGACCAGACATATCCATAAGGGGCTATATATCTAGAATATACATAGAACTGAAATAACTCAAGACCAAAAAACTCCAAACAGACCAATTTAAAAATTGGCAAAAGACATGAAGACATTTCTCCAAACAAGAAATGGCCAACAGACACATGAAAAGATGCTCAGTGTCACTCATCATCAGGGAAGTACAAATCAAAACCATAACACCTCATACCTGCCAGAATGGTTAAAATAAAAAACATAAGGAACAACAGCTATTGGTGATGTGGAGAAAAAAGAACCCTGAACATTGTTAGTGGGAATTCAGAACAGTGTAACACTGTGGAAAACAGTTCCTCAAAAAATTAGAAATAGAGTTGAGCTGGTAATTGCACTACTGGGTATTCACCCAAAGAGTATGAAAACACTAATTTAAAAATATATATAAACCTCTGTCTTTATGGCAGCATTATTTGTAATACCCAAATTATGGAAGCAGCCCAAGTGTCCATCTACAGAGGAATGAATAAAGAAGCTGTGGTATACAAGCGTGTGTGTGTATGTAATGGAGTACTTGGCCATAAAAAGAATGAAATCTTGCCATTTGCAATGACATAGATAGAGCTAGAGGGTATAAAGCTAAATGAAATAAGTCCATCAGAGAAAGACAAATATGGTATGCATTCACTCATATGTGGAATTTAATAAACAAATGAATAAAATTAAAAGGAGTAAAACAAAAAACCAGACTTAACTGTAGAGAACACATTGATGGCTATCAGAGGGGAGATGAGTGGGGGTAAGGGTGAAACAGATGAGGGGGTTAAGAGCATGCTTATTGTGATGAGAACTGAGTGATGTACAGAATTGTTGAATCACTATTTTGTGTACCTGTAACTATATAACGGTATGTTCACTATACTGGAATTAAAATTAAGGGGAAGGTATGTGCTATTGTGAGTGCTCTGAAGTGTGTACACCTGGCAATTCACAGATCTGTACCCCTGGGGCTAATAATACATTAAATGCTAATAAAAAATAAAAAAATTATAAAAAAAATTATAAAATTTCAAAGAAAAACCTCCAGAAAGAAATTTAGAGAAATAAAACTACATTTTAGGGATGCCTGGGTGGCTCAGTCAGTTAAGCAGCTGCCTTCGGCTCAGGTCATGATCCCAGTGTCCTGGGATCGAGTCCCACATCAGGCTCCTTGCTCGGCAGGGAGCCTGCTTCTCCCTCTGCCTCTGCCTGCCATTCTGTCTGCCTGTGCTCACTCTCTCTCCCTCTCTCTGACAAATAAATAAAATCTTAAAAAACAACAACAACAACAAAAAACCTACATTTTATTAAAAAAAAAGGAGGACCAGAATTATATGCAGTGTTCATGACGTAGATGACTAAATATTATAAAGATGTAAATTCTTCCCAAATCGTTGTATAGATTCAGTATGATAGTAAATGAAAATACCAGCAGGCACCACAACAGACCAATAGTCTGACAGAATAGAATCCAAAAAAAGACCCACACATATGTAGACATGAAATTTATGACAACAGAACTCTCAGACACTGATAGAGAAGATATAGTTTAGTTCAGTCTTTTAGTAAAACAGTTTAACATTATCTAGAGAAGCTGAAGTTACATTTATTCTATGAAGTAGCAATTTCCACTTACAGGTTTATTCTTAAGATTGCCAGATTTAGCAATATAAAAACACAAGATACAAGTTAAATTTATATTTCAGATAAAGAATAAATCTGGGGTATAGTTATGCTCCATACAATATTTGGAACATACTTATAGTAAAAAATTATTGTTTATCTGAAACTTAAATTGAACTAGATATCCTGCATCTTATCTAGCAATCCTAAATATATTCCTCAGAAATGTGCACAGATACACAAGGAATATGAACAAGGATGTTCATAGCATTTTTTGGAATTACCAAAGCCTGGAGACAATGCCCATCAACAGTAGAATGAAAAAGTATGTTATGGTAGATTCACACAGTGGAATATTATGCCACAATGAAAAGACATGAACACTTGCGAGACACAACAGTCTAAATGTAATCTTATCTTATTTATGTAATGTACAGTAAAAGGAACCAGAGACCATAAGCATCTACTATGTAATTTCATTTACAGGCACTTCAAAAAAAAAAAAAAAAAGGGAGAGAAGTCAAAGTGGCATTTAGGAAGGTATGCTTAGGTAGTAAGTTACAAAGAGATTTTCATCAAAGTCAAGATAGTGGATCCCTTTAAATGGAAGGAGGTCGTCTTTGAGAAGGCCTAACTGGGAGTATTCTAGTGCTGACAGTATTCTGGTGTTTACCCTAGACGGTGGTTACACAGGTAGTTCATTTTAGGCAGATTAAAACTAAGGTGTAAGAATATAAAACCTACCTCATTTTGGAATAAGTGCTTTGTAGTTCTGCTCCTTGTCTATCCTGAGATAAAACTGATAGATAATATAACTTATTTATACACATAGTATTAATAATAGTAAGAAATTACAATGTCATAAGTACAATATAAGGAAGAAATAAATGTAATTTATTATGAAGCACTTTGTATTTTAGTATGCATCACCCTCAGGCCTATCATTGCTTGACGATGAAAGGAAATAGTTGGATGCTTACCTTTGTATACTGAATCACCATGCATATGACAGGGAAGTTGCACTGGCAACTCAAATATCATCAGTGTTTGCCGAAAGCTGTTATTTTTCTGAAATGCAAACAGCTCTAGGTAAAGTCTGGAGAAAATAAAAAAGGAAAAAAAAAATTCTCTCGATTTCTGTGGTAGTTGTATTGCTAGAAAATTGCTTTATATCAAAACAATGCAAAAATAAAAACCTTCAAATTTATGTGGAAAAAAGTTTGTGGTAAGCTAATTATAAATGAATTTCTCAGCTTATAGGATTATCCTTTGGGAAGATAAGAAACCATGCAGATCTTGGGAGAATTCTTCCTAATGCTGAAGGGTTGAAATTGGCTGGGTATTTAGCATCCCCAGCCTCCTCAAAGGCAAGGGGTGCCCCCCTATCAGTGTGTAACCAAAACACCCACACAAATTTCCAAACAAGCTTTAAAGAACTATATCAACTCTGTTCAGAACTACTGGTCCAAGTCTTTGGTATTGTGATAGTGTTAGAGCCACCAGAGTTGCTACAGAATTAGACTCCAAAGTTTCTTTAAACAGCTTTGGTTTGTTTCATTTCTGAAAAAGATTCATGAAACAAAAGCAGAACGCACACAATTATCCTACGAAGTAAATAACCATCTGGAGCTTAATCTGGTGGCCTTAGCATTCACTTAGAGAACTCAACCCTCATTATGCATTTCAACTTTTTTAATGTCAAAAAAAAAAAAAAAAAAGAGGAGAGAGGGAGACATAGATGTACAAACAGTATGTAAGGTCAAGACTATTTGTTTAGGGAACTCAAAAGAAATGACACAGCCCACCCAGTGCTATCTCGAACCAGCCAGTGCCTGGTCAGACTTAGCCTTTTCTGACATTCTTGTTAGAGTCTCAGTTGGTTCTCACTTTTTTTCTGGAGGCAGTAGTCAACCACAATCCATCTACCCGGGGGGGGGGGGGGGGGGGAGAAGTTCCCCTTTCTTACAAGCGTTCTGAAGGCTTTTAACGTGGAAGAGAGCGGGGAAGCCTAAGGGGTTCTAGATCTGGCCTGCAGCCTCCAAGGAAGACTAACAATTCTCATAAGAAATGTTATTGATGTTTAATCCTTTGGAAATTTGTTACTTATTTCACAGAAACTCTGAGCTGGAATTTGCTGCCTCTAACTACAGTAAACAGTACACATGGTGCTTGCGCAGTTGAAAATCTACATATAACTTTTTATTCCCCAAAAACTTAACTACAGATAGTTTATACAGTTCACAAGACTTGCTGACAACAAAAACAGCTGATTAATACATATTTTGTATGTCATATGTATTATAGACTATATTCTTACAACAGAAGTCAGCTAGAGAGAAGAAAATGTTACTTAAGAAAATCATGAGGAAGGGACGTCTGGGTCGCTCAGTCAGGTGAGCATCTCCCTTCGGCTTGGGTCATGGTCCCGGGGTCCTGGGATTGAGTCCCACATCGGGCTCCCTGCTCGGCCGGGAACCTGCTTCTCCCTCTGCTTGTTCTGCCTGCTGTTCCCCCTGCTTGTGCTCTCTCTGATAAATAAATAAATAAAATCTTAAAAAAAAAAGACATCACAAGGAAGAGAAAACACATTTACAGCACTGTACTGTATATATTGAAAAAAATCTGCAAGTAAATGGACCAGCATAGTTCAAACCTGTGTTGTTGAAGGATCGTTTGTAGTTAGAATTAGGCTTGATTTGAGGTGAGTGGGTCCTGAGAGGTCATGGTGTTTGGTGGAAGAGGAGGGCGGGAGGAATGGAGATGGGAAAAGAAATTGAGTTATTTCCTAGCATATGAGCTTCTGGTTTATTTTTGAGATCGAAGGTTTCTCTGTTGGATTATAAATGCTTGGAAGAAATTTTGCTTTTTTTCCTTTGGAGAGAATGAGTTCAGGTCTCAGAGGTCTCCTATTTCTGAGTAAAACAAAATGTTACCTTTACCAATTGCTGTCTGAAATTTCTTAGATTGTATACAGATTGCATTTATATACTGGATTGTCAGCTTCCTGCTTACGGTGTCTGCTCTGTCTTAACAGCCCCCTTGGTAACTGGATACAAGTTTGTTGAATATATAAACTAATGAACAGAATGACCTTCAGCCATTTCAGTGCAAAGACTGGGAGTACATCCATTTGGCAATTGAAAGACAAAGTGTAATTTCTGAGGTTGCCACCTAAGAGACAATTAAAAACAGAAATTTACATTTTATTATTCCTCTTATAGCCAGTAATGTGAAGAATAACATCATTCTTCCATGCCATAGATTTCTAATGAGCACCTGTTATGTGTCAGGTATTGTACTGGGCCATGAGAATATGAGATGAAAAAGACAGTCCCTTTTCTCCCTGTGGAGCCTGTAGTCCAGTGAATATTTGGAGTAGGGTACAGGAGCCTGTCTTTATTTTCCTTTGTAACAATACTTTTAAAAATGGATGGCCAGTGCCCAGGTCATGTGGACTTCCACCTATTTTGTTGATCTACAAAATGAGTCATTTGAGGTAGCCCTTATTAAGAAATTGGAGAAAGTAGAACTATAAGCTGTTTACTGCATGCATTTTTTAACCTGGCTTAACCCCAAAGCCAGGTCTCCCTCAGTCTCCCACCTTTGTTTTCTATGTGCTGACCTGACAAGTAACATATTTTTCCATTATTGGATGCTTATATCTCAATCTCTCTCTGCCTCTTGTTGCCCACATTTTGCTGGCAAGCGTAAACCCACCTAGAAGAAAGAATTTGAAGGGGAATGGCTTTAAAACACAAATAATCCCCAAAGGAGAGAACCACCTTCATGATCAATGAGACTGACATCCTTGTGACCACATTAATCCCCAAACCTTGAAATAGTATTTCCCACTTTGCTGACACCTGGACACTGAATCATAGATGTTTAGAGTTGGGAGGAATTTCACATTCATAGGGACGACAAAGAGTGGTCTGAGGGTCACCTATATCCCAATCACTGGGGGAGTTTGTCCTGGATAAAGCTGTTGGCATTTGATTCCAACAGTCTGCACTTTGTAGATGCTCCAAGGGGCTCTTTAGAAAGAATTCCCTTTATGAATGGGAGTGGTGCAGTGACTTCTCACACAGCCAGTTATTGTAGAGGCTGAACCAGAGTCAGAGTATCTGAACCCCAGCCTGGGGCTCTTTTTTTAGTGCCAGGGCTTGTGGCAGTGAAGTGCCAAAATAAAACATACCAAGTTCTTCCCCCTTCCCTACACCCTTTCCTCTATTTGTGTCTTAAAGTAGAATAAGCAGTGATTATAAAGGATAAGAAGAATGTTATCCTTTTTCCTAGTGTATGCCAAATATTTTTTTCTTTGATGAAATCCATATGAAATTTGAATTCTGCATATTTCCTTCCCAGATGAGAGGCCACCCTGTGCTCCACATCTCTATCAGTTTCCCTGCTGGAATCTGGAAGGAGATCTTTGGTTCCACCCCTGCTATAAGCTGAATAGGGTAGCTACTGGCTGTGGGTGGTTTATGGGCCATGGATTGGCCATGTCTTTGGGAGTGAAGATTTCCCAGATAGGTTGTGGCCTCTCCTGTCTTCTCTTGCCTCTGTCCACACTAGCCCATGAATGTGACTTGCAGTGGAAACAGATTGGCAGCCAAGGCTGATACATTTCTTTCCACAGTCCCATATCCATGCCTCATAGAGACAGATACTGGCTGGGAACCAAGCTATTAAAAAATAGAAACTTGGCCTAAAATATCAAAAGTTACCAGAACTTGGGGTAATTATAAGAATCCATAGAACTAAGGCACTTTGACAAAGAGACAAGGTCTACTATAAAAAGAAAAGAAATACGGGGCACCTGGGTGGCTCAGTCGTTAAGTGTCTGCCTTCGGCTCAGGTCATGATCCTAGGGTCCTGGGATGGAGTGCCGAATCAGGTTCCATGCTAGGCGGGAAGCCTGCTTCTCCCTCTCCCACTCCTCCTGCTTGTGTTCCTTCTCTCTCAGTCTCTCTCTCTGTCAAATTAATAAATAAAATCTTAAAAAAAAAAAATTAAATAAAAATAAAAAGAAAAGAAATGGCCCTGCAGTGAGAATGAGGAGTGCTAAGGTCAACAGCTCCACTGCTCACTGATTCCATATGTCACTACTGAGACAGTCAAACTCTTCACAGCCCTGCCTCTGTGGGGTTCATGGAAGTGCTGTCTCAGAGAACCCGTCTGAAGAGAAATGAACTATCTACATGCAGGGCTGCGATTGCTCAAGGCATAAGGAACTCCACCTACAGGCAATTAGTACGTGTCCACAGGGACAGGGATCTGGTGGAGGCTGGGGATGAAATACATTGTCAACTTGCTCATGGTTGGGGGATTGGTATACCTTTTATATGAGGGCATTTGTTTTGTTCCTGGATGAAATTAGAAATTAGATTCCTATTTTAATACATTTAATAATAAGCCATGCTGGGCTAATTGTATATCTTGTAGAAATGCTGGAAATTGAGTCATGTTGCTAAGATATTATACTGATTATTATTATTTTTTTTTTGTAAAGGATAGTAGCCTATCCTGTCTTAATTAGATTAACTACAGTAATCATCATCATCGTAACATTTATTTAGCACTTACCAGGTGTAAGAAATGCTTTACTTTGATTACCTAATTTGATTCTCATACCCATTGTATGAGGAGAATGGAATAATTATCCTCATTTTACAGAGGAGAAAAATGAGGCACAAAATGATTAATTCACCAAAGTTACATATCCAGTAAGTGGAAAAGTTGGGAATCCAACTCAGATAAGAAGTCTGAGACCCATGTTCTTAATCTACTACACATTATTGCTTCCCTAAATCTACTGTTAATGTGTGTGAAATAGTGGTGGTTTGAATTCTGTTCACTTGAGCATCTTCATTTATTCATTCATTCATTCATTCAGTATGCATTGTATAAGTACTAGTTCAATGTGAGACCTTAGGCTGTGTTATGAAGGTGGATAAGACAGTGTCCGCCTTCAAGGATCTCACTGTTTTTTTTTTGTTTGTTTGTTTGTTTTGCTTTGTTTTTTAAGATTTTATTTCTTTATTTGAGAAAGAGAGCATGAGCAGGGGGAAGAAGTAGAGGGAGAGGGAGAAGCAGACTCACTGCTGAGTAGAGAGCCTGATGTCAGCTGGATCCCAGGACCCTGGAATCATGACCTGAGCCTAAGGCAGATGCTTAACCAACTGAGCCACCCAGGTGCCACAAGGATCTCACTTTGTGAGAAGAAGACATGCATCAAAATAAATTATTATGAATGGAATGTGACACTATAATAAGCGTACCTATAGGGTGTGTTTGGTGAGGACAGAGAGAGAGTCAGGGAAGGCATCCTGGAGGAAGCCATTTTTAATGTAGGTTCTGAAGATAAGGAAGAGTTTTCTAGGAGAGTTGGGGGTAGGAGAGGGAAGAAGGAGCTTGGGCAAGGAAAAGGTTCACCAAGCGCCACTGCACAAGGTGCTATTGTGCTGGCTTTTGTGGGGGCACAGAGCCCAGTATCCTGTTCTCCAAGAAATAAAAATCAAGGATGGGAGTTGCATCAGCAAATACAGAATAAAAAGTATGTTCGCAGGATGATACAAACAAAACTCTCTGGAAGTATAGGGAGAAGGAGCGCTTATTTCCAGCTCTGAGAGAAGGAGGGGAAAGCTGGAGAATTTTCCACAAAGACCGATTTGAATTCAACTTAGAAAGATGAAAAGTTTTTCAAAATACAGGAGTAGAGGAGTGAAAGCGGGTGGGCTATTTAGGGAACAAACAATCTGGTCTCAGTGGAGTAGAGGCACATGAAGTTTAGCAAGGGCAGTGGAGGAACATGGTGCCGATGCATGGGAGACCTGCAATGCCACGTGAAGAGTTTTGAAAAGAGCATTGGTGAAGTGTGGGCCCTCTTTTCAAGCAGAGGTATTGCTAGGGAAGCTACAGTTTGTCCTAGATCACTCATTTCTAACCCTGCTTTTAGTTACAGAACCTTCCTTTCAAGCAGTCTTAGAGAAAGCCCTAAGTATAAAAGAGTTAAGAATGGGGCTGCTCTGGTTGGCTTGGGGCTTAAGGGGCTCAGGCTCCAGATTGCTTCAGCATCCACCTTGGGTTCTATGCAACATAACTGAAAATCATCCTGTAAATGAGAGGTCTGAGCTGGAGAATAGCTCCATTCCTAGGCTGAATTCTTAGATCACCCTCAGGCACATTAGTGTCATTTCTGGCAATAAGGCAACACTGCTTGTGGGTTTGGCCATTGGTACTGATCTGATTTGTACAGAAAACGACCACTCACAACTGACCAGTGATCAGGGAAGCTGGAAGTCCATTCACATAGATACTCACATGGCTGAAATGAAGCATTTGCACACAGCTCTTCACTACTTAGAGCATTCCTGTCTTGAGTCTCTCCTACTAAATGGAATCCTGGAGGCTTGAAGGAGTTAATGCAACTTCAGAATTACTTCCCCCTTTCCCACAGAGCAACTTGCCCACTGGGAGAATCTGGCTGCATGCTGAGGATTCACTGCCAGAAAGTGAAATGAGAGACTTCACTGAATCTATGCACCTGGATACCCTCGGGAGAAAGAAGTGAGGGAAGGGATATTTCATTTTCAGAGTTTCCAAAAGCATATCCCAACAGGTCAGGCTGCAAGAAGAAACAGTGATCCCTGAAAGAAGCCAAAAGTGGCCCATGACCTTCAAAGAAAAGGACCCCCAAGAGAGTGGGTCAGATAAAATACAGGCTACCCAGTTAAACTGAATTTCTGATAAACAACAAAATACTTATTAGTATCAGTGTGTCTCAAATGTTGCATGAGACATACCTATACTAAAAACACTTTTTGTTTGACATTCCAATTTAATTGGGTGTTCTATAGTTCTGTTTGCTGTATCTGGCAACCCTATACTCCAGCTGCCTCCCCCATGGAGATATTCTCCCTCTCTATCCATGCTTGAGGAGAACTGAAGCCCAGTTTTTGGTTCAGGGGCTCACTCCAAACCCCATAAACATGAGCTCAAGCTTCTCCACACCACAATGACAGATGCTCATTCAGCCAAGAGAGAGGGGCTGCACCCTCCAGAGCCTCCATGCTTCCCCCAGCATGTTCCTTTTGAAGTCCTGGCAGATTGGTCAGAGGCCAACAGGGGGTTCACAGGGTACAGGATTATAGGGGCCCACTGCCTGATGAATAAATGTTTACAATAATCACATTCCCTCCTTGACTAGCTGGGGAGTTTCCATCAGAGCTGCACTGCCATTAGGCAAGCTGTTTGCTTTTTTGTTAGAACTAAGTTGTTGGTGCATTGCTGCTGCAAACAAAAAACATCTGTGGAGAGCCCACAAACAGGAAACTTTGGAGGGGAAAGGGGAAAAAACTTACATTGCCTGCTGACCCCCTTTATGCATGTTTGAAAAGGAAGAATGTAAGTTAAATCAACAACCTTAAGTACAAGTATAAGCTAGGATCAGAGCATGACAAAGACTGAGTGGCATTGAGCAGGGATTTTTGCCATAGTTCCTTTTTTCTCTAGGTGGATGCACTGGAGAGAGGGTTAGCTGCTTCTGCTAGCTCTAATTTCCCAGGGAAGGTGTCAGCTGCCAAAATAATCTTTCTGTTGTGCAGCTACAAGTGCAGCTACAGGAGAGGGATGCCATTGTAAATTATAGATGGTCTGTTTCAATGGAGCTTCCAAACATATCATTTTGAGTCACTGCCAACTAGAGTAAAGGAGGGAAGAGAATATACATGACAAGTTCCCCACAAAGGAAGCCTTTGGCTTTCACATGTGTAGGTGATAGAGATGACTTTCAGTGTTCTGCTTTACTCTGTGCTAGAAGGTTGAGAAATCTTTAAAGAATTGATGTACAGTGGCCTAGAAACAAGAAGGTCCAAGAACAGAAGAGATATGGCTAGAGAAGGGGAAGCAGGTACAAAATTTACCCTCCGTCTTTTCCCTGAGAGAAGGAAGAAGAGTGATGGAGGGAGGGGATAGAGCAGGAGGGAAGGGAGAAAGGGAGAAGCAGACACACGCACACACACACACACACACACACACACACACATATAGGAACCAAGGAATAGGGATATATATATATATATATCCCTATATATTCCTATATATAGGAATCAAGGAATAGGGGTGTATATATACACCCCTATTCCTTGGTTCAGAGCCAGCTTGCATACTTCTCAGGATTTATGTGCCTAGGGGGCTATATAACTCATCCAGAAGTCCTGGCCCTTTCTTTAATGACCTAGATTAAGGAAAAAGTTAATTCAACTTGATTAAATTACCAATGGAATATAAAGATTAGAAATAAGAGTAACGTCAAGTAATCTTAGGAATGTGTCCCAGATAGGTGGTGAGGATAATTTGAGGTTATGGCTTCTGTTTGGCAGTGGAATAGAAAAAAAGAAAAAAAAAATAGAAATGAGGAGTTAGCACAAAAACAATAGTAAAACAAGGAAGAAAATGGCAATTAGTACTTACCTGTCAATAATTACTTTAAGTGTAAATGGACCAAATGCTCCAATAAAGACATAGGGTGACTGAATGGATAAAAAGTAAGACTCAGCTATATGCTGCCTATAAGAGATTGACTTTTCACCTAAAGACACATGCAGACTGAAAATGAAGGGATAGGGTACACCTGGGTGGCTCAGTAGCTTAAGCATCCAGTGCTTGATTTTAGCTCAGGTCATAATCTCAGGGTCATGGTTTTGAGCCCCATCCTTAGCGGGGAGTCTGCTGGAGAGTCTCTTTCTCTCCCTCTTACTCTGCCCCTACTCCCTTTCTCTCTCTCTCAAGTAAGTAAACATTTTTTTTTTATAAAGTGAAGGAATGGATAATACTTACCATGCAAATAGAAGTAAGAAGAAAACTTGAGTAGCAATACTTATACTTACATCAGACATAATAGACTTTAAAGCAAAGACCATAATAGGAGACAAAGAAGGACACTACATATTGATAAAGGGAACAACCCGGTAGGAGGCTATACCAACTGTAAATATCTGTGTACCCAATAGGAGGGCGCCTGAATGCATAAAGCAATTATTAAGAGACATAAAGGAAGAAATTGACAGTAATACAAAGTGGTAGAGAACTTTAACACTCCACTTACATCAATGATAGAACACTGAGACAGAAAATCAGCAAGAAAAGAGTTGCTCTGAATGACACATCAGACGAATGGACCTAACAAATATATATAGAATATTCCATCCCAAAACAGCAGAATACACATTATTTTCAAGTGCACATGGAATATTCTCCAGGGTAGATCACATGTTATTCTACAAAACAAGTCTCAATAAATTAAAAAATATTGAAACTCTATCATGCATTTTTTTTCTACAATGGTATGAAACTAGAAATCAATCACAAGGAAAAATCTGGAAAGAACACAAATACATGGAGGCTAAATAACATGGTATTAAACAATGAATGGGTCAACCAAGAAGTCAAAGAGGAAATAGAAAAATACATGGAGAACAAATGAAAATGAAAACACAACTGCCCAACATTGGGCTATAGCAGAAGCTGTTCTGAGACAGAAGTTTACAGGAATCCAGGTCTTCCTCAAGAAGCAAGAAAATCTCAAATGACCCAACCTTACACCTAGAGGAGCTTAGAAAAAGAAAAACAAAGACCAAAGCCAGTGGAAGGAAGGAAACTGTACAGACTAGACAAGAAATATGAAGAAGAAGAAGAAAAAAATGACAGTGGACCATTAGGAATTTTGATAGAAAGAGCAGAGGGTGAGATTTAGCCAAGGCATATTCCACATTCCTGCCATATCATGTGATTGATTAACCTGTGATTTGCCCAAGTCAGTACATTAGAGACCCCGGAGGAATATGTTAAAAAAAGGAAAGAAAAGAGCAGTAATTCAGGGCTCCGTTCTCAGGTTGCATTTGTGAAGGTAAATCTGGTGCAAGCAGCCCAGCAAGCCTACTTCAAGAAACAATATTTACCATGTGCCTGGCCAACTTTTGTCCCCAGGCTATCATGTAGGCACCCTTCCTGGCTCCTGGCTCAAAGGAAAAAGAACCAATATGGTGTTTAAAAGTAGGAGTTTGGAGGGCACCTGGGTGGGTCAGTTGGTTAAGCATCTGACTTCTACTCAGGTCATAATCCCAGAGTCCTGGGATGGAGTCCTGCATTGGGCTCCCAGCTCTTTGGGGAGTCTGCTTGTCCCTCTGAACCTCCCCCCAGCTCATATTCTCTCTCAAATCAATAAATAAAATCTTTAAACAAACTAACCAAGAAGAGTAGGAGCTTAGATATCAGTTAAATTTCAGTTCCACTTCCAGAGTCCAACTTGTTTGATGGTATCTCTGGTAATTAATTACCCTCATCACCCTTCAGTCTGCTTATCTATAAATTTGGGATATTATTAACATATGCTACAGTACAGGTCTCCTCAGGGGATTACAAGGATAAACTGAGATGCCACATGAAAGGATTTAGCAGAGTCCTCAGCCAAACAAATGTGACCTGCTGCCCTCACTGTTACCACTACTATTGTCACCATGACTGCCACTATCAGTAATAATTTGTCCTTTTATTATGGACAAGGGGTGTGCTAGGGAGTGAGCTTGCAATTTTTAATTTAATTTAATTTTAATTTTAATTTTATGTTACTCTCATAATCAATGTACGGGGCAGATATTCTTCCCATCCTACATATGAATAAACAGAGGTTATATAGCCTGATTCACATAATTCAGTAGAACTGAGAAGAGCTGTAACTCCCCTGTTGGTGGGAATGTACAAGGGTGTAGCTGTCTTGGAAAAACAGAAGTTCCTCAAAAAATTAAAAATAGGACTAGCAGGAGTGGGCCCACTGTGTCTTATGATAGTTCTATTTTTAATTTTTTGAGGGACCTCCAAATTGTTTTCTACAGTGGATGTACCCATTTGCCTTCCCACTGATAGTGCACAAGAGATCCCCTTTCTCCACATCCTTGCCAACATTTGTTATTTCTTGTCTTTTTGATGATAAGCATTCTAACAAACATGAGGTACTATCTCACTATGGTTTGGATTTGGATTTCTGTGATGGCTAGTGGTGTTAAGCACCCTTTCATGTACCTGTTGGCCATTTGTATGTCTTTGGAAAAATGTCTGTTCACTTCTTTTGCCCATTTCTAAATAAAAAAAAGAATTTGGGGGGGGCATTGAGTTGTATGAGCCCATTTTTTTTTTTTGTATTCTCTTGCCAGATGATAGTGAGTATCAATGTTTTAAATGAACATCAGTGTTTTAAATGAAAACTTCTGTAATTTCTTATGACATTCAGCATCAATTCATGTTTTTATTGGTCAGTTCTATTTCTTCTCACTTGGCTGGTCATTTTTTTTTTTTTCTATGTTGTTGCCTTCTAATGATTTATATGTATTTTAAAAATTCTGGTGTTTTATGTATTTCTTCAGGTTTTCCATGAATTTTGATTTTAATTAAATTTTATTTTAATTAAATTCAATTAGCCAACATATAGGACATCATTATTTTCAGATGTAGAGTTCAGTTATTCATCAGTTGCATATAACACCCAGTGCTCATTACTTTAAGTGCCCTCCTTAATGCCCATCACCCAATTACACTATCCCCCATTCCCCTCTGCTCCAGCAACCCTCAGTTTGTTTCCTATAGTTAAGAGTCTGTCACGGTTTGTCTTCCTCTCTGATTTCTTCCTATTCTGTTTTCCCTCCCTTCTCCTATAATCCTCTGTACTGTTTCTTATATTCTACATATGAGTTTCACTGCTCTTTAAAGTTCATTTATGATTTACTTTTCATTAAGGAATTTAAATTATCAGCCCATTTAATAGCTACTGAGATTTTATATCTTTCTAACCCCTAAATTTAAAGAAATTGTGATTTTTTTTCTAATATTTCCTCAGCTTTATCTTGAGTCCATAAAGAATTTGTATTTGTTTATAATTCTTGATACAAATTTAATTTTATTTTACTTAAAAAATTGATACTTTTCTCAACACCATTTTAAATAGAATTTCTATATCCTTGATGTGAAATATTACATTTATTTTAATCCAAATTCTTTTATATACATGGACTTCTATTCCATGCCATTGTCTATTCTTATGCCATTTCTACACTATTTTAATACTTTAATTTAATTTTAATTTTTAAAAATGTCAGAAAAGGCAAGTCTTCCCTTCTGTTATTCTTTTCTTAAAAGAAAGTTTTCTTAGATATTCTAATTTATTTTCTTCTCCAGATAAATTTTAGAATTGGCTCATTAAGACTTTTTTTTTAACCTTTAGGTTATTATTGAGACTGTGTTGAATTTGTAATTTTATTTTGGGAAAATTGGTTTCTTAAATCCCACTGAGGAAAATAATATGTTAGTCTACTTAAATTTTCCTTTTTATATTTAAGTTAGGTTTTATAGTTTTCCTCCAATAGGTTCTTGTGTATTTCTTGTTAGGTTTACTGATAGTAGTTTAATAAGGTTTTTCTGCCATTATGATTGAGATTTTTTTTTTTTTTTAAAGATTATTTATTTATTTATTTGAGAGAGAGCATGAGCGAGGAGAAGGTCAGAGGGAGAAGCAGACTCCCCATGGAGCTGGGAGCCCGATGTGGGACTCGATCCCGGGACTCCAGGATCATGACCTGGGCTGAAGGCAGTCGTTCAACCAACTGAGCCACCCAGGCGTCCCATGATTGAGATTTTTAAAGGCTATTGTATTTTCTATTATTTTCTGTTGTTAAAAGGAACACTACTAAAATTTAAGTATTGTGGGGCGCCTGGGTGGCTCAGTGGGTTAAAGCCTCTGCCTTCAGCTCAGGTCATGATCCCGGGGTTCTGGGATCGAGCCCCGCATCGGGCTCTCTGCTCGGCGGAGAGCCTGCTTCCCTTCCTCTCTCTGCCTGCCTCTCCTCTGCCTACTTGTGATCTCTCTGTCAAATAAATAAATAAAATCTTTAAAAAAAAAAATAAATAAATAAAATTTAAGTATTGCTATAGTACCTGGTCATCTTTTTTAACTCATTTATTATTTCTAATACTTAGTTGGTTAACATTCTGTTTTATTAGAAAAATAATGATAATATAATATTATAACAATTATAATAATATAATTATTATGTCACATGTTGGAGATATGGCCTGGTCTGTGCCCACAGAGACTTTGCAGTCTAGTGGAGGAAGATGAGTCATGAGCAAGGAACCAAATACATAAGCAAGTAATGTTAGTACTATGCTGGAAATAAAAGAGAAGAGTATTAACAGTGTCCTATCCTACTCTAAGAAGTATCACTAGGGAAGTCTTCCCTGAGATGACGCTCAAGACCAGAGACTGTTTTATAAGAGCTTTCTAGACAGAGTAAACAAACACAAAGTCCTTAAAGCTGGAAGAAGCATGGTAGTCCAAGGAATAGGAAGTGAATCAAAGTGGCTGGGGCACAGTGGATGAGGTGAGAGTTCAGAGGTAGACAGGAGCCAAAATAATAAGAGGATTTTAGGGATGTCTGGATGGCTCAGTCAGTTGAGCATCTGCCTTCGGCTCAGGTCATGGTCTCATGGTTGGGATCGAGTCCCACATCAGGCTCCCTGCTCAGCAGGGAACCTGCATCTCTCTCTCCCTCTGCTCCTCCCCTGGCTTGTGCGCTCTTGCTCTCTCCCACCCCCGTGTCAAAGGGAAAAAAAAAAAAAGGATTTGAGGACAGGACAAGGAGTTTGGATATTATTCTAAGTGCAGATTAGGAGTTATTAAAATTGAGAGCCATTAAAAGATCAGAATAGTGGGGGGAAAAAAGAAAAAGTCTGATTTATGTTTTAAAACAACTGCTCAGACTGTGTGGAGGAAAATCTTGGAGTGAACAAGAGTAGAAGTAAGAGGAGGTTGTATGTATGAGTTGTATGTATGAGTTGAGAGATGATGGTGGCTGGAACAGTTTGGCAGCAGTGGATGGAGAGAAATGGACACAGTCAAGATCCACTACGAAGCAGAGTAAATAAAATTCACTTTGCATTTAATGGATAGGATTACTAGGCTTTTGGCTTGAGTACCTGGGTGGATTGTGCCATTTACTGAGATAACAAACACTGGGGAATAGTGGTCTGTACAGAGGAGAGAGAAGATTAAGGGTTCTGTTTGGGAAAAGTTTATTCTGAAATACATAGTTGACAGCCAAGTGAATATGTCAAGGAGGTAGTTACATGGATGAGTCTGGAGCTCAGGGGAAATTCAGTCCTAGGGATATCAACTTGGAATTCAGAAGCATGTAGATAGAATTTAAAGCCATAGGATCAGATGAAATAATATAGGGAGAGAATATAATTAGAGAAGAAAAGAATCCACTGTCAGACTCTCGGTCATTGTGGCATTTAGATATCAGTTACTGGAAGAGGAGATAACAAAGGAGCCTGAGAAGGTGAGAGAAGAGGAATAGCCACAGAGAGATGTAAGACAGGATGAAATTTTAAGGAAGGATTTCCATCAAGAATGCTGCGTGAAATAAGTCAAGCAGAGAGAGTCAATTATCATATGGTTTCACTTACTTGTGGAGCATAGGGAATAACAGGAGGACATTGGAAGATGGAGAGAAGTGGGTTGGGGGAAATTGGAGGGGAAGACAAACCATAAGAGACTGTGGACTCTGAGAAACAAACTGAGGGTTTTGGAGGGGAGGGAGGTGGGAGTTGGGTGAGCTGGTGGTGGTTATTAAGGAGGTCACGTATTGCATGGATCTCTGGGTGTGGTGCATAAACAATGAATTCTGGAAAACTGAAAAATAAAGTAAAATTAAATTAAATTAAATAAATAAAAAAAAAAGAACTCCATCAAGAGCAGTTAAGGGATTAGACAAGATGAAGCATAGTTGAAAGCCTTAATGAAAGAGTTTTCCATGAAATGTCAGCGTGGAAGTCTGGTTGGAGTGGCCTGAATGATAATGGAAGATGAGGAGTGGAGAGAGCTGGAGTAGACATTTAACTCCTCAAGGAAGTTTTGCTTTGCTGCAGAGGAATGGTATTTGAAAGGGCCTAGGGAATCATAGGATGATCTGCTGTTATTGAAAAGATTTTAAGTATCAGCTTCTTTGTCTGTTCAAGTAAAGAATGCAGTAGAAAGGAAGTAATCAAAGATTCAGGAAAGAAAGAAGAAAAAAATGCAAATGAGCAAAATCATTGAGAAAAAAGTGAACCCCAGAGCTTGAGTGGAGGGACCTAATCTTTGAATGGAGCAGAGACACATCTACTGGAACAGGAGAGAAATCAGAAAATATGAGTACCTCCATAAACGTTTATAGATTTTGTTGTGGTGACCTTGAAAAGTTCCTATCTGGATCTAAAAAGGCGACTAATATTAATTGATCATTTCCAGGTAAATGATCTTAATATCAGGAAATAATTGTAGGATTGCCTCTTTTATAAATGAATGTCTTATTACTTTGCTGGGACCTCCAGTACAGTATAAAATGACAAAGATGACAGTAAGCATCCTCATATTTCATTTGCTTTAAAGAAATAATTCTACCACTTGACTACTAAATATGATATTTATGCTTATAGTTTTCTGATAAATGTGGTAAAGCAGATAAAAGATATTTATATCTCCAAGATTGATTCATATCTACTTGGGATGGTTCATTTTGGCATAAACTCTGCATGATGATACATCATTTTCTTCTGATGTACATCTCCATTTGAGTTGCTAATATCTTATTTATCTTTTAAAAAAATCTATATTCATAGGTAAAATTGGCATGAAGTGTTTTTGTATATATGCTAGCATAGATAGATTTTAGTTTCCTGACTACACAATTCTATAAAATGAGTAGAAATAGTCCCATATTTTTTTAAAGCTCCCGAACATTTTTTCAAGAAAGTGAAATTAGTTGTTATGAAAAAAAAAAAGCCTTCTAACTATTGTGTCTCATAGTTTTTCTTTTTTTTTTAAAGAGGTTATCAGAATACATCTTTAGTTTCTATTATTATTATTAGGCTGTTCAGGGTTTTTACTTCTTTTGTAGCCAGTTTGGATCAATTCTTTTCCTAAAAAATATTCATTTCATCCCAATTTTTTTAAAAGATTTTATTTATTTATTTGACAGAGAGAGAGATCATAAGTAGGCAGAGAGGCAGCAAGGGGGCAGGTGTGGGGGGGATGTGGGAAGCAGGCTCCCTGCTGAGCAGAGAGCCCAATGCCATGTAGGGCTTGATCCCAGGACCTTGAGATCATGACCTGAGCAGAAGACAGAGGCTTAACCAACTGAGCCACCCAGGTGCTCCATCATCCCAATTTTTAAATGTGTTTTAAAGAGTTAGGGGTGCCTGGGTGGCTCAGTGGGTTAAACCTCTGCCATCGGCTCAGGTCATGATCTCAGGATCCTGGGATCAAGCCCTTCATCAGGCTCTCTGCTTGGCAGGGAGCCTGTATCCCCCCCTCTCTCAGCCTGCCTCTCTGCCTACTTGTCATCTCTCTGTCAAATAAATAAATAAAATCCTTAAAAAAATAAAAAAAAGAAAGAGTTATACATATGTAGTATAATTTTTGAAATCTCTGTATTGAGGTTATGTCCCCTATTTCATCTCCACTATGGTTTATTGGTGTCTTTCATTTTCTGTTGGTCGGATTTGCCTAAATGTTACTGTCAAGTGAGTTTTTATTTTGTTGAATAATTCTAACTTTGTAAATTTGATGTTTAAAAATATATTTTATTTTTGCCTTTTAGAGTTGGTTTTGTTGTTTTGGTACTTCCTTGCACTGAATTCTAGTTGACGTATTTTCCTTCTTCCTAGTTTTCTAGTACATGCATGAAAAGCTTTACATTTTCTACTGAATACCAGTTGGACCATAGCCACAAATCTTGACATCTTTTAAACCAATCATTAAAGGAAAGAGCTTATAATTTTAATTTATATTACCTCTTTGGGACTTATTTTGAAGGTTGACTTTGATTTTCAAGTTGGTACTTTTATTTTTGTCATTTTTTTGTTATTCATTTCTTTTTTTTTAATGATTTTATTTATTTATTTGATAGAGAGAGAGAACACAAGTAGGCAGAGCATAAGGCAGAGGGAGAGGGAGAAGCTGGCTTTCCACTGAGTAAGGAGCCCCGTCTGGGGTTCAGTTCTAGGACCCTGGGATCATGACCTGAGCTGAAGGCAGCTGCTTAACCGACTGAGCCACCGAGGTGCCCTTGTTATTCATTTCTAATTTTATTGTGTTATGTTCAGGGAAGACACATTTTTGTATTTAAAATTTTTTGTGGTTGTCATTCGGGTTTAATAGACAATTGGTTTTTGAAATGTGTTTGATTTATACTATAAAGTATTATAAATTCGTTTTCAGTATCCAAACTTTACAATTTGTATTTCTAAGTTAGTTTAAGTTTAATTCAAATATATGTTCTCACTTACATTTCTGAGGATTTTACAATAATCTTTAAAATTGAAGAATTGACTCACTGTAGGAAAGTCATTGTGGAAAATTATAAATAAGGAGAAAAAAAAACCCATTCAGAGCCCTATGAGCCTAGAGAGAAATATTTTGGCATTTATTTTCAAAACTTATAGATTTCTTACATAGTAAAGATAGTGCTATACATATACACTTGTATCCTGAATTTTTTTCCTATTTAGTCTCTGTATTTCTGCATGTCAAATAATTATTCATAGCTACCATTTTAATAACTAAATATTTTGTGATAAGAATCTACTATGATTATAAAGATGTTTCACATATTTTTCTATTATAAAGAGTTATATAGAATATATCTTTATAATAAATCTTCTTTACATTCAAGATTATAGGCTGAATTTGTAAAGAAGAAATTAAGTCAAAAAGTATGAACGTTTTGTACTTACAAGACTTATATGTAGAAATCTGTGCTTTCCATATAAAGTCAGACCACTAGATATCATCATCTTTACCTCTCTGCTATCTCTGTCTTCCTCAATCTACATCCACTGCTTTAATATCAAGAGAAAAATTAATAGTTTATATATTCTTCCAGACCTTTCTGCATATGTTTACATTTTGTCATCATGTCAGTTGAACATTAGTGTGTGTGAGAATATAGGCATACATAAATGCATAATACACATTAAGGTTATACATTTTTTACATAATTTGGAGATTGTGTAAATATGTATGTGTATGTATGCTTCTTCTTAAAGTTTAAGGAAAGTATGTGCTAGTTCAAGTAGAAAACTACATTTTTAAGTGCCTAGTGATTGAAAATATACCCTCAGAGTATATATATACCCTCAGAGTATACCCTGAGAGTATATTAACACTCATGTTAATGAAATAGTAAACTCCTCTGACCTCCTCATTATGTGGTAAGTAATTGTCAAGGTCTTAGTTCCTTTCTTTATCAAGTTTGAGCACTTGTGAAAAGGCTTGCTCATCTTCCTTCAATTGTCGTTTAATTAAAAGAGGCAGGAGAACCTGTTACAGAGGAGGAATAACTTCTCCTTGTACATTCAGATCATGTAACAGCTGGACATCTTTAAGTGTGTATACCTAGGACACCTAAGGTATTCCTTAGATGTAAAGAAATTGGAAATAAATATATTCATTAGATGACTGATGATGGAATACTAAAATGCATGTCTACTTTCTCACTTTGGTTTGATGTTTTTGTTTTGTTTGGGGGTAACCCCCCAAATATGTAAGTAGTAGCTTGAGTAGCAAGGGTGCCTCAGTCTACATTAGGCTGCAAGTTACAGAAAACCTCAACTTAAATTGGCTTGAATACTAAAGAAGATAGATCATATCCTCTAACAAGAATTTTTGAAGTAGCTAAACTGTGAAGTTGATTAATCTGGTAATTCATGTCATCAATGAGAGCCATTCCTTTTGCATCTATCCTCAGCTTGTCCACTGTGTCCTCAGCTAGTTTCTTGCCTCTCATGTATACACTGAAAAGGTCCAGTAATGCACTAATTCTTTTTTTTTTTAAGATTTTATTTGTTTATTTGACAAACAGAGATCACAAGTAGACAAAGAGGCAGGCAGAGAGAGAGAGAGGGAAGCAGGCTCCGTGCTGAGCAGAGAGCCCAATGCGGGACTTGATCCCAGGACCCTGAGATCATGACCTGAGCCAAAGGCAGTGGCTTAACCCACTGAGCCACCTAGGCGCTCCGCAATGCACTAATTCTTGTGGTCAACTAACAAAAATCACTTATCAGAAAGTCTCTTCCTAAGTTTTGCTCTGGGCTTATTAGCTTGCCTCACATGTAGATCTAAGTCACATGATTAACATAGACCAATCAGCAGCCATTCTCCTTTGAAGCAAAGTAGATTAAAGAAGCTGGATATTTAAAAGGCACCTGGGTGGCTCAGTTGTTAAGCCTCTGCCTCCTGCTCAGGTCATGATCCCAAGGTTCTGGGATTGAGCCTGCATTGGGCTCCCTGCTCTGCCGGGAGCCTGCTTTTCCCTCTCCTGCTCCCTCTGCTGTGTTCTCTCTCACTGTGTCTTTCTCTGTCAAATAAAAATAAAATAAAAAAGAAGGTGGATATTCAAACAAAATCAACGTTCTATAGACAGGAAGAAGTTGAGAGAAGGGAGTGAATATCAGATAGGCATCCATCTGTCTACAAAAATGTCCATATTGTCCTATTAATATTTAAAAATCAAGTAAACTACAGTGATATCCTAAAACCAACTAAGTAAATATTAAAATATAAGATATATTATTATTAATTACATAACATATGTAGTCTTTACTAAAATCTATTAAATAAACCTGCTTTTAATTCTAAGTCTAGATGATAAACAAAGGTATATTATCTTTAGAAAAGTTCATTCTTACCAAGTATTTAAATATCTCCATTTAAGTAAAAAGTCGTGTTCTTCTCTGGATTTAAAAACTCCAGTCACACTTTAAGATGTCAGAATTATCCTCCCTTACCAGAATTAATTACAGTAACATGAGAATGTGGCCAGGTTGGAAAACAATTATAATAAATCATGTCCATTTATCTGTAACACTCTTTGCATCTTTAAAGATTGCAGGGTGTTCAACTTAAGAGTTAGAGATGTATTTTTAAACCCCTTTTGATAAAGTTTTTTTTCCTCTAGTTTTATGTGACTGTACCATAAATTTCTGATGATGACACCATTGTAAGCTTCATCATATATAAGGCCATTAAATAACCTAAAACGTTAATGAGTAAGACTTAAAGGCTTACTTGTGAAGAGGAAATAATCTACCTCTAACACAAGGCAGTGGGACGGTACATAGCTTAGAAAAGATTGAAGTGTATAATCCATCAAAATGTTACCTTCTCCCTGAAGGCCTTTTAAAAGGAGAAATGATAAATTAAAACCTGAGGTATCCCAACATGATAGGACCTGAATATTTGATTTAGTTTCAGATGATAGAGGGGGACGATGAATGAGTCATAAACTTGAGAAATTTGACTGCTGGGTAAAGGAATTTTGTATGAATTTTTCATATGGCCATGAATCATGATCATAATAATAGTTTTTAGAGAATCAACGTTGTTTGTGCCATATCTTTATTTGTTGGTGGATGGTTGAATAACTATTCTACTTTGTTTCATACTTAGGGAAACTCATTCGTTTCCAGCTTTTGACTCATTTTGTTTTTTCCTCCTACTCCAAGTATAGAAAGAAAACAGAGATCCTGGTTTTTGGATTCAATAAAATTATGTGCATGTACTTTGTGTATGCTGAATAGTGCTGTATAAATATTATGAATTACACTTACTAAGTTATCTGGGTGCTTTTCTCAGAGCAAATAATGTAAAAGGATATAAGAAATCTTTTTTCTCCTTAGCAAAGGATTCTACTATTGAGTGTTAAGTGGAGCACAAGGAGTAGATCCTGTGCTTCTTTATTTCCCTCACAGCTCAGGCTTCATACATTAACCACTCAGTGCATGCTAGTATTGAATGAGGATAATTTACGTGGCAAAGAAGGTACCCATTGTGCTCACATTTTGTGTGAATTTCTAGAAGTGACTACAGATCTGCTAAGCCAGGGATCTGTAAAGGGTCAGATAGTAAATATTTTAATCTTTGTGGGGCATATGTTCTGTCACAACCACTCAACTCAGCCATAAATAATATGTAAAAAATGGGTGTGACTATGTTCCAGTAAAATGATTTTATAACAACAAGGGGTGGGCAGAATTTCCCCAGGCGCTGTAGTTTGCTGATTCCTTTACTAGGCTATAACAACCCAGACTGTTCTTTGAAGATCCTTTCAGATGTTCTTTCATAGCAACACTCTTCTTAGGAAGGTGTTAGAGTAGGTCTCATGGCAGAAATGAGGCAATTTTAAAATCATATAGGAAAAATCTGTAGGGGACAATATTGCCAATTAGAAAGGAAATTTTAACTATATCTCTAGTCAGTGAGGGCTTACAGGCCAGCAATGAAAGTATCTGAACATTCCTATGGCATGGACTTTTCTCAAACTAATGAAATTAACTGGCATAGAATTGGGAAGGGAGAGAGGAGGAGCAAATATCATGGTAGTGTCCCACTGGCCAAGAGCAGTTACTATCTAGCTATTGGCAAAAGGGAAAAACATTTCTATCATCATCAAATAGAGTGATAGATGGATAGAGAGAAAGATAGACAGGTAGCTAGATGTCCAGCATATTTTAAAGGACACATTAGCTATATAATATTAATATTTTTAATTCAATTTATTTTCTGTAGGAAAAGTGAGTTGACTGATAATCTGAAAACATGGTACAGTAGATCTCAGTATCTGTGCAGCAATTGGTGGGTTTCTCCACCCCATGTGTAGTTAATGTACTTAGTGTCATGGGGAGACATGTCTTCCAGACAAAAACAGCACAGAGCAGCTGCAATGAATCATATTGTAAATTGGAAGTATGAAAGTCTATGGGCCTGGAGTCAGACAAATCTCGATTTGAATCCTGCTGTTCTGCTTCTTACTGGATGAGTGATATTGGCTGAAATAATTAACCTCCCACGGCCTCTAACCCCTCATCTGTGAAGCAGGCATGATAACGGGATCAACATCACAGAGTTGTTAAGATTCTGTGAAATTATTGCCTATGAAACTATTAGTACAGGGCCTGGCACAGAGTAAATACTCAGCAACTGGTAGTGATTATGGTTACTGATTAGAAAATCCAAATACTGCTGCTAGATCTATCAGTGATTGCTTATGTGACCTAGGGTAAGTCATTTCTCTCACAGGGACTGTTGTTCCATATAATGAGGGACTATGTAACCCTTAAAGTTCTTTTGGAGGTCTTAAGCTACTATGAACATTTGAGCGAAAGCCCCTGCTGTTCCTCAGATGAAGTGGAAAGAGACCATGGATGGGAGCATTGTGATTTAGCTGTGGGGGTTGGGTGGGGTTCCTATAAAGCACAAGGTTCCCTGCACTACACAAGTTAGCTTCTGGGGACATAATATTCCCTAAGAATCTATTGGCCTTTTCAGTCTCTACTACCTGTTGGTATTCACTTGTGCATCGTTGTCTTCTTTTATTTGAATCTTGTTCCAAGTCAGACGTATTTGGAAAGATGGGAGCTAAGCCATGAAGGAGGTCAGAAATAATTGAGTACAGGACCCCAGCAAAATAAGATCTTTTCTTTCTTATGACTGAGAAACAAGAGATGACGTGACCACTAAATAATTAATGATCCCATCTTCTATAATTCAGGGACTTTGGAACCAGGAGGATTTGGGCTCCAATCTAGGCCCTGCATTTACAAACTATGTGATCTTGGGGAAGACACTTCTCTTTATAGGATAATTATAAAATAGGAATGATAACCCGTATTTCATAGGATTGTTGCAAGGATTCATTGTGATTATTTTTATGCAAGTCATGTACCACAGAACCAGATCATAGTTCCTGGGTTCTAAATCACGTTTTCATATTCTGAAATGGGATTGTGTCTTAACAATTGATGTGCCTAATAATGTTTCTTTTTTGGTCTTTTTCATTTTTTTTTTTAACCTAAAAGATGTTTATAAATTAATGGCACTCTAGAATCAAGAAGATTGTGTAATAAATAACCAATAAAATTAGATTCTGTCATTGTAACCTTTATAATGAATTTTTTGTTTCAACTTTCTGTTTATACAAACAGTGTTGTATTTTTGATATGGAGCACTGATATTGGAAGGCCAAAATGATAGGAAAAAAAGCCAATCACAAATACAGACTTAGTAGTAAGTTAGCTAATACAGCTAACAATAATTTCTTCACACTCATCATCATTGGATTGCTTTTAAAGAATAAATCACTTGTTCTAGTTGTATTTGAGGAAAGGGACATCTCCAAAAAATTCCTTTACCTTATCAATTCAATACATTGCCTCTTAAGAAAACTTTGCCACCCTTTGGTTTGCTTGTCGTTAAATACAAAACCCTCATTTGCATTCAGTATAATTTGTTTATTTTTCAGTTGGTTACATAACACAGACTGGTCTCTCTTTACAGGTCAAATCTTGTTTCAAAAGTAAATTAATGATACTGTTCTAGCTTGGCTTCCTCCCTTGACCTAAGGTGACAGAAATGTCACTTTCCAAGTATTACCATGACATTACTATCTATATCCACTAATTCCTCAGAATTCTAGTACTTGTAAATCTCATTTAGACTTTCATTTACTTTTGCTTTATTTTTTTTATCACCACCATTTATATTTGGAATCTTGTGCCTTGGTGGTAGTGTCTGCCTATCATGCTGCTATTGTTCAAACTCTATGAAATTACAATGTGCAGCATTAAATCAGGGTAGGAAATGATACTGAAAATCATTTAAGTCAACTTCTGGCATCTTGTTGGCACAGGCTGAGCCTCTCTACTCCTTTTGTCCCTGATCTCTAAGTCCCAGTACTATGGAGGCAATCACTGCTTCCTCACTGAACTATCAATGAAGTAGAAAGCATCATAGGTGATTGTTGTGCTCATATCTTCATCTGCATGGCATCCCCTCCAGAAACATGACCATCACTACCTGGTCACAGATTACTTTATTTTTTTATTTTTTTAAAGATTTATTTATTTATTTGACAGGCAGAGATCACAAGTAGACAGAGAGTCAGGCAGAGAGAGAGGAGGAAGCAGGTTCCCCGCTGAGCAGAGAGCCCAATGTGGGGCTCGATCCAGGACCCTGAGACTATGACCTGAGCCAAAGGCAGAGGCTTTAACCCACTGAGCCACCCAGGTGCCCCCACAGATTACTTTGAAGAATAAATCCTCTTCATTTTATTTATTGAAATATAGTTTACATACAGTGAAATGTTCAGATCTTAAGTATGCTGCCTGATCAGTTTTTTAAAAAGATATTTATTTATTTGACAGAAAGAGAGGAAGCACAAGTAGGCAGAACAGCAGGCAGAGGGAGAGGGAGAAGCAGGCCCTGCGCTGAGCAGGGAGCCCGATGTTGGACTCGATCCTACGACCCTGATCATGACTCGAGCTGAAGACAGTCACCTAACCAACTGAGCCACCCAGGCATCCCTGTATAATCAGTTTTGGTAAATACATATACTTGTGTAGATTATGCCCAGGTCAAGACACAGAACATTTCCATCAACTCAGAAAGTTTTCTTTGTCCTTGCCCAGACAACCTCCTTCTGGAAATAACCACTGATACTAATGTTTAGTGATATATGGTAGTTTTGTATAATCCAAATTTTCATATAAAGGGAATCATATGGAATGCCTTCTTTTGTATCTTGCTTCTTTCATTCACCATATTTTTGAGAATGACTCACGTTGCAGACATTAGTGTTTATCCCTTTTTATTGCAGAGGAGTATTCCATTGTAGGAATATACCTAGTTTACTAATCCATTCTCCGATCGATGGGCAGCTAGGATGTTTCCAACTTGGCGCTATTATGGAAAAAGTTGCTGTGAACATTTTCATATGGCTCTTGGTATACCTCCCTTTTCATTTATCTTGAATATGTAGCTAGGAGTAGAATTGTTGGATCATAGAGTATATGTATGTTCAACTTTTTAGGAAACCACCAGTTACCTGAAGTGGTCATTCCCTTTTTTTACTTCCACCAGAGATGAATGAGGATTACGATTTGTTCTGATATTTGACATTGTCAATATTTTGCAGTTTAGCTATTACAGTAAGTGTGTATTTTCAAGTGTGTATTGAATTTGCTTTTCCTGGATGACAGATGATGTCAACACTTTTTTTCATATGTGTGTTGGGCATTTGCATATCTTCTTTATGCAAAAAATGTAAACAAAAATATGTGAGTTGTCTTTTCAGATCTTTTGTCCACTTTTGATTGCATTGTTTGTCTTATTATGATGTTGTAGGAGTTCTTAATATATTCTGGGTGGAAGCCCTTTGTCAGATATACTTGTGAATATTTTCATGCAATATGCAACTTGTGTATTTTTTCAGTGGTGTTTTAGAAGCACAGTTCCTTTAGCTTTTTAAAAATCAACCAAAGGCCATAGTTCATGTAAAGTTCACTCTTTGTGTTGTCCAGTCACTCAGTTTTGACAAATGTACAATGACATATATCCCCATTATAATGTCATACAGAATGGTTTTACTGATTTAAGAAAATCCCTCATGCTTCACCTCCTTCCTCCCAAAACCCTGGTAATCACTAATCTTTTTACAAGAGTACAAGATTTCACAATCTTTTTGCAAAACTTTGTCTCCATAGTTTTGCCTTTCCTATTATGTCTTGTGGTGGTATCATTGACTATATAGTCTTTTCTTTTTCATAACTCCTTTTTGAAACATGTATTATCTTCTGCATTCTAAATAGAAATCAATGTTAATTTATATTGTCATTTTTATGGAAAATTTGTTGATAAAAACATAAAAATTTTCTATAATTTTTTTTTAATTGGCATTTTGAAGGTAATGGAGAAAGAGTACAAGAGGAAGAAAAGTAACTGGCCTTAAATTAACACTCATCACCAGTCAAATCAACAGTCAAACAAATCCTAGGAAATGCAAAAGAGCCTTGGCACTGAGATTCCAGCCCTAAAATCCAGCATAGATTTGAATCTTGGATCTTCCACTTATTAGACATGTGACTTCAGCCAATTTTTTAGCTTCTCAAGGTCTGTCTCTTCATTTTATCATGAGGATAATAAGAGCATGAAATAAGGTTAACTGAGAAAATAAATGGGAATTGCTTAACAGCCATCTAGTTACTTCTTAAGGAAAGCTATGGTTAATAGAATCAGAATGCACTCAGATTAAACACTAAGAACAGCACTGGAGACTCTGTCTCTGGAGTTCTTGGTAGCATCTTTCCTCAAAGGTGAGATTTATTAGTACTTGAGGTAGTTTTCCTCAACTAGGGAATTGCTTCTGGTCTCCAAAAAGTGCAGGGAAACAGAGTGACAGTGATGGGAAGTTGATTGCATTCAGGGTGGTAGAGGAGGGTATTAAGGCACTTCTTAGGACAGGCAGGCACGGTGATAGTGTTCCACTCAGTCGGCTATGTCCATTGCTGCCTCCACTGAAATTCTGGAGTAGGGGAAAGCATAGGTGTTGCTGAAGGCTTACAAAGAAAGAGATCTTCTTTGTTAGAGGTAGTTTTTTAAGAATCTACTAAAGGAACATTTTATTGGGGGCCTGGTTTGAACTTGTTTGGCACTATCTATAACTGTTGAAGTTTAAGTGCATGAGCAAGAAGTATTTTGGAAATTCATTGTGAGTCCCTCTAAGGAACTTTCTTGATCATCCATATTTGCTTGGACTGCTACTAATATTTAAAGATATTTCAAAGGTCATAAATATGATGCGTTTTTAAAATGGTCTAAAAGCAAATATATAGGCTCATCTTAGAGAGCACCATTCCTGCAATTGTAGGACTTAGCCTGTAATATCAGGCAGTTGTTCCTTTACATTGCAGGAAAAAGGCTGAAAGTATGTAACTTATTCTTGCCATCTAAAACCTCAGTCTCCAAATTCTTTTGATAACACATGACCAACTTTTAAAAAATAGGCGATGTGCATTTTAAACTAATTTACCAATAAATTATTAGTTATTTAATGTTCTACCGTACTATATAATAATACAGTATATGCTTCTAATCTATTGGCACTAAGGTATTGTATATTTAGAAAATACACCAAGTACATAATAAGGAGAGAGTAAAAGTGAAATAAATGCTATTTAATATTAATTAATGTATTAATGTAAAAATAGCCATCTTCCTCTCCCTAAACATAAAATCAACAATAATTTAGAGAGAGCAATGTCATTGATTATGCTTCATTATTTTCAAGAATTAAAAAAGTTTTGGCTTAATTCTGTGTGATAAAATTCATCATTGGGGTGGTTTTGTTTACTCCAATTTTCTATAGTTCCTGTCATAGTTGAAGACAACTCCAAAAGGTTTATAGAACAAAATGGAGTGAACATTATTATTGGCTGACATTACCAAATTATGATACACATATGGATCCACTAATTACATAAAAATTTTTATTGAAATTTGACCAACAAATATCTAATCATTTATTATATTAAGTAATAAGTAGATTTAGTTGAAATAAATTCTTCAATTGACTGATTTAAAAAAATATATATTTTATTTATTTATTTAATAGAGAATGAGTGTGTGAACACACAGGCAGGGGGAGTTGCAGATTGAGAAGGAGAAGTAGGCTCCCCACTGAGCAGGGAGCCAGATGTGGGGCTTCATCCCAGGACCCTGGGATTATGACCTGAGCCAGAGGCACTTAACCAACTAAGCCATCCAGGTGCCCCAGTTTATTTTTTTATAACATGTTTGAAAAAAAATGGCAAGAGTGAAATAGAATGCCTAGATTAAGGATAAAAAATATGGGAAAATATTGGGTGAATTCAAACACAGAAGGTAAATTCTGTATAGACAACAGGAAGAAGTGGCATGTGTTTCCTCCACAAACATTACAAATAAACAATTTTAGGTATACAGATACTCGAATTTTTAAAGAAACTTTGCTCACATGTGTTTTCAGCCAGTAATCACTTAATAGTGAAAACATTTCCAACCATTCATTTTCAAAATGTTTTTTTCCATAGCCTGAGTTTCTTTGGAGAAGCAGTCATTTTGTCACCAGTCATTAAAATATCAAATTGTACATTGAAAGGACAAATTGAATATGTGGTTGATGAAGAGTTTATGCTGGAAGGCCAAACAAAAGAGCTGTCCTCTCTTCATACCGAGCCATCTCTGTCAGTGTCCTAACTCATCTCTCATGGTCTCTGAGACATATAGTTTTTTCCATAATAGTTACTCTTAAGGCATTTTTAGGTAGAATTGGTCCCTATTAGGAGGAGATTCTTGGTGTCACTTTTTTTTTAATCTTGAAAGCTGGTCCTCTTTCTGGGCATCTTAATTTTTTTTTGAAAACTTGATATTTCAACTGAAAAATTGGAAAAACTATTAAACAAGTTGAAGGGAGCTGTTGAAGAAATTGAAAAATAATTGCAAACAATATGAGGTAGTTGTGACTTTAAGTTGTTGTGTATCAGTTAAATTTTTGTGCTCTTTTCCCTGTGTACATGGTAGTCCTCTTTTTCCTCCAATAAAACGTTGGTTTCTTAAAAAAAGTTAATGCTAGTAGGAGAAATTTCAGTTCCTCCATTATTATACTTGAATTATTGATGTTATCTTTAAAATTCTGCCCCTTTACAAAATGGCTATTTGTCTATTTCGTAAGGGTTAGCTTAGTTCAAACACTTTATGGTTCAGAAATCCATCTACCCAGACCAAAGTAAACACTACATGTGAGACATTAGACTGACCAAATGAAAATGCTGGTGTTTATCCATATGATAAATATTAATAAGGCATAGTTTCTTTTTATTTTTATATAAAATAAACATAAATGGAACTTCTAATGTTTTCCAGAATTTTCTTCTCATTCCTTGGATCATCTTGTACACTCCCTGGAGCCATTTGCTCCCATGTGTGGAGGTCACCAGAGTAGATCACTACTCTACAGATAAACGAGAAGTGCACCTCATTTCTGAAATACAGGTCTCTCTATTGAACTTGACCACACCCCCATGGCTTGGCACCTTCCATTAAGAGTATTCCTATTCACACTTATGAAGTTTTGGCTCCATATCAAGAGTCTAGTTTCATGATATCATCATGTTTATAATGTTAATCTAATTTTTTTTGTCCATAATTTATGAAAATTTTAGCAAAGGAGAGAGTTGCATTCCACCATGTGCTGGGAGGTATCAGAGGGATGAATGGTATCCGTGAAGTTTGGCAGGGATGGGTGTGTGTGTGTGTGTGTGTGTGTGTGTGTATGTTTATATCTAGTACTTTTTTTTGGTGAGATTCTGTATTCTTGCTCCCTGGGCAAACAAAAAACATTAAAGGATTTTTGTTTGCTTGCTTTTAAAAAAAATCAAAAACAAAAACAAAAACTCTGAGGAAAGGGTTTAGAAGCAGTTAGTTTCTTCATTACATAATTATGTCGCTCTTTTTCTTAAATCAAGAGAAGCACGGAAAACAAATTCCATATAACCAAAGAAACTATCCTTTGCAGTGTAAATTAATGGTTAGAGTAACTGTGTAGTTTTATGTTTCAGCTATGGTTTATTTGGTCTTCAGGGATGCAGAGTCTTTGTGTACTAGTGTGGGTTCTTTACAAAGAAAATTACTCCAAAGGGTTCATGCTAACAGTCTAAGAAAGGAAGTACTGATATAACTAAGACCATTCCTTATCAGTATATAAGTAGGTGACTTATACATCTTTATGGTTCAAAGGAACTCTTTCTTACAGATGAAGAAAATGAGTACCAGAGGGATGAGGTAATTCTCTCTGGCTCACAGAGTTTCCTAATGGTAGATAGGACTGGACAAGGTCTCTTGACTCCAGATCAGTGGGTTTTCTCAAGAATGTTCCACTAATTTTGTTTTGTTTTGTTTTAGTATTTACTTATTAATTTATTTAGGTAATCTCTATGCCCACTGCAGGGTTCGAAGTCATGACATGAAACCAAGAGCCGCACACTCGTCCAACTGAGCTAGCCAGGCACTCCTAATCGCTATTTAGATAGGGAAGTATACACATCAGCTACACTTTGGGTAACATAGAGGCATGAATAGGTATTTATTTAATTAGAGTATCTCTGGCAGGACCAAGCACAAGGAGCTGTCCACAGCCATCTACTCTTACTGGGAAGAGTTTCCAAAGCAGTAATAATGACTAGAGAAAAACTACTTCATATACACAGCACAAGATAACATCCCAGAAATACAGATAGGGAACTGAATTGCTTTGTTTTCTTGGAATGTCCATGGTCTGATCTGTTTTGGATTAGCAATGTTACTGGAGTTAACTGCAAAGGCACAAGGTGATAGAAAACAGATGGTTTTGCCCTTGCTGTGTTCTAGACCCATTCTCTTAGGGTTTCTTTCTTTCTCTCTCTCTCTCTCTTTTTTTTTTTTTTTGGAGACAGAGAGAAAGATCCAGAGAAGGGGGAGGGGCAGAGGGAAAGGAAAAGAGAGAATCTTTTTTTTTTTTTTAAGATTTTATTTATTTATTTGACAGACAGAGATCACAAGTAGGCAGAGCAGGAGGTAGAGAGAGAGGAGGAAGCAGGCTCCCCACTGAGCAGAGAGCCCGATGTGGGGCTCGATCCCAGGACCCTAGGATCATGAACTGAGCCGAAGGCAGAGGCTTTAACCCACTGAGCCACCCAGGCACCCTGAAAAGAGAGAGTCTTAAGCAGGCTCCACATCCAGCTCAGAGTCTGACTCAGGGCTTGATCTCAGGACCCTGAGATCAAGAGTCTGATGCTTAAACGACGGAGCCACCCAAGTGCTCCTAGAGCCTCCTTTTAACATAAGGATTAAGTTATAAAATGTAGAATGTCTATATACATAATTATAAATTTATGCCTTTAAACTCTTTTAATCTTAAGAGATATAAAATGACCAGGGTCTGCTGAGGTTCTCACATTACCAGCACTTCTCTAGTTCCTCTGACTCTGCCCACCATGGCTGCACCACACACTGGGCTGGGTGAATGTACCCCCTGCTTCTTTGCAGTTCCAGACCACACCTCCACTGTGTCACACCCAGAGTGGATTGACTTTCCTTTATTATAGTGATAATGACTTTTAAAAATGGATGTTCATCCAAAGACTCTTAAACATCAGTTCATTGTTTCATTGGTTTCCATACTTAGACTCTGAAGCAAATAACCTTTACCTTTGGTCTCAGAGGTTTTCTGAATGTAGGCCCAAGATAACCAGTGAATTTCTAGGAACATATTCATGGTGGTCTTTGTTGCTGAATGTCTTTTGTTCATTTAAGAAGTAATTATTAAGCTCATCTAGGCAATTACTTTAAATAAGAGGATATCAGTTCAAATAGGTATGGTGGTATCCTGCTTTCTCTGAGCTGATAGTCTGGTGGAGCAGGCAGACAAGCAACAACCTGGTAAAGGCAATTCTGGGGGCCATCTGTGTAGACTTTCTATAAGAGAACACAATCTGTCACTGAGACCATCTGAAGGAGCTCTGCACTGGGTGATTCAGAAAAATTTCGTTAACCCTCTGAAAATCTACCCTCTATGGAAACCTGTTTGGCTTGTGGTAAGAGGCTGTGTGTATGGTACTCAAGATAGAGAACCGAGGTAGGCAAAGACAGGGTCGTAGGCGTGGGGACACTACACGTGAATGGATTAAGGAATCAGGGAGAAAGCAGGCATGATCCCAGAATTTTAGATTGTTTCCAACTGTTGGCCTAAAGATCCTTCCTAATCTGAAGATGGATGGGTTTTATTTTTAAAGTAGTTGCAAACTTTTTCTAATTGGATGATTTCATATAAAAATCCAGATTTCTGGCTCTGAAAATTTGGATGAGATGTTTGTCCTCTTTTTACTTTCCCATGTGGCAGCAATCTGGGTGAGCTCCGCAGTGGCCGCCCTTGAGGATGGAAACCTCTCAGGAGCTGCTCCTCTCCAGTCCTTACCACTCCCTGTTCTTGCCAGATTGATTGCCTACCCCTGAGTCTGTGTCACCTTCCTTCTAAGATTCCTGTTCCCTGATTATTTGGAGTAAAACACTAATCTAGGTACTGCTGGGAAGGAATTTTGCAGATGTGATTAAAGTTCCACACCACTTGGTCTTAAGAAACAGAGGTGACCTAGTGGGCCTGACCTAACTGCACGAGCAGGACTTGTACCCTTGCTGCTTTGAGGGTAGAGGGGGATGAGAGAGAGGGAATGTAGGTCGTATCTGGGAGCATAGATTAGATTCTGGCTGACAGTCAGCAAGAAAACAGGGACCTCAGTCCCACAGACACAAGGGACTGGTTTCTGCCGATAGCCTGAATGATCTTGGAAATGGGTACTTCTCCAGAGCCTTCCAGCCTATACCTTGATTTGGGCTTTGTGATAGATACCTTGAGTTGAACCAGGCCAAACCCATCAGGACTCCTGGCCTGCAGAACAGTGAGAGCTGTTAGAAAAATAGATTTTGTTTATTCCCCTACATTTGTGATAATTTGTTAGGCAGCAATAGAAAATAAATACATGGATTGTGAAATTAGACAAACATGGGTGTGCATCCAGGATCTGCCACTTGCTATCTATATGAGCTAGGGAAATTTCCTTAAGCTTATTTTCTCATTAGTAAAGTGGGGACATGAATACAACCCACCCCATAAAGTTGGTAGAAGGATCAACTGAGATAATACATTATAGAACAATTAGTCTGACACACAGTAAGTTCTCAATAAATACCAGCCCTCAGTAAACATTTCAGTTTCCTGAGTACCTTCCATAAAAGCAGAATTTTTGAAAAGTCTTAAAAAGCACTTCATCCGAGTGGAGGGAAGATCAAACTGCTTGCCTGTTGTCGAAAAGACCAAACCTGCTGATTTAAATATTTCATCACTGTTTGCCCCTTGTGGGGTCATTTGGCCACAGAGACCCTGTGAGCCTATTGTCAGATGAAAAATCCACACTTGCACAAGGGCTGAAGACTTGAGTTCCTATTCCCAGTCCTGTAAATAGCCCAGGGATCCCAGGAACCTCTCTGGGCCTCATTTTGCTCCTCTGTGCAATGAATTTCAGCTTTCTAAGTTTCCCAGGGCCTCCTCACTCTTTCCTATTTTGGAAAGCTATAAATGAAAAGATGGGAGAGGTGCTGCCTACATTAGAGAAACAACTGTATGATTTTTGCATCTGAAAGCTGGTAGAGGGGGCAGTCCAGAACGCACCATCAGGCACTGGGGAAAGAGTCTCTTCCATTTTCATTGGTGGTTATTAGCTACCCATCTCCTCATACTTCCCAAGAGGTTTTTGTTTTTGTTTTTGTTTTTTTCTTGCTGACAGTTTTGAGAGTTGAAGAAAACTTCAGTGAATGGCAGAGTAATCCATTGGCCGAAAAGAGTGCTCTTCCAGGATTTGCCAAACATTCCTTAAGTTAGCTTCTCATTAATCTGTACACAGTAAAATTTACTTCCAGGATTAGAAGGTAATTATAGCAAAATTATTATTAATATCCACATCTTGTTATTTGGTGTATGCCTTCTCACTTTATGAAATCTGTCTTTGCAATTCTCATTCCTCAGTAATCCTCACCAGGTTTTATTTCAGCTAAAGCACAGTGATGAAAAATGCCAACTCTAGCACTGGTGAAAAGCTTTGTAGATGAAAACAGTGGAATTTGAGACCATTTATGCTGCTTTCTGATTCTGAATGATTGCTGGTTTTCATGTTTATTTAGCAAAAATGCTGCATGTGGCATACCTACCAGTAGCTTATTAATGAAGAATCAACAGAGGAGATGAGCTTTGTTTTCGAAACAACTACTGACTGTGTGCCTTTAGGCAAGTTACTGGACCTCTCTGGGTCTCATTTATAAAGTAGGTATGAGCTGGAAGAGTAGACTGTCCTAGCAATCATTCCTTTTTAAAATTTCCTCTGCATTATTATAGTGTAAGGAAATTCACCTATATTTTTTTGCTAAATCTAAATAAATCCCTTTTGTCAGGGTTGATAAAAAATCCACTATTAGTCATTATTGAGGTAGGTTGGTGACATGGGCAGCATTAGTCAGTCTTTTCAGGTTAATGCAGTCTGAAAAATATGGGGAAGGACCTTTGTTCTTCAGCCCATTATGCTGCCACTGGAATTTCTATTGTCCACATGGAGCATTCCGAAGTGAGTAATTACTTTACTCATGGCATCCATGTGCTCATTGCCCAGCCTGGCTCTAGGAGCCTGCAGTGTAGCTCCCAGTATCACAGAACATGAGTTTAGGACCTGGGTAGCCATGCCCTGTCCCCACCCTGCCTCTTCTGTTGTGTGATTGCTGATTCCCATCTCTCTTCATAGAGGAAAGTGTACCCCCTTCACATCACTGAGAACCCAGCCTCTTTTCCTGTGATTATATTACTTTGCCTTCTTCTAGTGTTGGAGACTTCCCACCTTGGGTCAGGCCTGCTTCGTATTTCAGTAAGCCTAGGCTAGAGACCACAGTAGACTCAAGTGTGACGACAGACAATAGCAACCACTTGGTCTGGGGGAATGCAAGATGCACCATGGTGGGAAGAACCATGGTGAACTGGTGAACGCATGCCCCTCTAAAGCAGGAAGTGCTCTTCCGTTCCAGGTGATTCATGTCACTTGGGAATAAAAGTCCATAACTGTAGGTTTTCTAGTGTTTCAGGAAAAGAAGAAATCCAGATTTTTTTCAGGTGAACTTCCTAACTTTAAGATTTGGCGCAATTAAAAAAATAAAAACATCAGAAGTGGTGATAGCCAGTTGGTGACTGTATTAATTTGCCAGGGCTGCCATAGCGCAGTACCGTGGATGGGATGGGTTTCGCAACAGAAGTGCTGGAGCTTACAAGTCTGAAATCAAGATGTTGGTAGGGTTGGTTATTTCTAACGGCTGTGAGGGAAGGATCTGTTCCGATCCTTTCCTCTCGGCTTATAGATGGTCATTTTTATATTTACTTGGTGTTTCCCTGTATCTTCACATTCTCTACCTCCTCTACAAGTCTCTGACCAAATTTCACCAATTTATAAGGCCATCAATCATTAGATTAGAGCCGCACCCTAATGACCGCATCTTAACTTTACTAATTACATCTGTAAATTCCAAATAAGGTCACATTCTGGGGTATTGGGAGTTAGGATTTCAGTGTATGAATTTTGAGGAAGATAATTCAACCTATAACAGTGGTCTCAACACAGACCTTTTGAAACAAGTTACTTTTCTTTGTTGTCAGGAGACCCAGTTTCCAGTACACAAAGGATTAGTTATTGGGGGTCAGAGGGTAAGAAATGGATCACAGAAAAGACAAACATCCCTCATTCTTCTGATGTTTGTCTTGGTTCATTCTTTAACCAGGTTATCCAGCACAACATCTAACCCATAATATTCTTTGTTAATACCTATTGAATTGGAATGAGTTGAGTTGATTAGAATTGAACACACACACACACACACACACACACACACAGAAGAAGAGGGGATGGACTAGAGGCGATTAGAGGCCTTTAAAGATGCTCTTGATAGGAACTGAAAGACACCTTTGGAGTAGGATAGCTCAGGCAGTTTGCAGTGAGTATCAGTTGTGTTTGGTATGGAGGAGGCATTTTACTGGCTTAGAGGAAAACACATTCTCATCTGGATAGAACTGGGGGGGGGGTGGGAAGGAGATGGAAAAGCTTCATTGATCAACACAGAACAAAAAAATGAATCATATGAATAAAAATGAATTGATAGTACTATAAAGGTGCATGTTCATTTTATTTTCTCCTTGTCTCTCTGTGTTTGCTTTCTGATGTGTATTGGTAATTCTCTCTGTATCTGATGAAGAGTGGGTGGACTTTGGGGATGAATCTAGATGTACATCCTGCCTTTTCCCCTTATTTGCTGTGTTCCCCTGGCCAAGAAAACTAACTTGTCTGAGTCTCAAATTTCTCATTTGTAAGGACTCCATTATGCAAATATTTGGTTGCCTTTGATTGGGTTCTGGTACCTATCACAGGACACAATGACAATACTTCCTTCTTGTTCAGATCAAGTCCTCCTTCATTTTTTGAGCCAATTTATCAGTTTGGGTTTATTTTATATTATGGAGTATAGTCAGGCACTAACCTAAACCGGCTTGAGTGCAAAAGAGGAAAAAGGCAGTTTTTTTGCTGATACAACTGGGAACCCAAGAATGATTTCTTTCAGGGGCTCAAGTTGTGTCTTTCTCTTTGCATCTCTCAGCTCAGTTAGACTCTGCCTGGTTTTATTCTCAGTAGACCCTCTCTTTGTAGTGAGAAAAGAATTATCAGTAATATCAGCCGGTAGTTTCAAGCTCAGGACAGTCTTACAGCTTTGTATTCAGAATAAGAGATAGTCTCTCTTAATGGTGCTAGTTTAAAAAAAAAAAAAAAGAGAGAGAGAGAGAGAGAAAGAGAGTGAGAGACAGAGAATGAATCCAGGAGACTTTGATGGAACTTCAATTACATGTCCTTTCCTGAATTCATTACTGTGTCCCAGAGGTTGCAGGACTCTGATTGGCTGAGCCTGAGACACATGATGCCAGGAGCAGGAAGAAGTGGGCTAGTTATTGACTCCTAAATGCACTGAAGAGATGCTGGGCAGATGAGAAGATAATCACTGTTGTGTATAAAGCTATATGGCTTAATTCAAGTTATTTATTAAATGCTCTAAAAAATTTCAGCCACTGGTTCTTTTAGATTTGTTAATAACTCTCACCAGAGTGTTGATATTTTAGCTGGACCTACATTGCAGACTGAAAATTATAAGCTCCTAAAGGTGAGTAACTATGTGTTGTTTAAAACAAATGTGTGCGTGCATGCACACATACCACACATCCACACACACGTGTGTGTGTGCACATGTACTCACACCCCTAAGTAAGGGTTTTAATGTCTATGTAAGTACCTTCCAACACGTCAGTGTGGTGTTCATGGCTCTTCCTGAGATACTATAAAATATGACCTCATGTAGCTGGGGTTCGGAGATTGAATCCTGCCTTGCAGCTTGTAATATTGGGATTTGGGGACTTCTCTGAACCTAGGTCAGGAATGAGTAAGTCAATGAGTAATGCTACGAGAAATCTGACCTGTCCAGATATTTCAGAACTAAAGGTAGCTGTAGAGAGGTTCCCTAGACATCTGTTTGCATGGAAGCTAAGATTCCTCTTGGGGAAAAAAAATCAAAACCAAAAACTAAAATTGCATGCCCTGCTGGGCAACATATGTCTAAGCATTTTTGGGAGAAGTGTGTGTAGGACAGAGAATGCCCTCAGGAAAGAATTATTGCAAACAGGAAAAGGACTTCAGTACTGCCAGCTGGAGGCAGCAACAAAGCCTTAGTTCTTTGTGTGGTGAGAGGTCCTTCTGTAGCATGGGGTTGTCCCCCAGATCACCCTTCTTTTCAAGCCTCCCCTGGGTGAAATATGAGTTTTTTACTTTTCTTTTTAATTAAAAAAATTTTTTTTTTAAAATATGAGTTTTTTAAAGAGCAGAGCAGCTATAAAAAGTATAAGGCAGCAGGTGCTCTGGTCTTAACATCACATACCTAGCTGGCAGAGAGTAAATCAAGGCAGAGAGCTGTTCTCTGTACCTCCCAAGAGATGCTGCACTGTGTGCTCCTTTGTCATGGAGCCCCACGGAGTAGAGGTAGTCACAGAAAGGTCCTGGTGTACCCAGAGGAGCAGCAGTGGTCATGGGCAGAGCAGGGAACTGTAGGACCCACAGAGCCCTGGTAGCCCCAAGGGACTTTTGGGGAGTAGCATTGGTGCCCTCTGTGAAATAGTGTTGGCAGCTAGAAGGAGCCATCCTCCCAACACCCTTACTGCCTTGTACAAAGCAATTTAGCTCTGCCCTGGTGCCTACAACCTCATTTCCCCTCCCCCACCTCTTAAAGATATCTTTAATTATTTGATCATTATACTGAATGTGATGATGATGTCAATCATCATTCAGTCTAAAGTTAGAATAAATATATTTGTTATATATATAATATATATATTTATTTATATACACCCTCAGTCCTGGGGTAGAAGTACTGAAGAGTGAATTTTGAGGTTGTTTATGTGTATAAATAATTGTTTTCTTCAAACACACACACACACACTCAGGGAAAAGACTGAATGAATGTACACCAGAAGTTTAACTCTGGTATATAACTATCTCTAGGTGGTGAAATTATGAATTTTTTTTTCTTTTTGTTCATCTCCTTTATTTCCTTTTCTGTATTTTCTTTGCAGGGGAGCTTATCTATATTTTCTCAATTTGCTGTAATTGTTCTGCTTTTACATTTAAAAATAAAGAGCCATTTTAAAAGCAAATAAGAAAACAAAACCAAAAGAAAGCATTTCCTGTCCTTTGTTAGGCACCACTGTTTGAATCTAACCTTTCAGTGGAGAAGTTTCTTTTTTCTTCCCCTCCACCTGCCAGATAATGAGAAACTTCCAGTCCTCAGCTGGGGCAGCACCACCACCTCTGCAGGTGCTAAATTAGCCCTCGACAAATGTTAGCTGTCTGTTGAGTGTACCCAGCCTGGGGCCTTAAATTAGTCACACAATGGTTCCAGATCTTAATTCCATTAAATTTAACAACTTTTGATTGTATGTCCAAGGGCTACACTGGACCGGGGCCCTTCGTATATACAAAGATGTAGTTAATGATCCCAGTAGGTCATGCCAGAAATAAAGTGTGAGCCCACCTTCCTCATTTATGACACATTGGTGCTTCCCACTCCTGTCCTCACCCGTCTCCAATCTAGGTCCCTAAGCCCTGTTTATTGCCTGTCCTTTTGAGTGGGTTCATTCTCTCTCCTTCAGAGATTGGAACTGGCACTCCATACGATGTACAAAATAATCTGTTGCAAGGAGGGAGGGAAGCATTAGAAATTTAACTTACATTTTGTTACAACCTAAAGCAAAAGTAAAATGAAGCTTTCCCAGTATTTCGTCTGGTTGACATACCACCTTAAGTGGCTATGTATTCAAGGTCTATCACTTGTGCTGGAGGGATCCTAAGGGAAGAGGATTTTTAATCCAGGAGGAAGTTGATTAACACCTTCTATCTTAGTTAGCTTAGGTTGCCATAATGAAATACCACAGGCTATGTGGCTTAAACAATAGGAAATGATTTCTCACTGTTCTGGAGACAGGAAGTCCAATATTGGGGTGCTAGCAAGGTTGAGTTCTGGTGAGATTCCTCTTTCTAGTGTGCAGAGAGTTGTCTTCTCACTATATCTTCACGTAGGAGAGAGAGAGAGAGAATGCTCTGGTTCCTCTTCTGGTAAGGACATAATTCCATCAGGGGAGTCTCACCCTCATGACTTCTTCAAGGTGCCCCTCCAAATACCATTACACTGGAGGATAGGGCTTTAGCATATGGACTGTAGGCACACCCACACAGTATATCACCCTAAATGCATTGGCTTTCAGTTTTCACACTTTATTTTAGTGAATTTGAGATGATGTGGTCTGGCTTTCTATCATCACTCACAATTGAATACTGGCCTAGAAACATTCCTGCTGTAAGGAATTCCTGGATTGCTGATATTATGAAAAATCTAAACAAAAATCAGAAATCTGCATCTCTGGGGACGCCTGGGTGGCTCAGTTGGTTAAGCAGCTGCCTTCGGCTCAGGTCATGATCCCAGCATCCTGGGATCGAGTCCCACATCGGGCTCCTTGCTCAGCCGGGAGCCTGCTTCTCCGTCTGACTCTGCCTTCCACTCTGTCTGCCTGTGCTCGCTCTCGCTCGCTCTGACAAATAAATAAAATCTTAAAAAAAAAAAAAAAAAAAAAAAGAAATCTGCATCTCTGAATTTCAACTCTTAGTCTGAGTCCTTTTATAGACACAGACAGTGATGGCTGAGTGGTATAGATTAAATATATTTAGGCTTATATATATATATAAGTATATAAAATATATAAAATATATGTAATATATAAATAGGCTTATATATAAATATATAAAATATAAAATATATAAAAAAGAAAAAAAAATATATATATGACATTATCAATAGAGTTTTCCTTCAGTATATTATCATGTAAGTTTTTGGTATTCTGATATTCTGGTATACAGTGTTTTTTAAAGTATTGAAACACTGGTATTTCAAAAGAGGGGATGGTTTTGAGGGGTCCGGTACAATTACTTTTTATATTAAAAATCTAAAACCTTTATTATTTCTGTCTTAAGATATTCCTGGAGAGTTATAAACTGCATTAAAATCTCAAGTCAGGGATGCCTGGGTGACTTAGTCTGTTAAGCATCTGTCTTTGGCTCAGGTCATGATTCCAGGGTCCTGGGATCAAGTCCTACATCAGGCTCCTTGCTCAACAGGGAGCCTGCTTCTCCTGCCTGCTGCTCCCCCTGCTTGGGGTGCTCTCTCTCTGACAAATAAATAAAATCTTTAAAAAAAGGCTTAAAAATAAATTAAATTTTAAGGCAAAGAAGCTGCTTAGAAAGAGTCTGCAGTATCTCCAAAACTTTCAAGAGAAAGAATAAAGTAATAATTGGTAAAGGTTTCTATTGAAAGAATAGTTCTTTTTCTGGTTCAAAGACTTTCTGAATAAGTGGAAATTGAATTAGTAATTCTAAAACTAACATAGTTAACTTACTCTCCATTGGAATCTCAGTGTATATGTGATGAAACTAGAATAAGATGAATCAGAAGTGCTTTCTTTAAAAATGGGTATAGTTTAGCATCATTTTAAAGATTACATTTCTTTTTAAAAAGTTTAATATGCCCTCAAAGTAACAGAAGAACAGAGAAATACTGGAATAGGAAGGAGTCAAAGGAAAATATTTGGTGTTCACTTATATCTCTCTCTATCTCTCTCCTTACCATTTCTTAGAATTTCTCGAGGAACTGAGGCAAATTAGTGCTAATTTCTCAAACTTTGGACTGCATTCTAAAGAAAAAAAATCACATATATTCCATTTTCAATTTTCATTATATTCTATTAGTTTATATTTAATATTTGGTTTATTTTTGCATGATGCTTTATTTTATCTGTAAATTTATGTTTGAATAATAAATGCTTTTAGCTTTTTATAAATTTGCTTTAACTTATTCCTTCTTAATACATTTATATTTTTATATTTTTGAAATATGGCAAATATTTAGCTTTACTGACTTTTTATATTGTGATTTTTAAACCTATGAATTGAGAAAACACCTAAGCGAATACCCATGCTTTTATAATATGCAAAATGAGTACCAAAATGCTTTATTGTCATTTGACTGTTTTCTACTTTAAGCAGTTGGTTAATAAAAGTGTAAAACCATCGCAAATAGAAAGATCTTAAAAATCTGGGTATTGTTTGGATGTTTTAAATTTTTAATATTTTATAATGAAAGCAATTTATTAATAGTTTATTCAGAAAATTTATAATTAGATCTATATATTGAAGGTGGGTGTTCAGTAAGATTTGCTAATGGGGAGTACAATAAAAAAAAGCTTGGAGATGGTTTACTTTAAAACTATAACGTCATCAGGGGATTTTTAAAATTAATTAATTAAAGATTTTTTTTTTATTTGTCAGCAAGAGAGAAAGCGAGAGCGAGAGCAAGTGTATGTACAAGCAGGGGGAGGGACAGGCAGAGGGAAAAGAAGGCTCCCCGCTGAGCAAGGAATCTGATGTGGGATTGATCCCAGGGCCCTGGGCTTAACTGACTGAGCCACATATGTGTCCCTATTTTTTTTAAATTTGATTAACCAACATATAGTACATTAGTTTTGATATAAGGTTCGATGATTTATTAGTTGCATATAACACCCAGTGTTCATTACATCATGTGCCCTCCTTAATGCCCATCACCCAGTTTCCCCCTACCCACCTACCTTTCCACAAACCTCAATCTGTTTCCCGGAGTCAAGAGTCTCTCATGGTTTGTTTCCTTCTCTGATTTCTTTCCATTCAGTTTTCTTTCCCTTCCCCTATTGTCCTCTGTACTATTCCTTATATTTCACATATGGGTGAAACTGTATGGTAAGTATCTTTCCCTGACAAATTTATTTCACTTAGCGTAATACACTCCAGGTGCATCCATGTGGATGTAAATGGTAGCTATTCATCCTTTCTCATGGTTGGGTAATATTCCTTTGTGTATATGAACCACGTCTTCTCTATCTATTCATCTGTTGAAGGATATCTTGGCTTCTTCCACAGTTTGGCATCACTGCTATGAACATTGGAGTGCATGTGCCCCTTCTTTTCACCATATCTGTATCTTTGGGGTAAATACCCACTATGCAATTCCTAGGTCGTAGGGTAGCTCTATTTTTAATGTCTTGAGCAGACTCCATACTGCTTTCCAGAGTGGCTGTACCAGCTTGCGTTCCCACCAACAATGTAAGAGAGTTCTCCTTTCTCCACATACTCCCCAACATTTGTTGTTCCCCATCTTGCTAATTTTCACCATTCTAACTGGTGTAGGGTGGTATCTCATTGTAGTTTTGATTTGTATTTCCCTGATGGCAAGTGACATGGAACATTTTTTCATGTGTCTGTTGGCCATTTGTGTGTCTTCTTTGGAGAAGTGTCTGAAGACAGCATGGTACATCATGGCACAAAAACAGACACGTAGGTTAGTGGAACAGAATAGAGAGCCCAGAAATGGACCCTCAATGTTATTGTCAGCTAATCTTCAACAAGGCAGGAAAGAATATCCAATGGAAAAAATGCCATCTCTTCAATAAATGGTGCTGGGAAAGTTGGATAGCCACATGCAGAAGAATGATACTGGACTATTCTCCTACACCATACAAAAAAAGGTAAACTCAAAATGGATGAAAGACCTAAATGTGAGACAGGAATCTATGAAAATCCTAGAGGAGAACACAGGCAGTAACCTCTTCGACATTGGCCATAGCAACTTCTTGTAAGACATGCCTCTAAGGGCAAAGGAAACAAAAGCAACAATGAACTATTGGGACTTCTTCAAGATAAAAAGCTTCTGCATGACAAAAGATACAGTAAACATAACTATAGCAACCTATGAAATGGGAAAAGATATTTGCAAATGACATAACAGATAAACAGGTTGGTACCCACAATCTATAAAGAACTTATCAAACTCAACACCCAAGAAACAAATAATCCAGTCAAAAAATGGGCAGAAGACATCATCAGGGGATTTTTTTAAAGAAAACTTAGCATTTGGCACAAAACATGATGCAAACTGTCTGAAGATCTGAAAAAACACTTTTGAAAGACTTTGAGAGTTTCTAAATTTATCTCACTTGGTTCAAGTCATACTTTCTCTCACTCAATGTTGATCTCCCCCCCCCCCCATCCCACTGTGCCCTCTTTCTCCCCTTAATACTAGCTAGACCCAAAGAAAGTCATTTAACTGCTTCCATTTTCATGGCATCTTGTAACATATTCATTCAGGTCATTACTGGAAGGATAAAATGAGAAAATATTCCTTGGCTTTTGTTCAGATGTTTCAACTGTCTGAATAGCCTTCCCTGAATATCTGGTCTATGAGCTCATTTGGCTGAAGGCTTCCCTCTGTCACAGGGTGCATGTAATAAAACTATCAGAGAGCAGATAGAGTCAGTGCAAACACTCATTGCTCTGTGTTGCCTTAAACAAAGAAACAGGGAGAGCCTGTATTCCTAAAGAATAGAGAATTATTAAGATGTTCTCTGCTTTGGGAAATGTTCATTTGCAGATGGAAAAGGGGCCGATTTCTGGCATCAGGTACAGATGACTTATAGCCTTAAGTGCCAAGAATTTATCACATACATGAAGTCCAGCGCCACCCTTACCCACATTAATGTCTGTAACTTTAAAGAGACAATGAGTCCCTGCAGGGAAAGCAAGTACTTTAATTACATTGGCAGTCCTGGATTTTGTGTTGAAGCCCATCCCACTGGGCATGAGTCTTCACGCAAACATGGGAATGGTGGCCCTGATTTGTCATTTCTAATGGTGTGCCTTTTCTGTTGATTCGCAAACATTGTCTCCATTCTTCCTGTGGAAGCCTTCGAATAGGACTCACACTTGGACCAAATGTAAATTTGGATAATGACTAGCTTGAGTGTTGAGAGAGAATTTGGCACAGTGCCTTGCAAAACCCATGAAGCTGTAGGACAGACTGCTTTTATCCTTAGCATGGATCAAATCTAGAGATGAGAAGAAACATGCCTTGCAAGAATGCTTTTCTAAAACATTGCTGGGGAGAGATGCAATTGAAGGGAAATCTGACATGTGACTGGAATAAATTAGGTAACTTACTCCAATTCATAATCAGAAGCAGTTGTCATTTCATTAAAGTAGAAAATCAAGGAGGAAGTTGCTTTGTTCTACCACATGAATCCTTTGCAGTTACAATCATCTATACCTGCAGATTAATTCCCAAAAGAGACAACGTGTTATTAGACCTCTTAATCGTGATTTAATTTTGTGCTTTAAATTTAAGAATCTCTTGAGAATGGTGAGAGGGAACAGGAGAGAATGGAAAAAGTGAACATCTAAGAAAGCAAAAAACTAAGATAGTATTATAAAGTATGCAGTGAATCTGATTCATAAATGTTTTATGGTCCCATTGCTAATGGTTTCATAAAGTTGTGGCTCATAGTTCCACAACTTTAGATTCTAGGTTGAAATAATGTTTGGCAAGTTGAATTGACCATAGATGAGTCTCAATTTTTCAAGGATTATGAGATGTCAGTAACTATACACACACACAGCCGCACATCCATCTTGTCATGTAACTTTACATCCAGGCAGTGAAGTGGAAATCAATATAGATAGCTATTGTTTAAAAAACACACAATACCTTATTTACCAATATATTTTTGTTAGCCTTATTAAGCATGTCTTTTTATTTTGTCTTTTTGATGCTTTGTCATCTGGGAGCCTTGCTAACCTTGAGGGGACTGCCTCTCACAGGCCTAGGGAAGTCCCAGAGATAGCAAACCACTTGTTTGTGAGTATGCCTTTCATATGCAAACTGTCCAGTGTGGAACCCAGACTCCAAACTACCAATTTGATAGAGCTCTTCTACTCCCAGACAGTATTACCCTGCCTTAATCATACCAGGGCCAGATAAATAGAAACAATCCCTACACAGTAAAGCCTGCTGAATTTTTTGAAGTAGCTTATCCTAAACTTGCTTACTCTGTTTCACCGGTTTCTTTCTGAAGAAACCACAAAGGCTCTTGTCATAGAATCCGCTCTCCCTTTGCCTCCTGACCACGCCTCATGCTTCCCACTCCCAACACCCCTGGCATGGGTGCCCCCTCCTCCTGGGATCAGTGAGAGTCTTTTCAATGGCAGTAATGACACCTACATTTTATAAAACATAGCCTGGTGATATTAATGTTTCCTTTGTTGTGAGGGACTAGATTTTCTCCAAAAAGTTCCCAATATAAGTAATAAAAATGCTGAATGAAATATAAAAACATACTTTAAAATGCATGACTGGCTCACTAGAAAGTAAAGAAAAGCCAAACTGATGAAAAACCTCAATTCCTATAGTAACCAAGCTGATGGCAAGGATACCATCAACGGATAGAGTATCCAGCAATCTCTAGTGCCTATATTTTCAGCTTTAGTTGGCTTTATGTAGGAGGCAGAAGGAAGAACCTAGAGGTTGCACAAGATGGGAAGTTACTCTCATAAAACAGGGACTCCTCAAAAGTTGCATTGCTAGATAAACTAGAAAAGATAAAACCCCACAAACCAAGTTAGTCTTGGCTTTGGGAAGGGGAGAGGGAATGGTTAATGGTTAATGGTCTCTTGAGGATTCATAATATTAATATTAATATTAACCCTGATCATAAATAAATTTGGGGCTGGAATTTCCTAGTGTCTTTGTGTCCTATCAAAACCTCAAGTCAAGAAGTTTGTTTAGGGGTTTTAAATAGAAAGGATATCCAAGTGTCTATAATAAGCAAATGGAAATCATTTCTAGAGAAATTCATCTCCAGCCTTGGTCCCAGAAATTTCCCACAGATAGAATTCCAAGGGACTTAAACTTACATGAGCACACATGTAAAAAATGAAACACTTGAGCTAGACATTATGCTGTCGGAGCCAGAAGAGGAGTGTTGAATATGCTAAAAATGAGCTAAGTGATTTTTCAAAATCAAGAGCCTGGGCTTGATGATGCTTGAGCTTCCTTTAATTTCCACAGTTCAGACACCTGAAACACAAAACAGTATGGAAAAGAAAAGAATTGCTCGAAATGCATAGCCTTGTAAGAGCTTGAGGGTGAGATTGTCAAGAAGATGGCACAGAGTTGCTGACTTAGCCTTGATATTGTCCAGTCTCTACCTGCAGGGGGACAGGCATGGTGTATGGTCATCCTACTTATGGCTGGGACAGTTTTGTCAGGATGCCTTCTGGAGGAGCTTGAGGATTCCCTGTCAAATTCTCTCTGAAGCACCAAAGGACATCTCTTTACTACCCAAAGCCGTGTTATGACTACAGAGAAGAACAGGAGATTGTGCATAACAGACCATTTCAGTCTGTGCCAAGTTCCCATGCAGCTGGAGAAAGTTGCTCAGACATAGAGAAGGCCATGAGCCTTAATTCTTCCTCTTCCACCTTCTCACATTGGCTGTCTCATCAAGGTGTTTCTGCTGTGACTGCAAGTTATTGAAATCTGCCACTTAATATCTCTGAAACTACGGGCAAGTCACTCTATCTCCCTGAGCCTTGGTGTCCTCATCAACCGAGTAGACATGATCATGGTACTAACCTCCTAGTATTGCTGAAAAGACTAAACAAAATAACCACTATAAATTCCTTAGCTTAGAGCTTGGCATGGTATGTGTTCCATAACTGGAACAGTGTCATTACCTTCCCAATTGGGGAAGATAAAATTAAGAGTTTAATAAACACATCACCCCATAGGCATGAGAATGATCAGATCATCTGTAAGTCTACTGATACAACTAGGATATCCCGAAACTTTGGCGTGTTGTTAGTATGCACAAAAGGCTTCAAGCCATACTTGAGAAAGGGAGTGTTGAGCTAAGTCAAGTTATATATTTGTTTGTTTATGCCATAGCAACTCCTTTTTCCAAAAAATATAATAACTTAAAAAGAAATACAGATAATAAAGCAGGATATAAAATTCAGTGTGGAAAATATATTTCAAGAAGAGAATAAAAGCAAGAAAATAAAAATATACAGTATATGACACAAAGAAAAATTGTAATATAGTCTTATATTTCTGGTATTTGAATGCATTTCTGTTGTTATCCTTAAGTCCAAAGAAATTCAGCCTGAAACCAAGAAAGAAGCATAATCTGCAGCAATGAATACTTACCTGCAGCAACAAGTCCAGGAAGCCAAACAACAACCTGCATAGCAATCAGTTGTGAATGGTCCAGACTTGGCCAATAACTGACCACTTCCCTAATTTTTGTCTGCTTCTAACATAGGATGAATCAGAGAGAGTCAGTTATTTTCCCCTATTATACAAGATGCCCCACTTCTAATTAGCCTGCTTCCAGCTTCCCCATGTCACTTGCCCCAGTGAAGGCATACCTGAAGCTTTCTCTTTTTCCCCTCGAGGATTTTCCACTTTTCTGGCTGCCAAACACCATCAGTGGTGGCTGGCTCCCTTGATGCAGCAGGTTCTGAAGAAACAGGTTTTGCTTGTTCTAATTTGGGTGGTCTTCCTTTATGTCCACATGGCCAGGGCCTTTTTTCCACCGGAGCATGTTGTTATGGACAGTGGGTTGCCCAGAACTGTGAGCTGCCTGCACTTTTCACTGCCTCCACCTCTGTTCCTTCCACTGTTCCAACAAAACCCCATGCCTCAACAGGGTGCCCTCTGCCCTGAGTCATTCAGTTGAAAATGATGGATGTAGTAGACATTCATGGAGAAGCAGTTGGCCCTAACATTTGTTCCTCTCTTTGTGCTGTTTTCACAGTCCCTAAATCTGATTCTAAGGAGAAAATTTATTATGTGGTAAGGTCATAGGGATTAAGTGTAATGTAATACAGCATTGTATAAAAACATAATCACAATGAATTGTTATTTTAAGACCGTGTTTAATGGGGCATGTAATGGATGTAAAGCAATATTTCTGTTTTCATAATTAATTTTAAAAAGGAGGTTTTTATAATATCTATTCTCAAAATCACAAATTGTTTTGCTCCTCAAACGTACATAGGTTCCAGTAAGACATTAAATGAACAATGTATAACTAGTTTTCTAGAGTTGTTTTTGAAGAGTTCTCTACTTATTTGGGCATTATTAGATAACTTAAGAAGACTTTGGTGCAATAATCCCATTGTTTTTATCTTGAATTGTTGGAGTTAGCATTTTTAAACAGACTGTCTACCTGTACCAAATTAATTTTCCAGGCTTTCTGCAGTCTTGCATATCCTTTTATTTCACATCCCTCTCTTAAAAATTAAAAAAAAAAAAAAGGTGTCATTTTATTGTCAGTGAATGGAGAGGATTGTCAATTAAAAGAGGAAATTTCAAAGAATATCCCTTAAGTACCTTGCTTGCTTTGGATTGCATTTTCCTTCACTGCTTAAAAAATCATCTCATTGCTAAATCTCATCAATCCTACAGGACATTTTTTTTTCACTTTTTGACATATCTGAAAGACAGATATGTTTTATAAGCAATGGCATATCATAGTTTATTCGACTGCATTTTTTACTGGCTGGTGATTCACAAAATAATGGCGTATGTAATAATTGATATATCTTAAATGCAGTGAAATATGATGGCAGACTTATTTGGCATTATTATTTTGGAATTCTAAAACATATAGGTAGCACAGACATTAAAAGCGCCTGAGTGAGGGCACCAGCTTTCCAATTTTGTCCTATGGAGCTGTAGGGTTTCTTGTGAGGAAGGCAGCAAATACGTCATCAGGGGAGTGGTGTGGTCTTTTTCTTACTTTTGCAACAAATGGGACTTCTCTATACACTTTCCTGAGATGAGAGGCTTTGCTGGAATTAAAACACAATATGGGGGCACCTGGGTGGCTCAGTGGGTTAAAGCCTCTGCCTTCAGCTCAGGTCATGGTCCCAGGGTCCTGGGATCGAGCCCCGCATCAGGCTCTCTGCTCCGGAGCCTGCTTCTTCCCCTCTCTCTCTGCCTGCCTCTCTGCCTACTTGTGATCTCTGCCTGTCAAATAAATAAATAAAATCTTAAAGAAAAAAAAAAGGAAAAAAAAAAACAAACAAAAAACACAATATGAGTTTGACAATCAGTGACCAGGGAGATTGACTCTCCTCAGCAGAATAAAAATAAGGGTTCCTCCTTGAGTTCCTACTGTGTGATGGGCCCAGAACTAGGTACTGTACATAGAGGGCAGGAAATTTCTACTTTGCAGAAGGTACTACTTTGAGTTTTGTGGTCTTTGAGTTTACTGCTCCCTCCTCTCCCGTTTCTAGCAGATAGGTTTGTGTTCTCTTTATACGTGGGAGGTTTGTGGCAGGGCCAGAAGCTCTTCCTGGTTCATATAAACATCTCAGCTCCTTAAAGATGGCACTGGCTGTGTTCTGCATCCACACACCTGCCCAGATTAGGTAGAGGTCTAGGTTTGTGTCCAGAATTGTAGTCCCCTCTTTGTAGGTAGCCTCAAAAGATGGCTTGACTCCAGATATACAACAGATGGTGGACTCCAGGCACAAACTCTTATTCTCTATGTGAAGGTGACAGAGATTTTCTCCATGACCAAACCTTAGGCTCTTCTTAGCCCTTTGCTTGACTTGGCCAAACCTGGGCTTCTGTCTCTGTCCTTATAGAGTCCAGTTTTAGCAAGAATCCTACTAAGTCAGTTTAGCCAGAATCCCCAATTTTGAGATCTGATCTGATCCAATTCCCCATCATCCATCATCCCCTGGTGATATCTAATCACCCTGGCTAGACTCCAGTAAGAATCTTGGTGGGTCAGTGCAATAAGAATTACCTTATTATCTCAGTAATTTTTCATCCAACAACCACTGACCCTACTCTATTCCTTGACTGTGAATCCCACTTTCCCTTGTCACATGGAGTTGAGTCTACTCTCTCTCCCCAGGTATAGAACACCTTTGTATAGTCTCTGTCCCTGTTACAATAGTCCTGAATAAAATCTGCCTTGCCATTTTAACAAGTGTCGGGATGTTTTGTTTCTTTGACTGTCTGTGCCCCAGAAGTGCCAGGACAGAGCAGAGCCACCAGACCTGCAGAGACAGGGAATGTCTCCTTGGCCACCCAGAAGAGGCAGATGCCTAGAGGAGTCTTTGGTGCTTTGACAAATGCAGGACGATGATAGGAGAGGAGATGCCTAGGAATGGCTGTGCTTGAATTTCATACCAGTCTGGTAGGTAAAGACTTGGAGAAGATTTAAGTTGATTTAAGGAAAAAAAAATACATACTTCTTGCATAGCAAAATTTGGGTTTGCAAATTGATGTCATGATTTTATCCCATTCGCCTTCACAATATCTGAAAAAGTTAATGTTATACCTTATTTTACAAATGAGGTCCTGAAGACTTAGAATAGAGAAAAGACTGGCCCAGGTCTTCAGTGTGAGCCAGTCAGTGCAGAACACATGAGTACCAAATGGAATAACAAGGAGACCATATGTTCTGGCATAATCATTTAATTTCCCACTTGACAGTTATTTCCTTGTATAATCATTCCTTAAAGGTGTGCTTTCTGCTTGCTTTCTTTTTAAGTGTATTGAGTCATTCAGTAAAGGAAGTCTGCATTTGGGGAAATATTCTCAATTATACCCAAAATATCTGAATACAAAGTAAAAAAAATAAATAAATAAAGGAAAACATTCAGCTTCATCTGAAGGAATGAGAGCCCTGTAGGCATTGTCAACATGGGAGAAGGATGAAAGACATTAAGTTGTGGTTTAGTGTCCTGCTTTGTATTTTGTCTTTTTTCTTTTCAAATCCATTCTAAGATGGAACCTTAAGATTTAAAATGGACAAAAATGAATGGGATCTTTGGGCAGTTTAAATTTGACTGAGGCTGAAAATGTTCTGGCGTTTGTGCAATCTTTGAAATATCTTTCTTGGAGCTCTGAAGGTATTCTACATAAACCTGCAATTCGTTTTGGGAGGAGGGCCCTAATGGAAGGGCAGTAGGCTAGTGACAAAGAACAGGAACTCTGCAGTGGGATGGGCTAGGTCCAAATTCTGTTTCTGGTTTTCAGGGATAAGTTAGATAATGTGAATAGCGAAGTGCTAACAGATGGCAGCCTACAGTTTTGTTTAACTGTTTAGGAAGACTGAACATAAGTTCAGGAGCCCCAGTTAGACTCCTCCACTTAGCAGCTGGGTAACTTAGGGCAAGTTATTTAACATTTAAGCATCAGCTTTATCTTCTGCTAAACAGGGACCATAACAGAGTCTACTTCATGGGTTGATGTGAAGATTAAATGAGATGGTGCATATAAAGCTCTTAGCCCAAGATCCCCACACAGTAAGTGCCCAGTAAGTGGTTGCCATGACAGTAAGTGTTTCTTGAAACTGCTGCTATTCCTGACACCCACAAGTCTGTAATTAAACTCAGGCAGTGACCATTTTCTCTTCTTCCTTCCCTCCTCCTCTTCGTCTTTCTCATTCCTCCCCTCTCTGCTCCTCCTTCTTCCAACATTTGAATTGATCTAGTGTCATAGTTCTAGAGTACACATCTTTTCAGCCTGAGCATGAAAAATGAGTGTTTCCCAATCTTTGTCTAAATTCTCTTAGAGAAAAAAAGCTCAGAGCTGGTGGAGAATGACTAATTATTATTCACAGCTGCATAAAAACTGGAAGGTAAATATTGGCTTTCTAGATGCAAAGCATTACATTTCCTCCAAAATTTGTGTAAAGTGGTTTTCCACCAAGAATATAAAATAGATGATTTTGTTTTGAGAGCATTTATTATTATGCAGATTAGAGATTAAACACCCAAATATCTTATTTGCTAATTCGCCATTCATGAGAAAATTAGACATGCTAAAAAGTTCTCATTTTTAGAGCAAAGACTCTTAAATTCTCAGCTCAAAAGGTCTACCATTGTCAAAAAGATATTTAAATCCCTGCAGATATTTCCCAAAATCTTAAATAGAGATGAAAAGTGTAATTCAGCCTGCAGTGCTGCCGCTTTATGACAAAGCACTGATTTCTTTCTTGTTTCTTCATATATATATGCTGGTGAGAGCAATAATTAATTTGTAAAATGGACAAATTGGAAGTTCAGGTCTAATGAGGAATTTCAGTGCCATGCAGCAATCATAGCATTGTGTTTCCTTATCTTTCCTAATGGGTCTCAACTTCCTGTGGCCTTTGTTGCTAGGAAACTAGTCTCTGCTGAATTGAAAACCACCTTTCTGTTATTGTTGACTCTGTGGAGTCTGAAATGAACCAGGCATATCTTGAATCCTTCAGGATTAACTATTAGTGATGTGCCTGTGGATGATGGGAAAACCCCTGGAGCCCAACATTTTCTGTAAAGCCACTGCTTAAAACCCCATAAGTAAACCAGTTCCCTTTATAACTTCCCTTTGGAAAATTCCATTAACCTATCTGGTGTGAAGTTACGTCTCCTAGAAGTAGAAAGATGAAAGGAAGGGAGTTGTGGTCCCACATTTCCACACTGCATTAAGGTACAGGCCACCTTAGGAGCCCTGATAGGTGCTCTCGGAAATAGAGCTTCAAAATAAGTGTGTATTCCTAGACAGGTTGTGTTCCTTCCATATAGTCCTTTTTGTATTCACAATTTAAACCCAGAATCTGAATGCATGCTAGAGGCTTTTAAGCATCCTCAGTGGTATTCAAAGTGGTGAGAGTGACCAAAATTTTTTTGCAAGATGAGTTACTATGTTTTGGGAAGATGCCTTGGCCTAACATAGACACATGCAAATAGCTCATAACACACAAGCCATTTTAATATGATTGCATTAGAGCTATTTTCAACCCTTGCTGTTGTGATAGAGTCCCCCTCAGTAGCTGGAAGAAGGGCACATCATCTTTAGCTGTGACCAGTGAGAGAGGTGCTGACAGTTTTGTGGCAGCTGGTCTAGAGAAAAACAGTGAAGCTGAGGGGACACTCAGCTGGTTTAGAGGACTGTGGTGGCAGTATGTATCTTCTGTTCTGGCTTCTGCCGTAGATGCTAGTGCAAGCTCATTCCCAGCATTCAGAATAATGCCCTTTAACCAAGCCACCACATAGCTCCTAGATGCTGGGTTCAGACAGACAATTTCAGGGTGCCTGCATTTCATGGATCAGGAGTCCTGAGGATTTTCCTTTCCCCTAGCCCTTCCCTCAGGACTGGGCAGAGTCTTGTCTTATATCCCCCAATCCAAAGATCTCCTGCTGCTCCCTTGCCTTGGTGGGTGAGCCATTTGCTCATCCTCCTAACATACCCACTCTTTAAAGGAGTTCTACCCTCAGTGACTCAAAAGGAAAGTTACTCTTCTAAAGGCAATTTGCTAAGTTCTTCTGAGGAGTAACTGAGATATTTCTGAGATCTATCTTCTGGGTAAGAAAGCAGAACTCTACCAGGGCATCATTCCATACTAAATAAGGATAAAAACATTTTCCCATTTCAGAAGCTATGTCTGCCTTTTAATAACGGGATAGTCACAATAACACAGTGTTTCTTAGCCAATGAATGGACTTTGGAAACAAGCCTTTTGCGTTCAAATTGTACCCTGCTGGGGGACATGGGCAATTACTTTACCTCTCTGAGACTCAGTTTCCTTGCTTATACAAATAGCAGTGATAATAGTATTCACCTTATAAAGATTACTGTGAGAATCCCATGAGGTAATGAATATTCTTAGCAGAGAACCTGGCATAGAATAACATACACAATAAATAAATCATTTCTGTTACTGTTATCATCATTATGCCTCACAATATCATCCTTCGAGTACATTCCATGCATGCACCCAGCTAACTGGGTTGGATACCAGGGAGGAAGGATGAATGAGACTGCTTTGGGGGAATTCTCACTTTACTGGAGAAAACAGACATGCGCAGAGTTAGGTATAGTTGTACATCAATAGACTAAAGAATATACTGTCATCAGAATCTTGAGGAAGGCTGGAGATAGAGATTCAGGAAGGTTCCATAGTGGAGGGACATGTGATCTGGCTGTTGAAAGAAGCATAATGAGAGGAGGAAAAAGTTTTGGAGCAGTGGAGCACCTATAACAGAAATAAAAGACTCTTTCCTGCTGTGTTTGGCAACTTGCAATGGCTTAATACTAACCTTGAGCTTGGGGTGCCTGGGAGCAGGGTGTGGTTTGGAAGTGTGAAAGCCCAGAAATAGAGGAGACAGGTCTTGATGAATTTTCTTCTTCATACTTTCTGGGCTCTTATATGTACCAAGACTGACAGCTAAAAGTGTAATCCAGATTTGATAGTTTAGTTCTTTGGCTCTAACTAGTAGTAGAGTTGACAGGCTTTCATTGAGATTGTTTGTGTTCTCAAATATTGGGAAAGATAATAAAGATTTCAGGTAATTCTTTTAACAAATATACCTGAACCCTACCCCTCCTCAATTCTTAGCATCTTTCAGAACAAAATCTGAACAATCAGGCTTGAGCAATCTGGGCTTTTGCTGTTGTCTTGGGTACTAGGAACTTTAGCTGGGCATTTGTGTTAAAATGCCTAGGAGCTGGGCTGCGTTTAGCACTTGCTGTCACTCTAGGTGCAAGAGGTTCCAATTCTTGTTTGTCTCTCCCTTGATTTTGGGTTTCCCTACATACTTCTTCTCAGAGAAAAAATGTATCTTGCAGCTCTTTGAGCTATAATCCACTGTTATTATACTAGAGCCCTGTTCCTGTGGTGACAAGGTATAGAGAGGAAGAACTTCCATAATCTTATAATGAAATTACAGTCTTTCAGTAGATTTCTGTCCTTGATGTGTAACTTTCACACGTGTATCTCCAGAAGAGTAACTTTCTTGCCCTGCTTCTCACACACATCCTGGAATGCCGCATTCTCATTCTATTTTCTTAAAGCCTTCTCCTGTGTTGACTATGGTTCCCTCCTCTCCCCACCCTTACCTGAGACATAAAAACTAGGAGGAATGCTCATCCCCTAGTAGAGGACATGCTGGCCACATCTTTTCCTTGGAAAGTAGGCTTTTGTTATGGAAAAAGCTTTTGAGAGCATTTCACCAGGATTACTACCTGCCCCCTTTCCCTGTCCCCCAACACATGTCCACCAAAGCTCGGAGAGGATCTTTCCTGGCTCTTTGATATGAGAACCTGTGGTGTGGTTCCTGCAGGTAAAACTCAGGAAAGTTTGAGGGCCCCTCTGAGACTGTAGCTCCTCTATGGGACTATATGATCATGCTAGTATAGACTCAGTCTTTTTTTTTTTTTTAAAGATTATTTATTTATTTATTTGACAGAGATCGCAAGTAGGCAGAGAGGCAGACAGAGAGAGAGGAGGAAGCAGGCTCCCCACTGAGCAGAGAGCCTGATGCTGGGCTCGATCCCAGGACCCTGAGATCATGACCCGAGCTGAAGGCAGCGGCTTAACCCACTGAGCCACCCAGGCGACCCTAGTATAGACTCAGTCTTAATCAGTTTATCAAAATAAAAAATTAAGTGTTCCTGAGTTTGTGGTTCTAGTGGCTTCTGCCCTGGTAAACCATTCTGGCTGTGAGTTTCTATGTGCCTATCTCTCTATATTTCAGAGTGGCTTTTTGTCCCTCAACTTCAGTTCTCTGGCAATTTCAGAAGTTACTGATCTTTTTGCCCAACTTTTGTTGTTGTTGTGAAGACAGGAGTGATAACCTACAAGCTCTTTCCACATTGGAGCTGAAGTGAGAAGTCCAGGTTGGGAATAAAAATAGTTTCTGTGTCAGAGTTCTCTGAGGAAGATTCATTGAGGTAGTACAATTGCTTGGCATAGTATCAAATGCAGAGTAAACTTTTAGTAAATTTTTGCTATTATTATCATATCAAAGAAGATTTAAAATGTATTCCTATTAACATACAACAAAAGCTAAATGTTTTACTACAAATGCATTTCTTTAAAAAAATAACCTAAAATAAAAGAAGCTCTTTTAACTAGACTACATGAATCCAGCCAAGTAGTACAAGATTAAAATTGAATACCATCCAAAATCTAAATTATACCTCCAGTTCCAAAAATACACAACAATTCAATCTGGTCATGCTTCATTTATCAAAGCATGCCTGCCATTGGAAATAAACATTTCAATTTCTATGATCCAGTGATTATTTTTTAATGTATATTCTGTATGCCAAGTACTATGGGACATAAAATCGTTTTTCTCTTTGTGCTCCTTTCTGGAATTGTTCAAAGCATAATGTGAGTGGCAACCAGGTAAATACTAATTGTAATACTGTACATTGAAAGCATGGATAAGGATATAGCAAGAAATGATATGGCATGATGAAGGCAATCCTCTGAACTCAGTCTAACTACATTTAAATCCTAGTTCTGTGACTTAACCCTGCAATGAGATATTGGGCAAATTATTTAGGTTCTCTCTGCCTTGTTTCTCTCATCTATAGAATGGGACTAATGAAACATATATTACAGTTTTCAACACAAGTATAATGCTTAGCACAGATGCTAGAGCAAACTAAGTGCTTGTCAAACTTAGCTCCAACTTAGTTTGCTGCAAACAAAATGCTGTGAGGAAATAAAACTTGAGCTTGATGACAGGAACTAAACCTGGTTTCTCAGGCTATCTCAAATGCCTGGCACATTGTAAGTTCTCAGTGTTAGTCAAATCAATGAATGATTGAATGAATGAATGAATGAGTGAGTCATTAATTCTGCAGGGCATTATGGAAGATGTCCCAGGGGAGCATTTGAGCCTGGTTTTGTAAGATGAAGATCTCCAAGTAGATAAAGGAGGAAAAGAATTAGAGGGAAAGATAACTGTAGTGACAGAAGAAACTGGGAATTATACAATGTGGTCAGAACGCTTGGTATAGAGGACAATGTTACCCATTCAGGAAACAAGGAAGTCCCAGGAAAACTCTCTTTGACATTTTGCTTTAAAGCTGAGAAATAAATTTTGAGTCAGTGGCTCCAAAAGTCTTAGTCTCCTTTTGTTAAAGTCGTCTTCCTCCTCAAACCTCCTCCCACCCTCCCCCCCCAAAAAAGAATAGAAAACAAAACTAAACTGAAGGAAATAGGTAATGGAATCAGTAATTAAGGACTATGTTTTGTTTTTTATTTCAATACCCTTTATGAAATGGAAAAATTATATTTTTATGTAGGCAGTTAATTCTACTTCTGTAGTTTTGCAATCTCAAATACAGGTAGGGTGCTGCTAAAATTCAGATTACCAGGCTCTCTCCACTGGACTTACTGAGTCAGGATTTCTAGGTATGTGGGTTAAGAATCTACTTTTATTTATTTATTTTTAAAGATTTTATTTATTTATTTGACAGACAGAAATCACAAGTAGGCAGAGAGGCAGGCAGAGAGAGAGAGAGGAGGAAGCAGGCTCCCCACCAAGCAGAGATCCTGATGTGGGGCTTGATCCCATGACCTGAGCTGAAGGCAGAGGCTTTAACCCACTGAGCCACTCAAGAATCTACTTTTAAACACATATTTTAGCTATTGTGTTTTCTCACCAAAGTCTGAGGTTTGCATGCAAGGATATCAAACTCTAGTGTTGATTATTTCTGGTAACTTGGCCTTTGTCCCTGCTGTTTTCTCTCACTGGAATACTTTTCTCCACCCTCTCTATCCTTTTACATGCTATTTTTGCCTCAGCATTTATTCTCCTGGTGTTAGCTTATTTTTTATTCAAAATTTCTTTTACAAGTAGGGCCAATCATGGGCCAAACAGGAAGATGTTCTTTATCTTCCTTCTCTGAGTGAGGTATCATTCTTGTGTTCTCCCATGGCTCCCTGTATTTTCCACTCTTTTAATACTTAAGATACTATCTTGTAACTACCTGCTTCCGTATCTCACTTACTATAAAATATGTTCCATGGGAGCAGGGACTGTACCTTATTTTCGTTGTCTCCCTAGTGCCTATCTTGCACATTGCCTCACAATTCACTGATACTCTGTAAGTACTTGTTGAATGAAGAAGGAATGCATGTATAAACGTTACCAAGTCAGTGATTGCTGTGTAACAAACAGTTATAAAAATCCTGATGGCATATAACAGTAAGCATTTATTTCACTTATGCATCTACAAGTTATCTGAAGATTGACTGATCAGATGCAGTTTAAGTGGGCTTGGTTGCAAGCTGTAGGTTGGGTGTGCTGCCTGTCTCTCACTCTGCTTAGACAAGCAGGCTAGCTGGAACATGTTCTCCTAGTGGCAGAAGGCAGGATCACAAGAGAGCAAGTAGAAGCATATGGTGCCTTTTTAAAGAATAGGCTTCACATTGGCCATACTCCATTGGCCAAAACAAGTCATTGGCAAAAGATATAGATAGAGGAGGATGAAGGTTTGGGGCCAATAACTCAATCAGTCACATAAAAATTAATAAATAAAGGGAGTTTTGAGTGAAGAGAATTGAAGGGAAAGACATGTAGCTTTCCTGTAATTCACTTGCTGACATGTGTTAGAATACCCAGGACTCTGGAGAAATGCAGTAACGGTACGGAGCCATTCTAGGAAGATCTAGCCAAGTTGCCATTTGGGGATTCATTGTTAAGTCATTAAGTTCACATTTTTTTTTTTTTTTTAAAGCTAGGTTTTAAAAATTCTGTAATAATGGCAACCAAGTGCTTGTTACCCCAAACCTCAGAACCTATGCAAAAGTGCTGGAAGTGAAAATACAATCCCAGCCCACATCCTGCTCTGTTTTCTCTTCTACCTGGTTGGGACACACTGGATAAAGGTGAGAGGTTTGGGGGTGAGCCTGTAGGGAGGGAGCCTGAATGTAGGGCCTTGTGGAGTCCCTATTTTTAGGACTTGTAGATTTTCATAAATTACTACTGTTTGTTGAAAGCACTCACATCAATATTTCCTTTTGATTTCAGATTTGTTTTTAACTATGTCCGATGATAAAAGAATCAAGCTTCATGTGTTGCTAAGGTAGATTCAGGTTCCCTTCTATGAAGCTTCTTGCCTTCTTCCAAAATTCTGGACATAGGAAAAGTTTTCCTCCTTCCTGAGACACTAGATTTCTTCCACCCTCAGTTTGTCTTAGAATTCCTATAGATGAAAGCAGTCAAAGATTCTACATATGACAGTTTTCTCTTTGCAAAGATAAACCACAAAATTCTTTGCTTTTTTTGTTTGTTTGTTTGTTTTTGGAGGGCAAGATAAAGAAGATAGTTCTTAATTCCATTATCTCCAGAGGGGTGAGATTATAGCAGACAATTAAACTGCTCACGTTTGGGATCTTGTAAGAAACTTCCTAATCTGTATTTATTATTGCACAGAGAAAGACCTTTAACAAATCCTCAGTTTTTTCTCCTTAAATAGCAAAGTGGAAATCCTTGGCTTAAGCTACTGGGAATCCTACAATGTTGCCCAGTTACTATTCATGGATGAGTCTCAATGCTTAAGTATAATAAGGCCCCTTCATAGGATGAAATCTTAGAACATCTTTAAAAATCAAGTTTACTTTAAATAATAAATGAAAAGAAAATATTCTTAATTTTACAAATTGGGGTACAAACTCGGTAGCTCCAGTTTTGTTAACTACCAATGGTAGTAGTTATACCCATGGGTATACACACACATACACACACACACACACACACACACACACACAGAGAAACAAAAATAGACAGAAATGTCTTATGTTAATGACATTTCTCTCCCAGTAGTGATTATGTGTAAATTTATTCTTGATGTTTTCTACATTCTTCTTCTTTTTTTCAGTAATTCCATATTACTTTTCTCATTGGTTAAAAAAACAGTTTACAGCTATATGACCACCTTTTAAAACATTATTTTGATTAAATTAACTTTATTAAGTTATTTAGAAAATATTTTATTATCTCTTTGAAGAGCCTTCTTAAAGGTAATAGAAAGAATTAGCATTTTAGATCATTACTATGGGTAGCAAGACAAAATCACAAAAGAAGTCAAGAGCAACATATAGATTATAAAGATGGATAGGACCTTAATTAAGTACACTTACACATATGTGCAAATAAAAAATTCAAACAACTAATAACCTAGAGGCAATATTTCATTTTTCTTTTTTAAAAGATTTATTTATTTATTTTAGAGAGAGAGGAAAGAACATGCATGCAAAAGGGGGGGAGGGGGGAGAGTCAGAATTTCAGGCAGACTCTATGCTGAGCATGAAGCCTAATGCAGGGCTCAATCTCATGACCTTGATGAGATCATAACCTGAGCCAAAACCAAGAGTCTGAGGTTTAACTGACTGAGCCAGCCAGGTGCCCTGCAACATTTCATTTTTCAAAAAGATTTACTATAGGTTGAAAAAAACCTAACAGCTAGGAAGTGACAGAGTTAAAGCTTGAACTCATGTCTCTTAGAATCCAAAGCCAGGGCGCCTGGGTGGCTCAGTGGGTTAAGCCGCTGCCTTCGGCTAAGGTCATGATCTCAGGATCCTGGGATCGAGTCCCGCATCGGGTTCTCTGCTCAGCAGGGAGCCTGCTTCCTTCTCTCTCTCTCTGCCTGCCTCTCAGTGTACTTGTGATTTCTCTCTGTCAAATAAATAAATAAAATCTTAAAAAAAAAAAAAAAGAATCCAAAGCCAGCACAGTATAGAGCGCTATCTTTAAACATTTTGATGAGGAAACCATACTCTAAGTTAAAATAGATTATAGCCCTCAGTAACCTGGGAAGTGACATAATGTCACTCAGAAGGGTTCCTAGAAAAGAGTAAATGTGTTTTCTCTGTTATTCTGATTTGTTTTCTTAATCCACTTCAAAGATAAAAGTACGCTACTCTGCAGATAGAGTTAGTGCATAGTCTCCTCAGTGGTAAGACTCTGAGATTCGTGGGTTTTCTGTTGTCTTTAGAGCTCTCATCCAGGTTGGCTTTCATTGTCTGTAGGAAGATTCTTGATCAGGTCTTTCTGATTGCCCTTAAAGTCCTAGTTCTGATTCCATTTTCAAACTGGTGGAGACAAGGGAGTAAGTAAAGTTTATGGCATCTAAGAGGATATCAGCAACCATAGCCAGTTATACACCTGACTATGAAAAGTCCCTAATTTTACCCGTGGCAGATGTCTCTGTCTTAGGTACCTCAGTCCAGAGAGGGATAGTTGGGGGAAATCACTGACATTTCTGCTGACATTATGATGCAGCAGGTTGGCTGACGATATTTTAGGAGATGGGAATTTAAAAGTGTTTGGGAGTGACAACTGATTTGGTATTTCAGTATAATCCTGTAGGATCAGGTCTTTTCTACAAAAACAGAAAAACTAGATTCTTAGGCATCAAAGCAGCTAACCTAGGTATTGAAATCCACCCAAATTCCCTGGATACACATTTCTCTGAACTCCTACCATGGCCAGTGGATATTGTAACTCCTCCAAGTCCCTGTGACTGGACTTGTAACACTACAGATTTTCATAGGGAAAGCAGAAACTCAGGTCAATATTCCAGATGTTTGCAATGATTCAGATGGTCGGTGTGATGGCAAGGCCTATCCAGATGGTTACTGAATATTTTATCTCTTGCCTGGGTGTTGGCTGCCATCTGTACACCCAGGCTTAGAACTTAACAGGGCATCAGTCAATACCACATTGTCTGTTAATTAGAGATTTACTTGAGTACATTTTGTCCACTGGGTACCTGCTGTTTCAGTAATCTTCCAGCCAGACACATTTACCTGAATATTCATGGTCACTTAGAAGGCACTCTGCACTCACACTGACTAATCATTTAATTCCTCCTACCTTCCCTTCAGCATCTGATCTTGTTGTCTATTCACTATGATTTTATTATTTTCCTTTTCAAATTCTAAAACTCTCTAGAGAGAATGCTACAGAAATCACTTGGTGGTTGCTCGAATTTATATGTTATCCATGTGAGCAGTTTCTCTTTGCTTGTTAATAAAGACACTTGGCACACCTTCCTTGCATGCAGCATGCTAGGCTCCTCCTATCCACTATTAGTCATCTGTCCTCCCCTGGGGTACCCACAAGATATTTTCCAAATCCCCTTAAGAAAACCATGCAGTCTTTAGCCTGGCTTAAGAGCAACCCAAGGTCATATCCTTGATCTCCTTTTTATTTTTGCCACATGTGCTTTATCTTCTTTCTTTTACTTCCAAAGTAGCATTTCTTCTCTGGCATCTAAACCTTTGCACATTCCAGGACCCTGTTTTGCCTCCTGTATAACTCATCAAATCCCACAGAGCTCTGAGATTAAACCTTCTTTGCTCAGAGAAGATGTCCTGAAAGCCCCAAATGAGGTGAATGTGCCTTATCTACACGCCTACAGTATTCTGACTTCTCTGTTACATAACTCTCACCTCATCAGTAATAATTTCTTGGTGGTCTTCACTCTAGATTGTATTATCCCACAGGTCTGTAACTGTGTGTTTCTAAATGCATATCCAAGTATCTGGCACACAGTAGGCATTCTATAAATATTTGCAAATTAGCAAATGGAAATGAAAGCGTAAGTTTAACTTGGCAAGTTTGGAATCAATGTAATAATGTACCAGCACTGAATTGATGCTTCAACTGAATGAATGACTCAAAATCAACAATTATTTTCTTGAATGTGTCTCCTGTTTGTCAGGCACTGTGTGGAATACAAGAAAAAAAAAAAAAAAAAAGCGATATTTAGTCTCCTTTCCCAAAGAGTTTATCTAGTTAAAATATTTGCTAGATAATGAACAAGATAACACTGTGTAGTTTTGCAAAATTAATCTGTTGGCATAGTACTATTAGTGACCAGAGGAATGATTATTTTTCATCCTTTTCTTCCTCCTGTTGATTCCACCATGACTTTGGCTTAAATGGAGATTTAGGATGTCAGGTCCTTGTGCTTCCCTTCTGGAATCTAGGTATTCTCTTCATTTTAAGGAGTAATTGGTTCTTACTTGCCATTATGACTCCCAGACTAAGATGCTGTCTCCAGCCAGCCCAGGTGTTCCATTTTTCTTGGAAGTGTAGCTACAGTAGCTACAGCTCCTCCTACAGAGGAGAGAAAGGGGAAGTTTCTCTCTCAGGCACATGATCCTGAGGCTGTCTGCCACTTCCCTCTTGGATTGAAGATGAGTGGGAGATGATTGGAGATAAGGAGGAATGGATTGACAACAGGTTTGGAATTGCCTCCTGAAGCCAAGCACCTGCCTGGGGAGAAGAGAGAACAGTTTTCCTGTGTGGCCAGTAGGGCCTATGGTGTGGTATAGTGCCACTGATGAACTTGGTCACACCTATTCTGCTGGTCTGGCACTTGCTTAATGTCCTACCTTTAAAGTGTTATTTCTTCAGCTTGCCTCCTAGGTTAAATTATCTTTTTCTGGGCAGGTTAACATTTAACATCTTCACATAGATTGTATTTTCGGGTTGATGTGTAACTAAAGATGAGTGTTAAGTTTAGATTCAGATCGTATTTGAGATATTTTGAATAGGAAAAAAGCAATACAAAAAGAAATATGTCACAAAGGGCATATATGGGGTATCTATGATGGAGTGGGGAAGGGAAGAAGACTGGATGCTGCCAGGACAGTTACGGCAGCTGTGGTATGATAGAAAGAACAGTGGGCTTATCAAGTAGATCCGGAAGTCTTGGTTTTGCTACTAACCTGCTGGATGATGTTGGGCACATCACATGTCTGAGCCTCAACTTTGCCCTCCATTGAATGAGATGAGAAGAACATTTTCTGCTTGAAAGGATGCTTGTGAGGTTTATAACAGAAAATGTGAAAATTGATAAATGATAGCCCATGAAGTCATCATGAGGTATCACACTGGTGAAGTATTGAGTTGATGGGCTCGGGAACCAGAATGCCTGGATCTGCGCTGTGGCTGTACCACTCACCAGCAGCCTGACCTTGAGTAAGACACTCCATTTCTTCAACTGTAAAATGAGAATGCTAAGTATATTTACTTCATAAGACTGTAAAAATTGAACAGTACATGTAAAGCTTTTAATCCTGAAAGATTGAGGGCTCAGCTCAATAAATTTAAAGTGTGATGGTGATGATGATGACAATCAAAAGGTTAATAATAGTAATGATCCGGAGCAGGAGCATCTAGAGGCATTGAGTAGTGAAGAGCAAAGTCTCGAGATATCCAGCCAAGTTCAGATTCTGTTCTACCTCTATTAGAATGAACAAAATGCTTCATGTCACTGTGCATCTGTTTGCACACCTGCAGAAGAGGGATCAAATAACATAACTCATATTTAGCACATATAAGTACTCAGTACATTTTGGCTATTATTATGGAAAGGTCGTTGTTAACAGAGATTCTGAGTTAACAGGACAGAGGAAAGGTGCATGTAAAAGTGTGGAAAATGAGAAGATATGAAGGTCTTCCCAACCTCCTCTATCCTTCAGTCTTAAGTTGGCACAACTTGTGCCTTGTCCTGTTCTTTCTCTGCTCCTCCAACTCCTTGTTTTTCATTTAGGTGACATATTTTGAGTGTTTACTCTGTGCCGGTCACACTTTCTGAGAACCGTCTCATTTAATCTTCCCAATATCCCTGTCAGTGAGTGCAGTTTACGAGTGAGGGACGTGAATCCCAGAGATGCAGGAAACTAAGAAAAGAACAGAGCTCAGAGGAAGAATCCCGGCCTCCACAGGTCTTCACACTCCCTGTCCTTCCACATTCCTGTGACATTGGCAACCCTGTCAGGGCCATCAAGGTGGCCTCTCCTGGCTCAAAATTCAACAGTGGTGTTTTCTGCTCGTTCCCCAAAATGGCTTGCAGGCTTTTAGAGATATAAAAGCCAGATGCCTAAGTTTGACCCTTGCTGAGAACCAAAGGATGTGCTTATGTTGACTATAATGAGTAAGGCACTCTGGTGTTACAGAACAAGAGTTGTTCTAGTATAAGGCAGAAGTACAGTTTTCAAAGGAGTCCCCAGATCAGACAGCTCTGAGTTGTCTATAACATTGCAAAACTTAAGTATATCAAACCTGTTTCTCAGCTCTAAGATGTGAATAATAATACTAACAATACCTATCCTGGGGACTTATTATAATCTTTGAATGGTATAATATGAGCCCAGTGCTTATTCCTAGTATTACCAGCATTTATGAGACACACATAGTAGGACATGGCGGCAGTTCTTTCCCTACCCTGGCTGGATACTCACATGCAAGTGGAAGTAGTATGACACAGTCATCAAGTACAAGGCAAAATAAATAAGCTCTGTGGTCTTCAACATCGTTTTAGGCTTCTTTGTATCTCAGCTAACTCGTCTCATAATACTACCCCATTTGTAGAGTTTCTGTGAAAATTTCGGGAGGTAATGTCTATTTCACAGGAGTTTTATTTGTTAAATGATTAATAACTCTTACCTTTTGGAGTACAAGACCTTCTTAGGTGCAAGGATGTTTATCTTAGGGAGTACTAGTGAGAAGGTATGTGTGTGGGGAGGAAAGTATTGGAATTTCTTTTAGAAAAAAATATAAAGAGATATTCAACTTCTGATATTCAACCTCTGACATTCAAAATGGGATTTTTTAAGCAAGGCTTGAATTGTTTCCTGGATATTGGCTGAAATACTACCTAAGGGACTGTTTAAATTATTATTCCTGAGCTCTGCATAGAATTGGACCACAGTTATTTGTTCTTCCTGACCAAGGCATAGGGCCTTGGAAGGAACACCAGTTAAGTTACAGATAAGTTGAAGAAGCTATATTTGCTGTGCACATCTGGTTTGAAAACTGCATTAAATTTGTGCCTGCGACATAGTAAATAGTTACTAGAACATAGTAAATCGTTAAAATTATTAATATGTGTGCTGTCTAAATTTATAATAGTTACAATGAAAGTATGAAAAGCAAAAAGAAAAGGTGCATTGTCCAAAAACTATTTATATTTAACATTTTCTGGTGACATGCAAGAAAAGGAAATCACATTAGGCTGAGAGCTCATTATGAGCAGGAGGTATGCTTTTTTCGTCTCTGTATCTCCATCACCCAGCGGAGTCCTTAGAATAGGCAGTCAGTACACCAATGAATTAACAAATTACTCCACAGGTGGACATACCAAGGCCCAGTTCTGCAAAAGCAGAACTACCAACGTACACAGCTTACTGAGGGTGGTATCTGGCAGTTATAACAACATCATCAACAACAACAACATCACAACCCCTGTGGGTGGTCCTAAGTCTATGAACTAGTTGTGTAACACTGGCCAAGTTGTTTAACCATTCTTCACACAGCTTCTTCTGTTTGCAGAGTAGAACCAATTATCTACTGAGCTCACAGGTTGCTGTGAGAACTGAATGAGAACATTGTATGTGAAAGCAAAAAGTACACTAGAAATATGAAATGTTATTTATTCCCAAAAACCTTAAGATGAATAGGCCACCTGTGGAACTCTGAGAGTTGGCTGTTGTTTCAGTCCCAGAAGGACAAAGGCATTCTAAGAGATTATTTCATTATTCTTCCCTGCCCACGGTTTAGATAAGATACGGTCTGAATGACACCTGTTTTTACTTTTATTTTTCACAATATCGAGTGATTAACCCTCCAGAGAATCTGTGAACTCAGCTAGCGAGTGTGATTTGAAATCCTTTTTCTTATTTTTAGTCAAAACTGTATTCTTATTAAAAGTTCCTAACTTTCTGGCCTTGGTTGGCTTCTTTTGACACCAGAATAAAATGAGTTTTATGACTTCATGACAAAGCCAAGCATCTATTCTTGTAACTTCAGTCAAAAGCAGATGAGGCAATTTGAACAAACTCCAGTGTAGATATTGGCTCAGACCTCCCTGACATCTATATAGCTTCTGCCTTCTCTACATCTATGGCTTAGCCATACCTTTGCATAGGAACATGGACAAGGAGTAACAGAATTCAGAAACTTTCACCATAAAGCACAGTAAAAACAACAGAAGATCTCCAAAAGCTACCCTAAAATAAGTACATCAGCATTAATGAATCATTGCTATACCTCCATCCTTACTGCCCAGCTGTGTTACTGTCTTCCTTGAGTCAACTGTCCCTTCTTATCAACATCTCTCCCAAATACAAGACTTTCTAAAACCGATAGCTCTCAACTGATCTCTTTCCCGTATTGGTGATTCAGGGATACCCCCAATTATTGTTGTATGGATTATTAATATTTTTTTGGCTTCCCAGGATCCATTTTTTTTCTCCTTTTGGGTTTCCTTTGGAGAACCTCTCATGTATTCCTTCTTAGTTCCCACAGTTTTTGTGGGCTTGATGCAGAAGTAGTCCTGGCTGCCTAAGTGGGCATGGCATCTGGTTCTAAACTAATCAGCATCTTTCCCTTTGACTCAGGATTTGGTTCAAAGATGGCTGTGTGGCCCAACTTTAGACAATTAAAAACTATATCTTTTTTAAATTGTTGGGAATAGAAGAGAGAAGCATTACCTTTTTTGCTATGTTTGAATCTGAGAGTATTTAGGCCTAGAGCTGAGATGTACCATGTGGAGTTAGAGATGAAAGTCTGCTTAGGGTGGGAGTTGGAGAACATAGCCAAGAGATAGAAAGAGACTGTGTCACAGTAATCTTCTGTCTTCTGAATCTAGTCATGCATGAAGCCATTTGTTTTCGCCATTACATATGTTAATGATTTTCCTTTTAAATCGAGAATTTGAGTTGAGTTTCCTGTTGCTTGTTAGGGCACTCAAAGTTCTGTATCCCAGGAGACCTCTCAATCCTAGGCAAACTGGGTTGCTTGGCTACTCTGTTTGTTGTTAACAAAAGAGCCCAAGCTGATACACATGCATATATTTCTTTATAGTGGAAGTTATATGTTATTACAGTGCTGCTCATTGATAGGATATTGAATTAAGTGCCATGTGTGACATGGGGCAGAGTTTGGTACAATTTGGTGTAAGAATAAGAAGGCAAAACAAAGTCAAGTCATGCAAGAAAGACCGCCTCTCCACTGGAACCTCCAAGGATTTTGCCTCTGAGTATCTAAAATGACAGGGTCGGGACGCCTGGGTGGCTCAGTTGGTTAGGCAGCTGCCTTCGGCTCGGGTCGTGATCCCAGCGTCCTGGGATCGAGTCCCACATCAGGATCCTTGCTCGGCGGGGAGCCTGCTTCTCCCTCTGCCTCTGCCTGCCATTCTGTCTGCCTGTGCTCGCTCCCCCTCTCTCTCTGATAAATGAATAAAATCTTAAAAAAAAAAAAAAATGACAGGGTCAAGGCAGTAAAGAGTTCTGGGCAATGGGCAAGAACCGAAGGGCTGACAAGGAATGGTAATGTTAGTCCTGTAAATGTATTTCTGTACCCTGCTAGACCATTTTTTCCCTGTACTCTCTTATTGTAATTATGACTGACTCATTTTAGTGTTTCTTTGAATCTTCTCATTAAGCCATTAAAAATTCTGATTTTCATACCTGTACCATGACAATGAAAGGATACAGAATAATGAACTTGTGTAAATACCTTAAGTTCTGTTCTTAATTTTAAGGCCCTTGAAAGCAGGCATAAGTTTTGCTTATCTTACATTCTTCTTCCACACCAAATCCATTTTGGACATGGGTGGCAGTCAACTCTCTTTAGAACAAATTAATCTGAACTCTCTTATGTCATAGTAATTTTACTTAAAGAATTTGAAAGAGTTTAAAACACTACTGAATGTGGATTCTTTTAAGTTATTAAATTCTTGGGATGTTTTAAATAGTCTGGATCACATTTTCAAGGGTCAAGTTATCTAATGGGAACTAGAAATGCTGCAGATGATTTTTCAGTATTTGATTCTTAATGTACAGAGAAGGTTTGTGTGTGCAACAAAGAAGCATTTCAGAAGTGGTAGATTTGTTTGATGCCAGTGGGGGTGAGAAGTGTTAGGTAAAGGAATTATAATAAGCTTTCTTTTTTTGGAGAGAGGAAAAATAAAGATGGCTAGAGATCCACAGAGGAAAAGAGAAATATGTCACTCTATAAAAAGTCAAAGATCTCTCTTTCTATTCTTATCAGGGTGAATAGATGATTCTGAAGCTGAAAATCAGAGTCTATAACCCTGTGACTACAGGGTGATTTTATTTTTTATCTTCACTGGAATTTAAATGAGCCAAAAACTTAAAACTTTTAAATTTAACCTTATGTGATATTTAGATTTAAGAATTTCCATGGTATTATACACACCTACATAACTCACAGAATAAGACATTTATATTGATAAATGAACAGGATTATATACATCCATTTATACAAATGCATGCATATAAATACATGCATATGTTTAGAAGAATTTTTAACAAATGCCTATAGATAATTGTATTTTTCCTTAAAGATTTTATTTATTTATTTATTTGACAGAGCACAAGCAGGGGGAATTAGAGAGGGAGAAGCCGGGTCCCTGCTGAGCAGGTAGCCAGATGTGAGTCTCCATTCTAGGACCCCAGAATCATGACCCTGGCCAAAAGTAGACTCTTAACCAACTGAGCCACCAGGTGCCTCTAGATAATTGTATTTAAGAGCTTAACAAAACACAAATTCCATTAGTGTGACTCAGTGGTATTGAATTTCTCTGTAATTCTAGTGACTCACTCAAAGGCCATGGAGACTTAGGGTCAGATAATTCTGCTTCTTGAGTTTCAGGTCACATCAGAATTTCACATCAGTTTACACAGAAACTGTGCCTTCTTCAAAGATGTACGCCCTTTAGGTTCTTCTGTACAAGCAAGACTAGTCATTATTTTCTGTGTACAATCTCTTCATATTGAACCTGTCTTTGTCTCCTTTCCAAGAGTACTCTTCATAACTGGGAGCAAAACTGTGATGGCGTACTTAAGGCCCTGGGTCCTGTGCTCAAATTCTGGTTCTACCGCTGTTATTGTTAGCTCTTTTCCTTTCATGTCTTTGTCTCTATAGGCCCTCATGTGACAGCCAGGTTAGTCACAGTGACCAGTTTGGGGCTGTTATAATTTAATGAGTATTAGTGCTTAGAACAGTACTTACCATGCAATGAACGTTAGCTCCTGCTAATATGTTCCCAACATAAAACCCCTTTACCACAGAAAACTGGACCAGGAATGGCCACTCCCTGGGAATATGAAATTGTCATGTGGTATAGTGTATGACCTCATCCAGACCTGATCTATAAAAATCTGAATGGGGATCTCCATGCTTGAATCATGAATATTGATAAACAAGCAGAGAAAGCTTAATTTGAGAGGAGATTAATAGATGCAAAATATTGTACAAAGCATTTTACATGTATTAATTCATTTAATCCTTAAAACAATCTCCATGAGGTAGATACTATTACCACATACCATTTCACAGAAGAGAAAGAGGCACAGAACAGTTAGGATTCAAACTCTATATCCAAAGTCCACACTTTTATTTAATGGATATGCTGAAGTTGAATGAGAGAGTGAGAGAGTTGACTAGACTGAGGAGTACAGGAAAAGCTGAGGTGAGAGCCTCTGCCTGGTGACTGCCTCCTAAGGTCCAGTCCCTACTTATGGATTCCATGAGACTCTCTTATAACAGTTCAAGAAATGTTCTGCTTCTGTTTTCTCTAGTTTGAAAAGCTTGCTCTTATTGGCCGATTGGTGACTCAGACTTTTTCTTCATGATGAATGGAGTCTGAAGTGACCAAAAGCATGTCATACTTACACAGCAAAGTGCCTCTCACAGTCCTCAAAGTACCTGCAGACGTTAACCAACCCCCCAACAGTGGGGGCTAGAGAAAGAGCTCAGGTCCTGACATTAGTTCAAACTTTGGATGAGGATCCATCCAGTATCAGAAGGAACAAGAGGCACGGGTTATTGCTGAAAACAAGCTGAAACAGCTCCCTGCACTTGAGAGCTAAGGTTTACTGTAGACCAGATGGTGCCAAGCTGCGGTGGCTACATCTCAATGTCACCTCAGATAATTTGCATGCTAGCTTTTTGGCTCTCAAAAATATTCTCTCAGTGCCAGCTTTCACGGTTGAAGTAAATGGATAGCTTGAATTGGGCAGAAGATATTTTAAATTAGGAAATCAGTCATCTCCATGGTGATCCAAGTCACCAAAATAGGTCAGAACCAGACTGTGTTTTAAAAAAAAAAAAATTGCTGGGAAGTCAGGGGAAAAGGAGAGAAGCAGCTGTGATGTCCCAAAAAGAAAGAAAGAAGTTGCCTATTTGTTTTTCATATGAAAGGTGGCCCACTGAAAACCTTAAAGAATTGAGAACATTACTTCCAGTGACCTGACTACCTCACAGTGGTGGCACATGTCGTTTGAAGAAATGCCAGGGGGGAGGAGGAGAAAATTACATTTGACCTATCAGATGTAGGTAGCCATTGAAAGTAAGCCACTGACACAAAGTATGTATGAGTCCATACAGTTTTCTCTCGTTGCCCCAAGATTTTACTTCATTTATTTGGTTTTCTCTCAGCTTTGCTCAAGTCCTGGATGCACTAAAAAGAGCCAAACTCGAGTCCTGCTGGCAGCGAGCTGTGCTTCATTCCTCATGTATGAACTCAGTTTCGGAATGAATCCCTCCCAGCGGAAAGAAACAGTGGAAAATTGTACAGCTCAGTTCACGTACAGATGAAGGAGGATGGACTGAGTGAATTTGGAATAACAAGATGGATTTTCCCTTGCTAGGCTGTTTAAAAAAAAAAAGAAAAAATCCATGGCCACAATAGATGTCAAGCACCATTTTCCCACTATGTGTCTAATCCTTTTAATGAACAAAACTAATTGGGAGAATTATGAAGATATCAAAATGTACAAATCCAGGGATTGTTAAGCTATGGGTGAATGTTACCTGCCCCAGTGTGAGCAAGCGTTTTTATTTTTATGCCTGCCACACTTTGTGTTTCACTCTTACTCCTTTCAAGTTCCCAGATCCCTTGGCTCATTATTTTCTCGTCTTCATTTTGCCTTTCACACATGGGATTATGTTGCAATTGGGATTAGAATCAGGAGAGAGAATACAGGATGGAGGGAAGAATTAAGGTGTGTTAGAGGATGTGTGGGGGAGAAAATGAGCCTGTAGGCTGGAGAAGAAGGACCCAATGGACTGACTTCGTACGCATATGATCTGTGCAGTCACCTGGAGCCTGGTCCTTAGAAGGGACCCACTCTTATTTTAATGCTCTGCTATTACCATCTTGAAACTTGTAATTTTGAACAAAAATTCTCACATTTTCTTTTTGTACTGGACCCCACAAATTAGGTAGCTTGTTTTGAGGGCCAGTTGTAATTCCCAGTGAGATATCTGAGGAGCAATGGGGAGATAGCAAGTACAAAGGTGTTCTAGAAAATCATGGGGAACAGGACTGACATGTAAGTCCAAGTTGCCAAGTCATCAGGACTGAACTCCCTCAATCAGAAAAATGAAGGCAAGATGGAAGCAAACCAGGATAGTGCACATGGACTGATTGGTCCAGCCAATCACCTGCTGCTTCTCTCTTCCTCTTCCACCCAACATACCAACACTTTCAATTCCATGTAAAAAAATGAAATTCCTTTGGCTCAAGATTTTTCTGCTCTCAGAAAAAAAAATGCAATATAATTAATCACAGGAGTCGTGTGCATTTATTCAATCAGGAGTGAACTCTATTGTTTATCTCCTATGGCAAGTCATTCTTTTAGGGAGTCCGGATATACTAGTGAGCAAGGCGTACAGAAACTACACTCAGGGAGGTCACATTCAAATGGAGAGACAGAAAGTAAAACATGTAAATAAATACATAAAAATGATAATGTGTGATACCGATAAATGTCACATAAAAGATAAAATGGTAAGTAGGATTCAGGCAGGTGGCTTTAGGGTAACCTGGTATGGCTTCTCTGAGGAGATGGCATGTGAATTGGTAGCCAAGTGAACAGAAGGTAAGTCTGCAAAGATCTGGAAAAATAACACTCCAGGAAGAAGAAGGCTCTGAGAAGAGAATCAGCTTGGTGTATTGAGGGGGCAGAGAGAAGGTCTGTATGGCTGAAAGCTAGATGGTAGAGAGAAAGAAGAAACATGAGACCAGAAAGTCAGTAGAGGTCAGATCATCTTTTAGGCCAGAGGGGGAATTTAGATTTCATTAAAAAATTAGGTAGGAGGGCGCCTGGGTGGCTCAGTGGGTTAAGCTGCTGCCTTCAACTCAGGTCATGATCTCAGGGTCCTGGGATCGAGTCCTGCATCGGGCTCTCTGCTCAGCAGGGAGCCTGCTTCCTCCTCTCTCTCTCTGCCTGCCTCTCTGCCTACTTGTGATCTCTCTCTGTCAAATAAATAAATAAAATCTTTAAAAAAAAAATTAGGTAGGGTGCCTGGGTAGCTCAGTCAGTTGAGTGTCTGACTCTTGATTTCTGCTTGGGTCATGATCTTAGGATGATGGAATTGAGCCCTGTGTTGGGCTCTGTGCTCAACAGGGAGTCTGCTTCAGATTCTCTCTTTCCCTTTGCTCTTTTCATGTCCTTGCTCTCTTTTTCTCTCTCAAAATAAATGGATCTTAAAAAAAAAATAAAGGAAACCGTCAGAGAATTTTATAGTAGGGGAGTGACGTGATCTGATTTACATCCTTCCATTTAGAAGACAGGCTGTAGGGAGTATACTAGCTAGAATAGAGGCAGGAAGATGACAGAGGCCTTGGAGTGACCCAGGGGAAAGATCAGCAGCTGAAACAGAGTGGGGGTACCTTGGAGATGCAAGCTGTGGTAGGATTCAGGATTCTGGAGAAGACCTGACAGGGCTTCCTGATGAATTGGATATAGGATGTTAGGGAAAAAGAGGAAACACAGGGTTAAATGAGGTCATAAGGTGGGGGCCTAATCCAATAGAACTGCTGTCCTTCTAAGAAGAGGAAGAAACACCCAGAGCATGCACACAGAGGAAAAAAGTCTATGTGCAAACACAGCCAGAAGGTGGCCATCTACATGCCAGAGAGAAGCTCAAGGGAAACTAAACCTGCCAACACTTTGACCTTGGACTTCCAGCCTCCAGAACCGTGAGAAACTTCTGTTTTTTAAGCTCCCCAGTCTGTGGTATTTTGTGGTGGTGGCCCTAGGAGACGAATACAGCCTATTGTACTCATTACTGTGATTATGTAATTTAATGAAATATTACATAAAATAAAGAAATAATGCAAAAATATGTTTTTATGCAAAATTAGCTGGATGCTTTAGAAAGACGTTTTAGCAAGTTGCTAAAAAAGTTGCTGTTCCATTGTTATGGGCAAGGCAACTATAAAAGTTGGGAGAATTTGTAAAAGTAGGACAGTGACCTCACATCATCTTTAAATATCTTTCAGTTCTCACTGTACTTTAAAAAACCAAAACTAGAATTCACAGAAGATACAGTGTATGCCAAAGGTGAGCCAGAAATGCAGTCTTTGTCCTGCAGAAGATTGGCAAATGAATAGATACATATATGTTAGTTAGAATTATGTTAATGATACCCAGATTTAATTAGCACTTTAAATTTATAGATCAAGTTTAGCTCTCAATTATGTCAGATAAGACATTCACCTTCAACTATCCTTCACTTAAAACAGAAGAAAAGACATTGTATCAAAGTACATGAGAAGGTGAAATGAGATGGGATCCAGTACATGAGGGAGGTGTTCTCTTTGATGGAAGCAGGAGCACAACTTCCATTTTCATAGGCATATATGGAATGTATGTTGTAGGCAGGTTGGCAGAATTGAGAGTGGGAAAATGAGACTCTTTGACCATTTCTCCCTACCAAGTCTGAGGTAAAGTCATAAACAGAGATAGGAGAAAGGGTATAGGATTAGGAAAAAGAAAGTATGAAAAGCTATCTTGAGTGGAAAAACTAATTTTACTAGAGAGATTTATAGAATCGTCTTACAGTATTGAATGTCCATCTGAGATTCATGATTATCAATTTGAAGTGAGTCAAGTTAGTATGGTTATCTAATATCCTCTAGTAAAATGTATCTGTATATGAAACCATGTACCTTTAAAGTATAATTGAGTGTAATTATGGATGATGTTTTCCAGGCAAATATAATGGAAAGAGTGAGGTAAAAAAGTGTTATGGATTTTTAAGGAGATTATTTATGTGGTGCATCATTGGTTTGGGCTGGATAAAGAAAAGAGGACATAAAGATGTGATGTGATAGAGATAGAGATTGTAATTGGATAGAAAACTCAAACAGTTTCTGGTCATAAGAAATCTAGATAGTGACCATGTGAAAGGACATCTGAGGTGAGGTAGAGAAATAATCATTTGAGCTAGGGAACTAAGACACCAAAATGGTAGATGGGCCCTCATGTGGAGGCTAAAGCCTCCAGTCATGATATGGAAGTAGTGCTGAAGTTCAGGATGTAAAAGGACTAGCAGGATCAAGTCTGAATGTGAGAGCTCTACTGTCCTCGGCAGAGTGAGAGTGCCCCTTAGGACTGAGGACCAAAGCCAGAATGCAGAGGCAAGGGGAGGAAGAACTGAGGATAAATTTGTCCCCATGTGGACTAGCAGACTAGTGCTGTTTAATCATGCATATGTGTGCATGTGTATGTGCATACATGGGCACACAAAGGCACTCTCCACAGGTGGCAGATCACAACTGATAGATCTAAATAGTTCCTGGGGGAATGTGGGTCCACTCTAAAATCCCATTCCCAGAATGTCTGCCTCAAAAGGATGATGTAAACCTCTGAGATGGTGGTTCTAAGAATAGATGGGAACGCCATGTTTTGCTGCTGAAAGCAGAGCATTGGAAGGTTTCTGAGTCTGAGCCCAGTTTGTGGTCTTCATCTCCAAAGCCTTTCTTGGCCCTCAGCGTCTTCCCACAGTGCCAATTGGCATCTGTGTTAGGCCACATTCATAAAATGAGAAGAAACGTGATGCTCTGAAAGCAAATGTGGTCACTGACTGGGAGACCTCAACCAGAAAATTAGAGCCCATGGTAAAAGATCTTAGGTAAGCTAAGGGACAGGGCCTCCATGTTACATTTAGTGTGGAATGCTACCCAGAGCAAAGGACAACAATTCGGAGAGAAGTGTGTAATTATAAGTATACAATGAAAAATTTAAGTAGAAGCCTAGAGACTCTAGGCAAGTTGTCCACAGTTCACTTTGGAGAAACTGCCTAAGGTTCAATTATAACGATTTGGGTAATAGAGTTTGGTGTTATTAACAAGCTTGGCTCTTTTAGCAATTCTTTTTGAACTGTTAGATATCATCTTGTCAGTGAAGGTGCCAGTGATTGGGTAAAGTGAAGTATCAGGCCAGTTTTCGTAAGGAAAAATGACCCACAAGACTGTTATGTCTACTATATTCTAGAATGGGTGTTTGGGATGAACTTCTCCAGTATATGAATTGCTAATCACCTCTGTCTTTAGTATTATGAATTCTCAGGTTAGGTGACATGTAGACAAAACAACTGGTTATTTTCACATTTTACTCCACATCTGTGGCAATACACAGGGACAGGAAAAGTTCATCTACTTGGATGGATTGGAAATACAGTGTCAACATACAAGTTCCCAATGTTGCCTTCTCATCTATCAGAGGAGTGGTTGAGCTAGAAATTCTTTAAAATCCTACCCAGCCCCCAAATTCTAGGATTCTGATTCACTGCAATCCCATGGCCCAAATTTGCACGTTCTTGCAAATCAAAGGGAAGGGGAGAGACAACTTAATGAGTGTAAATTTAAGGAGAGAATGAAGAAGGCATTTGCGTTGCCTTAATGGAGTATGAATGGGGTCTTTGCAGAAGACAGATCCAATCCCATAGGGTTATTGTCATCAAATGAGATATTGTATATAGAGACTGAGGCTTAGAAAGAATACGTGACTTTTGTTGATAACGAGCTGGAATCGACTGCAAATTCACGTTGTTTCCTTGGGGTCAAGGCAGAATTCACTCTAGTGAGTTTAAAAAAGTAATTTATTTAGCACTTCTAGCTAACATACAGGCATGGACATGACACAGATGGGGGAAAGTCTTGACTTAATCTCTGACGGCTGCAGTTGACTCCCCACTGTTCAGTGCATGGGCCCTACCTAGAGCCCCTTCCTCTGCTGTCCCTGGAAGCTGGCCTTCACTGTTACACCAGAAGGAATTTCTCTGTGCCTGTGTCTTTGTGTCCCTAGCATCCAATCCAAGTCATCTATAGGAGCATCTGATTGGTGACGACTTGTCACTTGCCTGTGGTCCAACTGCAGGAGAGATTTTGAAAGTGAATATCCAGTCCCTTGTCTTGGAGAGGTACAGACTCAGGTGGGCAATTATTCAAACACAGGGAGAACATTCAAAGGGTGCTGGAATCCCCCAAATAAAACAGATTCCACCTCTATATAGTACTTTGCATTGGTAAAGCTGACAGATTACAACTAATTTTTGTATTACTTTCATTTGGTTCTTTGGAAAAGGGTAATAGTGAGAAAGACAGACAGTAGCCTCCATTGTTCCAGAAGGAGAAACCCATTTTTTTACACATATTTTTTTAAAGGTTTTTATTTACTTATTTGACAGACAGAGATCACAAGTAGTCAGAGAGGCAGGCACAGGTGGGGGGGGGTGTGGGAGGGGGAAGCAGGGTCCCTGCTGAGCAGAGAGCCTTTGGGCTCCATCCCAGGACTATTAGATCATGAGCTGGGCTGAATGCAGAAGCTTTCAAAAGCCACTGAGCCACCCAGGTGTCCCAGGACAAACCCATTTTTTTAAGTGTGGAAAGTTTACAAAGGTTAAGAACTAGAGGTAAAAATCTCCAGCTAATGAAGGCAGAGTCACTTAAAATAAGCTTCTCGGTCAAAAGTCCTTGATTTATCATCATCAGTTCTCTCACTTACAAAGAACTTCTGGGTCAAAGGTCCTTGATTTATTGTCACTGATACTCTCTTTACTTAGATTGATATTAGCTATTGATTATTTACAAAGATTATTTGCACAGATATTATTTACAAAGAGTATATACAAAGATTATTTAGGGTGCTATTTGCTATTGATTATAAAATGATTACTTATAATTGACTATTAATTATTTAAACACTCTCTAAAACTATATATTATTATTATATGAAATTTTTAAATTGCAGAAAAATTTAGAAGTGAAACAAAAATTCACCTGAATTCTCACCACTCCGATATAACCACTGTTAGTACACATTTTTAATCATAAAAATTGGGATCTAACTATATGCAGTGTTTCAGTTCTTGTTCTTACTCTTAAAATTATACCAGGGACTTTTTTTTTCCATGTCATTGAAACTCTTCCAAAAACAATTTAAATGACCATATAATAATTTCATCACACATCAAACATAGGTTACTGAAGTGTATGTTAGTTGTTGGGCATTTGTCTTTGAAGTTTTTCTATTAAAAATAATTGTGATAAATATCATTTTTATGTAAATTATACATCATATACATAAATCGATATGATATATTTTATATAACATGTGTTTATATATACATATATACGTGTATATATAAAATCATTGATTACTGCCTTAAGTTGGAATGTTAGAAATGCAATTCCTAGGGCAGGTCACACTCTACAAACTGATTTGATGTGTGTAAGTGCAATTGTTTCTCTGAAACTTCAGCCATACTAGGTCACCTTGATTTTTAGTCCTTACAGAGGACTTGCTTTTGTTTGCTTGTTTTTGTTTATTTTTGTTTGAGTATTTTTGTTTAAGTTTTTTCTTTTTTTTTTTTTAAAGATTTTATTTATTTGTCTGACAGAGATCACAAGTAGGCAGAGAGGCAGGCAGAGAGAGAGGAGGAAGCAGGCTCAGAGCAGAGAGCCTGATGTGGGGCTCCATGATCCAGGACCCTAGGATCATGACCTGAGCTGAAGGCAGAGGCTTTAACCCACTGAGCCACCCAGGTGCCCCTTTAAGTTTTTTCTTTACCTAGGTAATTACCAATATTTGCTGAGATTTAGCTAGACATAGACTCCATATCATTATTAAAGGGTTGTAGTTAGAAGCATTGGCTCTGGAACCAGACCTCCTGGCATCTGGCCCTGGCTTTGCTCTTTGCTTCTTTGACCATGGGCAAAGTTAGTTAACCTGTGAATCAGTTGACTTCTCTGTAAAGTGGAGACCATAATTCTGCATAGTCGTGCGTATATGAACTTCAATATGAATAAAATGTTTAGACAAATTCCTGACAGCAGATGCTCAAGAAACCTTTCTGATTACCATTATTCACTATTTTCTATGATGCCATTCCATTTTTTCTCTCATCTCTGGAAGTTTTCCTTTACCCCCAATTATTTTTTCCTCTGATTCATATGCTGGAGTTATTCTAGCTGGCTCCCTGATAATCCCTGCAATTCTCAGGCATCTCTGTTCTTTCTTTCTTTACCCCGTGCACCACCTTCTTTTTTCATCCTTTAATCTTTTTATATATTTCCCTGCATCCTCAGAGAGCATTCCTAAGTGCATCCTTCACATTACTGATTCAACTTTCCATCCTGACAAGCCTGATTTCACTACCTCTAGTGAAGATTTTGATGATCTTACTACACTTTTGGTGTCCTTGCAGTTCTTAATTGTATTATACAGCTGTCTTTTCATCTCCACTCATTCTCCTGGTAACTTTCTGCTGCTACTCGTTTAGATCATGTCTTCTAATATCCTATTAATGAAGTTGCATGATATTCAAAAATTTTCTTTGGAGTTCCTTAGAAATAGTTTTTAGACATCTGTTCTTCTCAAACATCAGGGTGGCTTTTACTTTCCATTGTTTTGAAGTATTTTTTAAAAGATATTTATTTATTTTTTTGAGAGAGAGAGAAGCAGGGGTGGGACTGAGGGAGGGGGGAGGAGAGAGAATCTAAAGCAGGCTCCCCACTGAGCCACCCAGGCACCTCTGCAGTATTTTTGCATAGAACCCTGGGTCTGTTTCAGGTCCTCTTTATTCATTCTCAATCAAGAGGAGATCTTTTGGAACATGGCATTTGTTTGTAGGAAGATTGCATGGATTTCCCTTGTCTTTACCATTATTCCCTCGGTTACTGATGAAACTCTATTCTAAATTCTTCTAACTTGCAGCTCAGTTTGAAGTATCAAATAGCCAAACATTTAGTGTGACTCTGTTATCTGGGGATAACATTTTCTCCCACATATGTTGTCTGGTCCTTGATAGTCTAACCCAATGCACTACTTAAAACCACAATTGTTAGCATACATTATTCTTAGGGTTTTTCTATCTTTATAGGAATGATATCTCAGGATGCAATGTAACAAAACCAGTTCCAACCATTCCATTCTTGCCAGTTATTTTATGGAAGTTGTTTGCAAATGGATATAGAAACATGGGAGAAAGGAGGATCTTCAAATGTAGCCATGCATCAAAGGGTGACCAGCTTTCCATCTAGTAGAGATTCCAGGTCTTTAAACTAGGTCTTTTGACAGTGGTAGAAGGATAATTCTTTGTACTGTCTTTCTATAATTGAAAAGTCTGCTTTAAGAGGTAAGGTATGGATACAGTTTTTCCTAACTGAGTTTCCTAAGCCACCTCCCTTGATCTTAGGTATTGTGGAAAATCATCCTTGAGTCTAGCCATGGCCTTCCTTTCAGTATTAGTTATTAATGTGGCTAGTCTTCTTTTCTTTTTTTTTTTTTTCCCCTGTCTTCTTAGGTATCATAGTAGGGAATCAGGATAAGTTGCATCAAGAGTTGCTGGCTATATATACTTTTTATAAGTGGAGTTCTTGCCTTTTTATCTTTAAAATGTTCAGTGTAGGGACACCTGGGTGGCTCAGTGGGTTAAAGCCTCTGCCTTTGGCACAGGTCATGATCCCAGGGTCCTGGGATCAAGCCCAGCATCAGGCTCTCTGCTCAGCAGGGAGCCTGCTTCACTCTCTCTCTCTCTGCCTGCCTCTCTACCTACTTGTGATCTCTGCCTGTAAAATAAATAAATAAATAAATAAATAAAATCTTTGAAAAAAATGTTCAGTGTAGGGAGAGGGGGGTGGGGTTATGGACACTGCGGGGGATATGTGCTATGGTGAGTGCTGTGAAGTGTGTAAACATGGTGATTCACAGACCTGTACCCCTGGAGCTAATAATACATTCTATATCTATAAAAAAATTAAATATTAAAATAATAAAATCCATATTGGAACGAAATAAAATAAATTAGTAAATAAATAAAATGTTCAGTTCAATATTTTTCCTAAATAACAAGCATCTTGTGCAGCAGTATCCCCTCACTCTTGGTTTTACCTCTTTGCTACTATGTGGTCACATTTAGCTCTGTCTCCTATTTGTCTCTTTGTGTGTCATCTCTTTGCCTTCAGGGTGTGAGTTCCTTCAGGGCAACAACTTTGCCTGGGTCATCAGTATTTCTGCCCACCTGCATTGCAGAAAATGGTGCTCTGAAAATCTATGGTGAGCAATGACAGGGGAACCCAGGGAGGCTCTTCATGGATGCAGCTAAAGAAAAGATTGGGTGTCAACTCCCCTAGGGTCATGCTAAAGGCATTTAAAAGCCATTCAGTCTAACATAATAGCAAAAATATGTATTATGCTCCTATTACATTCAAGGTATTTGGGGTTCCAGAATGACTGCACCTTGCCTGCTACCCTCTCCAGTCATGCATGAGTAGCTCTAATGGAGGGCAGACCATGGCCATGCTTTTATGGAGATTCAAATAAAGCATAGAACTCAAATGAACTGGATTATTCCCCTTGCTCACTCAACAAACACACATTCAGGACCAGTTCCAAGGCAATGTAGTAAGCACAAGAAATTCTCCTAATTCTGAAAAGCAGACCATGTCAGCAAGAGCCAAAAGACTGTACTTGGTTTGCTTAAATAATGGAGAGGAGCACCCACATTCTTTTTGTAGCTACCCATTGTTGGGAAACCTTTGTCCTGGTTCCTTAACCCACAATTAGGCACACAACTACAGTTCTGTAGTGAGGTGTTGGCTTTAGTGTATCTATTGTCTAGGCTGTTCTTATCTGCTTTGTACTCAGTTAAGAAAATGCCTTTTCTTTTCTGGGAGACAGTGTTGTTCACTACAGGAGCAACTCAGGTGCCACTCAGAGCATCTCTATTTGTATGTTACTAAATTTGTATGTTACAAATACTAAATTTGTATGTGCTTTAATAAGCAGTTCTTAGTTTTAACTGACCTTCATTGCTGGAAACAGCTTTACCTATTATACCAATGCCGTAATTTGCTGTATTTAACACTTAGCTGGCTGACTGTATTTATTTCTTTTAAAAGGTTAATTAATATCTAATTAGAAGGTTAATTAATATATAATTAAAAGATAAAGGATTTTTCAAGAGGCCTAAATCTAGTTAATGATATAAGAAGAAGGAGTTGAGGTAACAATATTAGGGAACGAGGCATATGAATAATATAGTAGTTTTTAAACATCCTGCATGTTTATAAAGGAAGCAGGAAGTGGTGTGTTGCCCATTTTAAAGATCAGTAAACAAAGATATAGAGCAGGAAAAGGTACAGGTTGTGAGTGAGTCAGTAAGTTAGAGAAATAAGACATTTCTAGGACACAGACAACTGTGCTGTCTGTTACAGGTACCACACATTCCTTGAAAGGCAAGGATACACAGTATTCTAATAGTTATAATAGACACCAACTTGATTCACTTCTTAGGCTAGCCAACCACTGTACTTTCCATACATTATACCCTTTAATTCATGCAGTAGTGCTGTAATGTAGGCATTATTTCCATGGGAGTGATGACCAAATGAAACCTTAAAGATAATTGCCCAAGCTAACATACCCAGTTTGTGGTGGGATTGGGATTTGAATCCAGTTTTGTCTGACTTCAGAGCCCCTGTGCAGTCTAACCACCGTGTGGTGCCATCTTGAGACTATCAACTCTCTACCCTTCATTTTACTTCCGCCAAATCTGTGTCCTAGAAAAGTTGTTGCACAGCACATTGGCGATCTCACAAAGTATTGGTGAGAGAGGTGGAAATAAAACTGCAAATGTGCTGCCCTCCAGACTGTGCTGTTGGTGGAGAATAAACATGATCATTCTCTGTGGTAGGTGGGTGCTCCAGTCAGCACCGTTTCACTGACAGGAGTATGGGGTATCTAGCATTTTTACAGAAGGATTGTGGGATGTCTCTATCTTGGAAAGTTACTTTCAAACTTTGTCAGCTGTTTGAAATGGAAAGATATTGGTAGTTTACAAAGTGTGACCTGCTAATTTTTTGATACTGAGTCTGATATAAGAAATTTCTGAATACCAGTGGGATTACATCCATCTATCTTCAGATGAACATACACATGCCTAAGAACTCTCTGTAGTGAAGGGCTTCGGATTTGGGGACAGAAGACTGGGGTTGGAATCCATTTTCCTTTTTTGTCTGGTGAGCTTGGTTATATGATTAAACCTCACTAGTTTTGTTTTTTCACTGTAGCATAGATATAGAATTTACAGATCACTGCCTTATGAAATAGTTAAACAAAGGCAGATGAAGAGCAATTTGCAAATGGGAAAGGATATACAAATGTTAGTTTCTGTTCTTAGTAAGTAACATTTTTCCTAATTAAAAAAAATCATTCTTGTTTTAACTGTGTTTTTTCTACTTGTAGTATTTATTCATTCATTCATATATACATATACAATTTATTAAGCCATCTACCATCCCTCACAGTGTTTATGTAGGAATCTATCAAAATTAGGAGGCACACTCTAACTACCTGTTTGACATCTATTGGAGATCTCAACTAAACATATCTAAAACTGAACCCCCTATCCCTGCCCTAAACCTGCCCCCACCTCCCAACTTCACTTTTCCCCTCCTCGCTTGATAGCAACCCTATCCTTCCAAGTGTCCAGAATAAAACTTTTAGAATGAAATTTGACTTCATCTCTCATATCCCACATCTCCGGCTTTTCAGAGAGTCTTCTTAGATGTCTTCAAAATATGTTGAGAGTTAGAATGCATCTTTCTACATCCACTGCTGCTACCCTGGTCTAAGCCCCTGTAGTGGGTTGAGTTGTGTCTCCCAGAAGGATACACTTAAATCCTAACCCTTGTACCTATAAATGTGACCTTATTGGGATAAGGTCTTTGCAGACATCACTAAGTTAGGATGAAGGCACGCTGGATAGATTGGGCCCTAAATCTCATAACTGGTGTCTTTGTAAGAGAAAGGAGGGGGAGATATGGAGACAGTAACAAAGACACAGGGAGGAGAAAGCTGTGTAATGGTGGGGACAGTGAAATGGAGTGATGTGTGGAGCCACCAGAAGCTGGAAGAGGCAAGGAAGGATTCTTCCTTGCAGCCTTGAGAGGGAGCATGTCTCTGACAATACCTTCATTTCAGACTTAGAGTCTACAGAACTGTGAGAGGATAAATTTTTGCTGTTTTAAGCCACAAAGCTTGTAGTAAATTGTAATGGCAACCCCAGGAAGTTAATACAGCCCCTCTCATGCTTCCATGAATGCAGTAGCATACCTCACTAGACTCTGTGTCCACCTGTATTCTTACATATATTCTCAACACAGCAGCTAGATGATCCTTTCCAAAGCCTAAGTAAGATTATGTACCTGTTCAAAACCCTCCAATGGTTTCTTAGAGCAAAACCCACAGTTCTTGCAGTGGTCTTAGAGATTCAAAGCATCTGCTATTTCCTTCTGGTCCCCCTCTTTCACTCTGTTCCAACCACCTGGCTTCCTGCCTCCGTGTTTCAAACACCCAGCTGCTTTGCCTCAGGTCATTTGTACTTGCTTTTCCTTTGGTCTGGAGGTGGTAATCGAATATTTAACCTCATGCCTCAGGCATGGAGCAGTTAGGAAGAATGCTGAAGCCTCTTTGCTCAAAGAGGAGTCCATCCCTTAATTGTCTACTGCCTGGGGTGATGGTTATACCAAACAATACAGACATTTCATTATTTTAGCATCATGTTTGGCCTTACAAATCCTCTTGATTGAACATCAGCTTTGGCTCTACCATATTTTCTCCTTTTCTGGAAGCCCAAAGAGTTTAAACTCTTCAGATATTTGTTCTAATGCTACCTTTTCAGTGGGTCCCACTCCAAGCACCTCATTTTAAATTGTACTCTTATACTCCTCCACTTTCTGTTCCTCCATGGAACTTATTAACAATCCACACACACACACACACACACACACACACACACACACACACCACTCCTTATTTATCTTATTTATTGTCTGTTTTGTGCGGTAGAATGTAAGCTGCATGGAGACATGGTTTCTTCTGTTTTGTTTGCTCTGCTTTCCTTTGATTTTATTCTTTTTTATCCCCTGCTATGTTCCCAGCATCTAGAACAGTGTGCCTGGCACATTGTAGATAGGCGGTGAGCATTTTTAAACACCTGAATAAATGCTTTCAAATAGCTTATAGTGTGGCTGTATGTGCATCTGTGAAAACATTCAGGTTCTGGAGCAGCCTGTATGTATAAGAGCTACTGTTTTCAGTACTCTCATCTGTAATGTTGGAGCCCAAACCATGAGAAGATGTCCCCTAGACCTCCTCTCCCATCTCTCCCGACTCCAGAGAGCTAGTTGAGCGTGGTGGCCCCAGGATGCGCCCTCTCTAGCAGTTTTCTTCATTTTTATAATTGTGATGAAAATGGCTTTTGGGACACAATCCCAGCATCCTCCTTCATGGCAAAATAGTTTTATTTCTATTTTGTCAGGTAAAGTATCATTAACAATTTGCCTTGTTTTGACAGCATGGGGCTATAATTAGTTTCTGCAGGAAAATGCACCAATTAACTTGAATGAATCTAAATGGAGACTGGAGGAAGCTGACTGAGAACATGTAAAAAGAGTTTCATTGACATTAAAAAGAAATCCACCTGCTTGTGGATTAAGAAAGCTGTGTGATAGTTTAGATACATCTTTTTTTAAGGAACAGTGTCCCCTCCCTGTGTCAGCTCCCCAGCATGTTTTCATTACGGCCCATCCCACCTGTGATCCCTCCCTTCTATGAAATCCCTTCATATTTCTATTACCACTCCTAGCACTCAGAAATAAGTGTTAGTCTTTTGTTATCTTTGGTATGTTATCTAGATATGTTAAACAGAATTTGGAATTCTGTGCAGTAGATGAAAGATAGATGGAGAGATAGGGAGATAAGGAGATATATAGAGAGACAGGGAGATAGAGATCTCTAGGATAAGTTTAAATGAAAAGATTGTTTTGAAGAGAAATGTATTTGGTACCTTTTGTGCTATACAAGTGGGAAAATGTAGATAAATATTTCTATTTGCTTATACTTGGATAAAGTAGCACTTGGATAAAGTAGCACTGGAATAGTAACAAGAAACTATTAATGACATGGTTATTTGTATGGGAGAGAGCAGAGAGAATATGGATGGTATAAGAATGGGGTTCTCCGTGTATAGTTTTTTTTAAGATTTTATTTATCTGACAGAGAGAGACAGAGAGCAGAAGCAGGGGGAGCAGGAGAAGGAGAAGCAGGTTCCCTATTGAGCAGGGAGTTAGATGCAGGGCTTTGTCCCAGGACCCTGGGATCATGATCTGAGTCAAAGACAGATGCTCAACCTACTGAACCAACCAGGCACCCCTCTGTATACTTTTTTATATCATTTTGATGTCTGGAGAAGAGATGTATGTCACCTACTCAGTGTTTTGGCTGCTGTTTTATGAATGACCATTATGCTATACATATGCACAATGTAACACAATGCTGGTGAGGCCAAGTATTCACTAAGGGAGGTTGATTGCATGTGGAACAGTAGGGCAGTTGTGTTAGTATGTCAGACCCAGCCTGGCTGCTGTATGTTCACATGAGCATGCTTCGACAAAAGATGAAATTGTGTTTGTTGAGATGATCTTTTCTCAGCTTCCTCTCATGCTGAACCTTCCTATCACTTCAGTTCTGTAGAATTACAGAAAAGCTAAAATGTTATGTTACATTCTTCCTCCTATAATAAGAGTTAGCAGTATACAGTGCTTCGCAGTTTAAAGGCCTTTTGTAAAAATGTTCTTTTGGACAGTTACATGTGAAGCCCATACTTTTGTTCCCATAGTCTAAGCAGTGGGGTGTCTTGGGTGATCTGGAAAAAAACTATTATTCCTTTCTCAGCCTTAGAGGAAATGTGCAACAAAGCAGAACTGGTTAAATGATGGATTCTGAATCAGAAAGACCCTGATTAGAATCCCAGATTCACCACATGTTTACTGTGTGAGTTTGAATAGGTTACTTACATTTTCTGAATGTTTGTATACTCATCTATAAATTAGGCATAATGATTCCTACCTACTACGATTGTTGTGAGAGGTAAGAGAAGTTGAATATATAGCATTATCTCTCATTTGTGTGAGTACCCAATAAATTTTAGAATGACTTGTTATTATTCTTATTATGTATTTATTTCCATTGCATCTGGAAGGTTTATCTCCCGTTGCCACCCCAAATATCTCCTGCCCCTTGGCACAATGGTTGTAAAGGCATTAAAGATACATTACTTTGGGTTAAGTATATGCTCTTCCTATGTGTTCTCATTAACAATGCAAATTTACTTAATTTAGCTTAACTTTGATAGCTTTTCCAGGATGAGTAACTAAGAGCAGGTAACAAGTGGAATGGAAACTGGAGTAGTCAGGAAGAATAATTTCAGAGCATGAACTTCTCCCCAGAAATAACAGATAAGGAAGCAGAGCTGTAGGAGTGAAGGGAATCTTCACAGTCAGGAAATCAGACATATGGGAAGCGCTGGGAAGCAGCAATGAAAGTTAAGAAGAGAGCAGAAATGGGGTGGAGGGTCTGAGAGAGTCCTACTCTCCACACCTATCCGGCTACTTCATAGGCACTATAATGTGAGTTTGTCAACCCAGACCCTTGGCATGTACATCTGCCTGTTGGGAGTATATTGTGAGCTTGGAGGCTTGTCCATGGATGTTAGTGGGTGTTACAGTGAGACTGTGTAAATTATATTCAGGCTTGGAGCATCAATACGATGTAGCAGATTAGTTCATTTGCTTTGATAGCTTAGATTAGAGCAAAATGAGCTTAAAAGCAGAAATAGGTATTGAAAACTGATATCCTAATTCAGGAGTGAAGTAAGGAGGCCAGGTAGAGGATGTATTTGCCTTTTTGTTGAGGGTTATGCACATCTGGGACCATGTTTCTGCATGGCCACCAATTCTGCATCCCAGTACTGATTCATTTTTGTCACCATCTTAACAATTTCCTCATAATAGCTTGATCTAGAAATCATTTCATTTTGGTATTTAGGATGGATGACTATATCCCCTGCTTTCCACAGTTAGTTCAGTTATTAGACAAGCAGATGTCTCCCTTCCTGAGCCAGCAGGTGTCAGTATTGATCAATTGGAAACAAATATGGTAGCCTCTCCGTGGTAGGTGTAGACCCTCCTATGATTAGGATAAAAGTGAGTTTGGCACTGAAAGTTAAAGAGCGACTGCTTCTGATCTACTGGCTTCCTGATTAACAGCTGAGTTCTCAAAAGAATACATGTTTCGTCAACACTGATTATCTGTGAGTCAGAGCAAGGAGGTCTTCATGGAGAATGGTCCTGATGGTTCCACTTTTTGTTCCAGTGTTCAGAGAGTTATGTTATACCCTTATTTCTATATTCTTTCTTTCGCTTTATATCTAAGGGCAGCCAATTCCTCATAAGCCACTAAATGCATCTTGTGTGGTAGATTTGAGCTCCAGAATGGCTTCCCTTCTTCAGTTCATTTCTTAGATATTAAACTTGATTTGAGAGAAGTCAATGCCAGAAATAATCAACTGAGTAAATCGTGTAGTGCACTTCAAAATCAAAATGTAAACTTGGGGAGAGATGTTTTTGACTACGTATCATCCAATACACTGCTATCTTCTCCAACACGAAACTCAACATAACACAGTTTGGTAAATGTGTCCATGTGTATCCTTTTTCTCCACAAATATATATATATATATTTTGACTTATTATTTTCAAACTCTGGGCTTCGTCTTGAAGCCTACTCCAACCTCCTTCTCCTCTAGAGAATTAATTATCTCATATAAGATTCCTTCATCCTTAATATTTAATTTTCTCTCAATATTTCTCTTGTTTTAGTTTGTTATATGTGTATTTTTATACTGTTGGACTGCGACTTCTAGATTTTTTAAGAAAAACATAGATGTCAGATATTATCCACTCAGACCTTCTTCATTTCACATGTGCATTATGACAATAGCTAGCATTAGTTGATTAACTTTTGTAATCGAAACATGTAATGTCTTGCATAGAAGAGGTACTCAATAAATATTTGAATCACGAGCATTTCAGTTACATTAAAAAAAAAAATCCCCTTCTCTACCTGCTTAGTGGTATGCTCATAGTCTGCTAGGGGATATAAAACGCCTTGTAGTAAGTCCTGTAGGTACGGTACACGTAAAGTTCATCGGAAATTCAGAAAGAAAATGGCTCTAGTGGCTGGTCATAGATAGTTTGAGGAAAAAGTGGTTTATAATCTAGAAATATATATGTGGGAAAGAGTGGAGAAAAGAGGGAGATAAAGATATTTGGGATGAAGCAGATAGCAGATAATGATATTTGTCATAGAGAAAAGGAAGCCCAAATGTATTGTGTGTGTTGTTCAGTTAAATGGAAACTTGACTAAATTAACACAAGCATGAAATATGACAAGAAAAATAATTTAAGTCCTGAACACATTACATTTTATGAGGACAGTAGATAATTATTGAGTTTGGACCCGGAAAATCACATCTAGAGAACTGGGTATATGATATTCCATGTTTTAAGAAAGTACAATGTTATAATTTAATATTTTTAATTGCACTATATTGTCACTTTTGAAATTCTTCTGGTGCTTCTAGTAACTTAAACCCCCTTGAATAATCTTTGATAATCACCTAGGAAAGTGAAAAATTTATAAATCTATGTATTCCCAAAATTTGGGCAACAAGAATTTCAGACAGAAGGAAGAACATGTGTAAAAACCTTACAGATGCTTGAGAAACAGATTTTAAAAAAGAAGCTATTGATAGGAATTGAAGACTTATACTTGGAAATGGGAAAGAAGCAGGAAGTACAGTAGTGCCTTCCTAACAGGGACTAGCTGTTTGGCCAGGGGGCCAGCACCTGCAGTTTTGGAAGGGAGTATCTGGTTATCTGGGCTCTGATCACCTCTCAGTCTCTTGGCTGAGCCAGAGTAATGAGAGGAAAAATCCACAAGAGAGGGCTTACAGGGCCTCTTGGGAGCTGCTTCTGTTGGTGACAAGCTGTACATTTACCATTTCACCACAACAATGCCCAGTGGGGAAAATTAAAAACTCTGGTAGAAGCTAAAGCATTGTGAGGAAGAGGGAAGAGCTGCTGAATTCCCTGAAAAGAACAAATACCCACTTCAAGGTTGATGCTTTCAGCAACAAGAAAATACCTAGTGGAAAGTGGCTAGTAGAGAGGAGTGGAGTTGAATGTTTTTTGGTTTGTTTTCTTTCTTTCTTTCTCTCTTTATTTCTTTCTTTCTTTTTTTTTTTTTTGAAAGACGCTATTACTCAAGAGCCACATAAGAACATTCTTGACTCCCCTGCTTGTCAGTACTCTCTCAGTACCAGTGTTTTCACATTTCCAGTGAAGAGACATAAAATATGTGTTCTGAACTCATAGACATTTGAAGAGTGAAGATAGAAAATTTGAAGAACAGAGAGGCGTTGAATAACTGGAGTTCAGAGGCAATTCATAAACAGTGACAATAGTGTAAGAATATTATAAAATCATAAACCTTGGGTAGATTGTGGGGAATGCCTGTCCAGAAAAGAGCCAGATGATGTGCCACAAAACACAAGAGAACTTGACCATGTCTGCTGTTTTCTATTGCACTGCTCACGTGTGGAAAGGGCAGGATTTATAGATGTGGCAAAAACTCAATATCTGTTCCCAAGGAGGATGTGGAGGAGTAGAGAGGTACATCAGTTGGTTGTTATAATGCATTGTGATCATTGCAGTAGTATGTGTACAGTGTATGATGTAGCATGAAAGAAGCAACAAGTAACTCTTATAGGGAGAGGATGGTCATAGGTCAGGATGAATGATTATTTATCAGGGTGAATGGCTGATGGGGGAAGACCATTTTAACAGAGGGGAAAAAACCCAGGCATATGGTGTTAGGGGTATATTCCATAAACATAACACAGTGAATTCAGAGGACTATTAAGATAGCGGGCTGGGACCCTGGCACAGAAGGGAAAAGACATCCATTGCTACATGTCAGAGTAATCCCTCTGGTGGAAGTAGGAAGAAGGGACTACTGAATTCCACATATTCCTTATTAACAGATATCTTCTCAGTTGGCCATGATTGTGTCACACACCCACTGCCAAACCAGTCACTTGCAAGGGGAATGAAAAGTCTGTTATTGGCTTAAAATAACCAAAATTCACAGGGTCTCCTCTGAAGCACATGGTCACTTACCACTTGAAGTAAGATAGAATTTTTTTAGCAAGAAAGAAGGCCAGAAACAGTTGTTGGACAGGGAAATGTCATCTGCTCCAGAAGTCAGATAGACCTCAGTGACCAAGTGCCTATTAGGGATGAGGAGTGAGAGGCCACTCCTAGTCTGTGGTTTAGACCTCTCAAGTCTAATAATAAGCTCTGTAGACATTGTTCAGTAGGCTTACATTCATAAAAGGGACTGTATCAGAGTGCATTCATCTAGTCTTAAGGGGTAAAGAAAGGCCTTGAAATGTGAGTTTATCTTAACCGCTCTATGGAGTCAGGTCTGTTTTGAATGAAAGCTGAATATTCACTAAATTGTTGCCCCAAATTGAGCACATTTGGAAACAATATGTGCATATCCAATGGTTTGATCTCATTTGTCAATAAGGTAAACATAACTATGAATGCCAGCATTAATACAAAATAAAGTATTCTGCTTGGAAAGAAATTCTTTCTAAGGCAGAACAAATTTGAATTTTCTTCTATAGAAGGTCCCTCAATAAATGTTCCACATGTAATTTCTTCCTTATAGACTCACTAAAAAGTCTTAAGCTTGAGAGTTTATTTACCATGACCATGGATCCAGAGTTCTATTTCCAAAGCAGTCAATCTTACATTCTCATCAGAGCCACTGAAAAAATGAGCTGCAATAAGGTGTATTAGGTCTCTCCCTACAGTGGGAGGCCTGTCTATTTCTAGAAATACGTTGCTATGTTACAAATGCACTATCCTCATACTATAGGCAGGAAGACAGTGGTTTGAAATTAGCCTATACAAAGCCAATAATGGGAAATATTAAATCTGAGCATTCTAAAAGCATCAGTCCCCGTTCACAGTTTTCTTCTCTCCCTTTTCAAATAAATATAATTTTTCTCCCTTTATACTTTTTTCCTTTCCTTTTTTTTTCCAGAGGAAACAAACTCAATGTTCCTAAATAATTTGACACTAGAGAACCTAGATGATAGATTAAATTTCAGTTCATAAGCCATCTTCTCCTCTGAATTTTCTACCTCATGTCAGATAAAAATAAATATAAATAAAGATTATCTCCAGCAACATGTTAATTTCATTGCATGGTGCAAGTAGTACAAGGGACATTCTGAATATTAATTCATGTTGGAGACAAATTCCACTTAGAGTAAACAGCATAGAGATATGTGACAATAATTTACAGCTAGGGTGTTAAACCTTTGAGCCCTGTAGGTTAAGATTTCTCAGTGACAGCCTTCAGCACAAGGGATGTGTTTCTGAAGTAGAAGAAAAAGAGACTGGACTCTGCTATATGTCTGACATAGAAAAAAGTTATAATTTTATAATTTTTCAAACTACATCGCATTATAATCTGCTTTGTCAAGTGTCAGGTAATCTTCCCAAATATATTCAATGTGGCATTTCTATTTATAGGCATAAAGGTACTTTCATCCTTCAGCAGACATTTTCTAGCTACCTGCTGTGCAATTTTTATCCCAACAGCATATAGCCCCATATCTATGGCAACAGCCTCTGTTTGTCTTCCTGGTCACCTTTTGTCAGTCATCCTGGATCCATGCTGTACGTCATTATTATAGGCCAGTATTGATCATATCACTCAGATGCTTTGTCCCTTAGTGATGCCTGTCACTTGCCAGACAAAATTGATGCTCTTCAGCCTTACATTTATGGTCCTCTGATGTGGAGCCCCAGTCTAACTCTCTGCTCTATATCCTGTGTTATTTTTCTTTTATCATTTGCATCAGTGCTATCACTTGAAGAAGGGATTAATTAACCAACCCAAATGTCTGCTTCTTTGAGGATAACTTATAAATAGGAGATCCCGTTTCTTCTTTAGTTACATGTGTAGTCTTCCAAGCTCAGTGTATGTTCTTCCTTCTGCAAGGAGGAAATTCTCATCTTGCTCTGCCTCAAATCTAAGTTTAAAGACTTACAGAATCTCAGCTCTTAGATATAGCATTTCCTATGTCTTATTTCCCTAATATTAGCTTATAGAAGCTCCTTATTCATGAGTTTCTTACTCATGTTCATCTTTATGTAACATATATGGACTTTGAGCAGAGAAGAACACTGAAGTCTCACTGTGTCTTGAAGGTAAAAATGGTTCCATGTCACTCTTCTGTTCATTTGGTAACTGACAGAAACTGTAGAATTCCAAGAGATATGCATGCATATACCAAGCTCACTGACCTCACTGACCACTTTTAGATGCAGAGGCTCATGTAGACCTGGGTTAAACCTGGGTCTACCAATACTGCTTATAAGATCTTAGACAAGGTTTTTTGTTTTTTGTTTTGTTTTAAGATTTATTTATTTGAGAGAGCGTGTGTGTGCTCACTAGCTGGGGGAGGTGCAGAAGGAGAGAGAGAGAGAGAGAGAGAGAGTGACACAGGACTCAATCCCATAACCCCGAGATCGTGACCTGAGCTGAAATCCAGAGTTGGACTCTCAACTGACAGAGCCACACAGGCACCCCTTGGACAAGTTTTTTTAAAAATTTTTTTTATATTTTTATACATTATCAACCTCAGCTTTCTCACAGAGTACTGGGCATTGAAACTATATGGTTGTTATAAAATGGTGATGCAATTGATGAACACAGGCCAACTAAAACATTTAAAGGATATAAACTCTATTTATGGAAAAAGAAATAGAACATTATTTACTGACAGGAGACAGTAGGCTTCCAGTTGGATATGTTGATTTCTCAGGTCTTCAAATCTCCATAGGTCATAAAGATTGCCAAAGATTCTACCCCCCAAGTGAGAAGGTTTTGGAAAGAATGAGCTTCCTCTTATCATTTTCATAAGAATTTATGTATCTTCTCACTTGATTCTTCTACCCTGGTTGTATATCTGCCTGCCCACTAGTATACATCATGAGCGCTAAACAACATCAAGACATTCTAAAGTGTTTATTGTGATATTAGGTGGGTCATTTTCCCTTGGATATTCTTGAGTTCTCTTCCTCTTCTAATATTGCCTATTTAATTTGGTAGATGAAAGGACTAGGTGAGATAATAAATATAAAAACACAAATGTGTCAGGCACAGACTAAGTGTGGCTAAGTGGACCTACGTGGCTCAGTCAGTTAAGCATCTGACTCTTGGTTTCAGCTCAGATCATGATCTCAGGGGTTGAGCCCTGTGTTGAGCTCTATGCTCAGCTCTGTGCTCAGCCCAGAGTTTGATTCAGATTCTCTGTCTCCCTCTTCCTCTGCCTGCCCCATCCCACTCCCACACTTTCTATAAATAAATAAATAAATAAAATAAAACAAAATAAAAATAAAGTAATAACAAAAAGAATCTTAGCTGGAATTATTATTTTAGCTTTTGCACATTATTTTTTCCTTCAGTGGGGAAATCAAGAAGAATAATTTAGAATAGCATTATCTGAATCTTTTATCAAGTGGTACCTCTTTTTATTTCCCCCATGTCTTACCATGACCAATGGGGACAATAGGAGGTAGAAATAATATTTTCCATATTAGAAAAGATATATTAATCGAGAGGAGTGTAGAATCGGTATCAGCTTCATTAACCTCTGAAATGAACATTCTTTTTATTGAGGTGGAGCCAGAAAGGGGTGAAGAAACACAGTAAAGGGAGAGGCAGTTGTGATATTGTGATCTATCATAAGAAATGTGTATATGTCTTCATTCCCATTTCTGGCACAGGGCTCCTAAAATTTGGAATTTCCTGTGATGAGTGCCACAAAAGTATCTTTTGTTATATTAATGAGGTGACTTTTGGACCACACCTAAGGATGGGGGCTGGTTGCCAAGAGAACCTGCCATATGATTAGCAGGTCAGAACTTTCATTCCCACTCTCCTGACCTCTGGGAAGGGGAAAGGAGCTGGAGGTTGAACCAGTCACCAATGGCCAGTGATTTAAGCCATCATGCCTATGCAATGAAGTCTCCCTTGGACTTTCCTCCAAAGGAAAAGGACTGGATTCAAAGAGCTTCTGGGTGGGTAAGCATGGGGAGTTTTGGGGAGAGTGGCATGTTGGAGACAGTGTGGTAGCTCCTTGCCCTTTCCCCATATTATGCCTTATACATCTCTTCCATCTGGCTGTTTCTGAGTTATACCCTTTTGTAATAAACCAGTAATCTAGTGATGTAAAATGTTTCTCTGAGTTCTGCAAGCTGTTCTGGATAATTAATCAAACCCAGGGAGGGAGTTATGGGAACCTCTGATTTATAGCAGTCAATTAGAAGTAGAGGTAATAACTTGGACTTGTGACTGGTGTCTGAAGGAGGAGGGGGATAGCTTTGTGGGATTTAGCTCTTAACATGTGGGTTCTGCTTCTGTTTTCCAGGTAGTTAGTCAAAATTGAGTTGAATTGTATGATACCCAGCTAATGTCTGGGAATTACTTGGTGATGTGGGGACACTTTCCCCTAACCCTCCCCACTATACAGACATATACATATTGAAACTGGTATTACAGCCCTTCACCAGTCATTTGAAATCTGTAGCTCTTCTGTCTGGCTGTTGGAGAACGAGCGGAATTTAAGAAATAAAACAGATGAACGTAGGGGAAGGGAAGGAAAAATAAAATAAGATAAAAACAGAAAAGGAGACAAACCATAAGAGATTCTGAACAATAGGGAACAAATTGAGGGTCACTGGAGGGAAGAAGGGTGGGGGGATGGGGTAACTGGATGATGGGCACTAAGGAGGACACTTGTAACACTGGATGTTATATGCAACTGATAAATTACTCAACTCTACCTCTGAAACAAATACTATACTAGATGTTAACTAAGTACAATTTAAATAAAATATTGGAAGAAACGACACAAAACAAAACAAAAAACAAGGTCTCACCAAGCAACATGTAGTATTAGCCACCTCCCATATGTTCAGTGTTTTCCTGAATTCTTTGAAGGAATAAGAAAGAAAGTAGATGGTATGCTGCTTCCTCATCATCAGTCTGACCTTTTACCATTGAGCTCAAAGCTCAGCTTTAAGTATGGTTTTCTTTCTTCTATACCTATACTCACAACTTGGGTGATCCAATCCCATGTCATGACTTTAAATACCAACTATATGCCAATGATTCCCAAACTTGCTTCTCCATCTAGACCTCTCTGCTGGACCCTATAGTTATATGCCCAGCTGCCTACTACAGATCTTCATCATGAGATTTAAAAGATTTCTCAAATCTGACAAGAAGTTTAGTCATAATTAAATTCCTCTTCTCACCACCCCTCCCCCAGGCAGCCTCATCCCTCATGACAAAAACCTATCCCACTGGTACCTCTCCCTCTTAGTTAGCAGTAACTGCATTCTTCTGGTTACTAGGACCAAAAACCTTGGAGTTGTCATCCTTCCTCCAAGAATCTCAAAATACTTTATTATAAATCCTATTGGATTTACCTTAAAAATGTGTCCAGAAGTTGACCATTTTTCATTATGTCCACTGTTACTCCTAAGGTCTGGATTCCTGGGTTGCTGCCCTGGCCTCTTAACTGGTCTTCCTCCCTTTTTTTTTTTTTTTTTTTTTTGAGAGAGAGAGAGCGAGAGCATACGAAGAGAGAGGTCAGTGGGAGAAGCAGACTCCCTATGGAGCTGGGAGCCCGATGGGGAACTCGATCCCGGGACTCCAGGATCATGACCTGAGCCGAAGGCAGTTGCCTAACCAACTGAGCCACCCAGGTGCCCTTAACTGGTCTTCCTATTGGTAGCCTTGTTTCCACCTCCATGGTCTATTCTCAGTTCATGAGAGTGATGGCTCTGAGTCCATAAGGCAGACCATGTCTGTTCCAAATTATGATGGTTTCCCATTCAGAAGAAAAGCCGGAGTCCTTTTAAGGTCCTTTGGTACCTATGTGATCTGGTTCAATGCTCCTCTAATTCATCTAGAACTTCTCTACTCTTCACTCATGCTGAGGCTCTCTAATGGTCCCCACCCTTCTTGCTATTTTTTCAAGCACATACAATCCTTGTTCAGGCCTTTCCCTCTACCTGGAGTTCTCTTTGCTTAGATGTCTGCCAGATGGCTACTCACTCTTTCCTGTTTACATTATTGCTACAGTGTTACCTTCTCACTGAGACTGACCCTGATCAATTGGTAATCTTTTTTTTTTTTTAAGATTTTATTTATTTATTTGACAGGCAGAGATTACAAGTAGGCAGAGAGGCAGGCAGAGAGAGAGAGAGAGGAGGAAGCAGGCTCCCCACTGAGCAGATAGCCCGACGTGGGGCTCGATCCCAGGACCCTGGGATCATGACCTGAGCCGAAGGCAGAGGCTTTAACCCACTGAGCCACCCAGGCGCCCCGATCACTCGGTAATCTTAAAACAAGGATTCCACATGGTTAGTTTAGTCACAGAATTTTATTTAAATACACAGCTAACCTGCTGGGGGAAAAATGATATTACTCAATATGATCAAGTAAAACAAAACAAATCAAAACAGTAGCAGCAGCAAAAAGATGGAGTGCATTCTTAAACATCAGCACTTTTTAGAGAATCTTTTTTTTCTGTCCTTTTTCAGTCTCAGTCACTCTCACAAACATCATTCCAGTTTCCCTCTCCACCTCATTCTGTCTTCCTCTCTGGAAAACAGTCATATGTATTATATATAGTATATATTTTTCCCACTTTCATGTACTCTTAACTGTTTATATTTCCTTGATCTTTACTCTTTAGTATATGAAGCAGTTTAACCCCTTTCTATTCCACAGTTCTGTATTTTGTTCTGCCAATTTTTTGACCTCTGACCTCCAAAAGAAACCTCTGGTCCTCACCTAGTGAACAGGAATCTTCACTCTTGGAGAAGGAATATTACAAACTTCCATAATTTATGAACCTTCCTTTTATCCCTGGTGGGTGAATATCAAAGGAATTTTCATGGGTTATGTGAGAACTGGGCTGAACTTTCAAAGCTGGGTTGAGTCACTACAGGCCAAAGGTAGGGGACCCAGGTAAAGAAAAAAATGCAAACCGAATGTGACGGGATAAGGTAGAAGTGACAAGGACAACATGATAAATGTGAAAGACAGGGAAGCAGATTGATATATGTGGATGAGCTAGAATGATTCTTAAAGCCCAGGAAGAGTTCCCAGTGGGGAAGATGGAAGGTATTTGAGTCATGCTTTACTTATGGTAGGAATATTGTCAGTTGAATTGGTATCAAGGCAGTGGTAAAGGTGGTGCACTGATCATTCACAGCGTTTCACGCACCTCATACCTGCTGCTTCCCCAGGCTTCTTGATTTCAGCGAACGGCAACTTCATCATTCTGGCTGCTTATGTCCAAAGCCTTGAAGTTATTCTTAACTCTTCCCTTTAGCTCATAATCCTTATTAAATTCTTTAGAAAATATTGTCTTCTTTACCCTCAAAATTTACTAAGAATACACTCATTTCTCATACTTTTGCAACATCCACCTGATCCAAGCTATTGTCCTTGGGTCTGGGATTATTGTCATGGACTTCTAAATGGTCTTCCTGGCCCAGTCTTGTTCTCCTTTAGTTAATTCTCATCATTAATAGATACATTTTATATTTAAATATGAGCCTGATCATTTATTTCTCTGCTCACAGCCTTCCAGTGGCTTCCTATCAAGATTACATAAAAGCCCAAGACGCCATACACATTCTGGCTCTCTGACTGCATTTTCTTTCACTGTCTCCTTACCCTACTCCAACCACTTTAGCCTGTTTATCATTCCTTGAATACACTGAATATGTTCCCATCTCAGGAACACCTACTGTTTTCTAGGCCTGAAAATTTCTTCCTCTTATAAAACACATATCTCAGTCTCTCACTTCCAGTCTCTCACTGCCACCTCCTTATGTAGGTCTTTCCTGACAATCCCATATAAAATAGCATGGGAATGTCCAATCTGCTGCATGTCTCCTATTCCTCATACCCTGTTGTATTTTTCTCCATGGCACCTCCCACCGTCTTTGAGAGATTACATATTAACTTGTGCTAGATTTTCTTTTGCCCTTCCTGATTCACTGTCTACTCTTCTGCACTCACTCTGTGCCTTGGGAGGCTCACTGTAGACTGTAGCAGATGGACATTCTGGCCCCTGGCCTTCTATATTCTGGTTCGGTTCAGCCACTAGTGGGTCCTGGTGGGAGACAGGATCATGGGATGAGGGCACGATGGAAGTGTTAACTCCCTGTCTCCCTTTCTGCTATGCCTCTTTTTGGTCCTGTCTCTCTTTCTTTTCCCAGGGCCACACCTCCTACTGGACAATGCTCTTCCCATTCATAGCTACAGGCATCTCTCACTGGGTTCTTGTGACTGCTCCCTTCCTCTAATCCCTGAGGCCAGAGAGGTAGCAGCTCTCTGTTGCTTAGAGCTCCGGGTACTTCACCAGACCTTGTTGGTTTCCCTTTATCCTATAACATTTTTTCTAATAAGCCTCCTCATCAAACTCTCACCAATCAATTTCCCTGCTTAACTGAGCCATCTATTTCCTGTGGAGACCTCAGTTAATATACTTGTTTATTGGTTGTGTCTTCTGTTCATGTGTGTACGCACAGACACACGTAAAGGTATGGTTACTTAAGAGTAGGGATTTGGGGTGCCTGGCTGGCTCAGTGGGTTAAAGCTTCTGCCTTCAGCTCAGGTCATGATCTCAGGGTCCTGGGATTGAGCCCTGCATCAGGCTCTCTGCTCAGCAGGGATCCTGCTCCCCCCCCCCCTCTCTGCCTGCCTCTCTGCCTACTTGTGATCTCTGTCTGTCAAATGAATAAATAAAATCTTTAAAAAAAAAAAGAGTAGGGATTTTTGTGACTAAAACAGTACTTGATACTTAGAGGGCAACTCATAAATTTGTTGATGGATAGATAATGAGTGAATGAACATATTTCTTTTTTCTTCTTACAAGATACCAATGAGATAGAAATGATTGTTTTCATTTTGTCAATAAGGAAATTGAGGTTCAAAGAGAAGTAATTTTCCCCAAATCATGCAGCTAGTATAAGACAACACTGACTGGAATCACGGTGCCATATTTGTATTGCTACCTTTCATTACTTTTTTCACTAAATCACATAATACTTTTCCTATTGCTACTATATGAAAGGTTGTTAATTTTATTATCCTTTCTGTGGCACTGGATTATGTCACATAGTTTGTGACTTCTTCAGCTACTATGGCAGTTAAGAAATAGTCACAGAGAAAAGCCTTAGCCTTTAGAAAACAGTAGAAGGCTTAATGACCCATCAACCAGTAGAGAGAAGATATTTTAAATCTAACACATATATTAAATCCAAACCCCATGTAAATGTTCTTGGCTGATAAGGCTGTTTCTCCAGCATACTCTTAGAACTGCTTCAGCAAAGTTGCATTAAGTTTCCAGTCACATGAGAGAATGGAATCTGGGCCAGAGGAATAGCTGATTTGGAGCCAACTAACAGGAAGTGCTTTCAACCCCAGATGAGTTTTCTGATTTAAGACAGAGAAGGTCCCAGGTCCCACAGTGAAAAGAAAGGGCTCTAGTCCTTGTTTTGTGCCAGTTTAGCTGACTCTAAATCTGTAATCTGTGCCCCTTTGGAAATTGAGCATTTCACTTACTTATGCCTCTAAAACCTACCCAAAACTACTCTTTTCTGCTCTTTTATCCTCCTTCATAACAACTATAAGCTTTTGAAGGTTTTGAGGAGGGATGAAAAAGGTGCTAGTAGGTTAAGGTCTTTTGAAGGAAGTACATGGAGAGAGTCACAAAAACCAGGAAACTATGGTGCATATAATTTCCAAATGAAAATAAGCAAAAGATCCTTGTTGTAAAAGGATCTTTTAGGTTCAGATGACTCTTGTAGGACTTGAGCATTCCAAACCCCTTAACAAGGGACTTGTCTTCTCACAGTTGTCCTGTGGGAATTGAAGGACTCATTATCCCAGCATCTTCTCCAACATAAAAAAAGCAGACTAGAGGGAGGCTACTGCCAGTCCCTGGACCAACAAACCCAACAGGGCATCTGTCTTGCCTCAGGTGATACACAGGGTGCAGATGATTCACTGGTGAGTTAGACATGCTTACACCCTACCAGACATGAAAACAGACATGAAATAAATAAGTTACTTCTGAGCGTGCAAAGGGCAACGATGGAGAACTAAAGAGTATTGTTAGAGCTTATTAGAGGGTCAGCTCATTTGATAAGCAAAGTCAGGAAATGCCCTCGAGAAGAGTGAGCCTGGGAGGATGGAGTAGTTGTGGGAGGCTATGGACCTTGCATATTGTATTTATAATTATAAATGCAGAACTAGCCCGGGACCTGGAAAATGCTTAGTTTCAGTTATCATTGCCATGTAACAATCTACTCCAAATGTCAGTAGCCTAAAATTACAACTGTTTATTATTTTTCATCATTCTAGGGTTTGGGGCAACTCCACTGACAATTATCCTGCTTCACGTGTCATTTAGTTTCAGCTTTAGTTGTCTAGAGGCTCCAAAGGGCAGGAAGACCTAAGAGGGCTCACTCAGATCTCTGGTCCCTTGGCAGGGGTAGTGGGAAGACTTGGACTCAGCAGGGACGGCTGGGACAAGTAAACCTGTCTGTCCATGCAGTTCCAGTGGCTCTTCTACTCCAAACAGCCTATCTGTGTGGTTTCTCCAGCTGGACATCTTAAATGGTACTTAAGAGATCTCAAAAGTGCAGAAATAGAAGCTTCCATGCTTTTGTAAGGCCAGGGTGGGACTCCAGAATAGAGCCACTGTTGCTGCATCCTACTGGTAGAAGTGAGTTCAGTGTTGGCCCAGACTCAGGGAGAGGACCAAACACGGTATGACTGTCAGAAGTGTGGTCATTAGAGGGGCATCATCTTCATAGATTCCCTATGTGCTTAATAATATGTGCTCAATAATTTTATTTGTAGTCATGGAGGCAGAGGGAGAAATGAGTAGGGATCAGTCCATGTGGAGGGAGAGGCCTGAGCAGCATCTTTGATGATTAGAAGACACATGCACATAAGTCTTGTTGAGGGACCAGGGAGAGGTGCACTCAGAGGGAGCATGGAGAGAAGAGAGATATGGATGAGACTGGTGAGTGAGCTGAGAACAGGCTGAGCCTGGAGCCTGACTCCCCCAAGTTTTTCAGTTATGTAAGCCAATCATTTTCCTTTCTCCCACTGCCAGTTTGAGCTGGTTTTCTATCTTTGAATCAAGAGGCCTGACTAATGGTAGGGAGGCAGCAAATCCTGCTGCCCAGGAGAGGAAGGCCCTGAGGGTGACCTCACCATTGAATGCAAAGCCATTTGGAAACAGCCTGTTCTGTACAAATGCAGAGCATTATGATTATCCCTGATGTGCAGACTGTACACTCACCTTGAGTAGGATAGAATCTGCCCCTGACATCAAAAAGAGAAAGGTCTGTGGGTGGATGTTCCTAATGGCTTCAGAAAGCCCTTTCCACATGCATAATTAACTATGACAGCCAACCACGGCTTGGTATTCCTGCAGAAACTAGTCAAACATTTTAAAGCCTCTTCTCAGATCTCCACAATGTAAATTTACTTGTGTTCATTTCCACTAGCCACAGTTTCTGCTTTTTGAATTCTCAACCTCTATTACAAGTTTGCTGAGCAAATTCAATAAGATAATTCATGTAAAATGCTCAGCATAGTACCTACCTACCTAGTCACAATCTAATAAAGCCCAAGGAAGCATAAACTGCCTTTTTTTTTTTTTTTTAATTGTTGTCTGATCTTATTTCTGGGATCCCAAGTGCTTTGATGAATGTGGCTTAAAAAAAATGCCTGCCTTTAGGCCCCCAAAAGATTACAAAGAAGGGGAGAGCTAAGTCTGATGGGAAGAGAGCTTGTCTAGGATCCCCTTCTTGGCTAACCTGAAACTCAGAGCTAACCATCATTTTAGATACGCAGTCCTGGCGGAGGTTGGAATGGAGATGTGTTCATGTTATCCCTCCCCAACACCTGTATTCAATCAGGGCTCATGTAGGGCTTTGGAAGCAGTGGCAGAGGTCCTTAGTGAGGGCTGCAGGACCCACACTGGTGGCCTGACTCCCCCTTGTCTCAGACTGTATGTCTGTGCCTTGCTGCCTCCTGCCATATGTCCTCTGCACATGAAGTATCTCACTTTCACCACATTCAGATCTTAGCTCAATCTTTACTTCCTCACTGAAGCAGTCCCTAATCCCAGTCTAGGCCCATTTGCATTCCTACACAGTGTCCTGTCACATCAACGCTTCCCTTCAAACTCTGCATCATAGTTCGTTAATGTTGATCTATCAGTGCAGTTCTTGGATAAATAATGGACTCCCTCACTTAGATTAAGTTTCATGAAAGCATGATTCAAGAGATTTGGTTTGTTTTCTTTCCCTTTCTCTTAAGCACCTGACACATAGTATGTGCTCAGCAAATGCTGATTTGAGGAATTGGAGAGAGAGAATGATTGATGCTTTTCATTGGGATTAGGAAATGAACTTATCAGTTTATTCAATCAAGCCAGGCCATCTCTGAGACATCATGAGTTCCCAGAGAGATAGGTAATAATTCTAGGACACCAAGCAGGGATGGCCATTGCTCTTTATCTAACCCCTGAATCGATTGCCCTTTGGGAATTGATTTCTTTTCAGGTGTTTCTCTCCTTGAAAGATGGCCTCTCCCAGAGGAGCAGTTCTCACTTGCAGGAGACATAAATACAGAAGCTAAAGCTTTTTTTCTTTTGCCAAAGTTTGCAAAACAAGGTCCTCTGTACTCTCCATACAACTTTTATCTCTTTTCTAAAGCTTTTCTCTGAAAATCCAGAGGAAGAGGCCATATAAAAAGATTAATAGACACTGGTTTAAATATACTGGCTATCTCAATGAGTCCTCATTTGTGGTTGTACTTAGTTGCCTAATTGAAGGTAGAGACAATGAAGTGTAGGGATTTAAAAACATGCACTTCAGGGGAGGTGAGGCTGAGTCAAACCCAGAAGTTGGTATTTACTTTGTGCAAACTTAGGCAAATGAACTTACTCGCAGTTTTGACATTCAAAATGGAGAGATTTACTTCATAGCATTGTTAGGTGGATTGAGTGAGACACAGGTTATTATGAAGCACTTGGGTCCAGACATACAGTAAGCGGTCAGTTAGTGAAGGTTATATCATTGCTCTTCTGGATGGTTTTCTCTTTCATACAATTGCCAAATAGTGGTAAAGGGCTTGTGAAGGGAAATAATTCTCTTCTAGGCTGAAAGAGACATTTCTCCTCAATCCAAGAAGACTTTGCATGGATAAACTGGAGTTGTTATTAGCTAAATTAACCAATGTCTTTGCAGTCACCATATCCTGAGCATTCCACTATAATCTTAATTCTACTGCTCTTGTTTTTCATGGTTAATGGAAAATTTCTTCTGTTCTACCAATGTCTGATGATTCAAATCATGCTATTTTGCAGCCAGGGTGATTCTTCTTTTTATTCGAAGCAGCACGTTATTATGGAAGCCTCCTGGGTTGGAGTCATAAAAACCCAGCGTCAAATTATAAGCCTGCCGCTGGGTATCTGTGTGAGCCAGGACACGTTGCTTTGCCTCTGTGATCTTTAGTGTACTACAGGGGATGGATAGAGCGAAGTGAAATGAGGTAGATATAGTACTTGCCCTAGAGTACAGAGGTGACCAGACTGTCCAGGTATTCATGGGGGCTCTCTGATTTCCCTTTACAGGTACATTTTCCCAGGGTAAAGCTACCTAAGGAAGAATGATCTGAATGAAGTGCTGGGCCAAAACTTGTCTCATTCTCCTTTTGTCAATGATTTGATAGATGTGTGTGACTAGAACAACTTATAATTTCTTTGAGCTGATTACTCCCATGTATAAAAGGGATTATTCTTTTATTTGTTTATTTTTTATTCATTCATGAGAGGCAGAGGCAGAGAGAGAAACAGGCTCCCTGCTGAGCAGAGAGCCTGACATGGAACTCGATCCCAGGACCCCCAGGATCATGACCTGAGTCAAAGGCAGATGCTTAACCATCTGAGCCATGCAGGCTCTCAGGAATTACTCTTTTAATAAGTATCTCATTGAGACTAATTTTTCTCTTATTTCCCACTTCAAGATGGACCAGGACAGAGAAGAGGTTATGTTTATTATAAAGTCATACAGGGATCAGAGTACCTACCTCTCTCTTACGTAACGCCTAGGTATCAGGCTCTGTAAAATTTCTCTGCCTCCTTATGGCCCAACCTCCAAAGGTGCATCACCTTCCCTTCCATCATCCATGATCAGTCAAAGAATTCACTGCCAAGTGCCCACTTAGAACTATGTGGCATATGCCGTAGAAATGGGGGAGAAATGGGGAAATGGTAAAAATGGGGAATGATATGGGTTAGTAGGGAACAGTCAAGGAAACAGATAACTGCAGCATAGGATTGCAGCATAGAGTGGTAGAGGTTGTGATGGGAGAGGGTCATAAGGAGGGGAATGAGCTATGAGATTGAGTGGATGAAGACAGATGACACTGGATCTTGAGCTCAGACTCAAAAGATAAACACGTGGCACAGTAGTAGTTTTGCACATCTCAAATGCAAGGTAGCAAAGGCACGAGCACCTTTTTTTATTTTTTTTTTAAAGATTTTATTTATTTGTTTGGGGGAGAAAGCAAGAGAGAGCGAGCAAGAAAGAGCGTGAGTGGGGGGGATAGGGGACACAGAGGGAAAAGTAGACTCCCCACTGAGCAGGGAAGACTGACCTTGGGGCTGGATACCAGGACTCTGGGATCTTGACCTGAGCTGAAGGCAAATGCTTAATGACTGAGCCACCCAAAAAGGAAACCAGCAATCGCCCTTCTGAAGAATATTCCTAGTATCTAATAATTGCCACTTTTTAAAGCATTCCAGGAGGAATCAGATCTATAGTGCAAAGATAAGAGTAGGTTTTGTTTTTTATCTCACTAGTTTACGCATTCAGAGCAAACCAAGCTAGACTATTTAGAAAAGCCAAGTGGAAAACTTTAATGATTTGGCTATTTTATTGATCGAGATACAAATTTAGGTATATATTTGGAACACAATATGATTGACCTCCAAAATGCATGGGACTATTTTCCAGGAAGTATTCCTTATTTGGATATTTTTCTTCAACTTTAAGCATACACCTAGAAATATTGCATGATCAGAAATTATTTGCTATTTGTTTCCTTCCGGTAGGCAGAAGTACAAAGAATGTAAAACTCCAGACTGTTATAGTTTTTCCAAAAAATGTAAAAAATAAAGCCCAACTTACTTCCCAATATCCACAACTTAGTTTCAAGATCCAGGGGACAAAATGTTCTCAAGACAATGGCTGAGAGAGCTCCGTGTGGGCCACACATTAATGCTTCATTAAATCATCAAATATGAGTAACCTTTTAGCAGCAAAGAATCTCTTGTACAGGAGGCAGAGACTTTGCTATCCCAAAGTCTCAAATTAGTCAAAGAACACAATTCTAATAGTCACTAATACAAGTTAATGTGAATTTTTTTTTACTTCAAATTTGTTTATTTTTTAAATTTTGTTTTATTTTTTCAGTGTTCCAAGATTCATTGTTTATGTACCATACCCAGTGCTCCATGCAATATGTGTCTTCCTTTTTTTATTTTTAAAGATTTTATTTATTTATTTGACAGATGGAGATCACAAGTAGGCAGAGAAGCAGGCAGAGAGAGAGGAGGAAGCAGGCTCCCTGCTGAGCAGAGAGCCCAATACGGGCCTCAATCCCAGGATCCTGGGATCATGACCTGAGCCAAAGGCAGAGGCTTTAACCCACTGAGCCACCCAGGCGCCCCTGTATATGCCCCCATTAATACCCACCTCCAGGTTCACACATGCCCTATCCCCTCCCCTCCAAAACCCTCAGTTTGTTTCTCAGAGTCCACAGTCTCTCATGGTTCATCTTCCTCTCTGATTTACCCCAATTCACTTTTCATTTCCATCTTCTAATGTCCTCATGTTATTCCTTATGTTCCACAAGTAACTGAAACCATATGATAATTGACTTTCTCTGCTTGACTTACTTCATTCAGCATAATCTCCTCCAGTCCTGTTCATGTTGATACAAAAGTGTATCAACTTTCTGATGGCTGTGTAATATTCCATTGTATAAACGGTATTCAAATTGGCAAAGAAGAAGTCAAACTCCCTCTTTGCAGATGACATGATCCTTTATATGGAAAACCTAAAAGACTCCACCCCCAAATCACTAGAACTCAAAGAGCAATTCAGTAATGTGGCAGGATACAAAATCAATGCACAAAAATCAGTTGTTTTCTTATATACTAACAGTGAAACTATAGAAAGAGAGATTAGAGAATGATTCCATTTACTACAGCACCAAGAACCATAAGATACCTTGGAATAAACCTAACCAAAGAGGTTATGTGAATTTTATTCAAATGCCTCCATCATGATGTGATAAATATATCTTGCAGGAGATGCTTAACTGTTCTCAAAAGGTGGTCTGTGGTCCTAACTCAAATTTAACAATTATTTACTTAGTTCTTTACAGGTACTATAGTAGGACCATGAGATACATGAATCAATCAAAAAGACCAAACTCCTGCCCTCGTGGAGCCTACATTCTAGTGCAGAGAAGTTAAAAATTAAGGGAACATAAGTAAGTAAGTAAACAATAGTGTTTATTAGAAATGGAGCAGGAAAAGGGAATTAAGAATGTCAGAGGTTTGGGGTGAAGGCTGCCATTTTAAATACTGGGATGGACTTATTGAGAAGGTTGTGTTTGAGCACAGGAAATGACAGAGGTACAGATGTCTGCAGAAAGAGCACTCTGGGAGGGAGGATAGTCGTAAGGCAGGAATAGTAATGCCTGAGACAGAACAAGGCGGGAGTAGAAGGAGATCATGTCAGGGAGGTAATGTCAGGATGGGGCAGATCATTTAGGACTTTTAGACTTGTAGGCAGGATGAGGAGCTAATAGTGCATTTTGATCAAGGAACTGAGAGATCTAATGTGTACTGCATATAAATCTAGTTTCTGAGTAGAGAATAGAATATGGAAGGGGCGCCTGGGTAGCTCAGTCCGGTAAGCCTCTGCCTTCAGCTCAGGTCATGATTATGGGATCCTGGGATCGAGCCCCGCATGGGGCTCCCTGCTCAGTGGGGAGCTTGCTTCTCTGGCTCCCTCTGCCCCCCCCCAACTCATTTGTGCACTCTATCTTTCGTTCACTTGCATGTATGTACGTTCTATTTCTCCAAATAAATAAATGAAATCTAAAAATAAATAAGTAAATAAATAAAAGTATATGAAGGGCAAGATGGAATCAGGAGACCAGTGAAGATGCTGTTGTAGTGATGCAGTAATCCAATTGATGATTCAGCCAGGGTAATAGATCGGTGATTAAAAATGATTGGACTCAGAATAGTTTTGAAATCTTATCAATGCCAATTGGTCAATTGGTGATGGATTTAAATATGGGATATGAGGCATCAAGAATGAGTGTAAGGGTTTTGTCCTGAAATGAGGGAACTGAGTCATCTTCAGTTAAGATGGGGAAGTCTGTGAGTAGAGTAGAGTTTGAAAAGTTTGAAGGGGTACATTAGTAGTTCAGTTTTGGACAGGTCAGCCTTGAGATGTCCTTTAGATTTACAGTTGGAGATGTAGAGTAGGGCGTTAGATATGTGAGTCTGGACTTCAGGAGAGAGGTTCAACAAAGAGCTTAAATTTAGGGATCTTTGGGAGCACCTCGGTGGCTCATTCAGTTAAGCATCTGCCTTGGGCTCAGGTCATGATCCCAGGGTCCTATGATTGAGTCCCTAGTTGGGCTCCTTGCTCAGTGGGAAGCCTGATTTTCCCTATTCCTTTCCCTCTGCTTGCTGCTCTGCCTACTTGTGCTCTCTCTGTCAAACAAATAAATAAAATATTTAAAAAGTAGAATAATAAATTTAGAGGTCTTTGGCATAAAGATGGTACTTGTAGTCTTGAGATTGGAAGACATTACAAAGAAAAGGGATATAGAGAAGGAAGAGGACAAAGGACTTTTAACATAATTTTATGTGTATTATTTTTCTATTGCTGCAATGACAAATTACCACAAATTGAACAGCTTGAAAAAATACACATTTATTATCTTAAAGTTATTTCTATATGTCAGAAGTCTTTCTCAAAAAGTTGAAAATAGAGCTACCCTATGACCCAGCAATTACACTACTGAGTATTTAAGATACAAATGTGGTGATCCCACGGGGCACATGCATCCGAATGTTTAGACCAGCAATGTCCACAATAGCCAAACTATGGAAAGAGCCTAGATGTCCATCAACAGATGAATGGATAAAGAAGATGTGGTATTTGCGTGTATATATGTACACACACACATACACACAATAAAATATTAATGCAGCTATCAAAAAAATCAAAATCTTGCCATTTGCAACAACGTGGATTAAACTAGAGGTTATTATGCTAAGTGAAATAAGTCAGTCAGAGAAAGGCAATTATCATATGATCTCACTGTTACAAGGAATTTGAGAAACAAGACAGAGGATCATAGGGGAAAGGAGGGGAAAAATGAAACAAGATGAAACCAGAGTGGGAGACAAACCATAAGAGACTCACTCTCAGGAAACAAACTGAGGGTTGCTAGAGGGGAGAGGAGGAGGGATGGAGTGGCTGGGTGATGGACATTGGGGAGGGTATGTGCTATGGTGAGTGGCTTGATGGTGAAAAAAAGATGGTGATGGAAGGGAATAAGTGACAACCTGTCATCATAAAGAATCCTCACAAAGGAGTCCTCACAAAGACTATCATCATGGTGGATTAGGGTGACTTTCTGTGTCATCAGCCATCTCTCAAGGCCACCATGTCTGGTCATCCATGTTGCATGCTGGTATGGGCACTTCTCAGCTAAGGCCAGGCTACAGTTCAGAATCTTTTTAGATACAGAACCAGGATGGAATATGGCAGCACACTTGTTGATTCCTTTCCCAGTGAGCCGAAAGGCACAAATTGTAGAGAGCTGCTTTGTCAAGATTAACTTGCCAAGGAGCCACTCCTGGCTGGTTTGGAAAGAAGTGACATTGCATTGTAGACACTTGCCTGTTGACACTTGTAGACACTTGGAGCAAAGAAATTAGCACCTGGGGCTTTCTCCTCATAAACATTAGAGAAATTTCCAAGTCGTGTAACATTATTCAAAAACTAAACAAAGATAAAAATAAAACATTATAAAACTATTCTTACCCAGCATAGGTGTGAGTGATGAAGAACCTTGAGGCAGAAATCCAAATTTCTGGATTTTTCTCTCAAATTGACTTCAGGAACTTTTGTAAGTTCTAAGGCTTTTAATTGAGAACTTTTCCTTATAAGAATTCAAACATTAAAATGTTTTCTAAATTTTTATGATACATGAGGTGTAAGAATGCATTTTCTTTGTAAAAGATTTTATTTATTTATTAGCAAGAGAAAGAGAGAAATCATAAGTATGGGGAAGAGACAGAGGGGAAGGAAGAGGGAGAAACAGACTCCCGGCTGGGCAGGGAGCCTGATGTAAGGCTCAATCCCAGGACTCTGAGATCATGACCTCAGCTGAAGGCAGATGTGTAACTGACTGAGCCATCCAGGTATCCCAAGAATGCATTTTCATATAAAAGTTTCAATTCAGAAACACAGAGAACAAAGCATGGAAGTTTTTCTTAACCTCCTCCATCCCTAAAGGTAACTAATTACTGTCAGAGGTTTGGAGGACATCTTTTCTTATTCCTTTACACACATTTACCTGAATATTTATGTGTATGTACACATTTATCTTTCATATAGCTGAGATCATATTGTTTTTTCCCTTATAATGATGTCTTAGAGATCTGTTCATACCAGCACAAGTAGTTTTACTTTATTCTTTTAAACTATGGTATCATAGTTCCCTAGTTCCCATGAACCATATTGGTGAACATTTAGTATCTTTCTGTTTAACTGTGTCCCCTTAGGCATGGTACTTACCCTCTCTGGGTTTAGTCTCTTCATTGTAAAATGGGCTTAATAATTTTACATAACTCATAGGTTTGAGTATGTTTTAAGTAGGTAGAACCTATAAATCACTTAAGAGTGGTGCCTGGGGACACCTGGGTGGCTCAGAGGGTTAAGGCCTCTGCTTTCGGCTCGGGTCATGATCCCAGGGTCCTGGGATCGAGCCCCACATCAGGCTCTCTGCTCGGCAGGGAGCCTGCTTCCTTCTCTCTCTGCCTGCCTCTCTGCCTACTTGTGATCTCTGTCTGTCAAATAAATAAATCTTTAAAAAAAAAAAAAAAGAGTGGTGCCTGGATACAGTAAGCCTTTAAATAAGGTTGACTGTTATTAATGTTACGAACAATGCCTCAGCAAGCATCTTTATACATATTTCTATACATATGTAATTAGTTTTGCAGAGTAGTTTCCTGGAAGTGAAAGAGCTAATCATAGTGGATGTGAATTTAAAATTATCTTTGCTTTTCAAAAATCCTTCCCCATTGCTAGTCCTATCAAGATTATATGAGGATACCCAATTCCCAGTATCTTTATCAAAAAGGATACTGAGTCATTTAGAACTACTCACAAGGTTTGGACACCTTTTCTATATTTTCTATATTTTGATAATTCTACATATTGGAATCCCTCCGTTTTAAAGCAGAATTCAAAAACTACACTTCCATTTTCTTCTGTAGCTAGGAAATTGCCATTTAGAGGCAATCATATGACACTTGTATCAGAAGAGAATTACAGGAGAGACTTAGCTAGGCACAGGGCATCCTGCTTTGCTCGTGCGGGGGGGTGGCAGAGACAGTGTGATTCAAGGTCCAGGATGGTAGTGGCTCTCGCATTAGGATGGTTCTGAAGCCTGGCTCTGAGAACTACTCTGGAACACTTAATTTAGAGCCCATTTCTCCTAATTTTCAGAGCATCTAATAATCGTAATCATTTTTATTTCTGTTGGAATTAGCTACAGTGGCTTCTGTTGTCTGCAGTTAAGAACTCTGATAGAATCATAAAAACCTTAATAAGTGGCATATTTCAAATTTTTGCTGATTTTATAGGCAAAGTGTATTTTATTCTTACTCATATGTGTGACTTGTAACTTTTCATATCCTTTAGGGGAGGTTGGATCTGAATGGGATATTATCCATGCCATAGTTTTGCCTCCAAACCAAGTAGCAAGCCTATAATGGCTCCTCCCCTTCTTTTGTATTTCTTTAATACATTATTGTTACTAATAAAGTTTTCCGAATTAGTGGTTTAAAGCTAAGGTGCTAATAAGTAATTTGAGTTCCTGGAGATATTTTAATTTCCATCTTTATCACATTAAATAATTTATATGTAAATACTTCTTTTTATCTATGATATTCCCACAGTTCAGGGAGATATTTTTCATATAATCATTTATAAGGAACTATAACACTTCTTTGTTCATTATACCAAATACAGTGTTACAATGAATGCATTGGCATAGCATCATGTCATTCGTTGTTGAAGAGCATGATTTGCTAATCTTTGCTCTTTGTTATCTGGGTAAAATCTCCTACCAATATTATAGGTATTTACCAAGCATGCAAAAAATGAAGTATGTTAGTATGAAAATCAGGAGACACTGTTTAATGTTGAATGGGGCAGAAATCTATCATTTTCAATGGTAAAATCAATTCATAACTTTTCATAAATTAAGAAGTAATGCTCTGAGATACAATGGCATGCTGTTTTTCCCAGTCATATGTGCAAATATTTTCAGAAACCCAAATCAAATCAATATTTACCATTTAGAATTATTATTTTAAATTTAATTTTTAAAAGAAAAGAAAAAATAAATAAGTCAGTGTCTTAGCTTGTGTTACCATAACAAAATGCCATGGACTGATGGACTGGGTGGCTTAAAACAATAGAAATTTATTTCTTCACATTTCTGGATGCCAGGAAATTCTAGATCTAGTTGCCAACAGATTTGTTCCTGGTAAGGGCCCTCTTCTTGCCTTGCAAATGACTGTCTTCTCACTATGTCTTTAATTAACCAGGAGAAATTGGGAGAGAAGGAGAAAGGGAGAGAACGCTCTGGTCTCTTCCTCTTACAAGAAAGCTAATCTCATGATGAGAGCCCCATGCTCATGAATTTATCTAAACCTCGTTACCTCTCCAAAGCCCCACCTCAAAATACAATCACATTGGGCATTAGAGCTTCAACATATGAATTTGAGGAGGGACACAAACATGCAGTCCCGAGCAGCTAGATTTTAAGCTGCTAATCCTGAAGAAGTTTTTGAACTTTACTTTTACTTTTTGAACTTTACTTTTGAACTTTACTTTATATGCATCACTAGACCATCTGGTTCCATGCAAGGACCCAACACAGAATCAACTAATTGTCATCCATGTTTATTCATCACTCTTAACTCATTTTCTTACAAATAATGAAAATCTCAGATCTTTAACAAGCAAATAGTCTTCACCATTAGTTGAAAGTTTGACCTCTTTAACTCTATAATAGAACATGACAAAAGAGTCCAGCAAAATATGTACCTCAGAAAGTTAATTACTAGTAAACTTCATTGTGCCATTCCCGTTTTACTGAGACTGAGAAAGCAGGGCAGAGTGTGGATTTTAAAGAGCACTACAGAATTAGAAACAGTGGTCCATATATCAGAGATGTGACTTTGTTGCTTAAACAGTTCAGTTCAGTTTGCCAAGGGCATCCCTGTAATCCTTTCTTCTGGGTTATTTCCCTCCCTGCTTTCACCAGGATTTTTGAGCTGACATTTAAGCTACCAATATGCTGATGGGGAGGAAAACATACCAAAACTCCAGAACAATAAGTAATTTGAACAATCTAATTTTTACTTGAATCAAAATTATATGCAGAAAAACCAAAAGCCCAGTGTATTACAAAAACCCTGTAACTTATCTTTTAGCAAAGACCATGTTAGAAATTATTTGGTGGTTCTCTTAATTTCATGAATATGACCACTCAGTATTCAAAGCTACGTCCTACTCAATGTTTACCTTAAACATCACTTTTCCTGACCACCAGGGCTGATTCGGTCCTCCTTTTCTAGACACTGCAGAACACAATCCAATTCTTTGTATGATTGTTCGTAATTATGTGCTGTGTTATAATCCAGTAAATGTGAAGAGGAACGGTGACTTTTCTTGTTTTCTCAGCACATTAATGGTTCTCAATAAATATTTGTTAAGTAAAAGTAAAGAATATTCTGGAAATCCTTTGTAATGCATCAATTTTACTCAAAGATTTGGGGTGTTTTTAAATTAAAACAAGAACAGTTGTATCATGACATGAAGTACAAAATACATGTGAACTTTCAAAACAGAATTGGAAATTTCTCCCATGAATGCTTGCTTTCCTCTGTCATTAATGCTATTTCAGAGAAAATTTAAGGATGCATTGATGTGGTGGATTTGAGTGTGAGGCTCCAGTGATCGGGTAGTTGAAGCCAACCAAGTTTAGACATTTCATTATGAAAGGAGAAGTGACTTCCTCCCTTCCATGCAGAAAACAAGAAGAGGCAGAGTAATGAAGTGCATAGTGTGTCTTAGCAAGTTATTTTAATGCCTCAAATTTTCCAATTGTAAAATGAAAGCATTAGATTGAATGTTTTCCAATGGCTCCTGAAACTCTGGTGTGTGTGTGTGTGTTTTCCTACTATCATTATTCTTACTCCCACAAAGGACAAAAAAGTAGGATAGGAAGGGTCATGATATTTCTTTTTCCTTACTTAAGCTTCTAAGTGTTACATTTGTCTTTTGAATGACACCTTTAAACACTGTGTAGTTGGGTTTCTTTCCTTCTTCATGAACTTGTAATCCTATTCATATGTCTAAAGGAGAAAGAAAAGTAGATCAATATCAAACCACAGAAGTACGTTTTTATGGATCAGCCACTCAGATATTACCAGTTGAGATGTTATATATTTCACAACCAGATATAATGGAAAGTATTGACTTGAAACACTACATGGAAAGAGGGAGAGAATTTTGTAACATCCCTCCTGCTATCTCATCTGTTCTTTTTTTCTTTCTTTGGGCTTGACATTTTATCTTCATATCAGAAAGTTTTGCAAGACTATGAATGTAATAATTACTATAACATTAATGCAATCTCTCAGGGGTGGTTAGATTAATCTTTGTACTAAGCAAAGATTATCTGAATGTAAATAAAAGAGAAGAAGTGGTGACAAGTACTGATAAAAAATAAGTGGTTGATATTGCAAGCAAAGGAAACTAATATAAAACAACAATTATACTTTTCGAAGTCTGTGCATATTGATTCAAACAATTGTTTGGTTTAGTAAAGCTCTATGAAAAGAAAGACTTGTTTTGTTCTATTATAACCAAATGCGTTTAATATATATCTGCTACAAATGGCTTTGAGATATCAGAGCTGGTTATGTTCTGTTTTTTGTTTATAATAATAAAAATGCCTGCCAGAAGCTACTATGATAAACCCTATGCACAACATAAAGGCTGGCAAAATAGGAAATCTGAACTCCTAAATTCAAAAATCAGACAACTTGAAGCGTTAGCAAGTCTATTAGAGACAGGAACTCTGGTGCACTGCTGGTGGGAGTGTGAAGTGGTACAATCACTTGGGAGAGCAATTTGGCAATTATCTAGCAGAGTTGAAAATGCAAACGCCTACAAGCCAGCAGTTTCACTCCTGGGTATATACCCTACAAAAACAGGTACATGTACTCAAGAAGCCATGTTTATAATAGAAAAAGATGGGGGCAGGGAGGACTAAACATCATTGAAAAGGTAGTACATAGAGTCTGATATAGTTAAAAAATGGGATATGATATGGCAGTTAACAAGAAGGATTTTTATGTCTTAAGCTGGATACCATGTTTAGGAAAAAAATAAAAGGCAAATAACAGAATGCACCACGTATAATGGACCACTTTGGTCAATTTAAAAATCACAAACAATAATATTTGGTTTCTGGCTAAATAGTAAACTATAAAAACACGGATTAGAAGGATACCCATCAAGTTCCAAAGAGAAGCTTTCTCTGGGAAGGGGGAGAAGGAAAGAGGGATGTGGGACTGGAGAGGGATACAAGGTATGTCAGCATTTTCTGTATGCCTTATTTTTCCCTTTATGAAAAACAATTTTAGGAACACATATGGCTGAATGTTAATATTAGTTAATTCTGGGGTGAGGACACATGGACATTTTTATACTATGTACTTTCCTGTATTAATTGCTTTTCCAATAAAAAGAAAAAAGACTTTAGTCACTTTTGGTCTCTCAGTGCAGCTGGAATACTGTATTTCTTGAATTTAAGGAACCATGATTCTATATTTAAATTGTTTAATACACTGTATTTTATTCATTTACAGTGTTTATACTGGATGAGTAAACTAGGGGCTTTGGAAAGGTTTCCATGGAATTTCGGTTTAACTAGGTCCATTTATATGCTTGGTAAACGTAGGCAAAGTAAAGTTTTAAACATCTGTTTATACAAGGTACACAAACCAGAAAGCATTTTCTTTGGTTTGTCCATATTATCCTGTGCCAATATGAATATTAGCATCAGTTTTCAGGATTTTTTCCATTGAGAGATTCAGGGTTAATGTTGCTATGTAAATGTCACGTGAATCCCATTTTGGAACAATTCATATATCCACATAAAGTGCGGAAATGAGACTTTTAGTCCAGAGGGTCTCATTTAAATATAAACAATGGGAAAATCACTTTTCATGCCATGGAGTTTTAACCCCCTCTCCCTTGTTTCCTGCCTGTGAACATTGTCCTGGCTGAGCCCCAGGGCAGATGTGGACAGTTACCTAAGACTCTGTAAGCAGCTGGAAGAGGCAGGGGGGATGGGAGGAAGGAGGAAATGAGCTTTCGCTGAACCCGGATTTGGATTCAAAATCTGACTCTATCTTTCATTGACTCACTGTGGGACTCAGCAGACCACTGAATTCCAGCTGCACAGCAAGGTTTTGGAGAGCAATACCTCCCAGACTGGGTGAGGACTTAATGATCCTGTGTGTGCAGAGCAGCTCATGAGTAGAGGCTGTGTTACATGTGTTGCTGTCCTTGCAGTCTCCACCACAACTTAGAGGCGCTGAATCCCTGTTTCCATTTAGCAGATGCAAAACCACTTCTACCTTGAATGGACTGGGAGAAGTTTGTGCTCCTTGGATGCTCCTGCTGCCCTATCAAGATAAACGGCAAGGAGCAGCTGGAGCCCTTGTGGAGTATATTATGAACGAGTCTTACCAGAGTTGGGTTATTTCCTTTGTATTTTTTCCTTTGTTTGTTTGCCTTTTTTCTTCTACTTCCTTGTTACTCTTTTAAGTTTTTGTTTGTTTTGGTTGTTTTGGTGGGTAGGAGGGTGTTCTGTGTTTCCAAGGCAAAAACGTCCCCTTGTTCTATCTCTCCTTCATTTCTCTGTGTCCACTCATAGTTTTATCCTCCTGGCTCTCACCTTTTCTTTCTAGTAAATGCTGCTCATATTTCAACACAAAAGATCATTTCTTTCATTTATACTTAAGGTTGAAAGAGCAATCTGATAGGCTTGTATCTCAGATAGTTTTTAATAATAGCTTAAGTCCATGATCTTTTCCAGAATAAGGGCAGTAGTTGTAGTATTTCAATAGTGACTTTTCCAAAAAATTTTTTCATTAGTGGAAGTCGTCAGATAATCTTTATGAATTGCTCATCCAGGAATTTCAGTATTGGGAGAGGTTGGCAAAATGGCTACTTTTATGCAAAAAGCCTTAATTACCCACAATACCAATGTCATGCAGATGCCCAACTCCTGCTTTGAGATTGGCCTTGATTCTGCCTTCAACTCAGGATGACCTACAAGTCATCACCTTTCCTTGTCAAACCCACATGCAACTAGCCCTCTTAGCTGATAAAGAAATGGAGACTGATTTGTCCTCATTGGCTTAAAAATGTTTTGTGGTCTTTTCCCAGTTGTGGAAAGAGAATGGAGAAGTGGATCATTTAAAGAAGAATTAGAAAATAAATAGAAAACTATGGGTTCTTCCTTAGTTTCCTCTACTATCCCCAAACATTCAGGACTATAGAAGGAGCTTAAATATGAAATGAAATAATACAGTGATACACAAGTAATGTTGGAATGGACATTATAATGACTAGGAGAGTGAGAAGATTATCTTTGTTTTAAAAGATAACAGAAAAATTATAAAGCCATTTTCTCTTCCTAGTGGTCTGATGTTTTAGATTTATTTTAAACTAGAAATAGGAAACTATCCATAGCATGATGTCATGCTGCATTTATTTCTGGCCTCAGCAGTTGATCATTCGGGAGACACTCTCATGATATCTTCTTGGACAGCATCAAATTGTGCAGAAGTTATAGGGCCCAGAAAGTGATCTAGATATGACTAAAAGATACACAGCTCTTCTTTCAGGTTGGATTTGGAAAGTGAGCCCCAAAGAAGGAATCCCAGATGATCTTGAAGTTTTGAGTCTCAGTATCTTGGGAGAACAGTGGATCCTGATAGACACAAGACAGTCCAAAGGAGAAAACAGCTGTTCTGGGGGACAGAAAGAGTTCAAGTTAAGATTTGCTGAGTCTGAGGGATGTCAAAATGGAGAACATCTTGTGAGTATTTAGTGCTACAGACATGGCCGTTGAAAGCCTGGGGATAAAGATTTGTAAATCATTGTCCTTGAGCAGATGGTGGAAAGGAGTGTTGACCCATTTCAACTTTATTTATTATCTAAAAGGTATTTTGAAGGGTGCCAGAAACTGCAGAAAGGCAGATCTGGTTTCCACTGAGTTACAGCGATTATGAAGAAATAAGAAAGAGGCAGCTATGGGAAGTTTTGTATGGGGCAGAGGAGGCAATTTTAAAGTGGGGGATCTGGTGGTGAGAGGGGATAATGAGCTTTTGTATGTGGAAGCTTGCAACAGATTGAAAAAATAGTTGCTCATATTTAGAAAAAGAGAGGGAAATGATGATGAGGAGGGGCCTCCTAAGGAGCTGATACATTGATGAGATAGAAAGGGGGTCTGTTTAGACAACTCAAACCACTCGGGGTCCACAAGAGCTATACTCCATTTCTTGATTCATATAAAATTAACAAGTCACTGAAAAAAATTATCAAAGAGAGCATAATTGGACATTAGATCATGTGTAAAACATTTAATAAAGGCATTTCATCCAGTTCAAGATTTGCATGGATTTTTTAGTTCTGTGGACCCTACTTCTAGTTGAAAAATAAAAATTGTGTTTATTTTGATGGTAAGGTGACATACCTTGACCAGTGTTCCTTGGCAACTCCCAGTATTTACCAAGGACATCTAGCAAACTGGTAATGAAAACACATGGAGATATGTGAGATTTATTCCAAACCTGGTAAGAATTGTTGTAAATCTAAACCAAGTGACTCCAGCACAATGCAAGTCATTGACCGTCTCGGGCTTTATGAGACTTGAATGTTGAGGAGGTACTCGTGCAGTGGTGACTCATACTTGGGGCAGATTATGTTAAATGGACTTTCCTCTTTAACATTTTAGATACTAGCTATAATTATAGCAATGACAAGAGTGATTTCAATTAACTCCAACTGTGGTCAAATATATTTTACCTTGTGACTCAGAGCATGCCCATGCATGTGCATGCCCACACATAAACTGTAACCACAGTTTTATGAAACAATTCTTAATTTCTCCATATGTGCCACAATTTCCTATTTTCTACTCTATTTCCTTTTCTTAAATTTGTCATGATTCTCTAAATTGATTTCACAGCCCAGAATAAATCATGACTCAAAGTTTGCAAATCATTGAGATGTTAAGTGATATTCTCTTATTTTATGGTCTGCTTCAATCTCTTTTTTTCTTAGTGTCTTATGTACTCTCAGAACTAATAGTCAGTTCTGATCCTTAGTCTCAGCATATGAGAAGCTTTATTATCTCCCCAACTGTAATGATTGGTTGTACTGAATGGATATTAGCTTGGCAATAGTGGTCTTACATTTATGTGCATTTTTTGTTTGTGTTTAAGTAATATCCTTATCATGATGGAGTTAGGGCACAAGACAAGAAGACAGAAGAATTCATTTACAGATGGCTTAGTGATTACTGTGATTTAATTTTTACAGATGACTTAATGATCATTAAAACATGATAGAATTGTGTTGGTAAAAGACCTCTAATCCCATAGCCTCATCACCTGCCCTGATTTCATGTCCATAACCCAGACCTGGCTAATGAGTACAGTCTAGATATTTGCTTAGTGATTGGTTCAAAAATAGCCTCTTTACTCAGTCAGGCTAATTAGATCCATTCTGGTAACTGTGAGGAAGTTCTTTTTCCAAGATTGACTAAAGGTGATACAGAGCCCTAGACCCTGGCAGCCATGTTTACTACCAAGAGGGAAAAACCTGCCTGAGGATGGAGCCAACACAAAATCAAACAGAGCCAAGGGTTAGAAAGCCTGAAAATCATCCCTAAGCATATCATTTGAGCCTGAATTTTTGGTTGTACCTGAAGCATGACAGGTCTCAATGACTGCCACTTATAATCTAGTGTCCTGATTAAGAAGAACAAGAAAAGTGAAGAAAAATTGGTATCTGTAGTTGAGTGGCAGCATCATAGGTGATTTTTATGCTTTGTTGTTGATTTTTTTAAAATAATATGGATGTGTTAATTTTAGAAAGGGTCAAAATAAAAAGGTAGCATTCCTCCAAACGCTCTTTGGAAAGTTGGACTCCGAGTCAATCCTAATTGGAAATAATATTCAAGCTGCCTCTCAAATATTGTATTTATAAAATTCTGAAAGGATCTAATTTTATAGTTTGACCACACAGATTTTTCCTCCTCAGTTCCAGCCTCACTGTTTCCATTGAACTATAGTCAACAAATACTGGAACTTTTGTTATCTCCCCAGCAGGCATTTTCCAGAGGGCTCTTTCCTGAATGTTGTGGAGAAATGTAAATAAAAACACTAAGTGGAATTACTAGTGTCTCAGATAAACAGAAGCTTGGGGGTAAATGTCTTAACTAAGACTCGGTCCTGGGAATACAGAGGAAGAGCACTCAACAATTACCAGGTTTCCCACCAAGTAGGGGAGCATAGCGTAGGGGAGCAATGCAGGGGTAAGGCAAGAGCCCATGGTTCCATGGTCATTTTCATGTGTTTGAATCACGTATGTTTTTAACTTTTTAAAAAATTAACGTAAAATGTATTATTGCTTCAGGGGTACCGGTCTGTGAATCATCAGTCATACACGATTCACAGCAATTACCATAGCATATACCCTCCCTAATGTCCTTCACCTAGCCACCCCGTCCCTCCTCCGCCATACCCCAGCAACCCTCAATTTGTTTTGTGAGATTAAGAGTCTCTTATGGTTTGTCTCCCTTCCCAGTCCCATCTTTTTTCATTTTTTCCTTCCTTACCCGCCACGACCCCCCACCCTGCCTCTCAAATTTCTCATATCAGAGAGATCACATGATAATTGTCTTTCTCTGATTGACTCATTTTGCTTAGCATAATACCCTCTAGTTCCATCCATGTCTTTGTAAATGGCAAGATTTCATTTTTTGATGGCTACATAGTATTCCAGTGTGTGTGTTTATGTGTGTGTGTATGTATACACCACATCTTCTTTATCCATTCATCTGTTGATGGACATCTAGGTTCTTTCCATAGTTTGGCTATTGTGGGACATCACCGCTATAAACATTCAGGTGCACTTGCCCTTTTGGATCACTACGTTTGTATCTTTAAGGTAAGTACCCAGTAGTGCAATTGCTGGGTTGTAGGGTAACTCTATTTTCAACTTTTTGAGGAAGCTCCATGCTGTTTTCCAGAGCGGATGCACCAGCTTACACTCCCACCAACAGTATAGGAGGGTTATTTTGAATAATTATTATTCCTGTGCATTTGCAAGAAATAATACAGAGTGATCACATATACCTTCTGTAGTCTTCCCTAGTAGTAACATCTTGGATAATTACACAATATCACCACTGGGAAATTTACATCCTTCAATATTATTTTGATTTCTCCAGTATTACATGGACTTGTGTGTGTGTGTTTAGTTCTGTGCAGATGTATCACGTGTAGATTCTTGTAGACTTATAACTACCACCACAGTCAAGGCACAGAACAGCTGTATCACAAGGAACCTTTTTTTTCAGATTTATTTATTTATCTGACAGACAAGGATCACAAGTAGGCAGAGAGGTAGGCAGAGAGAGAGGGAGGAAGCAGGCTCCCTGCTGAGCAGAGAGCCCGATGTGGAGCTCGATCCCAGGACCTGGGATCATGACTTGAGCTGAAGGCAGAGGCTTTAACCCACTGAGCCAACCAGGTGCCCCCACAAGGAACCCTTTTATAACCACACCCATCTACCATGCATCCCCCAACCCATGACAACCACTAATCTGTTCTCTGTCTCCATTATTTTGTCATTTGAGACATATTTTTAGTATGCTTCTCTTATTCTAGAATTATCTAGCTACTTGAATGTGAAGTTTAGGAATGCACTTAGAGCAGGGCTATGCCTTCCACTCTCTTTCACCCTCTCTTTACTTAGAGAAGCCTTTTAACAACCATCTGTGCAGCCTGTTAATGGAGAGATGGTAGAGGTTACAGTGTGTAGTAAGTAGTAAGGTGGCTCTGCAATGTTCTAACTTTGTGACCTCCAAACCTCTGCCCCCTCCTAGGTTAAATGGGGTTAATAATTACAATGATCTCACAGAGTAGTTTAAGGTTAAAATGAAATATTGCATGTTGAATACTGCATGCTGTTAATTAAAGAGAGAACAATGAATGACACAACCTTGCACAGTTATCACACAACCATACAAAACCAAAATTTTTAGACATGTGTTACTCGTAGAGGGCTGGAATCTTCCTCTCCCAGATTTCAGTTATTGGCCTTACTTTTATTTTCCTGTGTCTCCCAGATTAAATTGGATCCTAATTCCACCTTGTTCTACAGCATTTATCTCATGTAAGCTAAATACTGTGCTCTCCTCTTGTCCAAGCCCCATTTTCTTTAGTGACCCCGTATGATTTCTTGAGGACAGAACTGGGTCAACTGAGTCTGTCTTGTTCACCACAGTGTCTTCATCACCTACCAGAGTGCCTTGCCCACACTTTGTGCTCAGACATGGTTTGTTTCTTTTCTTTTTTTTTTTAGATTTTATTTATTTATTGAGATTTTATATATTTAAAAATTTTTTTTTAATTTTTTAATAAACATATATTGTATTTTTATCCCCAGGGTACAAGTCTATGAATCGCCAGGTTTACATACTTCACAGCATTCACCATAGCACATACCCTCCCCAATGTCCATTACCCCACCATCCTCTCTCTACTCCCCTCCCCCTGGCAACCCTTAGTTTGTTTTGTGAGATTAAGAGTCTCTTATGGTTTGTCTCCCTTCCCAGTCCCATCTTTTTTCATTTATTCTTTTCCTACCCCCCAACCCACCCCCGCCATTGCATCTCCACTTCCTCTTATCAGGGAGATCTATGAAAGTTGTCTTTCTCTGATTGACTTATTTTGCTAAGCATAATACCCTCTAGTTGCATCCATGTCATCGCAAATGGCAAGATTCTATTTCTTTTGATGGCTCCATAGTATTCCATTGTATATATATACCACCTCTTCTTTATCCATTCATCTGTTGATGGACATCTAGGTTCTTTCCATAGTTTGGCTATTGTGGACATTGCTGCTATAAACATTAAGGTGCACGTGCCCCATCAGATCACTACGTTTGTATTTTTAGGGTAAATACCCAGTAGTGCAATTGCTGGGTCGTAGGGTAGCTCTATTTTCAGCTTTTTGAGGAACCTCCATGCTGTTTTCCAGAGTGCTTGCACCAGTTTGCATTCGCACCAACAGTGTAGGAGGGTTCCCCTTTCTCCGCATCCTCGCCAGCATCTGTCATTTCCTGACTTGTTAATTTTAGCCATTCTGACTGGTGTGAGGTGGTATCTCATTGTGGTTTTGATTTGTATTTCCCTGATGCTGAGTGATGTGGAGCACTTTTTCATGTGTCTGTTGGCCATCTGGATGTCTTCTTTGCAGAAATGTCTGTTCATGTCTTCTGCCCATTTCTTGATTGGATTATTTGTCCTTTGGGTGTTGAGTTTGCTAAGTTCTTTATAGATTTTTGGACACTAGCCCTTTATCTGATATGTTGTTTGCAAATATTTTCTCCCATTTTGTCAGTTGTCTTTTGGTTTTGTTGACTGTTTCCTTTCCTGTGCAAAAGCTTTTGATCTTGATGAAATCCCAATAGTTCATTTTTGCCCTTGCTTCCCTTGCCTTTGACGATGTTCCTAGGAAGAAGTTGCTGTGACTGAGGTCGAAGAGGTTGCTGCCTGTGTTCTCCTCAAGGATTTTGATGGATTCCTTTCTCACATTGAGGTCCTTCATCCATTTTGAGTCTATTTTCATGTGTGGTGTAAGGAAATGGTCCAATTTCATTTTTCTGCATGTGGCTGTCCAATTTTCCCAGCACCATTTATTGAAGAGGCTGTCTTTTTTCCATTGGACATTCTTTCCTGCTTTGTCGAAGATTAGTTGACCATAGAGTTGAGGGTCTATTTCTGGGCTCTCTATTCTGTTCCATTGATCTGTGTGTCTGTTTTTGAGCCAGTACCATACTGTCTTGATGATGACAGCTTTGTAGTATAGCTTAAAGTCTGGAATTGTGATGCCGCCAACTTTGGTTTTCTTTTTTCAACATTCCTCTGGATATTCGAGGTCTTTTCTGGTTCCATATAAATTTTAGGGTTATTTGTTGCATTTTTTTGAAAAAAAAGGGTGGGGTTTTGATAGGGATTGCATTAAATGTGTAGATTGCTTTAGGTAGCGTAGACATTTTCACAATATTTGTTCTTCCAATCCAGGAGCATGGAACATTTTTCCATTTCCCTGTGTCTTCCTCAATTTCTTTCATGAGTACTTTATAGTTTTCTGAGTATAGATTCTTTGCCTCTTTGGTTAGGTTTATTCCTAGATATCTTATGGTTTGGGGTGCAATTGTAAATGGGATTGGCTCCTTAATTTCTCTTTCTTCTGTCTTATTGTTGGTGTAGAGAAATGCAACTGGTTTCTGTGCATTGATTTTATATCCTGATACTTTCCTAAATTCCTGTATAAGTTCTAGCAGCTTTGGAGTGGAGTCTTTTGGGTTTTCCACATATAGTATCATATCATCTGCAAAGAGTGATAGTTTGACTTCTTCTTTGCCGATTTGGATGCCTTTAATTTCTTTTTGTTGTCTAATTGCTGAGGCTAGGACTTCTAGTACTATGTTGAATAGCATTGGTGATAATGGACATCCCTGCCGTGTACCTGACCTTAGCAGAAAAGCTTTCAGAGAATGATATTTGCGGTGGGTTTTTCATAGATGGCTTTGATAATATTGAGGTATGTACCCTCTATCCCTACACTTTGAAGAGTTTTGATCAGAAAGGGATGCTGTACTTTGTCAAAAGCTTTTTCAGCATCTATTGAGAGTATCATATGGTTCTTGTTCTTTCTTTTATAATGTATTGTATCACATTGATTGATTTGCGGATGTTGAACCAACTTTGCAGCCCTGGAATAAATCCCACTTGGTCGTGGTGAATAATCCTTTTAATGTACTGTTGGATCCTATTGGCTAGTATTCTGGTGAGAATTTTTGCATCTGTGTTCATCAAGGATATTGGTCTATAGTTCTCTTTTTTGATGGGATCCTTGTCTGGTTTGGGGATCAAGGTGATGCTGGCCTCATCAGTTTGGAAGTTTTCCTTAAATTTCTATTTTTTGGAACAGTTTCAGGAGAATAGGAATTAATTCTTTAAATGTTTGGTAGAATTACCCTGGGAAGCCATCTGGCCCTGGGCTTTGTTTGTTTGGAGATTTTTGATGACTGTTTGAATCTCTTTACTGGTTATGGGTCTGTTCAGGTTTTCTATTTCTTCCTGGTTCAGTTGTGGTAGTTTATATGTCTCTAGGAATGCATCCATTTCTTCCAGATTGTTAAATTTGTTGGCATAGAGTTGCTCATAGTATGTTCTTATAATTGTTTGGTGTTCTTATATTTCTTTGGTGTTGGTTGTGATCTCTCCTCTTTCATTCATGATTTTATTTATTTGGGTCCTTTCTCTTTTCTTTTTGATAAGTCTGGCCAGGGTTTTATCAATCTTATTAATTCTTTCAAAGAACCAGCTCCTAGTTTCATTGATTTGTTCTGTTGTTTTTTTTGGTTTCTATTTCATTGATTTCTGCTCTGATCTTTATGATTTCTCTTCTCCTGCTGGATTTAGGCTTTCTTTGTTGTTCTTTCTCCAGCTCCTTTAGGTGTAGGGTTAGGTTATATATTTGAGACCTTTCTTGTTTCTTGAGAAAGACTTGTACCACTATATGTTTTCCTCTCAGGACTGACTTTGCTGTGTCCCACAGATTTGGAACCATTGTCTTTTCATTATCATTTGTTTCCATGAATTTTTTCAATTCTTCTTTAATTTCCTGGTTGACCCATTCATTCTTTAGAAGGATGCTGTTTAGTCTCCATGTGTTTGGGTTCTTTCTAAATTTCCTCTTGTGATTAAGTTCTAGCTTCAGAGCATTGTGGTCTGAAAATATGCAGGGAATGACCCTAATCTTTTGATATCGGTTGAGACCTGATTTATGGCCCAGATGTGATCTATTCTGGAGACTGTTCCATGTGCACTAGAGAAGAAAGTATTCTTTTCCTTGGGATGAAATGTTCTGAATATATCTGTAATGCCCATCTGGTCCAATGTGTCATTTAAGGCCTTTATTTCCTTGTTGATATTTTGCTGGGATGATCAGTCCTTTTCAGTGAGGGGGCTGTTAAAGTCCCCTACTATTATTGTATTATTGTTGATGTGTTTCTTTGATTTTGTTATTAATTGGTTTATATAGTTGGCTGCTCCCATGTTAGGGGCATAGATATTCTTGTTGGACAGATCCTTTGAGTATGATATAGTGTCCTTCCTCATCTCTTATTATAGTCTTTGGCTTAAAATCTAATTGATCTGAGGTAAGGATTGCCACCCCAGCTGTCTTCTGACGTCCATTAGCATGGTAAATTGTTTTCCACCCCCTCACTTTAAATGTGGAGGTGTCTTCGAGTCTAAAATGAGTTTCTTGTAGGCAGCATATTGATGGGTTTTGTTTTTTATCCATTCTGATACCTTGTGTTATTTGATTGGGTCATTTAGCCCATTAGCATTCAGGGTAACTATTGAGAGATATGAATTTAGTGCCATTGTATTGCCTGTAAAGTGACTATTACTGTATATTGTCTCTGTTCCTTTCTGATTTACTATTTTTAGGGTCTCTCTTTGCTTAGAGGACCCCTTTCAATATTTCCTGTAGAGCTGCTTTGGTGTTTGCAAATTCTTTCAGTTTTTGTTTGTCCTGGAAGCTTTTTATCTCTCCATTTTCAATGATAGCCTAGCCGGGATATAGTATTCTTGGCTGCATGTTTTTCTCATTTAGTGCTCTGAATATATCATGCCAGTTCTTTCTGGCCTGCCAGGTCTCTGTGGATAAGTCAGCTGCCAATCTAATATTTTTACCATTGTATGTTACAGACTTCTTTTCCCGGGCTGCTTTCAGGATTTTCTCTTTATCCCTAAGACTTGTAAATTTTACTATTAGGTGACGCGGTGTGGACCTATTCTTGTTGATTTTGAGGGGGTTCTCTGCACCTCCTGGATTTTGATGCTTGTTCTCTGCCATATTAGGGTAATTCTCTACAATAATTCTCTCCAGTATACCTTCTGCTCCCCTCTCTCTTTCTTCTTCTTCTGGAATCCCAATTATTCTAATGTTGTTTCGTCTTATGGTATCACTTATCTCTCGAATTCTCCCCTCGTGGTTGAGTAGCTGTTTGTCTCTCTTTTGCTCAGCTTCTTTATTCTCTGTCATTTGGTCTTCTATATCACTAATGCTTTCTTCTGCCTCATTTATCCTAGCAGTAAGAGCCTCCATTTTTTATTGCACCTCATTAATAACTTTTTTGATTTCAACTTGGTTAGATTTTAATTCTTTTATTTCTCCAGAAAAGGCTTTTATATTTCCAGAGAGGGTTTCTCTAATATCTTCCATGCCTTTTACAAGCCCAGCTAGCACCTTGAGAATCATCATTCTGAACTCTAGATCTGACATATTACCAATGTCTGTATTGATTAGGTCCCTAGCCTTCAGTACTGCCTCTTGCTCTTCTTTTTGTGGTGAGTTTTTCCGCCTTGTCATTTTGCACAGATAAGAATATATGAAGGAGCAAATATAATACTAAAAGGGTGGCAAAGACCCCAGGAAAATGCACTTTAACCAAATCAGAAGAGATCCCAAACTGTGGGATAAAGGGGATAAAAAGAAGTTTAGAAAAAAGTTTAAAAAAGAAAAAAAAAAACAAAGAAAAAATTTAAAAAAGAAAAAAAAAATATATATATATATATATATTAGACTGGTGACTAGAACAGGGTCACCCACTTAATTTTGGAAGTATTTTGGTCTTTTAGAAGAAACTACCTTCCAAAATTTTAAGGAATGAAACACGTATATAAGGGTAAACACAATGAAGGGATGGAAAATGCCTATAAAGTTGAAAAAAAATTTTTTTTTAATTTTTAAAAAAGGAGTTAATAAAGTAAGTTGGTTGGGAGAATAAAGAAAAAGAAAGTGGAGAGAATTTGTTTGGGCTGGAGACTAGAACAAGCCCGGAGCTAGATTTAGGGTATATTTTGATCTATTAGAAGAAGTTGTACCCCAAATTTTTAGAAGAAAAAACCCTATGTGTATATAAAAAATAAAGTTAGATACAATGAAGATAAAATATGACTATACTAATGAAGGTTCAAAAAAGTTTATTATTATTTTTTTATGAAAGGTATTATTAAGATAAACTAGTTAAAAAAACATTAAAAAGAAAGGGTAAAAGTTTAAAAAAATTAGAAGAAAAAAATAAAATTAAAAAAATATTAAATTAACTGCAAGACTAAAGGATCATGGGGAGAAAGCCATGAGTTCCGTGCTTTGTTTTCTCCTCCTCTGGAATTCCACTGTTCTCCTTGGTAAGTGAACTTGGTCTTGGCTGGATTCCTTGTTGATCTTCTGGGGGAGGGGTCTATTCTAGTGATTCTCAAGTGTCTTTGCGTGAGGCAGAATGACACTGCCCTTACCAGGGGCCAGACTAATCTGCTCGGGTTTGCTTTTGGGCTTTTGTTTCCTGAACGCTTTCCATAGTGTTCCGGAAGATGAGAATGAAAATGGAGGCCTCCCAGTCTCTGGCCTGGAGGAGCCGAGAGCTCAGGGCCCCACTTTTCAGTGCGCCCTCAGAGAACAGCACCAATTACTCCTGTCTCCCTGGACTCCGGCCATGCTCTGAGCTCACCAAGCCTGCGACCAGTTCAAGGTAACCCCAAGCTGAGAGCTCACTCCTCGGCTCTGTCTCTGTAGCCGGCTTCCCCGCTCTAATACCTGTGAACCCTGCGACACTCAGACACCCCTGATCCTTCTGTGACCCTGTGGGACCTGGGGCCACGCTTACCCCTCGTGGGCTTCACCCCAGTTTAGCCTTTGGAGCGATGTCCCTCAGTGGAGCAGACTTTTAAAAGTCCTGATTTTGTGTTCCATTCCTCCGCCGCTTGCCGGGAGCTGGCCCCACCTGTGCGGTCTATCTTCCCGTCACTTTGGAGTCACTTCTCCGCCGCTCCTACCTTTCAGAAAATGGTCGATTTTCTGTTTCTAGAATTGCTGCTCTTCTTGTTTTCGATCTCCTGTTGGATTCGTAGGTGTTTGAAATGGTTAGATAAGCTGTCTAGCTGATCTCCTGCTATCTGATATAGTCTCAGCCTGCTACTTCTCTATCATCTTGACTCCTCTCCTCAGACATGTTTTAATGGATAACATGCTTTAGCATTTCTTTGTCTTCATGGTTGTATTATTCTGAGCATTCATCATTCAGCTACTTTCTCTTAAGTAATGGTACAAAAATGGCCTTTATTAATCCCCCTCTTTAAAAACAAAGGTGATAAGGTGTATCATTTATGAGCTCCAACAAGAAATGGCAATGTATTGTGTTATTTTGAACATGAGAAAAAGAAATAGACCTGTACAAACTTTTAGAGCTAATGTTGTGCAGTAATAGAGGAAATGCTTTATTTCCAGATAGGTTTCTAACCTTGTTTATTAAGTCATAGCTAGGTTTTTTGGCTGACTAGTTTTTCATGTAAACCACTAGATCTTTCCATAGGAATAGTCACTATAGCATCAATCATTTCTCCCATGTTGGTTAGAATTAAATCCAGTGAAACGACACCCCATCTAGCTTCCTCTCCTTTTTGAGAAAAGGAATTATCATCAAACCAAGAGCAGGAGTATCTGATGCCCCCCTCCCACATGAGACTCCAGCAGAAGCTTAGAAAATTAAGTCCATCTCTGCCCTATCCAATATTATCCTTATTCAGGTCATCATCGTCTCAACTGAAAAGCTGGCAAACAGCCTCCTAGCTGGTCTCCAGGTCTCCATTCATGCCACACTCTGACACTTTTCTCCACATTGCTGCTTGTATGGCCTTACAGAGCCAAAACCCCAAACATTGTTTCTTCCTGTGACTACAGTCTGTGCTATCATATCCTTCTCATCCCTCATTTACTCTGCTTTATCCATTTCGAATGTCTTGTAATACTTTAATGTACTTGTGTTCTATTTCATCCCGTGATTTTTGAGGAGGTGTCATCTGCCTGAAATAATCTTCATCCAGCTGTAACTTGTCCCTCAGCTTTGATGTTACTGGTGGATAGGGTCTTCCCTGACCCCAAGTGCAGGCCAGATACTTCTCAGGGCCCCTGGATGTCCTCCCCATTATAGCACTCATCATGCTGTGTGGTGATTGCTTTTTCCCACTGTAAGCTAGGGGTAGGTGTAAGTTAAGGAGGAATTCTGTTTGCTTCATCTTTGAAAACTGAAGGAATTAATTGTTAAAATATTGTGATTCATCTTTGTATGATGAATGGGATGGACAGTAGGAATGTTTGGTATAAATCTATAACATTCTAAAAATTATTCCCATTTTAAGTATTTTGCATACACATACATTATTCTTCAAATTTTAGTTCCCAAACTAGTTTTAAGAATCCATTTTGTCATACAAACATTTTGAATATGATACAATTTCTGCATGCCTTGTGGGCTTTCCTTTAATGGAGTATGAACTGTGCACTATCTGCACTTTCCAGTCTAATTACAGACTTTCTGTGATTGTCAGCTGGACGTTTGAATACATTTCTTCTATAGCATGAAGATCCAAGGCATTCTGAGTTTGTGGTTAGCAAGAGAAATTGTGACTTAAAACATACATCACTCCCAAATGGAACTGAAACCTTCAATGTCTCATTTATTCTGTAGTAAACAATTTTGTTTTCTAACAAGGAACAGTTGCCATCCAACTCATTCTAAATTTCTATGTATATTTCTTTGATCAGAAAGATTTTGTGGGTTTTTTTTTTTTTGGGGACTACTTTTCTTTGATAGTGTGCCCAGTACCACCAGATGAAATTAGACACTTTTTTTTAAAAGTCTCATTTCAGCTTACATGGTAGCAAAATTTCACATCCTCTCAGAGATGAGTTGAAATACCTCATCTCCTCCTTGGGGATCTTATTGTGTCCTATTAGATGAAAGAATTTTGGTAAAAAGAAATTTCAGAAATTTCTCATTTTCTTTCATCCCTGGTATTTTATGGGGTGAACAATAAAAACTTTACAGATACTTGGACACACACACACACACACACACACACACACACACACGTATTTACTGCAGTATAGCTTGAAAGGGCAAAGATTTGAAAACCAGATTGTTCATTAAAAAATAGTTGAATATATTACAGAACATCTATACTATGGAATATCAGTAACCCTTAAAAAGTCAAGTTAGACTCATATCCACAAATCATGATTTTATTTGAGTGAGAAAATAAGGCTTCAGAATAATGTGTATAATATAATTTCTTCTGAGAGCAGTAAGGCAAGTTGGGGGAAATTCTTTTCCTGTGGGGGAGATAGAGAGAGGGAGAGGAAGATTGGTGTGCATCTTTGAGAATACTGATAAAGAACTGGAAAATCCTAAGCTGTTAACACTGGCAGAAAGGTAGGATTGGAAAAAGCCTATTTCTTTACACGTCTTTGGGCTATTTCATTCCTTACAAATAACATAATATTTTTTGGAAATAAAAAATCTAATGAAAATTCTAACAGAAAATAAATGATCAAGAGGAAGAGTTAAAAAAAAGAGAGAAGCCACAAAAACCTGGGCTCTCAGGCTATTTATTCTGTACTCTACCAGTAGGATAGGATTCCTGCAGTCCGTGCCAGGGGCAGATACCTCAGACATGCAGTGAAGCAGGAGGAAGAGCAAAGGGGAGAAGGGAAAACTCTGGATGAGACTGTTGAAGAATGACTGCAGATTTTGTCAAGATTTACAGGCTGCTGAGAATGCCGGCCATAATTTAATTCACATGGGCCGAGCACATATTAGGTATAGGGAGCTATGGGGGTGCTGCGGATAGGACTGTGAGCAAATACATAGTCACCTTCAAGTCTATAACTGATAGCATAGAGGTAGGGCTCAAATGAGATAGGGGTGGGAGGCACTGGTCCAGATCGTCATGGCAGCAAGGAAGCATTCAAGAACAATTTCATTATGGACTAAAGGAATAAAGAAGAAAAAGAAACCACTATACTGAGTTAAATTGCCAAGTCCTTTCTTGGTTTTTACTAGGATTTTTCATCTGAAGATTTATTGTCAATCCCCTTTCTAAGCAAATAAAATGTTCACCATAAATCAGACTGTAGGGATGCCACTTGAAGAGAAGGTTGGCACAAACACTTTGCCGTAAGTTTGAGGAATGTCCTGGTGAAAGTGTATCTAGAAACCACAATAATACATTGTGGAAGTATAAAATGAGGCCGTTTGGTGTCCTGCTAACATTCTAGTCTAACTGGGTAGTGAGTACATGGTTGCTCCTTTTATTACTATTTCTTAAACTACACATACACTTTTCAGATACTGTAACATCATACACATGAAAGCCAAAACAACAAAGAAGTAAATTATTTTTTAGCAAAAGTTAATGTTTTCATAATGTGTGAATTAAATTTGTCAGACTTTCTCGATGATATGTAGCTATAGATTTTCATTTTTCTTTCCCCCCCTACTAAATAATGCTGTTTCCATCACAATAATTCATTTAGACAAACACAGCATGATTTTGAATGAAATTTCATGGAAATTTTAAACAAAGAGCAAACATTTAATATTAAACTGAATTGATACCCATGAATCTTTTAATACATATATACAGATAGTATTTTGTTTTAGCTTTGGCAGTGATGAGAGAAATGATAAATATTCTAACAATGTCAAAAAGCTTTGAATATTCAGCATGTGCACAAGTCCTAACTGCTTTCATTTTCTTTTGGAGTGGGGAAGATGTTGTCCGAGAGACTTCCTGGAAGAAGTGATCAACATTTCCTTGAGAGGTATTTAATGCTGGACACACAAAATATACAAAATACCATGTGTTGAAAAAGCCGAGTTCATTGCTTGATGCAGTGAATAGAACACCCCTCCACAGAACTATAACAGTGTCTCAGAGAGAGAAGGCCAGAGTTGAGATACTGATTTGAGATTTGAGATCTGGTTTAAGGTGGGCCGTTTCATGCAGGGGTCTAGCTAGGATTGGGTCAATATCATGATAAAATAATTTGGGATTTGTATAAACAGGAAAGGGAGGATGTTGAGGCCAGGTTTTCAGAGTCTTGGGCTTTAAACTGTTAGTTGATGCTTTCTGTTCAATAAATTGATTAGTCTTTCTGTTCCTGGAATGAACAACAAGGCTGGTTGCAACGATTTTCCTCCTGGGCAAGAGTCTTCTGGAGTAGTAAAATTACGTTGATGAAGATGGTGGAATAGTGAAGTCTTGTTAATAATTGCAGGTAGTAAGCTGTGTGGAAGATTTCCACTCTCAGTGAGTAGGAAGTCAGAGACAGCAGGAAGGATCCACCCATCATTGCTCCCACACGGCTAGAGCCTTGGCATCGTTTCGCCCACTGCCTTAGTAGACTTGCTCACTAATGCCAAGAGAAGGCTGAAAGTGCACTGTCATTGAGTGTTTTGTAATCTGACCCTTTCTCTAGGCCTCCATCTGGTCCCCATTTCAAAATTTCTAGGGCTATGCTGAATCATCCTCTTGGTGCTTTTGTTCTCTGACTATAGGCAGGTGAGAGATGGTGGTGAATAAAAGCAACAACCCTGGAGTCAGGTGCCGTAGGTTCAAATGCCACCTCTTCCACATAGTGGCAGTATGAGCTCTTGTCAGATGCCTGACTTCTCAATGTCCCAATGTTCCTATTTCAATAATAGAAATAAGACCAGTCCCGATCTTGTTGAGGAAACTAAAAGCACATGAACTCATGATGACTGCTCATATTTTTCTGGTTGTTGTGATTATTCTTCTTATTTTCACCCTGTGGTGTCAAGAGGTTAGACCACTTAAAATATTTAGACTAAGAGAGTTTTAACCTATATATTAATTAGCCCAGTATATGTTCCTGTGCATTTAAATCAAATAGAAGAATAGCCAAGCATATAACTGAGAACTCCTCATGTTTAATGTTATTAAGGTAAACATAATAGAATAAAATAGTGAAGTCACTAGTTTATATTTTTAAAAGTTACAAAACTATGAAACAATTTTGAGATTTTTTTTTTTAAGAATTTTTTTTAGTCCTTATAACTTGCTCGCAGACTTTTAATTGTTGTGGGTTGAAAATGTGGTGAGCTGGTCTGGTCTTTTTTTCTGTTGTGAAAATAAGGTTGTTTCTGTCTGATCTTAACCAACCAGATTTGGACAGTAGAATTTGGCCAGTTAGTCAAATTCCTTTCTCATTTTGCACCCACCATTCTGGAGTCCAGCTTGCAGTTGCACTGTTGTTGATTTGTCGGATCTCTGCATCTTTCTTCCTGCCCTAGAAGGGGCTAAGAGGGCAACATGGGAGACTCTTCTGTTGGCTGGGCATTGAAGTCAGGCACCATGGCCTGGCTTGCTTTCTGAAGTGCACAGAAAGCATTGGGAGGGGGCGTGGAAAATCAGAATGGGGGTAAAATGGAAAGTGAATCACATTTTTGGAAGAGCTGGCTCCCTGCAATAGCTAAATTTTAAAGGATGCTCCTACTGGCATGGCATAGACTCTCTAATTCCATGTATTTAGAGTGAGGTGTAGAGACTGGATTTCTGCTGTGAATTGATTAAAGAACCATTGTCACTGTTAAGAATGAAAACCAGCTGAAACACAAAGTGTCCAATGGTTCTTTGTGTATGCCATCAGGCTTTATTCTCATAGGTATATTAAATAAAGTTGAAAGAAATGTACAGGTGTGGTTTCTTATAAACCATAAAGATAATTGATGTAAAACTTACCAAGTAACTTGATTGTACTATTAGAATATCGGCAATTATTTAGTTAAATCTTCCATCCCAAGCAGAAATCACATCTATAGCGATTATCCTGCATGTCATTGAACATTTATTTGTATTTTTTTTTAAGCTTTATTTATTTATTTGAGCGAGAGAAAGAAAGACAGAGACAGAGAGTGCATGAGCAGGGGGAGGAGCAAAGGGAGAGGGAGAGAGAATCTCCAGCAGACTCCTCTCTGAGCATGGAGACAGATGTGGCGCTTGATGTCATGACCCATGAGTTCATGACCTGAGCAGAAACCAGGAGTCAGACACTTAACTGACTGAGCCACCCAGGCACCCCTAATTCTACTTTTAGTAAACTGAACATTTTATAAGCAGCTTTCACTCTTTGGGGCCAGTGTAGGAAAGTTCTTATATCAAGATGGAATTTATGGCTAAACAACTTCTACCCTTACTTCTACCTCTGCTTCCTTGAGCTGCACAAAACATTTATAATCCCTCTCTAACTTGATTTCCCCTCAAAAATCCATTCTGTAGATAATTACTGAATATGTATTTTATCCCAGGATGCACGAGCTGGGAGACTAAAACAGAAGTGGCCCCTGACCTCACAGGGTTTGGGGGATACCACCTTATTTTCATCAAGCCTCTTATTTTTAAGGCTTACCATCACTAATCCCTTTTCATAAATCATAAATTCATTAATTATGAATTCATAAATTCATAAATTAATCCCCCATATAACATATTTCTTACCCCGAGGTCAAACATGTAAGGCAAGGAACATAAAACTGTATACATTCTCCAGATGTGGTTGAACTAGTGCAGAGCACAGGGGCATTATTAGCCATTTTCTCTTCGCATCACAAATAGCATTGAAAGCAGGCCTCATACACATCTGAGTGCTCAATACATATTTATGAAAGGCCACTCTTTCTCATGTGGTCACATTGGTCTTAGGTCTTCTATTAACTTCTCATGATGGATACAACCATAGATTATGCATGATTAAAACAGATGCTTGGGGAATAAATAGTGAACCACATGTGACTTAGAAGTGTCTTAAGAAGTTTCTTAAAGAAGAAATTAAATCCACCTTAGGAAATTCCTGGGAAAATATTTACATTCAAGTGAGTCTTCTACAGAGTAAAGTGAGATTTTTAATCTAAATGATGAATAATGCTTTCAACTAAAATGATGACAATATCTCTGCATTGATATGTGATTCAGGATAGATTTGTCTACTATCTGTTGAGTGCACATGGTTGTACTGAACTAAAGTCACGTCAAAAAATTTCAAAAAATTGTTCACCTACTCACTTTGGATCTATGTTTTAGGAACTGCTATGTTAACTCTCTCAACCTTTAGCACCCACTCTCTTAGAACACACACACACACACACACACACACACACACACGGTATTGAATATAAAGATATTTCCATGCATTATTTCCCATGCCTAATTATGCCTTGGAGAGTAGTGTTCAAAGAGGTCAGAGACTCCCAATATAAAAGCAGTTGCAAATGCCTCATTTGAGTGTGACCAGCAATTAAAGGCAGACAACTATGAAAAGGATCTTTGCTATGGTAATGTGAGTCTCTTTTATTGATCTCAGCAAAAGACTCTTCTCTACCTCTCTATTTCCCATTCTGGTGCATTGACCACCAATTTTTAATTCAGTCCTTCTTAGATTTCCCAAGCAAAAGTACTTATACTAGCAAATCTTAGCTTTTCCAAACAATAATCTTTATGCTTGGGATTCTTATTCACTAGCTTTTATGAACTTTTATTTTTTCCCTATGGTGAATATTATTTAGTTTCAATAGTATTTTTAACATCTTTAGAGCTCCAAATAATTCATTCTGACTTCAGTAGTATTCATGACACCTTGCAAGATAATGTCTATATAAGTATTTATTTATTTGTTTTTAATTAAAAAAAATTTTTTTATAAACATATAATGTATTATTAGCCCTGGGGGTACAGATCTGTGAATCGCCAGGTTTACACACTTCACAGCTCTCAACATATCACATACCCTCCCCAATGTCCATAACCCCACCACCTTATTTGTTTTGTTTTGTTTTTTAGAGAGACAGAGAGAGAGATAGGGGGGAAGAGGGAGAGAGAGAAACTTAAGCAGGCTCCATGCCTAACATGGAGCCCAAAGCAGGGCTCAATCTCATGACCCTGAGATTATGACTAGAGCTGAAATCAAGAGTCAGAAGCTTAACTGACTGAGCCACCCAGATCCCTGTCTATAGACTTTTTGAACAACATGTTGATTCTTCTCTATCAATCATTTATAATATTGACAGAACCAGATACAGCTCACCCAGCAGGATCTGCTAAATGTGTCTCAGTCAGTTGAATTGATGGTCTGTTCTCATCCAGGGAAATTTGAACTAACTTTAACATCAAATAACCAATCCATCCATTACTGAGTTTATCAAAGCCCCTGATCCCCAGTGACTATTAAGATACTCTCAGTTAAATGGACTGATTAAATCAAAGTCCACTCGTGTAGGGCCTATAGACATGGTCTGTGTTGAAATGATACATTTTCAAAACCCAGAAACAAGTGCTAGGCAAGCTAGGGAATAAAATGAACTTTCACGCTGGAAGTCTGTTCCCTCTGCAGATTAGCCTTAGATACATAATTAGTGTGGGAAATACTGCATAGAAGGAATTCTAGGTATTACAGCATGACAAGTAGCCTGACCAGCAGTGCAACTCCACCTGTTAGATATTAATAATCAACATTATTGTTTTAGGAAATAATTTGTCAAAAAGACAAAGTTTATAGTTCTTTTGAGTTCTGAAAAAGATATCTCAGTGAAAAGAAACCATTTTTAACATTTCTTTTAAAATTGTTGAATAGCTTTTTTTCCCTTCACTCAAAACTGGATTATTATGAACCAAGGTATGTCAAAGAACTTACTCTGCTTTTGATCTTCCACACACTTGCTCCCCATTCTTTCAGAGGAATATTTTAAATTAGCTTGTGTTATATCACCTCTAATACATCAGTTTTATTTGAGAGATAATAGAAAATAGCATATCTTATTTTTCCTTTCTCATTCCTAGTTCAATTCTCTTTTTTTTTTAGATTTTTTATTTCTTTTCAGCATAACAGTATGCATTGTTTTTGCACCACACCCAGTGTTCCATGCAATCCGTGCCCTCCCTAATACCCACCACCTGGTTTCCCTAACCTCCCACCCCCCGACCCTTCAAAACCTTCAGAATGTTTTTCAGAGTCCATAGTCTCTCATGGTTCACCTCCCCTTCCAATTTCCCTCAACTCCCTTCTCTTCATCTCCCCTTGTCCTCCATGCTATTTGGTATGCTCCACAAATAAGTGAAACCATATGATAATTGACTCTCTCTGCTTGACTTATTTCACTCAGCATAATCTCTTCCAGTCCCTCCATGTTGCTACAAAAGTTGGGTATTCATCCTTTCTGATGGAGGCATAATACTCCATAGTGTATATGGACCACATCTTCCTTATCCATTCGTCCATTGAAGGGCATCTTGGTTCTTTCCACAGTTTGGTGAGCGTGGCCATTGCTGCTATAAACATTGGGGTACAGATGGCCCTTCTTTTCACTACATCTGTATCTTTGGGGTAAATACCCAGCAGTGCAATGGCAGGGTCATAGGGAAACTCTATTTTTAATTTCTTGAGGATTCTCCACACTGTTCTCCAAAGTGGCTGCACCAACTTGCATTCCCACCAACAGTGTAAGAGGGGTCCCCTTTCTCCACATCCTCTCCAACACATGTTGTTTCCTGTCTTGCTAATTTTGGCCATTCTAACTGGTGTAAGATGGTATCTCAGTGTGGTTTTAATTTGAATCTCCCTGATGGCTAGTGATGATGAACATTTTTTCATGTGTCTGATAGCCATTTGTATGTCTTCATTGGAGAAGTGTCTGTTCATATCTTCTGCCCATTTTTTTTACATGATTGTCTGTTTTGTGTGTGTTGAGTTTGAGGAGTTCTTTATAGATCCTGGATATCAACCTTTTGTCTGTACTGTCATTTGTAAATATTTTCTCCCATTCCGTGGGTTGCCTCTTTGTTTTGTTGACTGTTTCCTTTGCTGTGTGGAAGCTTTTGATCTTGATGAAGTCCCAAAAGTTCATTTTCGCTTTTGTTTCCTTTGCCTTTGGAGACATATCTTGCAAGAAGTTGCTGTGGCTGATATCCAAGAGGTTACTGCCTATGTCAGTTCTCTTTTTAATTCACTATTTGCAGTTGCTGTTTGTCACACTAAAGCCATAACTCTTAAAATCATTTAAAAATGAGGATAAGCCTAATTTCTGATAAACTTGAATTTAGATAAATATACTTTGCTTTTAAAAAAGGATGTCCATGCAACCGAGAGCTTCAGGCAGAGACACACTCACATCAATATTGATGCTGATAGTAACGGATGGTACCCTTGGGCAGGAGGGGAAAACTAGTAGGAGATTGAGGCTCTGTGCACATTTTCCATATTAACTCACTTCAAGGCTCCAACCTCATATGAGTGGCAGGACAAGCCTCTTTACAGAAGAAGAGAGCACATTCAAATTTGTTGTTAGTTCTGCAATAACTTTAGAAGTCATCTGGGTCATCACTTCATTTTGCCATTGGCAAAACGGAGGCCCAAAGAGGAGAAGTGGTTTGTCTTGGGTCCCACAGCTGGAAAGAGACAGATTGGGACCAAGAACCAAGTCTCTACTCTCCCAACACATTTTCTACTACCTAGCTCCTGGTAAGGACAATTACCCCTACCTAAGACACAGTGTGAAATTTTTCTTTCTTATAGCGCTGTTGCCCATAAAGGCCCATGAATTGGGCTGGCAGATTAGATGATCTTTATAATATAAAACTAAGATATCAAAATACTTCCTGCATCACTCATACCTTGGCCTTTAGCACACCAATCCTATTGAAAACAGTGTTTTTCTAATACCTCTGTAGGCAATGGGAGGAGGCTTAAGTAGAGGATAAGAATGTTGCATACAAATTTCTTCAGGTCTTTCCTTTGGGTTTCACCAAGAAGTCCTAATATCATACAATATATAAGTGATTGACACTCGTTCCCTGCTTTGTGAACACTAAATGTTGATCAGATTTTTCTGCATTGTGTGCTCCTTTATAAATTCAGATAGTCTAAACCTAAGGACGGGCTACTATTAACAGTTATGAAAGGAAAGCCTTTGGGATTAGAGACTGAAAGATGAAGTAGACTTCCTATGGCACAGAAGAACCAGAAAAGTTTCTTCACCCTGGCAGTTCTACTGGAACATTGCCAGGCCACTTTGTGAAGTTGAGGGTTGACGAGATAACTAAAGAATTTCAGTAAAGCTACCAGCATTACCTATACTATGGCAACTATGACCCGCCCCATTACACATGTCATTGAAGACAGAATGGCATAGCTCTAAGAGCAGGCTGATCTGGACTCAGAGCTCAGACCCATTGCCTATCATCTTGACCTTGGACAAATGACTTAAGTCCTAACCTCAAAATCAATTTTTCAGTCAAATGGAGATAGTAATGCCCATCTTGTCAAACTATTGTTGAAGGAAATAATGTGCACAGAGCATTCAGCACAGGCCTCATACCAATTGTTTGTTAAAGGCTAGTGGCAATTTGAGCTTTTCAGATCATCATCTAAACTGACATATTTCTCCAGAATTCTAAATTCTCCCCATTTCTACAGGACACATGTTAATATTTGTTAAAGCCTCTGTGTTTGGTTAAGGCTATCCCTAAGTTTTCTTCTGTTTCTCTTATAATGTAGAAATAATAATGGTATAAGAACACTTTAGTCCTAATCTAAGCCAAGCACATTTAGATAATCTAGTTAGTCTAAGACAGATGTGCAAACTAAAAAAAAAAAAAAAAACCAAATCAGTACCTAAGAAATTAAATTCACTGGTATAATATAAAGAAATAAATAAATAAAATTGGTTGATTCCTACAACTGGTGCAGTTGTACTGATGAGGAAAATTTCTGGTGGTAGCAGGAAGGAGGAATTTGTGAGATTTTGTTTGATATCTCCCAGAATCACAGGGCAGAGATCATGGTTTAGATGCAGACTCTGGACTTAGATCTCAGACCAAATGGTGATCCTGCCAATTATTAGCTGTGATCATGAACAAATTAATTGCTCTTTCTAAGCCTCATTTTGTCTTGGTAAAATTAGTGTAATAAAAGTATTTACAGGGGCTCCTGGGTGGCTCAGCGAGTGAAGCCTCTGCCTTTGGCTCAGGTCGTGATCTCGGGTCCTGGAATCAAGTCCCACATTAGGCTCTCTGCTTGGCAGGGAGCCTGCTTCCTCCTCTCTCTCTCTCTGTCTGCCTCTCTGCCTACTTGTGATCTCTGTCTGTCAAATAAAAAATTCTTAAAAAAAAAAAGTGTTTACATTTTGATTCTTATGTGAAGGTTAAATGAGTTGGTCCTGATAAAGTAGATAGCATGTTGTCTATACTTAATAAACAGTAGCTATTATTTTTATCAACCCATATACTCCAGATTTTATAAAATCTCCTTAGAGTATGGAATGCAATTCCATGATCAAAAGACACATTCGCAGGTTACCAAATCAGTCAATTAATTGTTTACCAGAGTATTTCCTTTCTGCTCTAATTGTGTCTTTGGCAGTTTAAACAAAGAAAAACCTATGACCCGTTAGAAGTATTAGAAAGCTGGTATCACAATGTCCATAGCAGCAATGTCCACAATAGCCAAACTGTGGAAAGAGCCAAATTGCCCATCAGCAGACGAATGGATAAAGAAGATATGGTCCATATACACAATGGAATATTACTCAGCTATCAGAAAGGATGAATACCCAACTTTTTCATCAACATGGATGGGACTGGAGGAGATTATGCCAAGTGAAATAAGTCAAGCAGAGAAAGTCAATTATCATATGGTTTTACTTGTGAAACATAAGGAACAACATGGAGAACATTAGGAGAAGGAAAGGGAAAGTGAAGGGAGAGAAATCGGAGTAGGAGACAAACCACAAGAGACTGTGAATTCTGAGAAACAACTGAGAGTTTTAGAGGGGAAGGAGTTGGGGGATGGGTGAGCCTGATGGTGGGTATTAAGGAGGGCATGTATTGCATGGAGCACTGGGTGTTATATGTAAATAATGAATCTTGGAACACTACATCAAAAACTAAATGATGTACTATATGGTGACTAACATAACACAATAAAAAAGAAAAGAAAACTGGTATCAATAGAGCACCAAAACAGCTACTTAAATTGATGAGCTTAATCAGCCAAATGGTAAGCTCACTTTGAAACCAAATTAGGAACTGCACTGAACTTGAATAGTAAACTTGGTTTGAGCAGCCCTGCAGTTGGTTTGACTGATAAAGACCACACCATTTTTTCTTTTGTCTGATACTTGAAGTAGAAACTCATCTTCTCTGCTTCTCCTTTTGATTGGCCAGTCTGGGTATGTAAAATGCAATGACTTTATATTCCACTCTCAAATTCTGTGGGATTATAAAAAATTCTGTGCAATATATTAAACTACCTCAGATGTACCCACCCCTAAGGACATTGTGGATGGTAATCAGGCTGTGTAATGCATGAAATTATTCCCATCTCTCTGCTCAGTGTGTCTGTAAGGAAGTCAAGCTTACAAGCTGGGTCACATAGTACATGGAAGTATGGTTAATGGTAACCCTAGCCTTTGCCTCCCTGAAACTGGTCCAGGAAACTGGTTCCTTCTTTGCAGAGTGGGCACAGCACAACTGCTTCCCTTCCTAGGGCCGGTGATTCCTGAGGGCAGCACTGGAAATGTGTCCAAAAGGGAGAAGATAGAGGGGAAGGTGGTGCTCAGTGCTGCCATCATCTCCTCCCTGATCCAGCCTCTTCAATCTACTCTCCACACTGCAGCCCAAGGAACTATTTTTTTTTTAAATGCCAACTAAAAGCCCTTTATTTATTCATTTATTCACCAGACACATGTTTACTGAGCATCTCTACTATGTGCTAGAGGGTTTTCTAGAGGCTGGGGATTCACTGCCTAGGGATATGTATAAGGTTCTCTCATGAAGCTTCCATTCAGGAGTATAACTAAAAATGAAGCGAATAATTAGTCAAAAAATAATTCCACATTGTGATGAGTGCTACATACAAAATATTAATGAGATAGGTAGTTACTAGGAGTAGTGGTAAGAAATGGCTAAACAAGAGTTTACAGTGACTGCTTTGAGGAGGTGACATTTGAACTGAGATTGAGGCAGCAAGGAGACATCCATTCCAAGAATAGCAAGCTCCAAGAAAGGACTGATTGATTAAACATTTTATTTCAGAGAAAGAGAGAAAGTGAGCATGAGTGGGGGAAGGGGTAGAGGAAGAGGGAGAAGCAGACTCCCTGCTAAGCAGAGAGCCAGGACCCTGGGACCATGACCTGAGCCAAAGACAGATGCCTAACCAACTGAGCCACCCAGGTGTCCCCCAAGAGAACATTTAAAATGTAAATATTATGAAATTATTTCCTTGCTGAACACCCCTTGGCTCCCTCCCTTTACTTTAATGATCAAGTTCACAGTCCCACAGGTGACGCTCTAGATCCTTCCTCACTTGAAGCCTACTACGTAGAGAGGCTCGTGTCCACCTCACCCACTTATTGCAGGCATGCTGTCCAGTGTTGGGTTCTTCAGTACCCCTGGGCATTCACGGCCCATTCTTTCTACACAGAATGCTTTCTTTTTCTGCACCCCAACTTTCTCACCAGCTAGCCCCTACAGGCCTCAGTATAGCCACCTTTACTCCCATTAAATGCTTTCCTGATTCTCCCAGACCAAATACGGTTCCCCCCTAGCCATCTGTATTTCTTTGAAGCTCTTATTCTACGTGTGATTTAATGAGGTATATGATACTTGCTAAATATCCATTTCCTCACCATGTAAGCACCATGACTGTCTCTGGTTCGCCTCTCTATTCTCAGCTCCTGGCATAGCTCCTGTTTGGTTCGGCACCCAGCACATCACTTCTCATCATGCTCCGCAAAATAGGCTAAGTGGATGAAGGAATTAATGAAGGGATGGAAGGATGAATAGTGCACCTTGAGAGGAGTCTCCACCTGTTCTCCCAGACACAAACTTTGCAGGTAGGACTTAGACATAGGCTTGATTCCTGGGGTAGGTTTGCGTCATGGCAGTGCAGTTACACACGAAGCCTGGAAGCTGAGTAACTTTGTATTCAGACCTCCTACCAAACTTTGCTCATGGATCCCTTCAGCTGTGATCTGATATGTGTGAGAGCCCTTCTGTCTCACTGGGAGAACCTCAACTCCCTTGAGACCACACACCAAGCAAAATTCAGATTTTTTTTTCCTCTCTGGCACCTAGCGCAGAGATTTGCACATCGTAGGTACAAAAAACATGCTTCATAACTATAAGTGACACAGTTGTTTTCTCTGTATGGTTGTTTGAACAGAATAGCAGTTCTCCCACCTGGTCCTATACTTTTCATGTTCTAGTTACTCCATTGCTAACCTGTTAACCTTTTTCCTTTCAAGTTAGACATTAAATGAGACCCACTCCTTTCCTTCTATTGATTCAGCTGCAATGTTTGTGAAGCCCTTTTAGGCCTTGGGAAGAAAGGAACAATATATAAAAGTACAATTATTATGAATATTATATCTTTCTTTCAAATCTCCTTGAATGTAGCTTCTTAGCACAAATCCTGTAAGCATATTGAATATAAATTTCAAAACTTATTACAGTTTCAAGACAACTTCTTATTCACTTCAAACCATTCCATCTTGTATTAATATTTATTTTTTAATTCAGTTGGAGGCATTCCTTTCTCAACAAAGCCAACTAATTACCTGAAAGAATCATAACACTAGAAGCTCATATATTAAGAAAGGAATTCAGGTTAAAACACATTTGTTGCCCACCTATTGAAACACCCTAATAACTGTGATGAGAGACTGCATTTACATGGCATTGTATAAATCAAAAGAAAAATGTGCTGTCTTAACAAATCATTGTGAAAAATCATGACTAAAAAAGAAAAAAACCCAGCGCATTTTAGGCTTCATTTACCATCTTGTATTTGACATTAAAAAAAAGAAAAGTAAGTTCTCAAATGGGCAAAAGTGCTCTATAGTTATTTTCCAAACTGAAGAATAGAAAATGAATAAATCTTGGAGGAGAAAAAAATACAAAAATAAAATGAAATTATAAACGTGATTCAGTGTGAGTACACACACACACACACACACACACACACACACACACACACCTGTTCTCACCATGAGTAGGATCTGATCCCAACCCCTGCCACAGAAATTCACCAAGTGGTATGCTAAATGTATTCTGCTGCTTTCTGCCGGAATCCAGAAGAAAACTCCACTTCTTTTCTGTTTTGCTCATTTAAACTGTGGCCGACCTCAAAAGGATCCCAGGAAATGGTAAGACCCTGAACTTGAGCTGAAAGAGGGAGGATGAAAAAAATCTTTTTTCCACAAAGATCAAGGAAAGTGAAAGAACTGTTTACATAATCAGGCTCAAACTCTGCTTTATTCTCAAGTTCCCCTCTGCTGTCTCGGCTTACATTCAGCATGCAGGCTTTCAGCACGGGCCACATTCTCATTGTGAGTGGATGCCAGCAGAGGGTGGAGTGTGGACTTCTGACAGCAGGGAGACCACTAAATTGCCCAAGGTGACTCCTTGATGGCAAGTCATGGCATACCCCTTAATATCAGTTCAGGGCTTGCAAAGAATTCCATTGCAGCACACACATTTCACCAATAGATGCAGGGATCACAAAGCTTTTTTTGGGAAAAGCCAGGTTATAATTATCAGGGAAGCTCTGTTACTGGCCCGCCCTTTAAATGGAGGAATAGCAGGAATAGCATCTTTCAAAAGGAGCCCAGGGAGCCCAGGACCAGTAACTAAAGCCCACCCCTCTGGGTGTCTCTGCTATGTACTTCAGGCCAAGAACTGATTATGATTATGAAATAAGGGGTGGGGGAGGGAAAGGTTATAGAGTGCTTAGTAGGCATGAACTAAGTGCCTTTTTTTTTTTAAGATTTTATTTATTTATTTGACACAGAGAGAGAGAGAGATCACAAGTAGGCAGAGAGGCAGGCAGAGAGAGGAGGAAGCAGGCTCACCGCTGAGCAGAGAGCCCGATGTGGGGCTCGATCCCAGGACCCTGAGATCATGACCTGAGCTGAAGGCAGAGGCCTAACCCACTGAGCCACCCAGGTGCCCAGCCTTTTCTTTTTTTAAAAAAGATTTTATTTATTTATTTGACAGAGATCACAAGGAGAGAGGCAGGCAGAGAGAGAGGGAAGCAGGCTCCCCATCGAGCAGAGGACCCTGAGATCATGACCTGAGCTGAAGACAGAAGCTTAACCCACCCAGGAGCCACCCAGGCGCCCCTGAACTAAGTGCTTTATGAACCCTTTCTCATTTAATTCCAAAACAGTCCCATGTAGTAGATTTGTAGTATCCCTGCCTTCCAAATGAGTGCACTGAGGCTCCATTAGATAAGTTGCCCTAATTCATCACTAGAACAGTACCTGGTATGTATATGCTCTTCTAATATTTGTAGAAGGGAGGAAGAGAAGGAGGAAGAGAGGAAGGGAGAGAGGGTGGAGAAATCAGATAAGGGGACCATTTATTGTAAACAAAATGAGTGAGGAAAATTTAGAGCAATGGTAAAAGGATCAGAATGGGGCAGAGATTCGTAAGATACTTGAAGAACTAGTACTATAACATTAATGAAAACAGATACTTATGCAGCACTTGCTATGTGCTAGGTACTGTTCTGTTTTACTAATACTAACATTTAATTATTTAGTTAGTATGTGCTTTACTTATATTGAAACATTAAATTATTTACTTACTTAATTACATTACTTATACTAACATTTAATCCTTGCACCAACCCTATTTTACAAATAAGGTCGAGTGTGTTAGGTCAGGTTCCCTACAAGTAGACCCCAAAGTGGCTTTTCTTGTGCAAGTGATTTATTGAGGAAGTGAGAGAAGCAGGGGATATTGTGAGGATGCTGGAGCATGAATAAAACCACAGGTGAACTGATTTGAGGCATAGAGGCTGGGCATTTGTGCCCTTCATCAGTCAGTTGTGTGTAACTGGGGGTTCGGGCAAGTTTCTGGAAGAAGGGCAGCGGTGAGCTTTTAGCAGCCGACACTTATCATCTGTATCCACATCATCATAATCTTACCTGGGGTATGTCTGCACCTGCTTGTAATGGGGATCTGGGTGAGGCATCCCCAGGGTCTACTGTATCAAGTGCTCTGCCTGCATCATTTGGTTAGTGCCAATGCCCTTAAGCTGGGTGGCCAGAGTATGCTGCATTCTCTAACCTTATCCTCTGATTAAATCTCAGAAGTGTTTCAGAAACTCATTGCTCAGACTATATACTTTTTCCATCTGAGGGGGATGAAGTGTCAGGAATAGAGAATAGAGGCAATGAATTTAAGCAGAGAGGTCAGGGAGGCCATCCTCCAGGAAGTAATGAGTGGGCATAGAGAAGGAGCCAGGGTTTTCTCCTTAAAATGCAAATTTGATCATGCTAATCCTGTTTTAAAGAAACAATAGCAGCTCCCTACTGCCTGTAGAATGTTTCCAGTGACCCTAGTCAACTGATTACTTTTTCCAGGTATACCTCCATACCCTTTAGATCCTGCCATATTGAACATGGAACTGCTCATCAAGCCTGGAACAGGTCATGACTTTCCTTACAATTATCCTTTCTGAGCATACTTCCCTTTCTCTGTACCAGTTACTTCCATGCTCCCCTCCCATCCACCACTGGAAGATCTACTTACTCTTCAATGCTCAACTCTAGTACTACCTCCTCCTTCATTGCTGTTTTCCTCAGTGTCTTCATTTGGAATTAATCATCTTTGTTTTATGCCCCCTTCGTGATGTCTGTAGGTACTTCCCATACACATATCACAGTGTGCCTTCCACTGCAATTATATATTTCCTTATGAGATGACAAAATTCTTGAAAGCAGTAAAAGAATCTGGGTTCTTTGAGTTGTAAGAAACAAAAACTCAACTCAAACCAACTTCAGGTAAAGAGATAATTTGTTGGTTCCAAGAACATGGAAGTCTAAGATGAGTGGCTGGCTTTAGGTATGATGGACTTCAAGAATTAAAATGATGGGAGGTTTCCCCCTCTCAGCTTTGGCTGTGTCCACATGCCAGTAAATATGGTCACAGCAACTCTGAGTTTGTCATTTTTACAGCTAGAGTTTCCAGTGAAAGAGCTGAGCCGTTTCCCCAGCAACCACATGAATTTTTGTAGCTAGTGATTCCAAATAGAGTGAAACTTTCTCCGTAGGGCCCTGTTGGTCCTACATTCATTGATGTCCACTTCCAGACCTGCTGTTTACCAAAATCACCTGGATGGATTACCAAATGGAAAAGAGAGGTTCTAATGCCACATCACAGAATAGAGACGAAAGACAAAAACACTCAACACATATCCACTCCAGGAGACAATATTATTGCCCCTGAAAAAAGAAAGTGTTTGGGAAGTTACCAAGAGCAAAGCAAAGGGGAAGAAAGAATAGTAAGTGGAGAATGCGGGGAGGAGGTGGTATAAAGGGAATTTGCAGAAAAGTAGAGAATGAAGCCTAAGGTCTGTAGGTCAGTGTCTTTGGGAGTTCTTGTTCTGCAGAGAGCAATAAAAAGCTCAGTTCTGTTTTAAGCCAAATATTCATACTTTACAGGGCTTCAAAATAAAGAATCTCATAAAACTTTGCAGATATGAGAATAGTCAGAGGGACTTTGGCTTTAATAAACAGTTAAAATATATTCTCTTCGATTTTTTAGGAACCTAATAAAAAGTACAAGAGCTCACAAAAGCAGGAGAAGAGCCTGTTATATGTTTTCCCCTTGTTAAGCTTTGACTAACATATTTTGGCTAAAAAAAAAAAAAATCACAGAGTACTGATGATTTTGTGTACAAAATTTGTTTTGTTTTGTTTTGTTTCCTTGTTGAGTTTCGCTTTTCTCTTTTTTTAAAGAACTAATTTTTTTCCCCAGCTTTGAGGCACTTTTGTCTTTGTCTTAATTCAGCATTTGCATTTAAACACTGCTCTTAGTCATACTGGGACATGGTCACAGGAAGGGAAAGCTGAGCCTTTGTACACAAAGCTGACACTGGTGACTCACTCTGCTCACAGTCTGGAGGCTCAGAGCTGGTTTGTGAGGAGCAGAGAGATGCCAACCCAGCCTCTTTTGGACTAACGAAACTGTTTTATGACATAGATCACCTGGAGGAGGATGTTTTCATCACACACATAATTGGTTGTATGGAGACTCACACTTGGGATTTGGACCCTGTCACCTTTATTATTCAAATTTATAAATGTCAGCCTTTTCCCTGTTGTCATATGATGCTGGGATGTCACTGTCTGATGATGAGTTAAAAACAGTCAAGGCACAGGAGGCATCTTTGGGGTGTCCTTTTAATCTCCATCAAGTCCCCCAAAGCCAAGCTAAATAATCAAGTGTCTGAGACAACCCCCTTCCTACCACATCGCTGCCCCCAAAACCTCTTTATTTGGATATTCTAGAGTTGGAACCATGTTTTTTTGGAATTCTAGAAAATGACATAGTATTCCCCTTCCTGCAGCTGTGTTTTTGAAATCATATTCCTTGTGACTAGAGCTTTGCACAGAAGTAGAGTTTAAGTACATTTTAATTATACAATACTTCTTTAGAGTAACCAAGAGCATCTTTCACAGCTGATTCTCAATAGTATGGGCTGTTAGCTTCTTTTTGGAAAGTTCACCTTCACTTTGAAGAACTGCTTTCCCATCTCAGCCCCGGTTTCTTAGATTTGTTATCCAAAAACCCTTTTTGGGGCCCTCAAACTTAAGAGACCGTAGAAATTCCCCAGAGAATTTGTCAAAACTGCAAATGTAGACTCAGCATTTCTAGGGCATACCGCCAATCTGTAATTTTAGCAAACAGCCTAAGTGATTCTAATGCAGCTGATGGCAAAGTCAGCACCCCACTTTGAGAAACGCTGGTGCAGTCATTAAGAAGTAGGGCTTGGCATTCAGACAGACTTAAGTTTTGGCTTAGGCTATAACTAGCTAAGTTCAGTGAGCTAATTATTTAACCTTTATATGTCTCAGTTTTCCCTTCTATAAAATAGGAACATTAATAGTTCCAAGGTCAAAAGTTGGGTGGAATCAATGAGATTATGAAATCACTTAAACTTACTGCCAGGGAGCATATAAGTGCTCATTACAGTGTACCATTAGGACTGTGACTGGTACAAAGTAGGCACTCAGTAAATGCTTGTGGAATAGTGAATGAAGGAAAATGACATTACCACCGATCCCTTTCCAGGTGGGTAAAATGCTGTCCCAAGCCTTGGTTATTACAATGGGTCCATGACAGAGAGAGAGAGAGGCTGCCTTTGTAGGCTCTAGAAATGGGCTGCTCAAGAAAGAAGAGACTGGACTAAGAAATATACTGGCCATTTGAGGCACCAAAAAAATTCATTCCAAGTAATTTCAGAACAGACTGTTTTGAATATACCATACCAATATAATTTGTAACTCTCACTTCTAATCAGCTAAGACTAGGCTGACATAGAGAAGAGGGTCAAAACAATTTTTGTATCTGAATTAAAATATAAGGGTGGGGTGCCTGGGTGGCTCATTGGGTTAAGCATCAGACTCTTGATTTTGATTCAGGTCATGATCTCAGGGTCATGAGCTCGAGCCTTACATCAGCTTCACACTCAGTGAGGAGTCTACTTGGGGTTCTGTGCACCTCCCCCCAACTTGTGCACTCACGTGCTCATAAATAAATAAATAAATAAATAAATAAATTTTTTAGAATAATTAAAAGGAGTCATAATACTATTCACATTAGGAAGAGACCATGCATTGCAAATTTAAAAAATAAATCAGAGAAACAAAAACCCCTGGAGCATTATCAGAAATGGCATTGGAAGTAATGAAGCTAATGGAAATGGTGATCATTGAATAGTGATAATTATAATGGGCTCAAAAAGTGCATGACACTAATTTGAAGTTGTGTGTATCAGGTTTTACAGCAGTTCACTGACTGATTTTCTTAAACTCTCAGGGATTATTAAGATTGTAAGTATTTTTAGTAGGTGGCCTATTATAATTTACTCTGGTTCTTATGTATAATTACCATGTATTAACACTTACCATGTGCTGTGCATTTAAATGCTCATTATTTTAATTAGCATTCATAACAATCCTGTAAAATAGCTTGTCAACATCTCAATTTTACAAATTATGAAGTGAAACTCAAAACTCAAAGGAGTTGTTTAACCAGAGTGAGCTAGAGGTGATGGAGATGTGATTTGAACTCAAGTGTCTCATAGCCATGATGTCCTTCTACTATACTGCACTGTCTGTAGGTGGTGATTACTGTGTGCCCTTCCCTAATTAGCCAGATGTGACTGTGGACCTCTGTACCACACCTGGCCTACCCCACACAATAGCATTTCTCCGTAAGTTTCATCTGTGTCTCCTTTGATGGTTGATTGAAATAGACAGTTGTCCAGTTTATACATGGCTTTGGGCAAATTACATAATCTAATTAGTCCAAAGTACATCTAGTGATCCAGAAGATCTAGGCAATAATAGAAAGCTTTGATCTGTGGCTGCTATTTTTGTATTTCCTCATTTATATTGGAAAAAAATATGATTTGGACAAGCTTGTTCATGGTAAGAATGACATTAACCATAATAATAGTTAACAAATGTTAAGTACTCACGTGGTGGGCATTGTAAGCACATTATATGGGATATCTTCTTGAACTCACCCAGTACTATGGCAAGGTGTGATCTCCATTATAAAGATAAGTAGATATTAGATTCAAAAGCCTTAACTGACATGACCAAGGACTCAAAAGTGTAAGTGGCCAAGACAGAACTGGAACCCAGGACAAAGGGTTTCGTGGCTTTATAGGCAAGGATAGAACACAAATTAGTATAACTAGCCAGGAAGGGGCCATGGCAAATGCCAGATCATATGCATGTTTGCAGCGATGGTTGCTCAGATCCAGCATTATGAGGCTGTGCTGGAATGTCGTCTTCTGACTTTTTGCAAGTTAGTAATCTGAATATTTTTGATGTGAGTTCTCTTAATTTTAAAATGCCAGCATCTATTTGTTTCAGTTGTGTCTCTAAATATTTTGAGTGCCCACAAGCACATCTGTGGGTAAAGGCTGGGTTCTGGGCCTCCTGGATGAGAGCTTGGGCTCTAAGCCTTCAGGCTACAGGAATTCCAGAGTCCCTTATGTCATCTTTGCAAGTCGCTATTTCCAGCTCTACCATTTCTTAGACCTACAGCTTCCATTTCCTTCAATAAGTGAAACGCCATTCCCAGAAGTCTCTCTTACCCGGAGCAAACTTCTACTACTCTGGCCCCAAGGTTCATAAATGCTTGCATCCATGAAGGGATAAGGGCCAATGTTTTATTAAAAGAAATATATGGTGCCCTTTGAAAGTTACTTGCCTTTTTGCTTGGGAGAGATTAAGCAGATATACTTTGAGGGGCAGAATTTCTTCAAAGTTTGGAAAATATGACCATACACATAATAACCTTAAGTTTTTCACTTTCCTGAAGGCCATCTGCCTCCTGTTATCCTGATGCACCCAGTCATGACAGCAGTGCTGGTGCATGGAAATTGGCTCCAAATAGGTTTCCATATTGGTTTTCAAAACCTTGTTTTTATTGACAGATTCTCCCCTTGGGGATTTTTCCTCCGACAGCTGGGCTCCCAGTGTGCCTAATCTTCACCCCATCTTCAACCAACGCAGGAGAGGGAAGCTCCACAGGCTTAAAAAGGCTGAGCAGAACTTCATGCATTTATTCCCCTTCCCACTCATGTTTATTAATATCTGGGCAGAAATGTGACAGTGAGAAGTTTTGATGTGCACAAGGAGGACAGCTACAGCAAATGAGCATTCTCCTTTTAATATAGTATCAACCAAGTAGGCTGTGCTGAAAAAAGGAAGGAAGAGAGATCCTAAATCTATCTGCAAGCAAGGATTTTGATCCTATACTATTTTGCACGAAGTAACTTAAGTGTTGGCTTGAGTTAGCAAATAAGCTACAAAATAAGCTAGAAAGCTAAGGGTAGGACAGAACCTTGCTCTAAGTCTGACCTATAGATTTATAAATGCCATTTCTCTTTGGAAACTAAGAGGTTTTTTGGTGACTGATATATATGCTCTTTCAGAAACAGGATTTCAGTGGATTCTTAAGACTTATGCGGAATTGGGAAAAATACCTTAGTTATCAGAATAGTCATTTTATGATTAATGGGAAAAAAGGTAATAGTCTGAGTACCTGTAGACCTTCTCTCCACTACCTACAAAAGAGTAGTTTGCCTACTCTTTCTCTTTCCCCATGTTCCACAGAGGGTCCTCCCAATTGTCATGCTAATTTGGGAGACTAGATGAAGGGGGAAAAAAAAAAAAAAAAAAACAAGAAACAACCACACAAAAAAGCACAGAGGAACTTTCCCTCTCTAGAAAATCCTAAGTGGTAGGGTAATAATCAACTGAGAGCCCTTTGTGTGAGAAGGTAGAGTACAGAGATGAATAGGTGGTCATCAGAGGGACAGCAGAGGTTGAATGGAGTAGATAATGAGAGAGATGATTCTAGACTGCAGGATGAGACATTCCAGAGATGTCTGAGTCCATAGAAGAGAATGAATGATTTTAATAATATTCCCATTTAAGTTGCTTGAGAGATGCCACAACACTTAAGAATTCCTATTTGGACAATAGCACTTTGAATTTCAGATTTCGAATGGACTGAACCACATGGTTCATGGCTTTAACAACATGGCTCATGGCTTTAACAGGGTTACAAGTGTAAATGGCATTGCCTCCTTTCCTCTCTGTCAAACTTTCTAATTATTTCCAAAGAGTCATGGAGGGGCACCTGGGTGGCTCAGTGGGTTAAGCCTCTGCCTTTGGCTTAGGTCATGATCTCAGGGTCCTGGGATGGAGCCCCGCATCAGGCTTTCTGCTCGGCAGGGAGCCTGCTTCCCTCCCTCTCTCTGCCTGCCTCTCTGCCTACTTGTGATCTTTCTCTGTCTGTCCAATAAATACAATCTTAAAAAAAAAGAGTCATGGATAATTAACCCAGAAGCACAGACCATATGACTTTTTTTTCCTGAGACAGAGGTAAGGGGCCCTTTCAATAATGCCATTCCCAGACTTCAGAATAATCTGCCTCTGGGAATCTAGGGGTCAGCATTTAGTAGTAATTTGGAGTTAGGTGTGATCTTGTCAGGGCGACAGGCACCAAGGTGACTCTCTAAATCTCTTGTTTGTCCATTTAATGGACAGTTACTGACCACTTAGCTTGTATCAGGCACATGTTCTTGGTTCTCAGGGTCATGGTGGGCAGGCATCAGTTATTCCAATCCCTAAATAGTTGACAAAAACAATTACTTCTCTCTCACAGAGACTACACTTCTTTTTACACATATTTTTTTCCCCTAAAGAAAATGCTCCCATTAAGTAGGCAAAGAAATGTGAGGGGCAGGTTATGAACTTGATTTTTAAGTAATTGAGAAAATTAAATCATATCTTAGAATCCTTATGTAAGAATTATAGGGAAATAAGGGTTACACTAAAGTATTCCTTTCTTTATCCATCCTAAAATAACTAAACTCAAAGGGAATTAACAACATGGAGCCTCAAATTAACGGAGCTTGGCATACTTCCAGGAATTGCAGGAAGACAGGGAGGTATAGGGTCCCTGATGGCAGCTCAGGTCCGTCAGCTCACAACTGGGGCCCTGCTGAGTCAGTGTGTGCTTTGGGCAAGTCGCATAACCTATAAGATGGGGTTAATAATAGTACCTACCTCATTAGGGGTTTTATGTGGATAAAATGAGCTAATTCATGTGAAGTACTTAGCTCCATGTGTGCCAGATATTGTGTGCTCAATTATTATTATTATCTGTTCTTATTCTTTTGTCTCCTTGCCATTACAGAATGGGCTAGAGGAGTTCAACTCCTCGTAAGGCAAAACTCTTCACAAAAGAAATGAAAAAAGTCTATAGCTGAGGCAGCCTCACGGACAAGTGAAGAGATGCATTGAGCAAGTCAGATAATGATATGTAAGGCTGGTGACAGGTCTGTGTGAGGTTTAGAACAGGTAAAACGTTGTCAGAGTGAGAGCAGATGCTGTGGTTTCTCCACATAGCATGCGTGTGTGCCTGTGTGTCTGTGTTTATCTCTACAACCAGGGAAACAATTTTCTGTTAACCACAGCTAGCTCTGTGACTGCCAATGACAATTTTGACAACTTGTATCACCAAGGGGTCAGTAAGACCCCACCACTCCTGACTCCGGGGTCCAGGAGCTGTTTCTAGTCCCACAACTCAGAGAAGTTCCCTAGATAGAATGCACGCTGACCTGACCGACATGGGCAAACAGTGCAACCTGCCGGTGTTGAGCCAGCAAGGTGATTTCCTAGCAGAGGCCTCATTTAATGAATAAGCCCATGACATCTTTATACACTAGAGTCTTTCCAGTGCTTGGATCAGCATCTAGATTTTCAAACCAAATTTTCTCTAGTGTTTTCTTTGGGGGTCATGGTGGGCAGGCATCAGTTATTCCAATCCCTAAATTTGTCTCCCACCTAATATTTAATGGGAGTATTGCCAGAGTTTAAATCAAGAGGCAAAAGGTTATATTGCATTATTTCTAAAGTTGTCTAATTCTGGTGTTCTCTATGAAATTGTAGCTTCAGCTTAATCATCTCAGTGTTCATATTTTCCATTTTAAGGCAGAATTTGTCCTCAGGTTCTGTGCCACTCTACTTGTCACCAGGAAGCAGGATGGTGTAGTAAGAGGAGCAGAAAGAAGTTAAGCAGATCTGGATTCAAATTTGTGTTCTTCAACATCCCGGTTATTTGACAGTTAACTGCTTTTGGTCTCAGTTTCCTTATATGTAAAATAATATCTATCTAGCCATGAGGCTCTGAAGATTGGACACAACCTCTGTAAACTCACTAAACGCCCACTATTGCTATGATTTATTGCTTAGAGTTTTTTCCCTTCTGTACATCAGCTTTTTCTGTCTTATTTCCTCTTGAAACATTCTTTGAGTGGCAGCATGATCACAGGGACAGCAAACAGTGAATGTGACCATATGCTTTGAAGCCAAACGGCCTAGTTTGACCATGGATGAGCATTTTACTGTGTGCTCACTTGTTAGCTTCTTGTGCCTCAATTTCCTTATGTAGCAAACGAAGAGAGTAACAAATCTACCTCAGAGTTGTCATGTGGATGACATGGATGCCACAGACAGAGGGTTTAGAAGTGTGAACTAATACTCAGGAAATAATACTTATTTGTGTCTGAAAATCATCTAATGTTGTACCAGTGCAGAGTCATGAACGAGTGAAGTAGGAGGCAAAGTTGAGGCTGGGTGGGCGGGCACCAGAGAAGGCAGAGAAGGGAAAGCCTATCTGCTCCCATGTTGCACAGCCATCCTGGCAATAGCAGAGGAGGATCTCTCTGAGTTCACAGGGCTTCACCTCACTTCCCGAGGAAAAGGATTGTTTCTTGCTCACCTTGTAGCCTTAGTGACTGGCACAGAGAAAAAACTCAGGAAAGAAAATACTGGAATAAGTAAATCTATAAGGCAAAAAAGGAATGTAGAGCCTTGAGTTACTGCCAGGCTATCAAGCCCTCTGACTTATTTGGTGACCTTAATAATTACAAATGGTAACACACATAAAGTAACATAAAGCCCTTAACAACATGTCAGTAGGGGACTTACCACCAAGGCTACTTGCTCCAGGGGATTTATTTCCAGGGCACTCTTTAAGACCATTAAAATACCTGGCGAGGCCCAACTAAACAGGACATCTGGTCAACTTAATAAAGCATATGCTCCTGGGCGCCGTTCAACACAAGTAACCTGATCCTCTTGCTGCAGCAAGAATTCTTTTGAATCATTTTTCTGGCAGCAGGGTGTCCTCCCCAAAGGTGGGACTATTATCCATGTGACCTCTCAGATCCATTTCTCCCCTGTGATGCATTCAGCGACCTCCTCCAGTGTGAAAAATGGTATCCTTGGGCTTGAAAGGGTTCCCCCCGCCCTGCTCCTCCTTCTTCATCATGAGTCATCTGTTTCTTCTTGTCAGTAGGATACTGCCCTTGTTCATTCCCAAAACACCCTTATAAAGAAGGCAGTAAGGGTATAAAAATAAACCCTCCAGAAGCAGAAATGCCTCATTGGGTAGCTGCCTGCCTGATCCAAAGGCCGTTTTAATACTCCCCCATCAGCATGGTCCTGGGGGAAGAGACTTATTTCAAATGTCAACTCTAAAGTCAGACTGCCTCAGTTCACACCCTTGCTCGACACTCACCAGCTCTGTTACCTTGGGCAAATGACTTGACCTCTCAGTGTTTTCATTTTCTCTGTGTCACATAGGGGTAAGAATGGTTCCTACCCCACAGTGTTCAGGGAGGACTGAATATAAGCAAGGCACTACGTACAGCGGCTGGTACATAGTAAGAGCTTAATAAATTACATAGAATTTTTGCTCCCAAGATCACAATAAATTTTGGTATTAAATATATATATGCATGAATAAATATAAACTAAATCAAGTGATTTTATAAAACTTAAAGTAAAAATGTTTGATGGCCATAGTGCCCATCCCATTCTCTTAGTTCCTTCCTTTCCATCTAGTGAGTCACTAATGTCAGTAGTCGGTTTGGAGAAGGAAATTCTTCATTTGTTTTGCTAAAGAAAATGTCATTCCTCTAAACCACTCCAAAGTGAACTAGAATTTCCATTTTCATTCACCTTTAACTCTGAATCATTGTCTATTTGTCCTGGTGACAAAAAGTAAGTTCTGTGACAATTTAATTCTTGTTTTCCAATGTGTCCTCAAATAATGTGCCCTTGCCTTCTTGCCTTGGCACCCGGACGTCGATTGGCATAGAGCTAGCTGTTCCTAATGCTAAGCTGTCAGCATGCCAGTGTGGTTTGTGCTGTCTTCCCTAGCTTTGACTTGCTGCTAAAGGACATTTCTGGAAACCACTCACCAAGTATTGACATCTGTGAATGGAGAGAAAAAAATAAGTAAAAGTATAATCATCTCCTGCAGAGTACAGTACACTGATAAGAGATTTTGTAGGGGAAAGATAGAATTACATTTTATAACTCCGTCTAGGTCCTTCTGATTTTACATTTTTCCTTCTTAGAAGGGAATTCGTCAGGAGTGTTTGACAGTGATGGATTCAAAAGTGTCTGGTACCCATTGTCAGGTGTGTTTCTTAAGCACATAGGTGGCGTAGGTGAGCCATCTGCATTTCCTTGGGTTTCTGCTGCCATGTGCACCAAGGAACTAAGGCTGAGATGAAATGGATGGGTGAAAGTTCCAGCAGCAGGAGTGGATGCAGAAAAGCATGGAGATTCCTAGCACTGTTTTCCACAAGGGCAATATGATACTTTCCCTCTGCTCCAGTGCAGGCGTGAAGACAGAATAGGCTCTTTCTCCGCAGGTGTGTTCCCTGGCAGAGAAGCCCACCATCAAAGAATACAGGAGGGGTTTCTCCCCTAAGTGGTCTGGCAGACACATTTTGTAACCAGTTGTGGTGCCAGCAGTTTGTAGTTGCCTCTACCACGACAAATCCACTGTGATATTAAAAAGAAAAACAGCCTGGCAATGTGGAAATTATCCCATCTCGCAGTATTTCCCAAAACAAGAGGCTTGATTTGCTGCCCAAGTGAGAGCGACAGAACTGATTAATCCTTTATTCCAAGTGCCATCAAATTTCGGTTGTTGATTTTTTAATCTTTTATATAAAAAGGCAACATTGTGGCTATTTAAATAGCCCAAGTGAAGTGAAGATTTGGCCACTGCATAGCACATTTTAGTGAGCCAAGCTAAGAAGAGAAGAAACAGGGTCGTGCAAGGTAAAGAAATCTATTATCCCTGAACTTTCTGGATTGGCTCACTCTGTGGTGAAACCACTTCTTTTCTGCTGTAGTAACTCATGCAGCCATCTGGATTATTTAATCTACATAGACAGCTGGGCCAGACACTTTTAGATGCAACATAAAGTGGTTGTTTTTTTTTTTTTTCAATCTGTATAATCCACAAGGTTGAATTTAACAAGAGAATTTCCAGTTCCTTCCTCATTTTGTGCCAGTTTATCCCCATGAGGAGCATCAGGAAGGGAGGGATAAAGAAGAGGTTTGTACCGTTAGCCATTGAGGACTTCAGCTGGCCAGGGGCATAGTGCCTTCAGGTAGAATAGCTTAATGTGTCCAGATGCTGTGGGGACTCAACATGCGTGTGCTTGCTTTCTTCTTTCAGCTGTTCCTCCCCACATTTGAGTCCCTGGAGTTGTGGCTGCAGAGGTGCAAGCTCGAGAACCATAAGGCTAAAGAACTACCAAAAGGCCCAGAGCTAGCAGAACCCAAGAAGAGGCTGGTCTACCTGGTGATAGTTCACCAGAGCTTTCAAAGAAAGAAAGACAATGAAAGCTAGTAACATGGAAGTCCAATAGACAACTAACTAATTGTGGAGCCTTGGGCACTAACTAGCTCTCTGATTTGAGGGAAAGTTAATTTAATGTTTCTGAGCCTCAGCTCCCATCTATAAAGTGAGCCTGCTGTTGGTATCCCCCTCACAAGGCTGATGTGATGATTCAATGAGAGAATCCATGTCAAGTGCTTACAATGATGCCCGGCATCAGAAGGATTCTGTGAAAAATAATGATCAGTACCATTTGTTGAGCATTTACTATATGCCAGATACTCTTGGAACTTCTTAAATTGAAGCTCTTAATGACAACCCAGTGCAGTAGTTACTGTTATATCTATTAAACAATAAGAAGAACAATAATGGTAACTAAAGGGCCGATGATCCTTCTGACAAAAATCACCCGTCAGTTAATAGACAACTGTTTGACATGATGGCTGATGAGTCAGGGCTCTGGGCTCAGACATCCTGGGATTTATTCTTAGTTCCTCTATATCCAGGTGACCTTGGTCAAATGACTTAACTAATTCCACTGACTCTCAATTTCATTATCTGAAAAATGGGACAAAGAATTGTACATAACAGGGTAATTCATCAATATAAATGAAGCATGTTTAGCACATAACTGATAATACTCAAGTTGAAAATGGGGGTCATGATTAGGAACTCACTGAATGCCCAGCCGCTCACTTACTAGCAGGGTGACCTTGGGCAAGCCACTTAACTTCTCAGGTCGCATCTTCTCATCTGCAGGATGGCATTGCTGCTGTATGGACTGAGTGGATTAAAGCATATAAAGTGCTTATTGGTAAATGTTTAATAAATAAATAAGCATGCTTATAGGCATGAAAGTTGCAAGGAGGCAGAGGCTGGGTGCTGAGTGGTGGTCAGACTAAGAATGAGTTGAGCCACAAATTCAATTCACTGAAACACTTAGTGTGACAGGTCTCAGAGTAGGCTCCAGGAATATACCCATAGACACGGGCAGTCTCTGCTGTCTGGGAGAGCCATGAATCTGGAGGGGTATATAGGTTAGGAAGCATCTAACTAGGACACTGTACAAGGTGTTACACTAGAGAAAGGCAAACAACAAGGAGGAGCCAAGTAAGAATGAAAGGAGCAGTGGCATGTATGTGGGGGAATGGCACGAGTCTTGAAGGAGGCAAAAGAAAAAACCAGGTAAAAATGCTATTTATTGATCTACTAAGGCACCATGCTATATTAAAAGAAGCCAGATGCCAGCAAATGTGAACGATGACATTGTAAAAAATTTGAGGGCTAGCATGGGCTATATAAAATCAAAGATATTATGTTCTTCCCTGTAGTCAACTCTTAACTGCAGGGTCCTAGGTAATCCTTGTTTTCTCAGATTTAACTTAGCTAAGGTTGTCTGGGTTCCAAGCTAAAAACTTTCAGCTCTGCTCTGCATTTCTGTATTAGGCAAGACTTTTTTTGGCAACCGGCAGAAACCTACTCAAACTCCCTTACGTAAAAAAGAGAATTTATTGGCTTACTTAACTCCAAATCCATGGAGGTTTCTAGTTTAAGGCACCTCTAGGGCCTCAAACTAAACAACCATGTGCTCATTCTCCCTCCTTCTCTTTCAGTTTATCTTTTCTCCCTGTTGGCTTTTTTTCTCAGGCAACCTCTTCAGATGAGCAACCCCTAAAGGGAGGCCCTTTTTGCCAATAGTCCTATAGAAGTTACCAGTATATTCCATTGCTTTGGGCACATGATCATTCCTGAACCAATCACTGACACCACGAAGGTGGAGTGTTCTCATCGGACATGCCCGGGGTGCATAGTTTGGAAGCTACTTGGTAAGCTCAAGGATGCTCCAACTGAGGGAACTGAGACCTGGAGAAAGGTGGTTGCCCGAAGGAATGATGAGCCCAGAGAAACGTTTGCACTGCAGTGCCCTTGAATGGAAGAAGGCAGGGAGAAGAAAGGACATGGACCGGAAAAGCCTCCATAGGTGCAAAACCAGTATTTCCAGACCCATTAACTCAATCTCAGATCTGCAGTCACTCGCGTCATGGATCGAACTCTTTTGAACTTTAACATTATCTTTCCCCATTTTTCTTTATTCCAAACCTTTTAATACATGGTTACATCTCTTGTTCTTGATTTTCATAGATAGCATCATAGTCATACAATGGAAAATACATTTGGCCAAAAAAATATTTCATAAAGACATTTCCTCTGTACCTATATTAGCACAGATCATGTGTGCTTAGGGTCCATAGGCAGATTACTTTTGGTTCTCAGTGCTGCATTTGTTTGGACCTCTTACGGTGTTTCCACTGAAGGGTGATTGCCATAGATCATTCAGATGTTGAGTGCTGGGGACTCTAACCTGGAGTTTGATACGTCTTTCTCTGTCTCTCTCTTTTTCTCTTCCACTGAACAAAGATGTGTTTACAACAGAAGTAAAGATCTGGGATACGTGGACTTATTGTCCTTCTGAAAGAGAATATTTGGACATGTTTTCAACTTTTCTCTATGCGCCCAAACTTATTTTTATTTTATATTTTAAAAGTTGGCTTTGATTCTCCAAATAGCATACCTGTTCCAAAGAAGGACACTGGACATCAGAGAAAGCTTCAAAAAGTAGAACTGTAGAGCAGAGCATAACTCTTTATTCTCACTTACCCTTCTGTTATCATTGTTATTTAAAAAAGCCTTATCCCCAAGACTAGGGCCTATTAGCTGTCACCATGGCTGCCTTCATGCTCCTTGCATGTTTGATGGTAGATGAATGTAACATGTCATCAAGTCCCAAAGCTCCATTTTTGTGCCTGTTCAAGACCCTCTGCCTCATGATCCTTAACCTCAAATAGTTCATACTTTTTTTTTTTAAGCAAAATATTTTTGGCAGTTTTGTGTGAATCTATGAATCTTGTCCTAGCATTTATTTTGTTTTATTTTACTTCTATTTTTTAAATTTAAACTCAGTTAATTAACATATAATGTGTTATTTATACAGATCTGTGATTCATAAGTCTTATATAATACCCAGTGCTCATTACAACACATACCTTCCCCAATGTCCATCACCCAGTTACCCTATCCTCCTACTTCCTCCCCTCCAGCAGCCTTCAGTTTGTTTCCTGAGATTAAGAGTCTCTTATGGTTTGTCTCCCTCTCTGGTTTCATCTTGTGTCATTTTTTTCCTTTCTTCACCTATGTTAGTTCATATGTAAAAATTGAAGGGGCTAAGCATACTTTCTTTGCACATGAATCCACAGAGGGAGTGACCTCAGAAATGTCAGTCATATGCTTAGCCATAGAGTTCCCCTAGATATTCCTCTTGGATGTATGATGCCATGTGTAAATTTTACAGCGTCTTGTCAGCTTGTAGGGAAGATTGCTGAGGTCTGTCCTATAGTGATCCTGACTGACTTATGCATGTGAATTCAGCTCCGCTATGAGGCACTCCAGGCAGTTGTGGCCAAAATGTATTTCTCCTGAATTGCATCACTGTAGTTCTCCACTCAGTGAGGTGGTTGCAGAGCAAAGAGTAGCTGAACTGATGAACAACTCCAGGACATTCTCCACAAGACAGTGTTTAGACAGGTTCAGAGCTGTGCATGGGGTTCATCATGTGGTCAGACTTCTAATGGTTGTCTAGACACCTGGTCATCCAGGCTGTCATTTGTCTCCAATTCGTGGTGGATTCTGAAGGGCTTTATTTATAACAAATAAAAAAAGGGAAGACTTTTAAGGGATTTCTATAAATGATGTTCTTTAGTCAACATGGTGCTTCCCGTGGTTCTCCAGGCTCTGTCTAAATGGTTTAATGTTTTCATCTGGTCATCAAATTTCCTGCATAGAGGAGAGCTCAAACATCTTGTTTAGGAAAGACTCTTGCAGCTGTGCAAATACAGTCTTCTTGAACATTAATCCATCTGTCAGGTGAGATTTCCTTTTTCAAATAGCAAGAATTCCAAGTGGGGAGGATTAGTGTCTATGCTATAAAAATTCTCAGCTATTCAAAGCTAAGTTGTAGTAATAACCATTTAGGATCCTCTGGGAATTTGGATTCTGGGTTTTCCTGGGAAGTAATGGACAGTCCGCTTTAAGCTACTTGTTCAAAGAATTTCAACATCATCTTTAATCTGATCTACTCATTGAAGTGTCCCCTAATGATTCTAGGCATTTCTCATTTATTCAAAAACATTGGGTTCTTCTTGTGTGCCAGCCACAGTGCTAAAAGCTCGGGAAGCAAAGATGAATAAGAATATCTGCCTTCAACGAACTTGCAGTGAAGTGGAGAACAGGTATTTGAAAACAGGCTTTGTGATACAAGACAGAGTAATACCCCCAAAAAGGAGTGGGATGAACTTTGGACAGGAAGTGTGTTTCAGGAAGGCTACCTAAAAGAGAAGATAACTGAGCCTGGGGATTAGGAGTGGTGAGGGGTATGGACTTCAGACAGAGAGGCCTCCATATGCAAAGGCATCAGTACGTGAAAGAAATGTGAAAATTTAACTCTGAGTAGGGCCCACTAGGTAATGTGGTAACTTGGGAAGACCTAGTAGAGGGAGCACATGACAAGCCTGGTAGGAGTCAAATCATGCAGGGCCTCTGGATCATTCTAAAGTGTGGAGCCTTTGAAGGTTTTCCATCAGAGGGGGTAATTTGAACAGGTGTGCCTTTCTGAAAACTGACGTCTGGCTATCTCATGGAGGATGGAAAATCATGTTCTATTTACTTTTTGTGTCAAATAATTAATAATTTATATAGCTTCTCTTCTTTATGAGTCTGTTCCAGAGATGGAAAATATGTGCTACAATCCCCCCTCTTCCTGCAACACTGAGAGATGTTGCTGATCAGTTTTAACATCTTTGTTACTAAATCCAGATACAGTGTAAAGCTGTTTTTTCAACCCTAATATTTACTGCCAACTATTGGAGCTGGAATTGAATTGAGTTGTGTTCTCTATACCTGGCCTGTTGCTCACAGGGTCTCATTTTTCTTCTTCTTTTTTAAGATTTTATTTATTTATTTGGTAGAGAGCACAAGCTTTGGGGGGGGGCGGTGATGGGGCAGAGGGAAAGGGAGATGCAGGCTCTTGAATGTGCAGGGAGCCTGACTGACCACAGGGCTGAGCCCTAGGACCCCGAGATCATAACCTGAGCCAAAGGCAGACACTTAGCTGAACAACTGAGGCACCCCAAGCCTCATTGTTCTTTACTCCATTTTGATTGCTGCTGTACTCATACACTTGCCTGTCCTCAGTATAGGGCATCTTGTTCCCAGTAGAGCAGGATCCCTTTCTTTCTTTTGTTTATTCTCTCTCACCTTCAATGCCTCTGGTTCTTCACTTTCTCTGGCATGGGGGACTAGAGTCCATTGTGTTTCCCAATCCCAGCAGACACATAGCAAGCTCTCCAGGGGTCCTCTAGATTACCACTGGCTTGGCTTAAGGTAAAAGAGAAGCAACCACAGACTCCTGTCATGGGCTGGATTTCGTGGAAGCTGACTTGGAGACAGAACTTAGTGTAGAGGATGATTCTTTGTTTCTTAATACTCCATGGAATATATTCGGTATTCTACAGATGTGAATTAAGTTATTCTGCATAACTTCAAATAAATACCAGTCTTACACTTTATTAAGTACTCTGATAAATGCTGCAAAATGAAGCACAGTTTGCATGCCCTGTCCTCAACGCCTTGGTTTGCTCTAGCAGTATAGGAAGAAGCATGTAGCTGCTGTTTTCCTGTGAAGGAACTCTTTTTTTTTCTTTTAAATACATACTTATATTTTGCTTTTTGTTTTAACACAAGTTAACTCTGACAGTCTAAATGCACCCTAAGGATATGAGAAAGTGCTCAGCCTGTTGATTTCTGAATAGCATTGAGTGGATCAGCATTAAAAACTCGCTTATTCACTTTAACACAAACCCCACAGTATATGTACTATACTGTACTAGACATAACAATGCAAATATAAATTTCAATAACATGATTTAGGTGTTATTACTAACAAATATAATATTTAAATACAAATCTACAAAATAAAAATAAAATTCAGTACAACTACAAAGATAGCATACAGCTATCTCATGTATAGCACACTGCCTGTTCTAAGGGGAGGCGTGTGAGCATCTTAGTGCATAGAAAAAGTGGGATATAACTATATAGTTCTCAGTGCATCCTGATGAAGGCATTTTTTGCTTAGCTTTTAAAAAATTTAAGTTAGATGCTAATCAGAAAATATTTTGTGTTTTTTTAAATTTCTTTTGTACATGGTAAAGGCTTATTATTTCCCCTAATAGTGGTTTAAACATCATACAAGGTTAAATTTCAATAAATGAAAGTGTAGCATCACAATCATAAACAGCTGAAGCTAGAGTATCTACATTCAAAATTAGCAAGAAATCTGATGCACAGTTATTTCAAGTCAGTTTAAGTCGCAGGAGACCAACGTGATGAAACAAGGCTTCAAGTAACAATGTTAATGCCATTTACAAAGGAGAAAACAGATACAAAAACCTTCAAAGCCTGAACATCCCTTGGCATGTGAGAGAAAAAAAATCAAATCAGCTGGAAGGCTCATAACTACAAAGTCTTATTACCCTACACAAACTCAGGTGTTAGCCTTGAACATAACTTCAAAATACTTTCAGATATATCCAACTCCGATCCCTTTTGTTGATTTGCTGCAGTCCAACTATGTCAAAGTCTTTTGTCCTTAAGACAGAACAACTCTTCAAGCAGTACTACAAGTATATTGCTAAACACCATGAGCTATATCTGAAGGGATTTCTTTAGGAAGAAGAGAGGTTCCCCCCCCCCACCCCAGTTTGTAGTATGATTCTTAAGGAGTGCCTGTGGGATCAATACCTATGGAAGGGAAGAGCTAGAAGCAGGTGCACAGCGGGAGAATTACAACAGCTATGGGGTCTAGTGACAGCCTCAGCCAAGCCTGCAGGAAGCTTGATCGCTTCCAGGAGCCTTCAGAGTTGTGCCAAGGTGGCTCATCCTGCATATACCCGCATCAGCCAGTCACTGGATGTGGGCTGGCCCAGGAAGGGGCATGCCCTTGACTGAGGTAATTCTCTGCAGCTGAGACAAACTCAAAGACATTCTCTTTCCTTCTCCAGCCTCTCCAACCCCAACTGCTTTCTGAGTTAGAGGGGAGCAATCACTAAAGCTGGTAGAGCTAGTTTTAGAATTTCTTAGCCTGCCCAGAGAAGGGCTTTAATTATAGCTTTGTTAATTTCTAATTTTCACTTCCTGATTTGGGGCCCTCAGCTAAAAACTGATACCCACAGTTTCATTTTACCATCCTGCTTCACTCAATAACTTGTTACACTAAATAGATTGAAATATCTAGGTGGTAAATGTCATGATTTATGTTCCTATAACACCCCCTGGCTTAACAGTTATGACAACCCAGATGTCAAATGGTTTTTTTCCTGTGATTATATGATATGCCCTAATTTGGGGGTTGAGAAATACCGTCACTGTATGCAAAGAGCTTAACATAAGGCTGGGCACCTAGGTGGTACCCCACACGTTTGGTACTGGTTTTTTGTCTTAGAAGCTATAACTGAGCTAATCAGTCAGTTTGACTTAATGGCTGCTCTCAGTGCCCGTGGCTTCCTAAATGCTTCTAAATGGAGCCTCATCAAGGATAACTTCAGGTCTCTCTGCTTGCAATGATCATTTATCCTAATCTGTAGGGAAGCCTGTTACCCCTTTTCCTGTGTTCTCAGGAAAATTAAATCAAGTTAAACAGTTCACTTTAGTTCTTTCCGTTGACTTCCCCAGGTGAATTCCTATACAACACTGGGGTCATAAAAAGCCATCTTTCAGAATTAGGTTTACCTTGCAATTCTACTATTACCAAGCCAAAAGGAAAAGAAAAGCAAAAGAAAGCAAGAGTAAATAAAAGAAATATACTAGAAAATAGACTGCTGGCCTTTATCAATATCTAGAATTGAAGTCGGGAAGTTTTTGTTTCAGGTTCAGGCTCTGAAATGACCTTAGATAGAGTACTTCTTTCCTTTGGCTGCCTTGGGTCCCTTATCAATAAAAATTATGAGACTGGATGAATTCAGTTCCTATAATTCAAAAGTTCCTGTAATTCTGGAAGGGAGTTTCCTGAGATGTGGTTGCCTTGCCAACGATGGAACACCAGGGCTGACAGGCAGGCAGAGGAGTAAGGACTGGAACAACGATTGGGTAGGAATGACCAGAAAGGTAGGGGAGAACCCAGAAAAACGTAAGAACCCATGAAAGCAAGAAAAGAGAGGATTTTTAGAAGGAAAGACTGGGGCGCATGGGTGGCTCAATCAGTTGAGTGTCTGATTCTTCATTTCAGCTTTAGACATGATCTCAGGGTCACGAGATTGAACCCCGTGTCGGGCTCTGTGCTTAGCAGGGAGTTTGCTTGGGGTTCTGTCTCTCCTTTGCCCTCTGCTCATCCTTCATCCCCACTAGCATATGTGTGCTTTCTTTGTCTCTCTCTAAAGAAAAAGATGGGGAAGGTTAGTTAACAGTGTCCAATATTCTTTAGAGGTCAAATAATATAAGGAATGAAAAGAAATGGATATTTCATTTAGTGACCAATAAGCAGGGTGGAGAGTGATTAGATGTGAGGGTAGAGAAAGACACGGAAGGAAACACCCCCACAATAGTATTACCGTTTCTCTTAGGGGAATAGGAGAGAGTTGTAGAGTGTTAATTTTTTTTAAAAACACCCATGTATTATTTGAACCAATATTACTTTTGTAATTTGAAAAAATCAGAACACAAGAAATGAATGAGAAGTGGAAACACGGAGACAGCAGGAATAAGCTGTAATTTCCAAAAGGTTGTCTGATACACATAAATGTTTTACCTGAGATTTTGTGCCAGATAAAGGAGCCAAAGTGAAAAATAATTTAAAATTTTTTAAATATTTGAGTCAGATTTTACCATTCCACCACCATAGGCTTTCTCCAGGAGTCTTTTCTCCAACAGGAAAAAAGAAGAGCAGGCTGAGAAAATAGGATCTGATAAATGATAAATTTCTCAAGTGACAGAAATCATTCTGGAGGTTGAATGTGTACCAGTAATAGATTTGTCCAGACAGACTTGGAACTTTAAGTAGGGTTTTTGGAACCCTAAGCTAGGTTGGTTTTGCCTTATTGTGACAGCCCCCAAATATAATCTCAGCATGCTACACCTCAGAAGAGCATGGTGCAGAGGGAAGTCCACAGCCTCTCCTCAGCCAGTCTTTTTGACTCCCCTGTATAGCTTTGGAAGGCTTTGCAGCTTTCCCTTTGGATGACATGGGATCCCTCACTCAGGCCCAGATGCTGGGCTTAACCCATAAAGCCAGCTGGGGAAAGATGTCAAGATAAGCAGAAAGAAACTACTACCATAAGCCATGATTTTGACAGGGTCTTTTGCATAGACAAAAAAGACTTGGCATTTTCTCAGTCTCCTAGGACAACTTGGAAAAAAACATTTTGCTGTATAAGTGTGTCTGGAGAGGAGAAAAGGAAAAGAAAAAAGAAGCCTTTTGAGATCAGGAGTGAAAGACAGTACTGTAAACTTGGCAGCTGTTGGAGCTTTGGAAAGAATGAGACAAAAAAGCTGGGAGGGGAAGTGGCAGGAGGAAGCCCCTCAGGAGAATTTCCTCATGTTCTTGTAGTGAAATTCTTGAAAATCATTTCTCTAAAACTCTATTTCATGCAATATAAGGTAAAATGTCACTCTGGTCACCACAGTGCCTCACATCATCTGAGATATCTCCTTTCTATAGGAAACATTAATCTCATCACCAACGAGCCCACATACTTTGGGCTGAAATTTATAGTGTTCCAAGTAAGGAAGAAGTTTTTTGGACATATTCAAATAATAATCAATACAACAAATGAGAACCAGTATAATGAGGAATAATGAAGAGTGTAGAGTTAGCACAGTGAATGGCTAAAATGAGGCCATCCCTCCTAGCTGCCTACTTCACAGCAACAATAAACGCTGTCAAGGTTGACCACCACCTAAGCTTTCCTGGCTGCTACCTCTCATTTATATAGTACCCAGACTTTGTTCTTCCTCCTCTGTCCCATGGGAGGAAGATGGCCCTGTGGGAAGAGATGTCATCTTTCTACTCAAGGCTAACTCTTCAATCTATCCTTTTCTGCCTTCTTCATGGACTTTGCCCTATCCCTGACTCCTCCACTGTTTTGTATCCTTATTTTTCTCTTTTTCTCTATTCAGTGTCAACATATTCAAGTTAACTCGAATGATTTATATCCAGTCCAACCATGAAATTGTCCAACCATGGTACACCTCCAAGTTTTCTCCCTATCCTTCTTTTTCAGAACCAGACTCTCTTCCTTCCCTTCATTTTTTTTTTTGTCTTTTTCTTTTCTTTTTGACTTATGTATTTGAGATATAGAGTACAAATGGGGGGGGGGTCATATTATATTACTATGTTTATATTACTATGTTTCTAAACATACTTGGCCATGAAACTCCCTTCAGAGTTTACCTCTTCAAGGACTGTGTTCCACGGAACCCACCCTGGAAAGCATTGGTCAGAGTGTTACCTTCCAGATCTGCTTCTGCAACCTTCTGCCCTCTGCCCCTGGAGTTCCTAGACAACCAGCACCAGCACACACACCAGGCACAAGAGGGTTTTGGTTTTTTTTTTTTCAGTCAGCATAATAATGAATCAAACCAAATGACATTTTTGAAATTTTAATTTTATTTTTAAATTAAATTTAATTAATTTATTTTTAGAGAGATCAAGCACGAGTGCCCATGAGAAAGGAGCAGGAAGAGGGAGTTAGAGAGAATCCCAAGCAGGTTCCATGTCTGGTGTGGGCCTCAGTCTCACGATCCTGTGATCATGACCCATGCTGAAATCAAGAGTCAAGATGTTTAACCAGCTCAGCCACCCAGGCATCTTGGAAGTTTAATTTTATTAAAAAGCTAATAATCAGTTCTCTCTGTGTGATGCATGGAGACAGTTTGGGTACTCAGGCATGAATGATCTCTGACATTTAGAGGGATCTAGAAGGATTATTTAACTTTTTATTTTTAAAAAATTATTAATTGTTTAATTTTTTATTAAAAAAAAAAGACACTATATTTGGAGACCTGAATTAGGTAGGACATTTTTTTGTTTGCGTGTTTTCCATTTTAGGGTTTTGATTTTTGGGCCCTGAAATTCACCATTTTATCTGTAACAGCTTTTCCTTTCCCTTTACTAATTTGGAAAACTTATTTTAGGATCATTTCTAGACTTCTGGTTTGTAGTTTTCAAAGTTTGATACATATTAGAATCTTGGATAGGGATAGAGGGGGAAGGTTGGGGAGGGTAATTGGGGAAGGTATTTGACAGTAGTGGTTTAGAAGTTTTGACGCCCAGCCAGACCCCAAAGCAACTACATGAGAATCCAGGAGTTTGGGATTCAATTCTGTCCCTATACACCTAGGTCCTTTTACACTTGATGGTTAATTTTATGTGTGAACTTGTCTAGGCCAGGTAACGTTTTTGTTCCAACACTAGTCTAGATGTTGTAAAGATATTTTTTAGAAGTAATGAACATTTAGATCAGTAGACTTTGACTTAGATTACCCTTACTAATGCAAGTGGGCCTAATTAGTTGAAGACCTTCAGAGAAAAAACTGAGGTCCTCCAAGGAAGAAGAAACACTGCTGCTGGACTGTCTTCTGAGTTGAGCTGCAAAATCAGTTCTTCCCTGACTCTACAGCCTGCTAGCCTGCCCTGCAAAATTCAGCCTTGCCAGCACCTATAATAGTATGAGCCAGTTCTTTAAAATAAATCCATCTTTCTCTCTCTCGCGCTCCCATTTTCAATCTCTCTCCTTCTCTCTATACTCTCTCTCTCTCTCTCTCTTTCTCCTCCTTTGTACTTGCTTTTCTGAAGAAACTTGAGTGATGATACAGTCTCATAATCAAGCCTCTTACCTATTTTTACCAGAATGTTGACTTCTCTAACTTTTAGCTGCATCTGTCCTTTCCATTATAAACCATAAATAGAATAACTGTTTTTACAAAGTAACATACTGAATTCACCCAATGGGACCGACCCCTTATATTTGGGCAAGGAGAATAATACGTCTTTACTTGACCAAATTAGTTTCTAAATTGGCTTTACTCTTGCAGTTAAATGTATCATGTTGATCTTGAACATTTTTAATAAGTAGATTTATATTAGCGACCAAATGTTAAAATTGTTTAAACTTGAAAGGTCCACTTTGCAATGAAATGAAACGGATTTTGGTGGATGTTAAGGAGCTGCCAATAAGGATTAATTGAAACTCAAATGTTCTTTATTATTTGTTAATTATGTAATTGTTATTCATCCAACCATCTTGATTTTCCATGTTAAATAATCATGCTTGTGTTTCACCCTAGCCTTTCTGTTTAGTTAACTGATTAATTAAGAATGGGGATATTCTGCATTTATTAACATTCTAATGGGCAGATTGATTCCCTGTAGTCCAAACATCTACATATGTTCAGTTTTTGAGCTCAGCTTTATCTCCTTTTAAGTGATTATCATTTTTAATTGCAGATACTAGAAATTAAAAACCATGCTCTTAAACAACTGGTCCAACCAAGCTCATTAAAATGCCCCTTGAAGATCAAGAGTAAATGAGTACAAGCACTAGAAGGAATCACACACGGCCACTGTAGGATATAAATCATCACTAGCTAAGGACTCCTGTGGTCTAGCCATTCTTGTCTTTGAGTTCCCAAGAGCCAGCAACTTTGTAGGAGCATCTACTGGCCTGAGGGTCACACAAATCTAATTCTTTTTTTTTTCTTTTTCTAAGGGGTTTGGAATCTAAAACCATCACCATTTATGAAATTGAAGTTCATCAAATACTAAAAATTAGGTCATTGTCTTTGACCCAAACGTGCTATTTTAATGAGTCTCTGGTACTTGGGCTATGAGGCTTTCCATTATATTCTATTAACCACTGTAAGTCAAATAGTAGTAAGAAGGTCCATTGTTGCCTTACAGGGAGAAAACCACTTTACTCAGTAGGATAGGTGGGTAGAACAATGGTTAACTGCTGGTGATGGATTAAAGCCTACTTTCCATTTGAAGAAAGGGCCCAACTGGCAACATAATTTGTGTGGGTCCAGTGCAAAATGAATGCTGAACATTCAAACTGCCCTCATCTCCTTTGCTCACAAGAACATTCTAGGTTACCTCTGTCTTCAGTCACAAAACAGATTTGAGATTAAATTGTTAAGAATTTCAAGACAGTGAGAGCAGAGCATTAAACCAAGGGTGGGTCCCTGATGCTGGCCCTGAGCCCACGACAGTAATGTGCACAACTTGTCATGGTAGATTTAGATCTCAAATCTAGATCTTGGATTTGGGCTTTTAATAATTGCCAAGCCAATCCAGTGCTCAGGAGTATTCCCTGCTCCTTTGGTATGACTGGAGGGTATGCATTCACTCCCACCCTCACCCATCACAGAATCCCCTCTCTTCCTTGTCCTTCCTTCCTGTGTAAGTTCAGGGTTGCAGTTTCATACCAGGACACATACCAAAGACTCAGAACAATTAATAAGGTAAGGAAAGAAAAAAGAGAAATAAAACAAAATCAATACTTGAGAATCCTAGTGTATGAGTTAGGAGAAAATTAATTATATGGGATTTTAAAATAAATTTGGGAGTGTGTTAGTTTATTTTAGTAAGTTTATTTGAAGATCATCTACATGTTTAAGTAGGTCAGTAATAGGGATGAAAAGTGAAAGCTGTAAAACTACTGGAGAAAAGAAAATAATTTGATTTCTTTCTTTGGTTTCCAGAGATATAGAACAGGGAGAGAGACCCAGCCCTCAAATCTTGTGTTATTTTTATTTTACACAACATAGCTGCTATGTGAACACAGTTTGCTCCATGATTTAATGCCTTCTGTGCATATGCTAAGCTATTCATTAGATTTAGGATTTCTTTTGGATTTAGGGTATCTTCTCAGAATACCTTAGACTTGTCATTCTAAAAGAAGTGAATTGGGGCACCTGAATGGCTCAATCAGTTGAGCATCTGCCTTCGGCTCAGGTCATGATCTCAGGGTCTTGGGATCGAGTCCCACTTCAGGCCCCCTGTCTGCTTCTCCCTCTCCCCTCCTCCCCTGACTCAAGCACACACTCTCTCTCAAATAAATAAAATCATTAAAAAAATCAAAATAACTAAAAGAAGTAAATCAACATATATAATATTTTTAGCCTGTAACTTTCACTTTTTTTTACTTGATTTTCCCACCATTTATTCATCCATTCAACTATGCCAGGCTCTATCCTAGGCTCCAGGGATATAAGTCAGGTGGTGAGGTATTTTTTCTTATAGAGTACATTTTCTCCTGCAGGGGGACAAATAGTAATACTCAAATCCCCATGACACAAGAAAACAGTGTCATAAAGAAAACAGAACAAGGCTAGGGCTAGGCAGTGCCTGGTGGTTACTTTCAGCTATGCCAGGGATGCCTGTCTGAGGAAGCAACATTTAAGCAGAGATCTAAACGATAAGAAAAGGTCAGGGATCTGGGGAAGAGCACTGCCGATAGGGAACAGCATGCACCATGGGCTGAAGGAGGTACACAGATAGTTTCGGAGCTTTTTGTTTTCCTACATACAATTTCTCCCCAGAAACCTCATGATGTCATCAGACCTGGGAGGGCTTCTGAAGTCTTGGTGGCCACGCTTGAGGAAGTATGGATTTACACCTACTCACTTTTTTATTTTATTTTATTTTTATTTATTTAAGTAGGCTCCATGCCCATTGAGGAGCTCAACACAGGTCTCAAACTCAAAACCCTGAGATTAAGACATGAGCTGAGAGCAGGAGTCAGATGCTTTACCCACTGAGCCACCCAGGTGCCCCTACACTTATTCATAGCTTCCTGTCACTCATTAGGTCTTCAAAGAATCAATGGATTGAAGGTTGAATTATCATAACAGTAAAGAAAGTGTGGTTAACAAATGTTTAAAAGTTATCACAGCACTTCTCTTCCTATTTCTGTAGTTCTCAAGAAAATGTATGTGATTAAAGAAGTTTAGTGTATCTGTAAGGCTTCACTCCCCAAATGTGTATATGAAACCAGCATGTCAGGTGAATGCACACATGGGTACACATGTATGCAAGATAATAAGGTTTTGATTTGTTCAAACAGAATATAAAAATTGGCTGTTTATCTCTTCTTCCCACTCAGCCCTCATCCCGGTCTCTCTCTCTTGTTCTACTTATCTCTCTTTCTTAGCACTGTATACATCAGGACTAGGGATGTTGGAAGCTAACGATGATGAGCGAGGATGGCTGAAGAGTAAACAGAAGTGTCATTGGAGAAAAGTGATTAGGTTCAGTTATAGTGCATTTCATGACTCCTTAACAAGAATGGGGAAGTTGTTATAATTCCATTTGCTTTTTAGATAAAGTCAGTGGAAATATACTCTACAAAGAAAATTTAGGAACCTGGGTACAGAAGGAAAAAAAACCCCATACATATAGAAATTTCATTCACTACAATAACTGACTCACCATTTCCAGTGTCCCTCTGGTCTAGTTCTCTTCAGTCTTACTCAGAAATCCACATGTTTTGGACTTTAGTCACTAGCTGCAGTTGCTGGTGACTTCCCGCAGGAAAGTGTGAATCCTTGAATGAATCGTTGCCGTGATGAACTTCACATAAAGCTGTGAGCAACCAGCCCTAGAATACAGAGCGTATGGGATGGGATGTTTGAGTTTGAAATGTCCTTCTATAATATCTTTGGACAACGCCCTGTTTTACAAGTCCCCCAGAATAACCACTGTCTACTTAGGTAGAATTGAGAACTCGTCAGAGGAGGTCGCACATGGCAGTCAATCAGCACAGTTTCATAAGATGTTTTAAAATCTTCAAGTTCTTCTGCTTCATTGCTTGTACTGATAAACTGAGATATTACTAGGAGTTGAATCACTCTGGTCACCCTAGGAAAACTTTATGACATTATGATATCATCAGAATTCATTTCTCCTCTTTCTTTAAACCATGAGAACAGGCTTACCTATATTCTGGATACTCCCTGCTTGCCCCTCCACACTTGCCCCTCCCCCTTCCCCACACTGCTTTGTGCCCCAGGAAATGGATCCCAGTTCACAGTCATAGCCAGACTTCCCTGCCCTTGCTTTCAGGCCAGATTTGGCTTATATAGTATGTATTAGCTGGAGATAAGAGAGTTGGGAGAGAGAGAAGTGTTGGGATGTTTTCTCCCCTGTTTCCTTTCCTTCCTGCGCCACAACTTCTGGGGAAAGGAACTTCTCTTGTAACTAGCTCGGTCTTTCTCTGTGATGCTATAACTTCTTTATCCTTCCTTGCTGGCAGCAAGTAAGCACAGCCTTCCCCTGCAAGACTGGGTTACTTGTTATCCCTTGTAGGTTTCCCTCAAACTCTGTCATACATTTAGGAGCAGTCCTTTGGCTAAGTGCTCTTCAATTACCCCCATCTTTTTCCTATTAGAATTCTGAATGACATACTATTTTATCTCGGGCTATTAACCTGTATGTTCCTGGCTCATAGTAGGCGTATATTTCAGTGAGGACAGAAACCCTTCTGGGTATTTCAAACTGGAAGGAATTGAACACAATGGAACTGACCACAGTGATTTACAGAATCTTTGGAGAAAGAACTTGGAAAGGAAGGTCAGACAAAAACCTTGTTGGCTTTCCTAAGATCATGAAACTAGACATTTCTCTAATAAATAGCCATCAAAGCTCCCAGAAGCATCTAAGTACATGAATCACATTAGAATGCCCCAAACCTTAAATCAGCCAACTTCCTGCATATGTGTCTGCTAATGTTGGAGGAAACAATAGTTTCAGCTTTTCATCCACCTTCCATGTCTTACACGGTGCCACTCTTTAGCAGGGTCTCACTGAAAATCTTCCTTTTGAGGGATTTGGGAGAATATCTTTCCCTGGCTTCTTCTGGGAGAACAGAGAGTACAGACAGGGAAGAGAGTGTCGCTGAGCTGGCAACAAAGATTCTGCACGACAAGCACTCAGTAGATATTGTACTTACCTTGGAAAACTTCCTTAATACCCTGTGCCTCAGTTTCCTCATCTTTTAAGTGATGGAGACTTAAAATACCCATCTTAAAGTGGTCAAGTACAGATTAAATAAGTAATATAAAATACTTCTAAATGAGTGAAGAAGAACCTCTTACCTTTTTTCATGCCGTGCATCCCTTTTGGCCATCTGGTGAAGCTTATAGATGTCTCTTCTCAGAAGATAATGTTTTGTAATTAAAAATAATAAAAAAGATTCAAAGGAAATCGATCATATTTAAATGCAATGGTCAAAAAAATTTTAACTATGATATAGTAACACACACATTAAATAACAAAACCTAGTGGGCGGGTCTTGTAACTACCACAATTTTCAAAGAAGTTTTTGGCATTAATGATATAATACTACAACATCTGACCGGTGGTATGAAAATATCTGAACTCTGTTGGTGACAAAATCATTGGGACTACTTACACCACTCTGATTCATTTCCAACATCTATAATTGTATGGCATACTAAATTTCAGAGAGGCTAGTAAAAACAGAGTGTAATTTTTTCCCATTCATATCCACTAGATTTCATAATTAGAAAAGTTAATGCTCCCAGTGGAAATTGTGGAACCCCCTTAGAGAGCAGGGAACATGGAATGATCCCCCTTAAAGCTCACCCTTTCCTTTGGGTGCACAAGCCTCTTTGTCCTCCCAAAGACCTGGAGTGGAAATCAGCACCCCCCTTCCTACTTCCACAGGTTTTCTTATCCCACAGGGCACACTTCCCACAGAGGAGAGAACTTCTTGAAAAAACTAATCACCCAACAAACCAGCTGACAAAATTTTGAGCAGCATCAGCAATCATAGGAGAGCATTCGGAGACAAATGGGAACACTGTGATACGATGCTAAACTCTGAAGCCAAACACTGAAACATGCAGAGCAGAAAAAGGATGCAGAAATCCCCACACATAGCTCTAAGATAATGGTGACAATAGGAGCTCACGGGAATAACCCAGCTTGAGTGTTGGACACATTTGGATTGCAACCCTGGCTCTGTAACTGAGGAACTCTGCCTTGGGGCAGATGACTTCATGTCTCCAACCTCAGTCCCCACCTGCAAAATGGAGACAATAGTACTAACCACAGAGGGTTACTGTGAGGATTAAATCATGTGAGCTTTGGGAAAGGACTCAGCACAGTGATTGACACTGAGTAAGCATGCAGGGAACGTTAACTTTTAGAAGTAGCTCTGCTGCAGAGGTCGAAGAGGTTGCTGCCTGTGTTCTCCTCAAGGATTTTGATGGATTCCTTTCGCACATTGAGGTCCTTCATCCATTTTGAGTCTATTTTTGTGTGTGGTGTAAGGAAATGGTCCAATTTCATTTTTCTGCATGTGGCTGTCCAATTTTCCCAGCACCATTTATTGAAGAGGCTGTCTTTTTTCCATTGGACATTCTTTCCTGCTTTGTCGAAGATGAGTTGACCATAGATTTGAGGGTCTATTTCTGGGCTCTCTATTCTATTCCATTGATCTATGTGTCTGTTTTTGTGCCAGTACCATGCTGTCTTGATGATGACAGCTTTGTAATAGAGCTTGAAGTCCGGAATTGTGATGCCACCAACGTTGGCTTTTTTTTTCAATATCCCTTTGGCTATTCGAGGTCTTTTCTGGTTCCATATAAATTTTAGCATTATTTGTTCCATTTCTTTGAAAAAGATGGATGGTACTTTGATAGGAATTGCATTAAATGTGTAGATTGCTTTAGGTAGCATAGACATTTTCACAATATTTATTCTTCCAATCCAGGAGCATGGAACATTTTTCCATTTCTTTGTGTCTTCCTCAATTTCTTTCATGAGTACTTTATAGTTTTCTGAGTATAGATTCTGTGTCTCTTTGGTTAGGTTTATTCCTAGGTATCTTATGGTTTTGGATGCAATTGTAAATGGGATTGACTCCTTAATATCTCTTTCTTCTGTCTTGCTGTTGGTGTAGAGAAATGCAACTGATTTCTGTGCATTGATTTTATATCCTGACACTTTACTGAATTCCTGTATAAGTTCTAGCAGTTTTGGAGTGGAGTCTTTTGGGTTTTCCACATATAGTATCATATCATCTGCGAAGAGTGATAATTTGACTTCTTCTTTGCCAATTTGGATGCCTTTAATTTCCTTTTGTTGTCTGATTGCTGAGGCTAGGACCTCTAGTACTATGTTGAATAGCAGTGGTGATAATGGACATCCCTGCCGTGTTCCTGACCTTAGTGGAAAAGCTTTCAGTTTTTCTCTATTGAGAATGATATTTGCAGTGGGTTTTTCATAGATGGCTTTGATGATATTGAGGTATGTGCCCTCTATCCCTACACTTTGAAGAGTTTTGATCAGGAAGGGATGCTGTACTGGAGTTTGGGGTACTAGGTGGTGGGTATTATAAAGGGCACGAATTGCATGGAGCACTGGGTGTGGTGAAAAATAATGAATACTGTTATGCTGAAAATAAAAAATAAATTAAAAAATAAATAAATAAATAAAAATTAAAAAAAAAAAAAAAAAAAAAAAAGAAGTAGCTCTGCTATGTAAATTCTTTCCTGCATTATTTCTCGGGTTGGGTGGGCAAAGCGTCCTATATAGCCTGTCACCTGCCAAAATGTGCTGCTCAGTTAGAATCCTGACTCTGCTGAAGAGAATCAAGCAGTAGGCTCACACTAACTGTCTCAAATTCGTGATATGAAAGGAGAGTCAGTGGGTGTCCTTCCCTAAAAGCCAAGTGTCTAACAAAAGTAATGGCCTATTGCAGTACTTCAGTCATGGGGCTGAGGGAGTCCATTTTTGCTGTGTGTTGGACCTGTAAAATGCTGTCATAGCTGTCTGCTTTGCAAATAGAGTTCAGTTCACTGCCAAACTCTGAAATAAGATGCTCGGCAACCTCACCGCAGCTGTTCACTTCAGTTAGCGTGTGTCAATGCAAGTGAGGTCTATTATGGTTCGGTGATTTTCCATCTTTTGTCAGGCAACAGAGCCTTCTCCTGGTTTCCTCTCCCTTGTGGCTCTGGACTTCTTAAAGAATTTGTTAACACTTTGCTCTGTTTCTGTTTCCCTAGTGCCTTTCTTCTCTTTTTCCTTTTGAATGTTTTATAAAAAACTGGTAACAAGTCTGAACACTGTCCAGAAGATGAAAGGCACACACACTTAGGAACAGAAAAATACACATAGTCCTTCCAAAATACAGAGTTTCAAGCCTAAAATTTTAATCCCTGAAAAACTATTGTTTACTTTCCCAGCATGAATTTAGGCAATAAATTTATCAGCTTCCCAGCTAATAATTTGTTGTTCAAGACATGGTCCAAAACAATTTCCCAGATGAGGAAAGAAATTTGCAAAGTAAGGCCTGGGACCCCTCACCTGGGTGGTATTAAGCAATATCTGAGAGCCTTTGTCTTAGGTACACATTGAAACTTGGAGCCCACTTTAAAATGACACAGGTGACCACTAGGGGAGACAAGGGACCACATGGCAGCACCCCAAAGTTGCAAGAAGCTAAAAAAAATTCAGGACACATAGGAAGAGAATGGCATCTAGAGGCTCTCAAAGAACCATGCATTTGTATAACATAATTATGTAGATTTTAATTAGATACTTGTTTCCTTAATGATTCAAGCACATTGAAATTATTTGAGTTAGTTTAGAGTTGAGAGAACTGAAGCTTGGAGCTTGGAGAGGTTCTGATGTGTCCAGTCGCATGTTAAAAATGGTGGAGCCATGTCAGTTTCTTTATTATTGCCCCAAGGAGAAAGTAAAAATCCTATTGGATTTAATTAGTATGGGTGGTTGCATAATTCAATTAAGCCACTTTCCCAGAGCTCCTATGTACAGCACTCTGCTTTTGTGCAACAGAAGGCAATCCATCAGAACAGGAAAGCCTTGGAACTCATCATCACCCACACAGCCACTTCCCAAACAGCAGAGCAGATGTTGTGAATTTGGGTTTATTCTTAGAGTACCTTTACCTTAGTCCCCCAGACAGTTATCATCTATCAATTCACATTGGTCCACATGAGCTAAACCTATTTCCTATTTCAAACTAAGCTAGTGCCCTTTCTGCCATATACCATAGGTACATCCAAATGTAAAGGGGGAAAAATCTTTAAAACAGGAACTACTTTAGGCTCTGCATAAAATTTTTCTATCATAATTTTTACAATAACAGTGGTACCTAGGGACATAGATAACTGTCTAAATAACCTATCAGCCATGTATTGGAGGCCATCATATTTATAAAATCTTCACTATAAACTAGATGGCCATCTTCTCTCTTTCTCAAATTATCTTAGGCTCTCGTGTATGACATCATGTCAGAAGACACTGCATGGGAGAAGGGGTGCATATATACTCAATGTAGGAGTACATACGTACTCTTATAGGAGTCGGAAATAAAAGAGTGAACAGGATGAGATCTCTGTTCTCATAAAACTTACATTCTGAAGGAGCCCGACAGCCATTAACCAAACAAAAAAAATAAATAAATATACATGATAACTTCAGTTGTTGAAAGGTTCTACAGAAAAAAATACCACCAGCTGCTTGTTACTTCTCATGGATCACTCTTAGCTGTGAGCAGTAAACGGCTTCACCTTCAGGCTTTTTAACTTGTAGGTGAAGTACCTGTAGTCAGAGCCGGAACCACCTCAGCCCAAAGGTGATGTCCAGGTTGCTCTTCATTGTTCACTCTTGGCAAGAAATGGCTTTATTTGGCACTTCAGCTTCTGCTGTTATTTGATGTATGTTTGGTCATTAGCAAATGAAAGTAAGTTGCCCTTGGGCAAAAAGAAAGAAGGGTGGATGCAATAGACTGTGCTTTGAAGATCACTCCAAGGAGATATTTGAACCAAGACCCTCATGATGAGTAGGGCTCCGTATCTGAAAATCTGGGAGCAGAGGGTTCCAGGCGCACAGCATACAGGGAAGGGGAGCCCCAGTCCAGCACTGAGCATGCTTGGCAAGTTCAAGGACAAGGCAGAGGGCCATGGCATCTGGAGCCAAGTGAGTGAGGGGAGAACAGCATGAGCCGAGGCCAAAGGGGTGGCAGGGCCAGATATTGTAATGCTCTATAGGCTGTGGTGAGGACCTTGCATTGATACTGAGTTCATTTTCAAGTCTTTGGAGGGCTTTCAGTGGAAGAGATACTTAGAGTGATTGAAGTGTTTAGGAAGTCAGAATGAGGGCCAGTTGCTTTCCTCTAGGAGTTGATAAACTACAGTACTAATTACGATTCAAGGCAGTAATTGAAGGGTGAGTTGCAACTGCTGAGACAGATCATCTACAGGCTCCCGCCCCCTCAGGAATATGTGTGCCGGGAGAGTGGTGTTCCAGTTTGTACTGCAGTTTGAGTTCAAAAGCAGCAGTTTAGCATTAAAGGGTAAAATTATCTGGAGTTTTTAAATTCAAAGGGAGAAATAGTTTTTGTTTTTTTTTTATGCAATCGGTAACTTTCAGAGAGTATGATAAAATCTTTCAATTGCTTTAAAAAGGGCTTGTGTGGTACAAGTCCCAACATCCAGTCTTTTATCTCTTTGATTTATGGAAAAGGGGAAGCATAATACCTGAGCATTTTATACTCAAGGCAATCCTCTTCTTTTGTGTTTGCTGATGGTAGCATTAGGAATGTTTGAAATTTTTAAATGCAGTTAATAGAAAGTAATATTCATTCTTTCTTGCTATCTCTCTCTCCCCCCCAACTCTCCCTCCCTTTCTTCCTTTTTTCCTTCCTTCCTTCCTTCCTTCTTTCACTATTGATGCAATGTCCTTGATCCAGGAGTGTGTAATGTCCATAAGGAAAGTTTCTGGGTCAGGATCTCTGAGTTCCTGCTGTTGCTCTGTGACCTTCAGTAAACATTTTCACTTGGGGACTTGGTGTTGGTTACTCATACCCAAATGAGAAAGTTGACTTAGACCATCCCTAAGTTCCTCAACACTACCTTTTACTCCCAATGATATGCTAACCCCTTTGCATTTGGGTCCACCTTTAAAGTCTACCATGTTGACAATTGAAAAACAAAATAGAAGGCAACTAAATTTGGGGACTTGAGATATTCTGGGACTTAGAGAAGGAAGTTTACAATACCCTGGTGGGGCTTAGGGACCCTCATAAAGAGGAAGCAGAACTGCTTGTGCAAACTATCTGTGGTCTCCATGAACATTGTCATTAACTTGCTTTGCACATTTGAATGTGAGAGGCTTACAAAAGAATGTAAGAGCTGCTTTGGAAAACTCACGATCCATCTTAGAAGATGTCTTATGTCTTCATAAACAGATGACAGGTGAAATAATATGGTGCAAGGTGAGTAATGTGATAGGCCACAAGGAATTACATAATAAATTTTTAAATGAAGAAGATATGAAGCAAAATAAATGCAGGAGAAACTGAGCTTCTGACTTCTGAGAGATGTATTCATTATATATTCAACTTGTTAAATCATTTAGCAAGTAGTTATTGTGTGCTCACTTTGTGCCAAGAGCTCTGCTAGGTGCTGGAGAGGAGGGAGCCAACGTGGGCATGCCAGATCCCCAAATCAGTAATTGCAGTCTTTTGGAGGGACTCAGAGCTGCACGAGTGTCTGATTTCTCCTCTCTTCCATTCACCATCAGAGTAATGTGTACAGTTTAACCTGTGAATTTAGGTTACCAGTATTTCCCTGTGCCTTCTCCCAAGATATGCAGAATTAGAGAACTATCAAATAATCAGCTACGTAGACCTTTCTCCTGTTCTCTACAGAGATCACATAACTTCAGTTCGAATGCCTCTGAGGACAAAGATCTCCTAACTTTATGAGGTGTCCATCTCACTAGGGTGATGGCAACTATCCATACTTTCTTCACACTGAATCACTCTTCTCTTTGCCTCCTTCGTACAATCCTGTGACTATTTATTAAAAACTGTGGTCTCACATCGCAAAGGCAGCCTTGCAGACTTTCTTCTCCACTGGGACCAAAAAAGCTTTTTTATAATTGAAGTATAGTTGACACACAATGTTACATTAGTTTCAGATGTACAATAGTGATTCGACAACTTTAGATTATGCTTTGCTCACCTCCATTTATTACCGTACAAGGCAGTTAAAATACCATTGACCCTATTCCCTTTGCTGTACTTTTTTTTTTAAAAGATTTTGTTTATTTATTTGACAGAGAGAGATCACAAATAGGCAGAGATGCAGTCAGAGAGAGAGAGGGAGAAGTAGGCTCCCTGCCGAGCAGAGAGCCTGATGTGGGGCTCGATCCCAGGACCCTGGGACCATGACCCAAGCTGAAGGCAGAGGCTTTAAACCACTGAGCCACCCAGGTGCCCCCCTATGCTGTACTTTTCATCCCAGTGACTTACCCATTCCATAACTAGAAACCTATATTTCCACTCCCCTTCAACCGTTCTGTTCACCCTTCCAGTGCCTTCCCTTCTGGCAATCTCAATTTGTTGACTGTATTTATGGGTCTTTTTCAACTTTTTTGTCTGTTCAATTGTTTTGTCTGCTTCTTAGATTCCACATATAAGTGAAATTATAGGGTATTTTTTTTCTCTCTGGTTTCACTTAGCATAATGTCCTCTGTGTCCATACATGTTGTCACAAATGCCAAGATCTCATTTTTTTTATGGTTCAGTAGTATTCCATGGTATATATACCACATCATTTTTATCCAGCTGTTGGTAGACACTTAGGCTGCTTTTAGATCTTAGCTATTATAAATAATGCTACAATAAACAGGGATGCATATCTTACTGAATTAGTGTTTTTGTTTCAAAAAAGTATTTTAAACAGCACAATATAAAAGTAATAATAGCATTTTAAAGATACAGTTCAATTAATCTATTTTATTATCTTTCAACATACATGATTATATAGTATGTGGGGTATAGGTGAACTGTTTCAAGCTTAAGTTCTTTTTTATTGTTGTTATTTAGCAAAGACTACTACCTCATTCTTTATTTGTCACATAAGGGGATATTTAATTTAATAAATAAAACATATATTTATATTAAAGTCAAATTTCCAGATTTAAAAGGTAACTTTGAATTTCAGAAGCTATTTCCTAGAAGTTTGTCCTAGATCCTGCCTTTCATTAGCTCAAATAGGATGGCTTTGGCAGTCATTAAAAGTGATATTTGCACAGTGATTTTCCAGTAAGCCACATTTCCAAGTTCTTAGTGACAGCTGGAGCCTTGAAATATATCTATAAGAAAATTATTTGCATATTTTCAGAAATTTCTCATCTTGATCCACTTACATATACATCTTGTAATGATTTTCATGGCAAAGCACTCTTTCCTTTACTAAGTCACTATCTTTTATGTTGTAGCACTCTGCTACACAATTGTGGTGAGCAATCCCCATTTTTACAAGGGACAGACACCCAAAGCAGTGGGCTCAGAGCCTTGATTGGCTCTCATAGCTTATATGTTCAGGCTGTAGGGACAGTTGCTCATCCAGAGGCTCAGGGGCTCACACCATGTCCTCAGGACTTGGTCTCACTCTCTTTATCTTTTAAGGCATCTTCCTCTGGGATGACTCCATACTCAGGCGGGTTACCTACCCTTCTTGGAAGCAAGGGGATTCCCTAGCATCCCCAGGCCTACGTTGTCCTCTAAGCAGTACCAGAAGAGATCACCACGACCCCCAACAGTACACAAAAATCCTATGGTTTAATCCCATTGGCCTACATTGGGCCACATTCCCATTTCTGGACCAGTTCCAGCTTTTCCAAGGTGGTAAACCATGCTGATTGGCCAGGTCTGAGCCAGAAGGTCACCCTGGAGCAGGGTTTTGTGGGGTGAAGTAAGGTCAGCCACTTGAACCTAGCATTCACTTGGACAGAGAGTGAGTAAGAAGTGTTCTTGAAGAAAATTGGGGAGTGGATGTGTGGCAGGCAAAAATAGTAGATGTCTTCTACTGAAACCTTTTGCTGATACAATGTTCATAGTTTTTGAATTACAAGAGAGGATCTTTCAGATAGAGAGGTAAATGAGGACCTTTGTATTTAGCTAGGTCATGGCAGAATCTGGGATGATACCAAGGTCATATGGACTTGTAGTGTAATTGACCCTTCATAAATGTTTCTTTTTAAAAAGCCAGTCATATAATTTGTGGGGTTCAGGAAAAAATGAACATGTGAGGGAACTTTTTCAAAAGATTCAAGACTGTCATAAGCGGAACATTAAGTGGAGGGCACAGAGCACAGTGCCAGGAAGCCAGCTCTGGTTGATCAGCACCATTCTTTGTAGGTGGGGCACAGTGTTTGTCGTCATACAGGCCGGAAAAAAAACTAGAAGACATTACCTTCAGCTTCACAGAGCTATCTACCTACTGTGGAGGTGGAAGAGCCTAGATCTGCTACAAGGTGAATACTATCTTGGGCTAAAGAAATGGGGTTATGGATTCCATAAAGAGAGAACAAATAGTCCCACCCCATATTGCTCAGGTCCCATTTCAATATTGGGTTTGATTCTAGTTTCTGTATCCCTTAAAGACATTTTGAAGAGATTTGAAACCATGATACAGGTATGTACTACCAGGGTTTTGTTCTATTTTCTGCTTTCTGTTTTCGTGTAAGCACCTATTAGAGATTGCATTGCCCCAAAACTAATGTTGAAACTCTAATCCCCAGTCTAACTATATTTGGAGATAGGGTTCTTAAGGAAGTAATTAAGGATAAGTGAGGTCATAATTGTGGAGCCCTGATCCAGTAGGGCTGATGTCCTTTAAGGAAGAGGAAAAGATACCAGGAGTGATGAACACATAAAGAGAGGCCATGTGAGGATATAGCAGGAAGATGGTTGTGTGCAAGGAGAAACCAACCCTGAGAGCACCTTGATCTTGGACTTCCAGCCTCCAGAACTATAAGAAAATGAATTTTGTTGTTTTACCCAGTCTGTGGTGTTTTGTTATGGTAGCCTGAGCAGACTAATACAGCATCTGAGAAATATTAGTTTAAGGAATAAGACAACTACTTGGAGAAATACTTAAAGAAACTGGGTAACCCAGAGAAGAGATTTAGAAATAATAGAATTATCTGCAAAAGAAGGGGTGTGTTCTGTATATCCTTAAATGGAGGACTGAAGGCCAATAATCAGCAGTTGTAGAAAAATAGGCATTGGCTCAGCAAGGAAGAATTTAGCAGCTAGACTTTATTAGAATTCCTCCTGGAAGAACATTATCATGGGCTTCTAGAGTTTAATAGCAGCTCAAAGAGAGTCCAGTTACAGGGAAAAGCTCAGTGTGAGGGTCTTTCAGAAAGGAAATAGAGGGTCAAAATTGCCTTCTTGGGATGGTTACTGCAAGATTTCTTGAGAGAGGATCCCTTCTGAAATTCAGAGGTGTGTGTGGAGATGGTGGGGGGGGGGCTGAGGTTGTATATTTCTTAATGGAGTAGTGGGTAATAAATCAGTTTGCAAAGGAAGTCATCAGAGCTGAGAGTGGTTTAGTTAAAATTGTGACATCATAAACTAATTATAAGGCAAGTTTTTGAAAAGTATACCTCAAGTACTTGGCAGAATTTACCTATTTGCTCTATATATGGTACAGTATTACTAATAGTTAATAAAGGGAAATCACTATACCACATTGATCTGAGTCCATTTCTGCAAACATACACCTGCTATTGAGGTATTTCCTTGAGGGTACTTAGCCATTAATTCTAAAATCCATATCTAAATTGCTGTGCTGTCAGAGGAAGTAGTATCAGTTCATCTGGTGATGGCAAATAGAGCAGAGTACAGTCCAGAGAGAAAATCAGTTCATCTCTTTAGAACCTTCTACAACCATTAATGATACTGAAACCTGACACTAATCACTACTGGTAAATGAGGGGAAAAAAATGAACTACAAGAACATGAAGCATAGCCAAATTGGTTCAGGTGAGGCCAGAACTTCCCCACAACTCACTTAAATTAATCTCATTGTTGCTTAGTCCAGAAAATACAACTAACAAGGCTTATCTTTTTTCTAGCACTGTCAGACCTTCTGGGGCAGTGCTATGCAATTGACAGAATGTGAGCCATGTATGTAATTTTAATTATTTTCATAGCCACATTAAAAAAAAAGCCTAAAAGAAACAGATAAAACCAATTTTGACAATATATTTCACCCAGTGTATCTTAAAATATTATTATTTCAACACATAATTAATATAAAAATTCAAATAAGGTATTTTACTTTTTTTCCCCTGAGCCTTAGAAATCTTGGGTGTATTTTATTTACAGGACAACTTATTTCGGACTAACTTAATTTCAAGTGCTCAGTAGCCACATGTGTTAGTGGATACTGACTAGACAGTGCAGAGTGAGAGTAGTGGGTTCCAAACTTGTTTTATGGTATATGCCTTTTAGGAAAAGTATGAATAAATGCATTGTGTCATAAATTTGATACAGACATTTTAAAACACAAATCAAATGAGGTACAAATAAAAATACAAGGATGTGCTTTATGGATTTATAGTAAAATCCATGCATACAATTTCTAAAGAAATAAATATGCCTATGTTGGGATACCTGTTCACTTTTTACCTAATAAGCACATCTTTAAAATTTTTATTGAGTGATAATTCCAAAATTCTATCTTACTAACTAGTATTACTAAATATGATGTGATAAAATAAGTCTCATTAAATTTGAAAATCTTGATTTGACATTTACATGACTTGTAACATAGCAATTCAAAGGTCCATTACTAGTGCATTTTGACACTTGGTTTTAATGGCTGTCGAAGCTGAAAAACATGGTATCTCCCTGAGATAAATAGATCTTAATTGAAGAAGCACATTATTGGTTGCACTTGAGATCATACTCCTTTTTTCAGTCCCATCTGCCAATTATGCAAGTCTTTGCAGTAATTCAACATGTAAATTTCTATTTCCCTGATATCACTTAGTGGTTGGTTGAGTTGCATGCCTGTATTTTCAACATGTAGATTCAAAGCCCACTATAACTCTTTATGGAGTGATTAGAAAATTTTGTGTCTCATAGGTTCCCAAGGTAACATTTAATGGTTTCACCCCTCCTAAATTTATGTCTTTGTAATAATCCCCCTCCCTTGAGTATGGGCATAATATATGTCTTACTTCCGGCTCATAGAATATTATAAAGGAGGTAGGATGTCAGTCTCATGATTCTCTTTGGTCATATAAGATTCTGTCTTAGAATACTAGTATGAGGGACTCTCCTTGAGGCCTGGAGGAAACAAGTCGCCATGTTAAAGAAGCCCACATAGCAAGAACCCATGGGCAGCTTCTGGGTCTGCAGGCCTTCTCTAGCCAGCAGCCAGAAAAAGCTTGTATCCTCAGTCATACAAGGAAATTAATTCTGCCAACAACCTGAATGAACTTGGAAGCAGATTCTTACCCAGTTGAGCTCCCAGATGAAAGTGCAGTCCAGCTGAGACATTAAATGCAGCCTTGGGAGACCCAAGGCAGTAGACCTAAAACACTGCCCTAGCTCCAGATCCAGGGAAAATGTGAGAAGAAAAACGTGCAGACTTGGTTTTAAACTGCCTTGTGAAATCTGTTACATAGCAATAGAAAATGAATACATTCTGTTTCTAGTTTTTTTTAAGTATGCATGTATGAGAGTTTTGATAGGTGGCACATGGTTATGTTGAGCTACAGAGTCAGGAAACAGTGGAAACATTTCCAAGTATCTGTTTTCTAAATTCCCTATTCAAAATGGAATTTTTTTTTTAATCAAACAGTCTTCTCTGCACACATTATTAAGATCTCAATGTTATGATTAAGAGATAGATCATAAATTTATATTTTGGAAATGTTTGTTTGCCAGGTAAAGTAAAACTTGTAGCCCCTTGTCATTATTGAAAGGATTAGCAAATTTTGCACTTTTATATTTTTGTAAGAGAAGAATGTCTATTTTATCTTCCACTTTTGTAGTGAGGTGGTTAAAAAAAGGTTGTCATGGTCTTGCTGTGTCTCATTACAAAATGATGTATAGTATACTATAATTTAAAAGTCCTCATTTAAAAAATCCTGATTTTTAAAGTTATTCACATCAATGTAGCCATATGTGCTTTTGTGGATTTGACGTCTTGCCTATATTAGCTTACTAAGAATATGTGATGAATGAATTTCAAGTTTGGCATTATCTATGTAATTTTTTTTAAAGATTTTATTTATTTATTTGACAGAGCAAGATCACAAGTAGGCAGAGAGGCAGGCAGAGAGAGAGAGGAGGAAGCAGGCTCCCTGCCAAGCAGAGAGCCCAATGCGGGACTTGATCCCAGGACCCTGAGATCATGACCTGAGCTGAAGGCAGAGGCTTAACCCGCTGAGCCACCCAGGCACCCTTATCTATGTAATGTTATCCCAGAAACTGTAAAAAAAAAAAATTCTAATCAGAGATGCCACCCTATATTTAAATATTAAAGTATATTGTACTTTAATTAATATGCTTATTTTCTTCATAAACATTTTTTTAATTATGGAAGTTATTTACTGTCAAAAATACATCTTATTCAGCTATCCTTAATTTAGCAACACTCCAGAAAATGGCAGTTCTTCATTTACTACTGAAACCTAATCTAGCAAATAACATCCATCTAGACATGCCAGAAACATTTGTACTTTTATCTTAGCTATAGAACAAAAGCCCTGTCATAAATCATCTGTTCCAGATGTTGTTTCTTATAACCTTCAGCACTCTAGTCTGTGCATATCCAGAAGTGTTTTACTACTGTGGTGTGATGAAAATATACATACTTGGTCTTTGTCCCCAGTTCCAGGCACAGATTTTCTAAAACCATGGGAATTTTTTTAGTAATAAGAGTGTATTTTGTTATTCATAGTGATTGCTACACTTGAGTTTAAGCTATTGAAGTGAACAAGGGCAGTTCCCCTAGGTAACTTCCTGACAGAGGTGGTTGGTTACCAGAAACCCCAAACGTTTAATGAGAGGATTGAAACTTTCAGTTCCGCCCCTCACCCTCTGGAGAGAGAAGAGGGGGCCCGAGGTTCAATCACCAGTGCCCAGTAACTCAACCTATCATGTGTGTGTCATGAAACTTCAGCAGAAATTCTTAGGTGGTGAGGTTCAGGGAGCTTCTGGATTGGTGAACACCAAAGGCATGCCCTGAGAGGTCTTGGAAGCTCTTTCTCTCTCCCACTGTCATCTCCTAGATTGCCTGATGCTAAGCTATACCCTCCTGCCTCTTTGTTCTGTGTATCTCTTCCATGTGGCTGTTTCTGAGTTGTACCATCCATAATAAGGAGGGAAATGTAAATAAAGCATTTTCATGAGTTCTGTGAATAATTTTATTGAACTATCAAACCTGGAGGGGGGGGGGAATTGTAAGAACTCCAATATTTGAGGTCAGCAAGACAGAAGGTCAGATAGCATAGTCACCCTCTCTGTGGCTGATATCTGAAGCAGTCTTGTGAATTGAACCCATAACCTGTGGGGTTTGTGCTACCTCTTGAGTAGTTAGTATTTGAGTTTGATTGAATTCCAGGACTACAATATACATGTTTAACTCCCTATAAATGGGTGAACAGATTTCTCAATATCTCTACCAACCAATACTGAGAGATAGGTTGGCAGACTTGACATTTTTACTTATGTGAGTTTAGGGGAATAGTTAGGCCTGCTTGTCTAGTGATGACAGTATGCTGGGTGTGAGAAATATGAAAAGAAACTTCTGTTCCTATTGATAACACTGTATGAGTTAGGTTCCTGAAAAGCTTCCTCATTCATTTCAGAAATATATTATTAGGTGATTGCTTTATGGTAGATGTTCACCATATAATGATGGACAGGATGAATACGCTCCCTATTATCTGGGGGTTTCTTTCCCTTCATCATTCACATCAAGGAAGCAAATGTGGGGCTGAACAGAGAAAGAGTGAGACTCATTTTAGGAAGAAAGTGGCCTTGAAAGGCTTCTTTGGGAAAATAACATTTTTCAAAATTTTATTTATTTATTTGAGAGAGAGAGGAAGAGGGGGAGCAGAGAAGAGGGACTAGCAGACTCTGCGCTGAGCACAGAACTCTACACAGAGCTTAAGGTTAGGACCCTGAGATCATGACCCCAACCAAAACCAAGAGTCAAATGCCTAAATGACTGAGCTACCCAGGTGCCCCTAGAAAAGAAGCATTTAAATTGAGACCTAATGATGTACTACATGCTGGCTAATTGAACATAATAATAAAAAATAAAATTAAATAATTATAAAAAATAAATAAATTGAGACCTAAAACAAAACAAATGGCTAAGTGATGCCTAGGTTCAGGGAATAGCACAGACAAAACTGTATGGTTGGAATGAGCTTGGCATGTTTGAAGTATATCTACCAGGGTGTCTATGGCATACTACGTAACAGGAGCATTTAGTAAGATGAGGGTGAAAGAATCAAGCAGGGAGGGGTGCCTGGATGGCTCAGTGGGTTAAGGCCTCTGCCTTTGACTCAGGTCATGATCCCAGGGTCCTGGGATTGAGCCCTGCATCAGGCTTTTTGCTCAGTGGGGAGCCTGCTCCCCACCCCCAACCTACCTCTCTGTCTACTTGTGATCTCTGTCTGTGAAAAAAATTAAAAAAGTCTTTAGAAAAAAAAAAAAAAAGAAGAAGAAGAAGGGACTGCATTATTCAGGGACTTGCAGTTTATTTTATGTTCAAGGCCGATTTCCTTTTTAAGTGGGAGCACTGGGTGTTATACACAACTAGTGAATCATTGAACACTACAACAAAAACTTATAATGTACTATATGCTAGCTAACTGAACGTAATTAAAAAAAGGGGGGGGTCCTCTTTAGGTGTTACATGGTAAATGGCTGGGAGAAGGGCATGAATAGATGAAGTCATCCAAGTAGAAACAGTGGCTTAGGCCAAGGAGGTGCCAGCCAATGGAGATTGTGACAGTAGACAGATTGGAGGATATTTAGAGATGGAATTGATAGGACTTGCTGCTGAGTTCACATGGGAAGTGAAGGAAAAATAAGGATGAAAGATGACCATTGAGGTTCTTGCTTAAACAACAGTGTAGATGGTGGTATCATCTACTGATGTGGGGATGACAGACCAAGGGTGCAAACAGAGTGGGGGGTGGAAAAATCAAGAGTTCTATCTTATTTATATTAATTGTGAGATGTCTGTGGGACTTACAGGTAGAGAAGAAGAATAACATCAAATGGAATACGTGAATGAGGTTAGAAGAAAGGTTTGGAATGGAGATAGAATTTTGGAAGTTACTAGCATAAACAAGGGATCTAACTCTTTGGAAATTGATAAAATACCTTCTGTCTAATGCAGGAGGCCAGGACCAAGCCCTGGGGACCATAGGGAATAGAGATCTATTCAGTATGCAGGAACTAGCAGTCATACTGAGAATGAGTAGCTTGTGATATAGAAGGCAAGGCAGGGGACAATATTGCCATGAAAGCTGAAAGGGGAGGATACACGTGAAAGAAGAGACTGTTAGGCTGAAGGCTGTTGCCAGCGTCATGAAGATGAGGGCACTGCTTCAGCAAAATGGAAGTCACTAGAGACCTTGACAAGAGCAGTTTCAGTGGAGCAAATGAGGAGAAGCTGGACTGTTAATAAAGAAGACTGAGGTGAAGGTTAGAAAGTGGGGTCAGTATGTGTAAATAACACGTTTGAAAAGTTTAATATAAAAGAGAACAGAGAAATGGGTTTGTGTTCAAGAGAATATGAGGATCCAAGGAAGGGTTTTGGTTTTATTTGTTGATTTTTATGATGGGAGATGCCAGAGTATATTTGTTGGCTAAGGAAAATGAACCAGGACAGAGGAAAAAGAGAGACTCCTGTAGGAAAAGGGATGCATTATACAGCATGAGGGCAGGGAGCTGGCTTTGAGAGGAAGAGGGACTGACCCCTATGGTGACTGGAGGGAAGTAGGAGTGGATTCCAGATTGTAAGGGTAAGTCAGTTTGGTCCTTTGGTTGTTGAAAGACGAGGACGTTTTTCCTAGTGATTTCTAACCTCTCAAAGCAACAGGAGGGGTGCTCATCACCAATGGAAGAAAAATATGTGGGAACTGTGCGAAGATGGGAGAAGGCGTGAAGTGGTATTCTCAGAAAATGGGAAATCCAATGTACTCAAGAAACTATAGGATTACTGTTGTGCGTTGAGTGCCTTGTGGGGATATATATGAGTTAAAGTGAAAATAGCTCCATTCATGAGGCTATCTGGTAACATTTATCTGCCCAGTTAAAAACCTGGATATGGCAGATGATGTTCATCTGGGCTGATATTTTTCTAGCGGAAGATGGAGAAGGGAATGATTGGACATTGGAGTTGTTATGATGGATGATGGAATCAAGATTAAATAAGAAGGCAAATGAAGCGAAGAGTACCTTTTTTGGGGGGGGGTTGGGAATGGGGGTATTCTGTTCTGTCCTATAAATTTACTGCAATATAAAGGGACTGACCTTGATCAGTTGATAAGCCAAAAATTTAAATAACAATTTCTTGTTATCCTTTTCTTGTTATTCGTCTTCATGGCCTGTCTAGTACCATGAACCTACCTGGTGTTTTTCTTTTCTCTGTAGTGATTGGCTTGAACATTTATTTATCCTATTTAATCCTACTGGCACTTGTTAAACTAACTGTTTGCCATCAGTTTTCCTCATTTGCTACAGGTGAAGCCTTCACTTCTGTTATTTAAATAATGCCTCTGAATTAAGACTCCTTTGTTTCTTTACAAAGAGCATTTAATTCAAGATCATCTCAAAGTCAGTCATTTTCACCTTTTCCACTTTGTATTTAATGTGAAGAACCAACAGAGCCAGGTGGAGGAAGGCATATTAACCACACTGCTCTTAAACAGCCTTGGTATCAGCAAGGCTATCTTACCTCACTAGTCCATTTATAGTTTCTGTCAGCAAGTAAAATGCTTGAGGCATTCCAGTGAAAACATACACCTAAGACTCGCATCTGAATGAAACCCTTCAATGCCATATGGCTTGTTTCTCAGCATAAATCATGTCTAATCCCTCTTATGCTTTGAAGGTCAACAAGTTTAGACTTTGGTTGTTCTCCAAAGGCAGTTGAAAATATAAACAGCTTGGTGACCAATTATTTTTTAAAAACTTCTGTTTTCACATTCTCCAAGACCGGAGCTTTGACCTCATTTTTAAAAAGAGAAGAAAAGTATAAATATCATTATGAGTCTGGTCCAGCTCAATCATGTGCAGTCAGAAGATCCCCTCTCGCATAATACTGCCAGTATCACATTAAAGTCATCCACAAATACCCACATTGACCATGACCTTCATTCTGACCTGACCTAGCATGTGCTTTGTTCCTTATATATCCTTACCTTTCATTTCTATCTTTTGCATGACATCTGACATATTTACCTGGCTTCATCTTTTTGCTTTATTCTTCAGCCGGAATCAGACTCTCCCTCTGGCCATGTTATGTTTTGGACATCCTGACTATAAGCATCTTCTTCTGGTTTGAAGGGGCCTCTAGAAGCTTAGGTATTGATGTGGAACCTTCAGGAGGAGACAATCTGTGCCTAGTCAATACTTTCAGTCACCTACTGGAACAATGGGTAGCAAGTCTTGTATGTCTGACAAGAGCCAGTCTTCTATGAACAGACCCGTCTGTCTGTTCATAAGAAGCCCCAAGAATAGTATATGCCACACAGAAACCACTCAACGGTAGTTAAATACATGATAATAGATAATATATAAAGACCATTTCCTAGGGTGTGTGGGTTGCTCAGTTGGTTAAGTGTCTGCTTTTGGCTCAGGTCCTGATCTCAGGGTCCTGGGATCAAGTCCCACATTGGGCTCCCTTACTTGTGTGCACACTCTCTCTCTCTCTTTCTCTCTCTCAAATAAATAAATAAATAAAGTCTTAAAAGAAACATTTATTATATCACAATATTTCCTATATCTAGTGCTGTTGGGTGATTTATATATTTAACATTCAAAATAACCCCATGAGAGAGGTATTACAGTACTTTCCACCTTATGTTGAAACAGTATAAGAGAAGGTTTGACTCAGCCTTTGCCTGCACTCCATTTTTGGTGATCGAGGAAACTGACTTTTCAGATGGCTCTGTCTCATGACTCTAACCATAGCATCTACTATAGAATTCCCATTCCTATCCCTGAAAAGTGGAACAAGTGCTAAACTCTGAAGTCACATCAGGTATCTGGGAACCTGAGACCCACTATAGATAGCTAATATGTATACAGCATTTTCTATAAGCCAGGCCCTGTGCAGGCACTTTCCATGCATGTTCTCATTAAATCCTCACTGCATTGTCTAGGCATTGTCCTTTGAATTTTTAAATGAGTCACATAGGCTGCTAGAGGTAAGTGACAGGTCCAAAATTTACAAGTTAGTTAGCTGTAGAGTTTGGACTTAAACTCAGGCCAGTCTGGTTCTGAAGCCAGTTCTCTTAACACTGTACTTTCCCAGAGGTGTGAAACTTTATGTTGCAAAGTCATGTATCAAGATGCCTTCATGTTGAACTTTCACAGACGTTCTGTTGATCATATGTTTACCTAGGATACTGCCTTAAAAGTTCTTACTGTTTGGTCAAAGTTGAAGAATTGATTTAGACATTGCCTCGACAGTTAATTCCCTTTCCTCTCCCAAATGTTGTCAATTCTGAGAAAAAGGAATGGAGTTTTTCACACACATAAGGGAATCCTTCCCTGAGGTGGAAGTGAGGCCATTGTTTGATGCTACTCATTGATTGGTGTGAACTTTCCTTCCAGTCTTAATGTGAGTTATGGCTGGGAACTGAGATGTCAGAAACATACTCTGAAAATTTATTGGTAAGAGAAAAGCAAACCTTTCTACTAAAGTTCTGAGTGTTAGATATAAGGGCTTCCTCTAGAGGAATGGGCTGCCTGGCCCTCCTATCTCAGTGGATCAGGTTCTTCTGCCTGGTTTTCATGGCCATCAAAACTTGCCTCTTGCCAATCTGTCCAATTCTAGTCCAAGTCCAAAAAGTCCAATTTTGTGATGATCCAGCTGGCCAGTCCACTTCTCTCATCTACTCATGTTGTTGCCTTCTTGTCTCCCTCCCACCCACTTACACAAATCTGCCTGGAATTTCTCTAGCTCCAGCCATGATCTCACCTTCCCCATAAACTGTAACCTGATTTGTGTACTGACTAGGGACAATAAACTTTGGGATGCAGATGATCTGAGTTCAAATTTCAGAGACTCCACATACTATGTGCCATTGAGTACACTGCTTAATTTTTGAGCATCATTTTCTTTACCTAAAATACAGTGAATAATTAGACCTACCTAAGGAGTTCTAAGAATGAAACGAAATACTGCATGTAGAACACTTAGCTCAGGGTCTGGCATTTTGCAAGTGATTTTTTAAAGATTGTATTTATTTGATAGAGCACAAGCAGGGGGTGCAGCAAGGAGAGGAAGAACCAGGCTCCCCACTGAGCAGGGAGCCTGACTTGGGACTCGATCTTAGGCCCCTGTGATCATGTTCTGAGCCAAAGGTAGAGGCTTAACCAACTGAGCCACTCAGGCACCCTAGCAAGCGATTTTTTAAAAATTAACTTATAATGTATTATTTGCCCCAGGGTACAGGTCTGTGAATCATCAGCCTTACACATTTCGCAGCACTCACCATAGCACATACCCTCCCCAGTGTCCAAAACCCAGCCAACCTATCCCTACCCCCTCACTCCCCAGCAACCATGAGTTTGTTTTGCCAAAGATTAAGAGTCTTTTATGGTTTGCTCCCTCCTGATCCCATCTTGTTTCATTTTTTCCCTCCCTACCCGCCACCCTGCCCTACCTCTCAAATTACTCATATCAGAGAGATCATATAAAAATTGTCTTTCTCTGATTGACTTATTTCATTCAGCATAATGCCCTCTAGTTCCATCCACGTCTTGGCAAATGGCAAAATTTCATTTCTTTTGATAGCTGCATAGTATCCCATTGTATATATATATACCACATCTTCTTTTCCATTCATCTTTTGATGGACATCTGGGTTCTTTCCATAGTTTGGCTATTGTGGACTTTGCTAGTAAGCAATTTTTAAATATTACTTTCGTTTATGCTTTCCTCTAGCCTTTATTCTAAGCTGTACTTGAAAGAAAAGTGAAAGATTTGTAATACTCATTTGGGTATGTTCCAATGAGATGGGAATAATTTTAGGAGACAGTCTATTATGATTTGTCTCCAAGAGGGCCATCAGTTAGCCCTTCATTCCTATACTCAACTGCCATTCCACCAGCTAAAGGTGAAATTCATTCCTCCCCCAATTCTTTGAGCTGAGTTCGCTTTAGGAACATTTGACCAACAAAAGGAAGTAGAAGTGACATTCTGGAACTAACATGGATAGGTTCTTGGAAGTCTTGCAGCTTCTTCCCAGGTCTCTTTGAACACCTGTTTTTGAAACCATTACTCCAGGAAGAGTTGATACCATGTAAGAATCCATGTAAAAAATGGTAAGAAAACCACTGTTTTGTGTGAGTCCCTAGACACGAAGCAGCTCAGGACACCAAAAAAACACAATGAGACTCATGAAGGGAGGCAGATACTACAAGGAGCAGGGAGACTCTAGTCATATTGACAAAAACACCATTTTGGAAGTGGCTTCTCCAGAGCAAGCTACCCTAATGAGACTCTGTAAGACAGGAAACTATAAGACACTAAGAAAAAAAAAATAAAGGAAAAGCTCATTGACACTGGTCTTAGCAATGATATTTTAGATATGTTATCAAAAGTATAGACAATAAAGGCAAAACTAGACAAGTGAGACTACATCAAAGTAAACATTTTCTATACAGAAAAACAGCAACACAATGAAAAGACCACCTATGGAATAGGAGAAATATTTACAAACCCTACATCTGATAAGGGATAATATCCAAAGTATGTAAGGTATTCATACAACTCAGTTGCAGAAGCAACCTAATTTTTTAAAGGGACAAAGGATCTAAATAGATATTTTTCATAAGAAGGTAGACCAGTGACCAACTGCAAATCAAAAATACAATGAACTATCACTTCACACCTCTTAGAATGGCTTTTATCAAAAAGGCAAGTGATAAATGTTGGGGGTCATGTGGAGAAAACCTTGTACACTGTTGGTAGGAACATAAATTGGTATAGTCATGACAGAAAAGAGTATGGAGGTTCCTTAAAAATGGAACTTTCATATGATCCACAATACCATTTCTGAGTATACATCCAGAGGCAACAAAATGAGTATTTTGAGGAGAAATCTGCACTCTTATGTTCACTGTAGCATTATACATAATAGCCAAGGTACAGAAACAACCTAAGTGTCCATCAATATAAAGAACCACTCCCCCACAGGAATATTATTCAGCCAAAAAGAGGAAGTACTGCAATTTGTGACATGAATGAAATTGAAAGTCTTCATGCTCAGTGCATAAATAGTATATGATACCACTTATATGTGGTCTCTAAAAAATTCAAAAGAGGGGCACTTGGATGGCTCAGTCAATTAAGCATCTGACTCTTGATTTCAGCTCAGGTCATGATCTCAGCGTCGTGGAATCGAGCCTCACATCAGGCTCCATGCTCAGTAGGGGGTCTACTTGAGATACTTCCTCTTCCCCTCTCTCTCTCTGCCCCTCCTTTCACCCTGTTCACACTCTCTCTCTAAAATAAATAAATCTGTAAAAAATTAATAAGTCAGAAGGAGAGAGTAGATTGATTGCTAGGGATTAGGGGAAATAGGGAGAGGTTGGTTAAAGGCTGCAAATTTTTAATTTTAAGATGAATAAATTTAATACATTAAATACCTACTGGTATCTAATATATGGCACAGTGACTCTGGTTAGTAATAGTCTATTGTATATTTGTAAGTGGCTAAGAAAATAGATCTAAAATGGTTTTTACCACACACACAACTATGTGAGGTGATAGATGATGGTAATCATTTTATACATATGTATACATATCAAATCATGTTATACACTTTAAATATATACAGTTTTTATTTGTCAATTATACCTCATTCAAATGGAAAAAAATTAAGAAAATACAATTTTTTTAAATTTTAAAGAAGAAACAAACCACTCAACCAACCTCTTCCCAAATTCCTGATAACAAATTTCTAATATCAAAGTTATTAGCAAAATAAAATGGTTGCATTATGCCACTGAGGGGGAAGTTTTTATGCAGCAATAGGTATTAGCTTTTTGAGATTGGCACAATGGAGGCAGTGTTGTCAGGACCTTTCCCTTGGTGTCTGGTGTGGGTAACAAAATAGGCGTAGGTACTGACTTGAGACAATCTAGCTTTTCTCCTATTCTTAGGACTGGCCTGGGAGCTATCTCTTTGTTATATAAATAGATTTTAATATACTGGGTAGTAGAATGTAAAATAGATAAGAACAAGGCTGTAGTGTCCTAAAAATGTAGCTTTACAATTTGTTTTAGCCACTTATTAGCTGTGTGACCTTGAAAAAACTGCCTTCATTTCAGAGCTTCTATTCCCTTGTTTGTAAAATGGGATAATACTCACCTCACAGCACGTAAATGAGCCAGAAAAGGTATAAATAAAGAGTAGATCTTCTTCCACCTGTGGGCTAGGCCCTGTGCAGGAGCTCTTCACCTGCAGACAGCAATGACTTAGAAGTCTGGAAATACATCAGTGAGACCTCCTGAAAGTCTATTCAGAATTGTGTCTGAGGCTCCATGAGTGTGCACAGTTTTGCAGAGTGGCTCAAAGCCATTATGTCTTGAACATTAACAACCAGTGGAGCAATTAGAGGTTCAGGTGACTCTGGGATCTCTTTTAACTCAGAGCCACTATGAATCCCAGACAGACCCTGTTCATGAAACTGGCTAGCTCTGAATAAAGAGGAAATATTTGAACATTGATTGAAATTCAAATATTGTGTTCTTTATGATCACATATGGATTCTAAACATTTCAGAAAAGCCATGTCAGTCCAATGGAGAATGTATTTATCTTTCCTCTAAAGCACTACATTTCTTAGCAGCTAAGAAGGGCTGTCACCAGTATTTTATTACTTTTCCCACTGCTTAAAAGGAAACCGTTATGGGAAGGAGAAGTGGGGGGGGGGCACATGAAAAATAGTGGTAGAATCTAAAATCACGGCATCTATTTCACTTAAGAAAATAACTTATCTTTTTGGTATAAATTTTTTTTAAAATAATATTTGGAGTTTCTTTTGCTGATAATGTTTACCTCTAATACTGTCATTCTTTGACTAAGAAGGGCTGCTTTGGAGTTGTTCCCACTTTTGTCTAAGAGAGTGGCTGTGAGGGTTATCTGACTGTGACATCTGTCACCCCCTTGATCACCACCAGAGTTAATGACTCTGATCTGGCTGGTGAGGCAGGTGTTCCATTCCTCCCTTACTGCTCCCTGTACATCCCTTCCCAAGCTGTGTGCTTATGCTCAGTGGACAAGGATGACCTCCTGCAACAGAGGAGGCCCATTATTTGCTCAAGGGTTTATGTATATCTCTGCTTCCCTGCTAGAACCTCCAAATAAGCTCTCAGGGTCCATTTGTAGAAGAACATAGCATAATCAAGCTTCTGAGAGTCCAGACACATCGAAATGAGGCATGGCATGTGGCAGTCTGCCTTTCTTAAAAAAGTAGAATAGAATAGAATAGAATAGAATAGAATAGAATAGAACAGAACAGAACAAGTTAAAATAACGTAGAGTAATTTTGTAAAATTAAGGGAATATGAGATTGCTTCAAAGAGATCAAGTGGCTTTGGAGTTTTAGAATTGAATTATTCTACATAGATGCTAATACAGTACAGTTATATCTAAGAATAGTAGAGGGAGGGTTTGCTATGTTTATATATTATAAGAAAGAATGATGTCATTACAACTGACAGTAGTTTTTCCAGATGCCCAAAGAGAAGCATTCTCATAACTACCTTTTAGTCTGTCCACTGCTATTATTTATGAAGCAGGCTATCAAGATAGAGTTAATATTTATTGAGTGTTTATTATGTGCCAACCCTCTACTAAGACTTTTACACATGTTAGGTCCCTATTTCATCAATGAAGAAAGCCAAGTTTAAAGATGTTTGGTAACCTAGATGGTAAAGGGCAGAGTGGGTATTTGAACTCAGATCTAATTGACTCCAGAGTCATTGCTCTCAACCTCCATGGGGGTATACCAAAGACAGAGGCCCCTCTTTTAAAAAGGCAGACTCATGCAAAGAACAGTATGCAAGCATAAACTCATACAGTGCTCAGTGTACATGAGCACTCAAGAGACAGGAAATGGGTTGATTATTACCAGATGGGGCTCCTAAGAGAAAGTATCATGTGTAATCCTACAAGGGGTGGATGCCAGAGTTTCTGCCTGAATGCACACCCTCACTTCTTACTGCTTTGCCCTGCATTGAGTCTCCTTTGGGAAGCATTTGCCCAAAGCAGTTTTCAGGTAGGGATGAGGTTAGTGTTTCTCTTCTGCTTAGGCAAAACAGGAAGTGATGGCTCCCTGTATTCTCCTGAATTTCCTATGATTTCCAGATGGGCCTGACAGACGACCATTCTTTTTTTTTTTTTTTTTTTTAAAGATTTTATTTATTTATTTGACAGAGAGAAATCACAAGTAGACGGAGAGGCAGGTAGAGAGAGAGGAAGGGAAGCAGGCTCCCTGCTGAGCAGAGAGCCCGATGCGGGACTCGATCCCAGGACCCTGAGATCATGACCTGAGCCGAAGGCAGCGGCTTAACCCACTGAGCCACCCAGGCGCCCCAGACGACCATTCTTAAGATGAACTGGGAAATACCAGGTTGCAAGAATCCTACTGTGATAACCTATAACAACCTTTCACTTCAGCAGTCTAAAAAGAAAGGCATCTAATGACTGCAGTCATAATGATGACCGCCATTTGTTGACTTGGATGCCAAGCTGTCTTGTGTGCCTTATACGCATCTTCTTGGGAAATCGGCACAGTAATCATAAGAGGTGGGTACTGGTATCCCCATTTGACAGATGAGGACACTGAAGCACAGGAGCTTGAGTGACTACTAACCCCAGGTCACATGCTAGAAAGTGGCAGAGTGGAGACTGGAAACCAACTCACTTTAATTTGCAGAGCCAGGGGCTTGAGCACAAGCTGCCTTATAATGTCTACGTGGTACATGTTGTGGAACTTGTAATTTCTCTTTCCTGGTGAAACTACAAGGCAGGGTGACCACTTTGGAAAATGGAAGCACTAAATTTCACCAGTTCTTTTTTTAGCATTGACCCAAATATACAGACAAATAAGTCCCTAAAATACGTGTTGCTTTCTCATAGAGGATGATGTGTGAAGGAATTATTTAGTGGAATTGGGGAAGTCCTAGGTATTAGCATGGGCCAGTAGGTCTTGGTTTATATACAAATGTATGTATAAATATATAAATGTATATATATACATATATATGTATATATATACATATTTATAGCATGAAGGGGTGTCATTGACGCTAAAGCAACAGGCTGACACCAGCATTCTATGTCATCCTTCAAAGAAAAAAGGAAGAACAAGAGAAGTGAAGGTCTCCCAACTTCACCTCTGCTCCCATCCTTTGCATGTCTTCCCAATGGCATTCCTGTAGGACATTTGCAAAAGTAAACTCATGCTAGAATCTTGGTATATTCCATTTATGAGCCACTCACTGAAGAAGTATTTCTGTGGCTCGCACTAGGCTAGGTACTCTGGGGACACATGAAAAAGTATTTACATGTCTTTTTTTAAACTTTATTTTATTTTTTCAGTGTTCAAGTTTCGTTGTTTATGCAACACATCCAGTGCTCCATGCAATCCGTGCCCCCCTTAATACCCACCACTAGGCTTACCCAACCCCCCCCAAACCCTCAGTTTGTTTTTCAGAGTCCACAGTCTCTCACAGTTTGTCTCCCCCTCCAATTTCCCCCAGTTCACTTCTCCTCTCCATCTCCCAATGTCCTCTGTGTTGTTTCGTATGCTCCACAAGTAAGTGAAACCATATGATAATTGACTCTCTCTGCTTGACTTATTTCAGTCAGCATAATCTCCTCCAATCCCATCCGTGTTGATACAAAAGTTGGGTATTCATCCTTTCTGGTGGAAGCATAATACTCCGTTGTATATATGGACCATATCTTCTTCATTCATTCATTTGTTGAAGGGCATCTTGGCTCTTTCCACAGTTGGGCAACTGTGGCCATTGCTGCCATGAACATTGGGTATTTATGGCCCTTCTTTTCACTGCATCTGTATCTTTGGGGTAAATACCCAGTAGTGCAATTGCAGAGTCATAGGGTATCTCTATTTTTAATTTCTTAAGGAATGTCCATGCTATTTTCCAGTGTGGTTGCACCAACTTGCATTCCTACCAACAGTGTAAGAGGGTTCCCCTTTCTCCACATCCTCTCCAACACCTGTTGTTTACTGTCTTGTTGATTTTGGCCATTCTAACTGGTATAAGGTGGTATATCAATGTGGTTTTGATTTACATGCTTTTAATGAATTTTCCACTTAATAGAATTCATTCCTCACATCAGCCTTTGGAATAGTTACTATTGTGCAACCCCTTTTACCAACAAGGAAATGAGGTGCACAGAGAAGCTAAATAGTCAGATCAGGGTGACAACCTAGAAGTGACAGGCCTGAGAATAGAAACCGAGTCTGTGTGACTTCATCACTCCTACCAGTTACATCTGTGTCTCAACATTCACATACCTGAATGTATTTAGGTATCACTGCTCCATAAGAATGTGCCTCCAAGATAAGGACAATGAGACTCAGGTCACCCAGTGACAGTGTCCTCAACTAAGGTGAGTTTCACATAAAAGCCCTTTCATCCCAAATTTTCACTGTCTTGGACACTAGTGGGTATCTCTGAGCTCTGTGCAGATTTTGCCCTTTGCTATCCCCAGTCAAGCTAGGGCTTGCTTTCTCCAGAGGATGTGGAGGGTGGTCAGTCTGCAGGGTTTCTCTCTGCCTGAGGAGCAGCTGAAGAGGAGTCATTCACATTATAATTTGACTTTAAATCTGACAATGATAAATATGTTTGTTCATTCCTACTGAAAGTCTGAGAAGTACCAAGCTGGGTCATAGGGGCTTCCCCTCAGTTTTTGACATGGCAAAAATATCAATACTGTTCAAGGCTCCAAGTAAATGACTGAAGGCAAACAAATTTACTTGAGTTTTTGCAATACAGAATCAAAAAAGCACTTGGAAAACTCTAGGGTTGATAGCATATCATCAATCTTAACCTCTTTGAGACAAAACTCATAACATTTAATTAGATGCTACCAGTCAGAAACAGTTCCTGGTTTCCATCATGTACAGGATCCAAGATAGCACTTGTAACCAAACATTATTTATTATCCTCACTCTTTTGTGTTCCTATCAACATCAATATAATTATGTTCATTCTTCAGAGCTAGGCCTCCAACATCAACCAGAGCTGACTACAAGGAGATTTGACAAAACACTATAAAGATACTCTTCAGTAGAGCTCAGTGAAGGCAATTTCTGGGACTTAAGTCCCAGAACCAGAATTTCCCACCTAACACTTTGACAGTAAGAACTGAATAATGTGCTACAAAGAGACATTGCATAAAGGCTAATGCGAAGTGTTGCATCTGAATGCCCTCTAAAATTTCTTGCGACTCCTAGAGCCTCTACTTTTTTTCCCATTTCACCTAAAATGTCTTCTGTTTGGTTTTCCCCACCCTGACAGTGCTATGTCAGAATGTCCTTAGCTTTAAATCTTAGCTTTAAAAATTGAGATCTTAGCTTTAAAAAATTGGATTTAAATGGGTCACTTGCTTATAGCAAATACTGTCATTTTACATAATTGGAGTTAATGGGAATGACTTGGTGTGACATTGTTATTAGCACAACAGAGTCTTTGATTCCTAGAAAACATATTATTTGAAAACTTTCCCAATACTCTTGACTCCGGCAAAATCTTACACTCTGCCCTAAGTAGATCCCACATGTTTCTCATTAATATTTCCTAAATATTCTCTCTTAGGTGACATTTGTTTGCATCCTTTTTGTCTGGCAATTATAAGCTCCCGTTTCTTCTGTAAGCTGGACATTGGAGACCAATGAAGAAATATTTAAAAAGCAAAATAAAAGGAAATACTACCTGTTTGAAATAATCAGGGCTCATGAGGGAAACATTTGCTTCGAAGGCCTGGCCATGATATGTGTATGTCTAGTACCTCCAGTACCATTTTGTATAATGTGCCTGAAGAGCAGGTGTTCTATTTCACTGGTCCCAGCCAGTATTTGTTGTATTAACCATTCCACATTGCACATTCAAGGGCAATTAACCAGAGTCTTACTACGTCTCCCTATTAATCTAGGAAGAAGGAAAGAAGCAAGAACAGTATTAGGCCTGGAGTAAACATCCAACAAAACTACCAATTGATTGCTTAATTGGACTGGAAACTGCTTTCATTCTTTCTGGAAATGAATGTACGGGCTAGCATAACAGGCCAGTGAATGACTAAACATTACTAACACTGAAATTCACTTTATGTGGGCTTTCATGAGGACTCCCATACCTACTAGAGATGAGCTTAGGCAAAACACCATTTGGCTGAGTCAGTACTAAATTGTCAAACCCTCAGGTACAGATTTGGGTGTGTTACTGTTTCTTTGTGTGAGTGCACATGTATATGCACGTGTGTTCTCATCACCAAGTCTTTAATTTTGTTATTTGGAACCCAGGACATCCAGAATGATTGTGAAGTGCCAAGAACGAGGAAAGGGAAGGGTACATACTAGGTCAAATTCGAGAATGTCTGCTTATTTCTAATTCTAAATCCCTGCACATATTTCCCACCCCTCCCCGCCCCATGCCTTTTCTGTGCCAGTCTGTACACACGAAAATCGCTAAGGCCCATCTGAAAACCTTTTCCCTCACAAGAGCTAATAACATCTGCTGAGTGCTTATTGTGTGCCAGACTTTACCTGTATTACACCATTTGATCTTCAGAGTAGCCCTTGATGGGTGCACCCACATCTGTATTATAGATGAGGATGTGAGACATGAAGAGGTGGCAGAGTCACATTGGAACCCATGACTGTTTCTGAAGCCTGTGCCCCTCATTGCTGCAGAGCTTTGCAGGACCTGCCCCGTCCCACTTGACCACACCTATACCGCATCCCTTTACTACTGTGTTAAAAACCACAAACCACAGTTATGCAGACATGACTTTGAAAATGCCTTTTACTTATTTTGTGTTAGTAAATATTGGCTTCCCAGATAAATATTAAGGTCTTTGAGCACAGGAACTTGGCTTTCTGTCTTCTCTGTAATAGTTAGATTGTGTGGTGGACAGAAGAGCCACACAACCCACAACTCACTATTAGTATGACCTTGGGCACCATACTATGCCATATTTCCTCATCTGAAAAATGGATGTGAAGAACAGACCTACCTTATAGGTGGGTATTTTCCTGGGGGATTAATGCACTGATACATGTAAAGACTATAGAAAGAGATACGGTAAGGACATAATGGTCATTAGCTACCCTTTTTCCTTTACCTAGACACAAATACAGTGCTGAGCACACAACAAGTGGTCAGTTGTTGTCTGCCAAATAACTAGGTGACCATAGAAGCTGATTTTATCCCAAGGCATAGGGTCATTTTCTTTTAGGATCAGCTTAGGCTATCCATCACACACCAGCACCTGGCTCAGTGTATGGCATATGGTGCTCAATAAGTAAGTGTTGAATGAATCATTTAATGAATGCAAGTTTTCTCACTGACTGACCAGTCATATCATTCAGCAGAGGTTGTATTTTTTTTTTAGAGATTTTATTTATTTATTTGACACAGAGAGAGAGAGAGATCATAAGCAGACAGAGAGGCAGGCAGAGAGAGGAGGGGAAGCAGGCTCCCTGCTGAGCAGATAGCTGGATGCGGGACTCGATCCCAGGACCTTGAGACCATGACCTGAGCTGAAGGCAGAGGCTTAACACACTGAGCCACCCAGGCGCCCCTCCAGAGGTTGCTTTTAACAAAGACTTCTTCCTTATATAGTAACTCTTCAGTGCCTACCAGTTCACTTATTTTTCAGCATTGTGACCATGCCCTGACTAATAGAAATTTCCTCTCACTGAAGCAGATATTTTCTGTCATCTATAGCCAATGGGCAGTTACCCTTCTTATACCCATGAATGAAAATAGGAGTTGTGACCAATACACTTTGAAAATTAAAGATTAGGGGCGCCTGGGTGGCTCAGTGGTTAAGCCGCTGCCTTCGGCTCGGGTCATGATCTCGGGTCCTGGGATCAAGCCCCGCATCAGGCTCTCTGCTCAGCAGGGAGCCTGCTTCCTCCTCTCTCTCTGCCTGCCTCTCTGCCTACTTGTGATCTCTGTCTGTCAAATAAATAAATAAAATCTTTAAAAAAAAAGAAAATTAAAGATTAGCTAGCTGAAAATATGGCTAAGTGTGAGGGATGTTGAATACATAATTTCTGTGTAAGTACTATTTAGTATTTAAAGATAGGTTATTTTCTGGGGCAAAATAAAGAAGACAGATATCTATAAAACTGGTGGTATTACTCTGTAGAACTTTATCAAATATTAGCACATATTTAAGGAAGTTGCTGTGCTTGTCTGTAAAAACTTCCAACACTACGTGATTTATGTTCAAATTATGCAAATTATGTGAAGTGTAAGATCCAGGATAGTGACAGAACCTTCTGGATATGTTAATCCTGGATCTGATGAGATGGAATGAATGTTTCTACTTGGTGCGCAGGAATGACGTAGATATTCAATTCGCCATGTTTCTTGTGAGCTTATAAGATCAGAGGAACATTGTACTGGGAAGATATCACTGTAAACAGAATTAGATATATCTGAGCAGCAAACATTCAGAAAAAGCAGTTTGTCTTATTAGTCTTTGTAGGAAATTGGTTTCAAAGAGCATGGTTGCCTATGTGTAATGAGTTGGCTTTGCTGGGAAACTTTATTTTCAACAACTAACATAGTTTCTTCACTGTTTTACTGTTAATTGACTAAGGATGTAGTTTAACTGAGATCAAAGTATTCAAGATGCAAGATATAGTTACAGGAGGTGGTTACAGTAAAGTTCCAAAGATAATACAGAATTCCTATATACCCCTCTTCCAGTTTCCCTTTTGTTAACACCTAATTAACTTCTCTAGTGCATAACTCCATTTCTTCTAGCCAATGGAGATAACAAAGGCAGAAACCAGAAATGTTTACTTGCTGCCTGATTTGATCAGAAGGAGGAGACCAAAGAACCTCTTTGGGTTATTAGATGAGCATTACACCAGAGGCTAACAAATGTGTACATGAACACAATGGTTCAGGTATGGGAAGTTTGTATGATGCAGAATGAAAAGGGTTTTTGAATAAGGGGACCTCTGTAAGCTACCTGAGGTGAGAGTTGAAAATAATTTTCCGTAAATGGCTAAATATTCACTGAATACTTTTCCCCCCCATTTTTCTTAGAGAGTTGAAGACATATTAAGAGTCAAAGTCGTTAATTACATTAGGGATTGTGTGTGTGTGTGTGTGTGTGTGTGTATTGCTGGATTATTTTGCATATGTGAGTGGGTAAAGAAACAGTAATCACATCCTGAAGCTAGAAGAGCTCTGAAGTCACCTGCACCCATTTCTGCTTCGTCCCCTCAATAACCCTTCCAGAATTAGCTCTTTCCTCTTTCATATTTCTGACATTACTTGGAAATCACAAACCAATTACAGTAACTATGAAAAGTAACACAGAGCTACTTTGTTGGTTTCTGGATAGGGTTTCTTTAAAAGTTTTGCTTCTAAGTCAAATGTATAACCTCTATGAGTCAAGGTCTTCACAGTGAAATTAAGTTTGAACATGTGAAGTAAATTGGTTGGATTGTTAATTCAAATAATGTAGAGCAGGATCATATCTTCAGCTCCTAGCAAAACACCTAGATTATAGTTCAAAGGCTATACATTCTGTCAAAGAATAAATATTTTATGAATGAATGAATGAATAAAATAATTTAGTAGTTAAGTAAAATATTCAAATCTGATTTTTTTAATGATTCTAAATAGTAGCTAAGGCTAACATTTGCAGAATGTATATTGTGTTCTATGCTCTGTCTTTAAAGCTTTACCTGCATCTTCTCCCAGGTGGACATGTTAAGCTCTTGGACACCTGTGACCTGGAACTCCTTAATAGTAAGGTCACAAATGCCATAGGACAGAAAGAAAAGACACAGGGGGAAAAGGGACTAAAGTAAGAGAGTTGGAGGATGGGAAGAAGTAGCAAAGTAAAGCCACCATAACTCACAGATAGCAATCTTACCTCTCCTGAGAGACATCCATGTTTAATCATCTCTGTACTGGAAATTCCCAGTGGCTTGGCAGACCCATGGAAGCAGAATCACTGGTTGAGATGTGTGGTTCTGTCAGTCAGCTACTAAGGTTCATTTCTTTAACTCACTTGACAAGAGAAATTTATTCAGTGTTTGCCCTGTCCCAGACATGGTGCTGGATTCACTAATAAATAAGAAGGACTAGACTTCTGCCTGTATGCCTGTCCTTCCAGAATTCATAATTTGTAGGGGAGATTCACCCAACAAAATAAAGTTTATAAATTGTTCAGTAACTGTGAAGCCACCATAGTAATTAAGACAGTATGGGATTGGTGCGGGGATAGACACATAGATCAGTGGAACAGAATGGAGAGTCTATAAATAGATCCACACAAATATGGCCAATTTATTTTTTTTTAAGATTATTTATTTATTTATTTGACAGAGAGATCACAAGTAGGCAGAGAGGCAGGCAGAGAGAGAGGAGGAAGCAGGCTCCCTGCTGAGGAGAGAGCCTGATGCGGGGCCCAATCCCAGGACCTGAGATCCCAGGACCTGAATGGGATCATGACCTGAGCCGAAGGTGGAGGCTTTAACACACTGAGCCACCCAGGTGCCCCGGCCAATTTATTTTTTAAAATAAGATGTTTATTTGGGAATAACTTAAGAGTTACAGTAAAGTTCCAAAGATAATACAGAATTCCTATATACCCCTCTTCCAGTTTCCCTTTTGTTAACACCTTACATTTCCATGGTACATTTTGTAAAAATAAGAAATTAACAATGGCCACTGCTATTAACTGACTTCTAGACTTCATTAGATTTTATCACAGTTTTTCCACTCATATCCTTTTTGTGTCCCAGGATACCACATTAAAACTGGTCAGTTCTTTTTTTACCAATGATACAAAGACAATTAAATGGAAAAACATAGTCTGTTCAACAACAGCTGTTCAAATAAGCCATTAGAAGTTTATATAGAAAAGAAAGCTCAACTTCAGCCTTACACTGTATATGAAACACTTAAAATGAATCATCGATCCCCTACATAGATACAAAAAAAAATGTAGAGCTACAAGACTTTCAGAAGAAAGCATTGGAGAAAATCCTCATGACATCTTGGGTTAGGCAAAGAGATCATAGACAAAACACCAGAAGCAGTATCCTTAAAAAAAAAAACATTTTTGGAGTTCATCAAAGTTATAAAATTTTACTTGCAGATGACACTGTTAAAAAAATTAAAAGAGGGCTTAAAGCCTCTGCCTTTGGCTCAGGTAATGGTCCTGGGGTCCCGGGATCGAGCCCCGCATCAGGCTCTCTGCTCGGCAAGGAGCCTGCTTCCTCCTGCCTCTCTGCCTGCATGTGATCTCTCTCTCTCTGTCGAATAAATAAATAAAAATCTTTAAAAAGAAAAAAATTAAAAGATAAGACACAAACTGAGAGGAAATAGTTGCAAATAATATATTTAAAAGCGAACTTAGTTCAGAATATATAAAGACATCTCAAAATTGAACAGTAAGAAAACTACCTACCCAATTAAAAAGCAAGCACAAGACTGGATCACACACTTCAGGAAAGAGAATATAAAGATGGCCAATATTCATATGAAAAGATGTTGAACATTATTAGCAATTAGGAAAATGCAAATCAATGCCACTATGAAATGTCACTGCACACCTATTAGAATGCTAAGATGAGAGACACTGACAGTCTAAGTGCTGGTGAGGATGTGGAACAACCTGGAACCTTAACGCCTTGCTGATGGTAATGCAAAATAAGATAGCCTCTCTGAAAAACATTTTGCTGTCTTACTACAAAGTTAAAAATATGTCTATCATATGACCCAGCAATCTGAGTCCTGGGTATTTATAACATTGAATTGTTATAATTCAACGAGATTGGTGAACTGTGGCCAGCAGACCAAATCCTGCATGCTGCTTATTTTTGTAAATAAAGTTTTATTGGAACACAGCCACACTACTTCTTTACATATTCTCTGTGCCTGCTTATGCACTAGTGGCAACTAGTTGTCACAGAGATTACGTGGCCCATAAAGCTAAAACATTTACTATCTGGCCCTAGCACAGAAAAAAGGTAATCATCTCATTTTTCCACTGAAAAACCTACACACTCCTGGTTTGATAGCAGCTCTATTCATAATTTCCAAACAACTTGAAACTACCCGAATGCCCTTCAACAGATAAATGGATAAACAGATTGTGGTATGTCCATAAAATGGAAGTATTTAAAAGGAACAATATTTAAAAGGAGAAAGCTATTAACATAGGCAACAACTTAGAGACTCTTGAAGGTATTGTGCTGAGTGAAATAAACTAGTTTCAAAAGGTTACTATGGGGGTGCCTGGGTGGCTCAGTGGGTTAAGCCTCTGCCTTCAGCTCAGGTCATGATCTCGGGGTCCTGGGATCGAGCCCCGCATCAGGCTCTCTGCTCAGCAGGGAGCCTGCATCCCCCTCTCTCTCTGCCTCCCTCTCTGCCTACTTGTGATCTCTTTCTCTGTCAAATAAATAAATAAAAATCTTAAAAAAAAAAGGTTACTATGATATGATTCCAACCATATGACATTTTTGAAGACAAAATTCTGGTAATGGAGCACAGCTCCCTGGTCACCATGGATTATGAGTGGCAGGAGGATGTGAGTACAAAGGGAAAGCATGTAGAGGTTTGATGGTGGGGGGCGGGGTATGATAGAACAATTCTATGTCCTAATGGTAGTGGTAGCTTCATGAATCTATGTATGTGTCCAAATTCATGGAACTGTATACAAAAATCCATTTCATTATCTGTTAATTTAAAAAATAAAAAAAATTAAAAATTAAATGTTAAGTTACCTGCTCAAGGCTACCCAACTAATTGGGGGTAGACTTGATATTCTGACCCAAGCTTCTGTCACTCCATTACCTTTTAACTCAGTGCACTCAGAAGGGCTGTCATGTGACTGGTGTCATATTCTGGATAATCTGTGGTGTTGTGTTGAAACATGGATGAATCTTGTTCCCTTGGACTTGGTACCTACTAAAAATTATACCTATGGCTGAAACTGCTTGCCTGTTCTCCAGGGTCATGAGATATCTGGCTCCCTCAAACCATTCCTTTTAGTGGCTTTGGGCAGAGACCTGAGTACCCATATCTTTGGATCCCCAGACAGTGGCCATCACCATTGACACCATCATCACCCTAGCCCTCAGCATAGCTTACATTTTTTTAAACTCCTCTATCATTTTCCAACAGCTTTTGTTTTACATGAACCACCCAGGTAGAGAGGTGGGTCAGCCAGGAATTTTTTTATACACATTTTATCGCCAAGAAAACGGAGTCTTAGCAAGATGAACGAATTCCCCCCAAAGTTACAAGGTAATATGCCAGAGAGGCAAATTTAGAGGTTAAGAAGTCAGACTCCTCTCTCTCTCTCTCTCTCTCTCTCACACACACACACACACACACACTACTTAGCCTCTTATACAGATCATTCTTGACCTTCGCTGAAAACTTATCTGTTCACATTGTTAAACTGTATGATGAAAGCATTTGCAAAGCTGTTGTGTGAAATGTAGCTTGGAAAGAAATCTCTTTGATAAATAGGTATTTTTCAGAGTGTATCAGTCCTGCTGCTTGTTCTCTGAACTTTACTGAGGCCAGAGTTTGTGAGCTTTACCCTTCAACTGAAGTCACTTTAGAGCTTTGTCATCTGAAGCTGAATCCCACCTTACTTCGTAGAACCTCCCCTTCAGCAAACATAGACCACAGCAGATAAACTTTCGGTGACTCATCATTCTTGAAGAGGAAAGTTAGGTCATCTGAATAAATGTCATGCCTGATGTGTCTTGATAAAAACCTCTTTTCAAATTCTCACTTAGATACAGGCAGCATGTCAGGCCGTGCAATTAACCTTGACTTTCCATCATTGTTAGCCACCCCATCCCAAATGTGTCTTTGAAATGGGGTTTCCTAAAACATTCAAATCCTGAATTAGAAAGTAGATATTTCCACAGTTTGGCAACTGTGGCCAAACTGTGGAAAGAACCAAGATGCCCTTCAATGGACGAATGGATAAGGAAGATGTGGTCCATATACACTACGGAGTATTATGCCTCCATCAGAAAGGACGAATATCCAACTTTTGTAGCAACATGGACGGGACTGGAAGAGATTATGCTGAGTGAAATAAGTCAAGCAGAGAGGGTCAATTATCATATGGTTTCATTTATTTGTGGAGCATAACGAATAGCACGGAGGACATCGGGAGTTAGGAGAAGGAAGTTGGGGGAAATTGGAAGGGGAGGTGAACCATGAGAGACTATGGACTCTGAAAAACGGTTTGGGGGTTTTGAAGGGGCGCGGGGTGGAGGGTTGGGGTACCAGGTGGTGGGTATTATAAAGGGCATGGATTGCATGGAGCACTGGGTGTGGTGCAAAAATAATGAATACTGTTATGCTGAAAGTGAAAAATAAATTAAAAAAAAAAAAAGAAAGTAGATCTTTCTATCCTATTGAGCAACAGACGTTCAAATGAAAGGTTAAAAAAACATGAAGGCAAAAAAAGTATTTGTTATCTAAACCAACATAAATGCATTTTTACTCTGAAGAGGAGTAAGACCCCAGAGATGGAATCCAAGCTTAACTAATCCCTGGTTAACTAGGTAGTAGAGATGACAGATCTAGGAGAATGTCCTTCCTCCCCATTCCTTCCCTTCTCAACTTACCTTCTTTCCATGGGACATGCCACCAAGAAGTAGGAAAAGATAGAAGGGAAATGGTGCAGGGAGAGTAAATTGTGTGCATTTGTGAAATCAGATATGCTCTAAAAAGAGCTTGGCACAATCAGCTGTTAAGTGCTTAGTGGGCTAGACTAATTCTACTGGTTTTCTTCTGCCTTTGAAAGTGCTAAATGTTAGCAGCTTCCCCCAGGCAGGTGATTCAGCACCTTCTACACCATGGGCCAGGCTGGACTGAAATTTCACTCTTGTGTAACCAGATTACTGTTGCTGAGTCACAAGGAGACATGATGCTGTGTGTACATATTATGATGGGCCTGACTAGTTCTTTACCGGGATGTTTATTTTTTCACATGTGCACAATTTTCCTACTCAGCCCCCTTTCTGTGGTGGCTGTGTTTCTGAAAGATGTTGGTTCATTATTTCTGACTCTTGTGACATTCATTCCTATTACTCACCCTTAAGGACCTGTTTCCCTTCATTGCTGGAGGTGGAACCAGAGAAGAGTAACACACACAAAATGATTTCTGGTTTTAATTTTAATGGCAACTGCAGTCTCTTTCCCTATTCAATTATTTTTCTTGGAAATAATTCCTGAATGCCTAGTTTCAGGGAGGCACCCTCACCAAATAAACATACCAAGTTTGTATTAATGTAATGGGATGGCATTTAGTACTATCAAATCTTGTTACTGTTATCGCCCTCGCCCCGCAAGGACGACAAGAACCCTGGTTCGGATGCATCTTCTCCCTTCTCTCTCTGCAAGTCTACACACTTATATACGCTTACATGACCAATCAGCGAACAGGGTACAGGAGGGAGCGAATCAAGCTGCGCACCTAAACGAACAACTTCGCTAGCAACCAATGCTGTTTACTTCCTCTTTGGGCGTTCCGCTTAGTCTCACGAGGCAATCCTAAGCTGGCAACTAGCCAGGCGCCATCTTTTAATGGCGGAGGCCGCCCCGGCCAGGGGCCTGCCTCCTACATCTCCCCCTTTTTTCTTTTATGGCAGGGATCGTGCCTGTCTTAGGTTGTCAGTGGCGGGGAATATCCTTACCCGTCATCAGACGGCAGATATCAATGATCTGCGTCCTGTCTTAGGTTGGTATATTTCCCCCACCAATCTTACCCGTCGTTGACTACCGATCCAGCATACTTAGCCACACCTGGGGGGATGTTCCAGCCTCGATGGCTAACAAGGCCTGCACCATGGCTTGCTATTGCCTATGTTGCTGTCGCCTCCAAATACTAGCAGAATCAGGCCCACTACGAGGATTATCATCAGATCAATTATGCTAGCCCATTGTTTCGTAAAGGTTAACACATCTTGCAATGTTTTGATTATCTCTGGGAGGGTTGCAAGCTCACCTCTGTTGTTAATTATCCTTGTTATTCCCAGTACCAGGTGCTGGTTATTTATCCTTGTTATTCCTAGTACCAGGTGCTAAGTATAGTTTTGGAATTCTGCGGACTAATTCCCCCGCAAGTATTGGGAGAGCTGTCGGGAGACATTCTGTAAGTCACTCATATTAGTATAGGCTATGGGAGTTACACAAATTGCCAGGAAGGGTACTATACATCCCAGTCCCAATAGGGCCCCCCATATGTCCACTTGTTCTTGAACCAAATCCACTCTCTGGTTGACTATCAGGATTCCTGCTTGCAGATGTGCATTGATCTGAATCTGTGTTTGAAGGGCAGCCGCCGTTCCTTCTGCAAGGCTGTTCACAGCTTCCGCAGTGGGTATAGTTGCAGCAAGCGAGACTGCTGCTGCCGTGGCAGCTGCTGTAGATATAGCCAATGCTGTCACAACCGCGGCTGTGATACCAAAATCTCTCTTCTTTCTGGATAGCACCACCGGTAACTTGTCCTCTGGAATGGAAACTGGGATAGGAATATGGGTAGGGATACGCATAATCACAGCCAGCTAATTCTGACATGTGTGACATCCATATGCCATATATGATTAGGTAACAAACCCTTAGGATTAACCCCCAAGGACGGTGCAGGTAGTAAGATCACGCTACAGACTTGTAAAATCCCGGCTCTAAGGCCACCCCGCTTCTTATTGCGGACTTGTACAAGTTAATCCCGGCTCAAGGCCGCCCCGCTTCTTATTGCGGACTCATTAAATCCCGGCTCTAAGGCCGCCCCGCTTCTTATTGCGGACTTGTACAAGTTTAAATCCCGGCTCAAGGCCGCCCCGCTTCTTATTGCGGACTTGTACAAGTTTAAATCCCGGCTCAAGGCCGCCCCGCTTCTTATTGCGGACTTGTACAAGTTTAAATCCCGGCTCAAGGCCGCCCCGCTTCTTATTGCGGACTTGTACAAGTTTAAATCCCGGCTCAAGGCCGCCCCGCTTCTTATTGCGGACTTGTACAAGTTTAAATCCCGGCTCAAGGCCGCCCCGCTTCTTATTGCGGACTTGTACAAGTTTAAATCCCACCACCTTTGTCGTGGTTTTATCCCGCTTACCTGCGGACTTCTCCCTTGCAAGGTTTTCCTATTTTTACTCCCCGCTTTACCGCGGAATTCCCACTTTTGAAGGTGGCTAATGTCCCTGCTTACCTGCGGACCTTTACTCCCCGCTTTCCTGCGGATTACCTTACAAGATTCCTTTATTTAGTTCCCGGCTTTCGGCACCATTTATCGCCCTCGCCCCGCAAGGACGACAAGAACCCTGGTTCGGATGCATCTTCTCCCTTTTCCCTCCGCAAGTCTACACACTTATATACGCTTACATGACCAATCAGCGAGCAGGGTACAGGAGGTAGCAAATCAGGCTGCGCACCTAAACGAACAACTTCGCTAGCAACCAATGCTGTTTACTTCCTCTTTGGGCGTTCCGCTTAGTCTCACGAGGCAATCCTAACCTGGCAACTAGCCAGGCGCCATCTTTTAATGGTGGAGGTCGCCCTGGCCAGGGGCCTGCCTCCGACATACTGTGACTTACAATGATGAATAAGAGGAGGAATACAAATCCATTAACTAATGTGGAAGATATGTGATTTTGTATAAATACACAAAATTAGGTCTGTGCATGTATAAACACCTACACAGGGCATGCTATGGGGAAAATGAGATCTCTTACACGTGCTCATTCACTCAGTCAGCTGACATAAGAACCCAGTCTGATTAAGACGATTCCATGTGGTTGGACCCGGCAGGGAAGCAGCTGCAAGTTGTGGAAAGTGAGCCAGTGCCCTAGATGAAAAGTGCTGTTCCTCCTCACAATAAGCACTTTTTGGAGAATCCATTATGTATGAGACATTCAGAATATAGCAGTGGGAAGGCAAGTGCTCTGCTCTCCTGGAAGTTATTGCCAATGCAGAACATTCATTAAACAAAGAAAGAAGATAATTGCAAATAATGATCACTGCTATGAAGGCATTAGGAGAGAGACATGACCAAGAATAATGAGGGAAGAAGAAGAATGGGGAGAGAGGCGGTGTTAGATAGGGTGGTCGCTGCAGGCCTAGGAGGTGACATCTAGGCTGAGATGAAGGAAGGGGAAGAGCCAGCCATGAGAGGAGCACAGGAAAGAGTATTCCAGGCACAGGGTCCAGAAAGGACAAAGGCGAAGGTCACCTTGGAGGCCCCTAAGAGGGATCAGGTTGTAGGGAATATGGAGAACCGAGGGAGTCCCACGGAGACAACGTAGATCTTGGTGAAAGGTTGGTTCATTGTATGTGCAATAAGAAGGGTTTCAAGCAGGACTGATCTGTGATCCGACTCCTGCTCCTGCCAGCTGATGGGAGGAGAGAAAAGCAGAAAGCCATTAGAGGACAGGTGTTGTGTGGTCCAGGCTACAGATAGTGGATGGTGGTGTGTAGAACCAGACAACGTGGAGAACAGTAGACAGGTACATGATGTGGAAAACCAAAGGGTTTGCTTATGTATTGGATGTGAAGATGAGGGAAAGGGAAGAAATGAAGATGACTCTTGAGTCTACTGTGGCCATTTAGATTAATTTCAGCTGAGATAATGCTGACAGCTTCCCCAAGGAAGTTACATAAGTTACAGTAGGGTGACTTGGTGACAAGGAAAAAGTACCTTGACTTCTTCCTTACAAGGGAAAGTGAGCTGGCAGGTGGCCATCATAAAGGACTTAAGAGGTCAAATTTATAGTTGAGCTGTGTGATCTTAGTCTCTGAACCACCTCAGCTGAGCTCCAAGATCTTATAACCTCTGAGTTTTTCAGTGGGGCATGTTGTACCACCTGATCACCATTCCCTGCACGGAGGTGGGCACATGGCAATGAGAGGAATGAGGGAGAACTGAACAATGGGTGCAATACACCCCTCACACTATCTGTAATCCCAGGGAATCTCCTGATTGGTGTCTCTCTACAGTTCATCTGTACCTTAAAGTCAGCATCCCGCTGAGAAAGTCCAAGGTAGGGAAGGGGTAGCCCAAAATCCCACCGCCAGAGGGCAGCATGGGGCTGTGCACACCCAGGTCAGCACCCCTGAGGGAGCATGCAGACCTACTTGGTTTTAAGAAAAAAGTAGCACTGGGATCAGGAATCACTGCTGCTGAAGCAAACCAGAAAAGGAAATGTTCCTTGAGCAATGGTACCAAGGAGACAGCATCACTGATGAAAACGACAGCAAACTCTAAATGCAACTGCAGCTTCCACAGCCCCAACAGCAGATAAAAAATGTTTCTTTTTAGCTACCATGTATGAGGTGCTGTGTGCATGGCTCTGATAAGGGTTTTATATATTATCTCCTTTAAGTTGGACATCAACACTACAAACAAACCATATACTGATCTATCTATCTATCTATCTTCCTTTCTTTCTTTTTTTAAAGTAAGCTCTACTCCCAGCAGGGAGCCCAAGGCTGGGCTTGATCTCATGACCAACCCTGAGGTCAAGACCTGAGCAGAAATCAAGAGTGGGAGGCTTAACTGAGGGAAACACCCAGGGGCCCCTTTGCTGGTTTTTGTCCTTATTTTGCAGACAAAAAAACTGAGTAAGATACCAAAATCCCTGGGAGAGGCACTTCTGTGTGACTACAAAAATCTAACTACAAACTTCCCTTCAAGGCTGCTAACCATCTACTTACTATTCTCCCGGCATTATGTTAGAAGCAGTGGGAATAGGAATGAAGTATTACATAGGACTTGGCGCTTGCCCTTGAAGTATAGACACTTTCAGAGTGGAGAGAACAAATTAAACAACTAAAGAAAAATACAAACAATTGTATATAATCCAGGATTTGACAGCTTGCTAAAACTCTTGTCGGCCCAGCTATGTCTTGCCAATGTCCAGGATTCTACATCCATTCTACATCCATTCTACAGAACTGCTAGAAGTAGGGTCCTTTCAAATTGGAAAGGCTAGCTGAGATACAGTGGGGTGCAGACATGTGTTCTTTCATTCAATCATTCATTTCTTCTCCAAATATTTAGGGAGTATCTCCGATTATGACAGACACTAAGTATGACACTGAAACATACCTGGTCCCTGCCCCAGGAGTTGATGATCTAGTTTGTGGTGATGAAAAATAAACTGCAGCAAGTAAACAACAACAACAAAATATGGGATCACAATGATACCTACATAATACATACAGTGGTGAGCTGTTATCCCTATGATTTCAGCTCTGTTGAAATCACTAGCTCTGTTGTCTGTCCGATAATTTCTCAACCTTGATCCCTATGACCTCCTTCTCCACTCTAACCACGTGGTGGCCCTGCCTCAAGCATGTCTTCTCTTCTGTGATTCTGACCTTCCTAAATCCCTCTGCACTCACAATCTCACAAGCATGTGTCTCTCACCCTCCTTGGGATCCTGATCAGCCTTCACTGTGCTTTCAGTCTGTATCCCCCTGCTGACCCCTCTTGTCCAATATAAACTCCATGGAAGGTCAGATCAGTGATGCCCTTGTTCCTGTCCTAAAATCCTCCTGATCTTCCTCAGGATCTTTCTCCCTCTGTGCCCATCCATCTTCTCTCCAGGAAGAATAGGGAGTCTCTTGCCCCTATAGGCATTTCACAAGGGTTCATCATACTTGAGATGACTCAGTTCATGTCCCTAGGGATGCAGTCCCTACTTTCTTCTTTCTTTCTTCTGCATCTACATACTGACCACTTGCTATTTTTCCAGCATTTCAACTGTCACAGAGACACTGCAGAACAGTCTAGGATCAGGGAAGAGCGGTTCGGGTGGACTGAAACATTACAGAAGAGATAGGATGTCTTTGTGCAAGATGAGACCAGAGAGGTGGGGCCTCTATCATACGTGGCCTTGAGGTCATGTTAACATTTTGAACTTTACGAGAGAAAGAAACGAAAGATTCTGGGCAGAAATGCCATATGATTTGATTTGCGGTCTCCAAAAAATCACTCTTGCTGCTGTGTGATGGAGGGCTAAGAGAAAGGTCAGAGCAGGAGTGGAAAGAGAAGTAAAAACTGGTGCCCTAACCTGGGTGAGAGGGGATGGCTTGAAATAGTGGATGAAAGATTTGCTGGTGGACAGCTGAGTTCCCTCCAACCTCTGCAGCCAGTGGACTCAGTGATTCCTCACAAGTGCCTCCAGGTTCTGGCCCCAGCCTCCTTCCTTTAATTTATCTTAAGCAGAGAGCTTTGCCCCCCCGCTCCCACCCACCACTATACAATATGCTGTAGATGAAATGAATCACTCCGTTCCCTGAACACTCTGGCACATTCCACACTCCAGGTCTTGGCTCAAGCTGTTTTCACAACCTGAATATCCCGCCCCCTACTCTATTCTGTTCCCATGTTCACCTCTTTTGTGTCTGATGACCACAGTCTTCTCCACAGTTTATGTTTGTAATTTTATTATATCACTATTACAGTGTGACTTGCATTTCACCTAGCTCAGTCTTGCCGTCTCCTCAATTGTGAATCTTGTAGGAGAGGGAACATGTTTTATTAGTGTTTTATTTTCCTTTTCAAACCCACACTACCTTGCTCGGTGAGGTATTTCAGTGGATGTTAAATGTTTGTTGTATCAAATGAAAAGCATCCAATTCAGTCTAAACCAATCTAACCCAACTTGATCCAGTTCAGTTCATTTCAGTTCAATCCAATGCTTTGTGTATCAATTATTGCCTTTATAGGTAGAAACACCTTAAATTCAGGCATTTGAATTATACTTCTTTGTAGGTCCTTCCTAGTCAAAATAGTTAGCACTCAATAAATGTTTATTAACCAGTTCCTTTAAAATCAAAGACATTTCTCTCTTTTTAAAATTTTTTATTTACTCAGAGGCACCTGGGTGGCTCAGTTGGTTAAGCATCTGACTTTGGCTCAGGTCATGATCCCAGGGCCCTGAGATGGAGTCCCGCATCAAGCTCCCTGCTCAGTGGGGAAGCCTGCTTCTCCTTTTGCTACTCCCCCTGCTTATGATCTCTCAATCTCTGTCAAATAAATAAATAAAATATTTTTAAAATATTTTAAAGAATTTATTTATTTATTTATTTATTTGAGAGAGACAGAGCACAAATAAGAGCAAAAGCAAAGGGCGGGGGGTTTAGAGGGAGAGGGAGAAGCAGACTCCCCACTGAGCAGGGGGCCAGACAAGGGGACTCCATCCCAGGACCCCAGAACCACGATCTGAGCCTAAAGGAGACACTTAACTAACTGAGCTGCCCAGATGTCCCTAAAGATACTCTTTGATGGTATAATTGCAAATTTGCCTTGGACCCTTATTTCTTTCTATGTTACAATATTGGTAACTGTTTCTTGTGTCAAATATGGCATGTGTAAGCTTGAAAGTTACAGTTTCATACACTTAAATGGTTGGAAAATGGACTATGGACTCAAGGAATTCTGGCACAGGACTAATTAGGTAAATGTTTAGGCAACTTTATTCACAGGCATTAACATACTACATTATTCTCATCAGGGTCAGCTTAAAGGGAAAAAGTCATTACCAAAGTGGGAGGTGTGGTCATGGTGATATGACTTAAGAAATATGATGAAGAACCTCCCCTAAATGTCTACTTTACCGAAGGGAACCCTCCTGTGATGCTCACAGCTGTGAGTGATCTTTGTCTTATCCTAATTGCTGCAGGACATCATCCATTGCTCTGGGCAACCTATCCCTTCTTATTCATTGAGCTACATCCAGGGAAGCTTACAAACATGTTCACAGGCCCTTACCCTCCTCATTTTTAAGGCCTCCACTGCCTACTTCTTCTGTAGCGGAGATGCCTTTGAAAAGAACAGTGTATTATTTTTAACATGGTAAGATACACTTAACCTATAATTGGCCATTTCAGCCATTTTTAACTGTACAGTTCCCTGGCACGAGCACATTACATTGTCATGGAACCATCAGGACGGTCAGTCTCCAGAACTTTTTAATCATTCCAGACTCAAATTCTATACCTAATCATGTTTATTTTTAATTATAAATAATGTCCTTTAATGGTCAGAAATCCAAACAGTATCAGAGGATATGAAGTAAAATGTGAGGGTTTTTTTTGCCACCCATTGCAGACCCACTTTAAAAAATATATATTTATTTATTTGAGAGAGAATGAGAGAGAAAGATCATGAGCAGGTTAGAAGGGTAGAAGGAGAAGCTGACTCCCCATGGAGCAGGGAGCCTGACTCGGGTCTCAATCCCAGGACTCTGAGATCAAACCATGAGCTGAAGGCAGATGCTTAACCGACTGAGCCACCCAGGTGCCCACAGACCCATGTTTGCTGTTAATGGTTTTTTTGAATGCCCTTTATGGATGTATGCGTGTCTGATATTAGTCTATAGAAATATATTTTCTTGCAAAAATTAAATCATAGTGTACGTACTGTTTTTGCTTTTTTCATTTATGAAAAGTATCGTGGGCATTTCCCCATGTTCTAACATATGGCTGTACTGCATTCCTTCAGCTGACCACTTTTTATCCTGTCATAAAGATGTACTATGATTTCTGTAGCTATCGTCCTAATAATGGACCCCTTACTTTGTTCTTAAGGTTTTGGTTTTTTTTTCCTTTTGAAAACAGTGTCCGAGTAAAAACTCTGAGCAAACATTCTAAAGTTAAATTCCTAAAGATAAAGTTTTGCCCATTATGGAAAAAGAGTTGATGTGTACTGACTACCATATTACCATATAACTCTGCACAAACCTCATCTCCTAGTAGTATGTTGGGAAGAAAGGCTGTGTGCTCAGCAGCCATTATTAACTCCCATCTTAGTGTGGAGTTGCTTGGTATCATTTCTCTCTTTGTTAGGACTCTAGATGCTCTCCCAGGAGGAGCTAATGGAAAAGAAAGGAAACAGTTAATTCAGAGAGCATGCTGGCTTGATCCAGTTTGGAAAAATGAGACACACACAGCCTCACATGTGAACTTTTCACTCCACTATGCAAAGCAAGGGCAAAGAGCGTGTATCCTGCCTTCGTTGAACTGTTCTTCACATCTAGCTCTTCATCCTCACACCTGCCCCTGAAAATTCTGGGTTTTGAGCTTGACCTCAACAGCATCAGTATTTCTATGTGGGGAAAGATCTTTGCCTTAGATACACATACTTTTCAATTTCAACCAATTCATATTTTTTTCAAACCTGCAGAGAGCCTATGGATAAGAATGGCCTAAATAAGAACTGAACTTAAAACTTCTGAGCAGTATTTTCTGCTTGTAATTAGTAAAACTCCAATGTAGAGCTGCCACAGTTTGGGATAAAGGAGACTTGTAAAACAAAACAGAACAAAACAAACAACAAAAAACTTAAGTCATTTTGTTTTGTTTTGTTTTGTTTTGTTTTGTTTTGTTTTGTTTTGTTTTACTGGTGATAAGCCATGGAAGGACTTTGATTTTTGCATAGCATAAGTTTACACCTGTTAGAAAAACATGTGGCTCATTTAATTTTCCACTAAAATGAGTGCTTTTAGTTATAGAGAAAATTAATGAAATCTAAAACTTGAGGAGGTTTTGCCAGTAAAGGCCCATGATATATTCTGCAAACAATTTTATTTTCTATAATTAACTCAGTTAACTCATTCATTAGCATGCAGTCATGTATGTAAGCAGAAAACCAGACTGCTGCGCTATAGAGTTTCTAATAACTGGACTTAGAGAATAACTATTGAATAACAGAAAAACATTAAGCAAATATTTTTCTCAATGTAGTACCTTCCATGGCAGCTTTTCATAGCAACTTTATGAAAGGGACCTCTTATTTTGTATTTTTTAAAGATTTTATTTATTTATTTGAAAGAGAGATCAGAAGAGGGCCGAGTGGCAGGCGGAGGGACAGGAAGAAGCAGTCTCTCCACTGAGCAGGGAGCCCGATGCAGGACTCAATTCCAGGACCCTGGGATTGTGACCTGAGCTGACAGTAGATGCTTAACTGACTGAGCCACCCAGGTGCCCCCAGGGACCTCTCATTTTAGAGCCAGTCCTACACTGAAACAAGATGATTCTCCTGAGAATTTTTTCCATAAGGCCAGGTTTTAAGGGCAAGAATATCTGATCCCACTCTTCTCATGACTAAGTCAAAGAAACAGACCTGAGAAAATGTGTTCTGTGTCCATGGCTCTGGGTATTAAAAAAAAAAAAATCAACAAGGACTATTTAGAAATAGACAAAATCTACATCTTCAAGGTACCACCACTGATACAGAGGATATCATCATTGTGGCAAGACCTTTCTAAGCTGTATGTTTAGCTGGAAGTCTTTTCAAATAGGGAAAAGGATTTTTCTCAGGTATCTATCAACAGCTTACTAGTACACTGTAGTAGATTTTTAGGGGTCTTTGCCAAATGTATAATCCCATAACTGTTCTTTTCACTATGAGTGGTGGGTCCCTGGCAGGCATTTTATATGATCCAACTCTACTGCCCACCCTACCACTAGCCAACAAAATTCTCCTTCCCAGGAATTTGGGTTTGAGACTAGGATTATATGATTGGGTCTAGGCTGGTAAATGGAATACATCTGTCAGGAATTACGCAATTTCCATCTTCTGTTATCATATTCATAAAGAAGCAGAAGAGGAGCAGATGTAGAAACAAGTAGAAAAGAGAGATGAAAAAGAATGGTGTTTGTTTGTTTGAAGTATAGTTGACACACAGTGTTCCAGATGTACAAGAAAAATGTACAAGTTTCAGATGTACAAGAAAAAAAGAGGTGTTTCTGATTATGGTCTCTAATTCAGGTGGTTTTCTGAAGCCTGACTGAGTTACTGACTTTGTGGACTTCATGATACTCCTCTATCCTTATCACAGATACCTCCCTTTACTTTGTTAACCTGAATAGAGTTCTGTTCTATATACAACAAAAGTTCTGATTAATATACATGTTGGAGTATATTTTTAAGGAGAAATCAGCTCAGTATAAAGGGCAGAGAGAGAGAGGAAAAGAAAAAAGGAACAGTTATTGAGTATCCTCTATGCATCAAGCAATTTGCTAAACACTTTAAAAGTATCTTTTTAGGGGCGCCTGGGTGGCTCAGTGGGTTAAAGCCTCTGCCTTTGGCTCAGGTCATGATCCCGGGGTCTTGGGATTGAGCCCCGCATCGGGCTCTCTGTTCAGCAGGGAGCCTGCTTCCTCCTCTCTCTGCCTGCCTGTCTGCCTACTTGTGATCTATGTCTGTCAAATAAATAGATAAAATCTTTAAAAAAATAAAAGCATCTTATTAATCCTCAAAGTACCTCTAAAAAATATATGTTCTTTTCCTCCATGTTTCCACGTAAGGGATCTGAATTTCAGAGGATCGCCCTTAAGTTACATGGCTAATTGGAGACATATATGGGATTTGTATACACATGCTTCACCCCCAAAAGATTCTCATAAGCTGCTGAGGATGGGAAAGTCATAGGTAGTAGAGTTAGAATTTGAACCCAGCAATGGCTTATTTCATTATGCATTTTTAAAACTATACTTGTCAGAACATAAAACAAGCTCAATATTTTATTTTCAACTGAATTACATTAACATTGATCATAAGTTACTAATATGTCTGATTTTGAATGCTTTAGATGTTTTAGAATCAACCTGCCAATTCCTAATAAATGTCTTTCTGGTATTTTTATTGGAATTGCATTAAATCATAGATCAGTTTAGGGATATTGCTATCTTAACAATATTGGGTCTTACAATCCATGAACATAGTATAGTTCTCCATTTTTTCAAAGGTCTTTAATTTTTCTTCAGTAGTGTTTTATAGTTCAGTGTTGGATTTTGCATGCCCTTTGCTAATTTATTTCTAGGTGTTTGATGTTTTTATATGCTATTGCAAATGGTATTAAAATCATTTTTCTTTTTTTTTTAAGATTTCATTTATTTATTTATTTGACAGAGAGAGACCACAAGTAGGCAGAGAGAGGGGAGAAGCAGGCTCCCTGCTGAGCAGACAGCCAATGCAGGGCTCGATCCCAGGACCCCAAGATCATGACCTGAGCCGAAGGCAGAGGCCAAACTCACTGAGCCACCCAGGCTCCCCTTAAATTCATTTTTCAATTGTGTCTTACTAGTACATAGAAATACAATTGATTTTTATATATTAACTTTATTTCCTATAACCTAATTTTACTAGAAATTTGTTAATTAATGACATGAGAGATTTTTGGACATGAAAAATCCTGCTTTGGGTTTCAAGTGATGAGTATACTTGGTAGGCAGAATAATGCTTCTTCCCCCAAAGATGTCCGTGTGATAATCCTCACAAACTCTGACTGTGTGAGGTTACATGGCAAAGCAGAATTGCAGTTGCAGATAGAGTTAAGATTGTTAATTAACTGACCATAAGATAGGGAAGTTATCTTGGATTATCTGGGGGTAATCCAAGGTAATCAGGTGTTCTTAAAACCAAAAGAGGAACATGAGAGGAATCCGTGATTGTAGAAGGAGGTTTAGAGAGAAGTAATACTGTCTGCTTTAAAGATAAAGTGCTTTTGGAGTGCCTGGTTGGTTCTGTTGGTTAAGCATCTGACCCTTGATTGCAGCTCAGGTCAGGATCTCAGGGTTGTGGGATCAAGCCCTGATTCTTTCTCCCTCTTCCTCTGCCCCTTCCCCCTCACCATCCCTCCGTGAGTGCTCTCTCTCTAAAATAAAATTAAAAAATAAATAAAGATGAAGTGCTTTTAAATATAATTAGGGAAGATGGAAATTTACCTCTATAATGTGATGATCCTTGCATATTTGTGCTCTAGTATCTTGAATGTGAGAAGAGGTGGTAGAATTTAAGGGATGGTGTTGACAATTGTACACAGCCCTCAGAACGGCCTTCCTTTGCTGTCCGAACCCAGGTGAACTCCCACCTTAGATGAGCCATGGACCGATGTAATGGTTGTGGATTATTGTCATGTGTCTAAGTTGTGATTTCAGTATTCACTGCCATTTCTGGTTGAATTTTTCTACATCTCTATTTCTAATGATCAGCGAAGATAGGTGAAGAAAATATAGTGTGTTTTCATCTTCAGTACATGTCACTGAAAATGGTGTCACCTATGAAGTCTCAGTTCATAATGGAAGGGGAACTACAATGACCAAGTCAGAAAAAAAAATGAATTTGCCATAATATTACTTACAGTAATGTGTAAAAATATGTCAATATCAAGTGCCGTGTAATATTTACCCCCCAAACTGGTTATATCTGTGCTCATTCTTCAGTAGTGTAATTGGTCACCTCATTTCTATTGCCTGTGGAACAAGAATCTGAAATAAAAGTGTTCAAAGTAAAATAAAAAGTACATACATGTATGTACATATTCATGCCTATACATGTATATGCACACAGTTAACTGTTTTCCTCACAGAATGACAAGTTGGAAATAAGAAAAGATCAGTTTTATAACTTAAGTCCTTATAAGATAACTTTTATTTGTTAGTCTCCTGGAAGAAATCCATATGCTACTTACTTTAATCTTCCAACAGAAAAATATATAGATGTACTCATGGAAATGACAACATCTTCATTTATCTGAGTTTGAGTTAAAGAAACATGATCAGAAACAGTGGAATGACAATGGCCCCCGTAAATGACCTTGCCACTTTGTGCTTTTCACCTTAGTTAATATTGATTAACTGCTTCCACTGTGCCAGGTACTGTGCTAGGTGCCAAGTGTATGATTAAATGACTAAAACACAATTCCTCTCCTCAAGAAACCCATACTATGATGGAGGGCTTCAGACCAAAATGTAAGACTATGAGGGCACCAAGGAGAGAATGTTACTTTGCCTGGAGAGAAATAAAGCCTTCATAGAAGGAGGGACATTTCAAAGAGTATTGCAGGGAAAGGAAAAAGTCAATAGTTGTACATTTTAAACACTTAAAAATTCTAAAAGCAAGTTCTGTTAGTATTCTGTAAGCTGTCTGTGGAGCTGAGCATTCATTCGGAGGAGGGGGTAGTGGTGTGGGGGGATGGGATGGGAGGTTGGAAGTTGGAAGAACGAAGTCCCATCTTCCCAGGGCAAGCGCCCTCCATCTGTGGGAAGAGAGAAAGCACCAGAACCCTTCAGAGCATGCCCCTACCTCTTGCAAAGTCTGTGAGCATTCCATGTTTCCTTAAACAAGCAAACAAACAAACCAAAAGGGTAACAGGACTTTTCTGCCACTTCCTGGCCCTGAGATGGTGTTATGCATGCTACTTAAGCCTGGTTTCTTTATCTGCAGACCTGGGGAAGTCATACCTCCTTCCATCAAAAGTTTTTATGAGGATGGAAGGGAGAAATCTATGTAAAGCCCCCAGCACATTGCCTGGCCTAGAGGAATGGTAGCATGATGACAGTGAGGACTGAAGATGACAATGGTGAGGATGATAAAGAATAGATCTGTTGTCTGGGCTGCCTCGGGAAGACTCGCTATCCCAAGAGGTGGGCAAGAACGTTGTGATCTGGGCTAATCTGGCTCTGACCCAGAGGGACTTCCTGCCCATCTGTACTTCCCTTGTCGTTGTTCCTGTGGCGCAGGTGGTGCGGGCAGCTGCTCCAACTGCTGCTGCTGGTGCCCGCCAGCTGCAGTGAGCCAGGAGCTGGTCTCTCAACCCACCCCTCAAATGGAAACCATCCGCCCTAAATAATCCCAGCAATGAGGTGCTGGTCCTCTCCTGCACTCTCTCGCCCTGCTCTCCTACCTTTGTTCACCTGCGATCATTTTCTTCCCATTCCACCATCATTGGCTTTCATTTGCTTTAAACCTCAGCCACCCCATTTCCCTCTCTTTTTTCTCCCTCTTCCTCACTCTTCCCTTTTGTGTGCCTTTTCTTCCCTGCATGCATGGACCTCCTCTGGTTCTGGTTTTCCAGTGTGGTGGGTAGAAGCTGTCCTGGATGGGAGACCAGGAGGCTCTGAGGCTGGGGCAGAGGCTCAGTTGCTGAGAGTGGCAAGCCAGCTCACTCTCCTGGGATGGGGCTTTCCTCATCTGCACAAATGAAGAGTTCAGGCCCGAATGACCTCAGAGTGTTCTTTCCGTTCCAAGCTTCACTTCTGTTGCCTTTGGTTACATCTGCCTCTGTGCCTGCTTTTCCTGTTCCAGCTGACTCATCTGCCCACCTGCCTCTCTGCTCCGCATCCCTGTCGCCTTGGTCCAAGCCACTATCATCTCTCCCAAGGCCCACTACAGTAGCCTCTGCCTGCTAGGGGAGCTGCTGCTTCTCTTTTCCCTGCCCAGGACGTTATCCATGCAGAAGCCAAAGTGGCCTTTTAAAAATATGCAAGAGATTGCTCACTCCTCAACTACAGCTCCTCTAAACCCCTTTACAATCCTTGTCTGTCGCCCTACCCTGCTTATTCTCTTCGGAGCAGTTGTTACTGCCTGGAATGATCTTTATTTATTCACTAATTGCTGAGTGTTTATGTACTTGTGTATTGTTTATCCTCCCCACAAGGGTACAGGCTCCGGGAGGGAGGGAACTTGCCAGTCTCCTTCACTCTGTATCCTCACTGTGGTGGTCTCTCAGTAAATGCTTAATAAAGGAACCTCCTTTTGCTGTAGAACCCCCTCTCCTTTTCCTGAGGTGGTTATCTCTTAACTATGCAATTATTTTTTGCTTAGAAATATCTCTGCCTGCCAGAAATCCTACCTATCCTTCTATGTAAAAGCTCTGAGACAATTTCCCTAATTCCTTTTCTCAGCCACCCAGGTCCTATGTTCTTGTAAGATATGGTAGCCGACACTGGTAATTTTGAAGCTAGTTCTTTTCTCATGTTAATTTCAGTCTGTACTATTGGGTGACTTAGGATAAGAACTACAGAATTATTCTTAAGACTCTAATCTCAGTAGCTCTTTTTTATAATTCCAAGAAAGAAATTTCTTTCTTTCTTTCTTTCTTTTTTTTTTTTTAAGAAATTTCTTTAAGAATGCTTTTGGTTCTTGGGGAGATGTTAGGAGTGACTGACTTCTTTAAAACAACCATTTAAGACTGGTAATCTTTTAAAAAATTTTTTTAACTTTTTAATTAACATATAATGTACTATTAGCCCCAGGGGTACAGGTCTGTGAATCACCAGGTTTACACACTTCACAGCACTCACCATAGCACATACCCTCCCCAATGTGCATAACCCAACCACCCTCTCCCTACCCCACTCCCCACGGCAACCCTGTTTTTTTTGTGAGATTAAGGGTTTCTTATGATGTGTGAGACTGGTAATCTTAATATGCCCAGTTTACAGATGACAAAAACTGGGACTTAGAGGGATCAGGTGTTTGGATCAAGGTCAGGAAGCCAGTGGGGCTTGGAGGCAGGATTTGAACTGAAGGAGTACAATGCCAGAACCAAACGCCTAGTTGCCATATTACCCCTTCTCACTCTTCAGGTTAGAATATTGCCCTGCTTCCTTTCTCGGCATAACACTTACAGTATCTGATATTGTCCAGTGTATTTATTTCTTACCATTTTTGTGGGTGATTTCTTCTCTCACAACATGGGCACTGTCAGGGAAGTTACCATGTGTGTATCCTGCTCCTGCTCCTGGCAGTCTGTTCAGTGTTCATCATAGTGCCAGGTGCATAATGGGCCCTCAATAAATATTTGCTAAACAAATGATTATTTGCATGTTAGAAGATGAGAAATAATATACGGCCTGATAATTCTATATATAAAACTGAATCTTTGTTAATAAACTTTCTCAAAATTATTCTCAATGGTGACATATCTTCAAAAGTATATTTGATCTTTACACTTAGCCAAAACTGTTTTAATTTTTTTTTTCCAAAAAGAGCATATGGTCTTAAAGTATTATGGTGATTTTCTTGCCCCAGAGTTAGATGTGCTTGCAGGCAGGCCTGACTTTCTGTGCTGGGGGACTCAGTGCCTGTGGCACTGAGGTGAAACCTCTGGCCTCCATCCCAGAATGTTTTTAAGAGCATAAAACAGAATTTATAGGATTACAAAGAAACCAATTATATTGAATACAGTTATCAAAATATAAAAATTGTAATATAGTAATATATTTGCTTCCTTATTAACACATTAAATAACAAGATCTAAAATGAGGTCTAATATCTATTTTATTGGCAGTAAAATCATAGGACTTACTAGTGCTTTCATAAGTAAAGGAAACATTAAATTTTATAAACACATTAGTAAAAGTAAAGATTTAATTTTTCATCATACAAGGGTATGTGCCTACAGGATTTTTCCCCCGGACCCCCAAAATCTTCTGTGGACAGTCACCCCCCCCCCAATTAAAAAACCCTGTATTAAAGCAATCTAAAATGGACTCAGCCATAGCAGTTACATTTCAGCAAGTGTATTATTTCCAAGGGTAACCATGAAAGGAATGAGTCTTCATTTGGTGTGTAAGTACTGATATATATGGCTGCTTTCTGTACTCAGACCCACATGTGGCATTTTCATCCCCACTGCAACTTTGTAGCAACTGATAAGGGATATATGTAATCAGCATTTTCATACATCTACTTGGTATCTATCTATACATGTATGAAGTGGTATTTTGAAAATGTAATCCTTGGCTATTACAAGATCGTAATTTTATGTGTTATTTTAAGTATTAATTTAAAATAATTAATGTATCCACATGAATCAGGAAGTCAAAAGATACACACACAAAAACCCCAGGAAATCTCCCCCAACTTTGTCTACCAGTCACTGGGTCTCAATATTATCAATTTCAGATAAATTCTTTAAGAGATGTTTGATACCTTTAAGCACATATATTTATATATTGTTTTTAGCCCTAACACAAATTGTAGCATATTGTTCCTACTATATTCTATGTTGTGTTTTCACTTAAAAATATATATAGAGGGCACCTGGGTGGCTTAGTGGGTTAAGCCTCTGTCTTCAGGTCAGGTCATGATCTCAGGGTCCCGGGATCGAGCCCTGCTTTGGGCTCTCCTCACAGTGGGGACCCTGCTTCACCCGTCTCTCTGCCCACCTCTCTGCCTACTGTGATCTCTCTCTCTCTCAAATAAATTTAAAAAAAAAATCTAGAAGATAATTTTGTATTGGAACATTTGGAACTTCCTTGTTTATTTTAGTGGCTACGTGAAGTCTTTTGTAAGCATGTACCATAATAATTAACAGTCCCTTTATTGATGAACATTTTGGTCATTTCTAAATGATTTACAATTATGAGAAAGAAAGAGGGGCATTTCGTCATGGACACCTACATAGGTGAAACTTAGAATCACAAAACCAAAATAGAAGTAGGCAGTAAAACATTGACACAAATAGAGGCAAATATACTGAGAACTACAATATAATCAGCAATTCACCAGCAGGACGGAGAGGAAAGATCGAGATGTCTCAACTCCTTTATAGCAGTCTAACACAAGTCTGGTGTTTTTTAACAACTAAAGAGGTGATCATTGAGGGGAGAGAGAGACTGTCCCAAGTTTGAGGACCTGCTGTGGAGAAAGCTTGGCAGCATCAGCTAAGCACGTTTGGTTTTGTTTACTGTGGCTTTCATAAACAGGCTCAAGTCAATAATACTCTTTAATTTGTGACACACTTTTATCATCAGTCCATGAAAGGCTCTTTTGTTATTGTACTTAATTATGCTCATTCATCTCCATTTCCCACTTCGATAACACTAAATTGTTCTAGCCAAATGCATTTAGTGTGTGTATTTTTCTTTATATGCAAAATGGATATAATGATTTTCTTTGTGTGTGCACTTTAGATGTATATAAATAGTACTGGGTTATAACTCATTGCATTTCTTCTTTTACCGTCACTGTGTTTCATGGTCCCTCGTGTTGTTCCAGGCACACTCAATCCTTTGCCTCTAACTGTCATTTGTGCTCATCCATCATGTTGTATTCATCTGCTTTCCCAGCTGACAGGCAGCCAGGCTTCCTCCAGCTACTTCCCACCCCTGGATCTGTGGGAGAGTTTTCTTGGTATATACACACCTGGAACAGAATCGCTGGGTCAAAGAATTCCATTACTTAGTTTGACAAAGTAGCACCAGATTACTCTCCCATGTGGCTTGCCAGTCAGCAGCACCAGAACACCAGTCAGCTCTTGAAATTATCCTTTTACCTAATCTTTTCTGGTCAAGTGATCTATCGTTATTATGTCTTCATGCATTTATTTTTTTATAGATGATTTGGGACATCTCGGTGTTTGGAGGCCTTTTTGGCGTACTCTTCTGGAGATTGCCTGTTCATGTCTGTTGTCCATTTTCCGGCTGGGGTTTTTGTCTTTTGATTTATGGTGAGAGTTTCTTATAGAATATCGGTAAAAATCCCTTTTCAGTTTCAGGTGTGACAAACATCCTTTCCAGTTCTGTCATTAGCCTATTAGCTTTGCCCTTCACTGAGCCTAAGTTCTTTCATTTGAACTAATCATATTCATCGATATTTTTATTTTATGGTTATGCTTTTAATCTTTTGGTATTTTGCTTAATAATCTCTGTCCCATCCTAGGTAACAGAGATAGTCTCTTGCATTTTCATCTGTTACATTTATCATTTTATCTTTCACATTTAAATACCTCTGAAGTCTACGTCTATATATGGTGTTAGAAAAGGATCCAGTTTTATTTTTCTCCAGAGCTAGTGAGAGCTTTGGACCAATGCACTTGAAAGAAGCAGGAGATGCAAGCCAGGAGAAATGGAAGAAAGGAGGGAGACTGGACACCTGAGACTGATAGAGTAAGGACAGAGAAGTGAAATTCAAAGGTTCTGTTGGACCGACCCTCGGAGGTAGCCCTCTACTTGTGGTCTGTAAGCAAGTACTGAAAATGCCAGCATTACTTTACCATGCTTCTCTTACAAATAAAGCTGTTTGCAGGAGGAATTCCCCAGCAATACTGAAGTTCCGGAACAAGGCTTTAAAAATATACTCTGTACACAACAGAAGGACTTTCCCAAATGGGAGGGGGATTTGGGTAACCAGGGAGAGAGGAAGCTACCAGAGGGAGAGAAGATAGGGTATACAGAAGTGGATGGGTCCACATTGATTGTGCTAGAGATGGATACAATGTCGGAAAAGTTGAACAAGTACTTCTTGCTCTAAAAATGAAAATTCACCCATTTAGGAAAGGTATTTGCTTCCTGTCCAGTGTCTGAGTCTTGAGCATCCTCCTATTTCCAGTTTATTATCAATTGCATATGGTTAATCCACGTGCTTAGCCTACAAAGAAAAACCTGTGGAAAACAATCTAGCCTTATTATAGGCAGATGGTTGATATTTTCAGGCTTATGATCTGCATATATTATAAGAAACACAATGTGTTTTTTTTTTTAATTTTCTTCTTTGTAAATGGACCCAGTGGTCAGCCTTTCTTTCTTCCTTGACTTGACCCCTACTGATGATTCCCATCATAGCTGCAGGGAGACTGTGAGACTCCTGAAACCATTGTTCAACAATAATAAGGAAAGAGAAAAACTTAGAGGAAGAGAAGGAGGATAATTTTTTTTTCTCTTTTTGGATCTATAAAAAGTGGCTTTTAAAGAGCTGCATTTTCTTGTCCAGCAAAAAGTAATGATTACGCTGTGGGAGGAAAAAGCAGAAGGGAAGTAAAAGGTCAAAGGGAGCATTTTTGCTTGTTTGCTTTTCTTTTCCTTTTTTTTTTTTTAAAACTCTGAATCCTTTTTTTTTCATGCAAGAGAAAATTCATGTCACTGCCTTTCATCTATCTACATGGCCCTCTCTTACTGCCTCTCCCAAAGAAACAATATTTCTGATAAAAGGTATCCCCCAGCTTCTTCACAGAACTCATGGTTGTATGAAATATCCCACCTTTGCAAAACATCAACAAGGTGTATTAAAGCATTATGTTTTGTGACTAGGTCGTATGAAAAGACACGTCTTATTGAATGTATTACCTTTGCACCACAACATGGAAAGTTTCCAAGGCTCTGGGCTTAGACAGCCTGAGTCCAAATCTTGTCTTGGAACCTTAATAAAGGTGAAGCCTGCCAGGATTTACTTATTCTTTTTGAGCCTGGTTTCTTCATAGACTGAAGATGATGATAGTACCTACTTTATAGTGTTATTAGATTTCATACAACATATTCATTGAAGGACTAAAGTTAAAAATACTGACAATGCCAAGTGTTGATGGGGATGTAGAGCAACTACAACTCTCATACATGGCTGGTGGGGATGTAAATGGTACAGGTGCTCTGGAAAATTGCTTGGTAGTGTCTTATCAGTACAGTTACTGTAGGACTCAACAGTCTTACTTTTGGAACTATTTACTCATGTCAGTTGGATGCTTAGGTTCACATAAAAAGATGCAGATATTGAGAGAAGTTTTATTTATAATCACCCAAAACCTAGAAACAACCCAACAGAATGGGCAAATGAAAAAATAAGCTGTGGCATATCCACACAATAGGACACTATTTCACAGTAGAAAGGAATGAACTACTGGTACATGCGACAATTTGAATGAATCTCAAAGGCATTATGCAGGGTGGGAAAAAAGGTCTCAAAGTCATGTTTTGTATGATTCCCTTTATGTGACATCCTCAAAAAGATAAAGCTGTGGTGACAGAGAGCAGATGTGTGGTTACCATGGATCTGTGTGGAGTTGAGGCTAGGGGAAGTGGGAGACTCTAAGGAGACAGTGGGGAGTTGAGTGGAGTGATAAAACTGTTTTGTTTGTTAATTGTGGTGGTGTTTCATGAATTTAGACCCATATTAAAATTCTTAGAACTGTCTACCAAAAAAAAAAAATCAACTTCATGATTTTTAAAAACAAAACTTTAAGCCAGATTATTTATTATAGTCTCTGGCACACACTAGATTTTAGCTATTAGTTGTTTCAAAGACTGTGGCAGAGAAGACATCTCCATGCACTTGATTTAATAAAGTCAGCTAATACAGTTCACATGATGCACCCAGGCCAAAAAGGAGAGTAGAGACAATACTATAAGTCATGTAAATAGTGCAGGTGATTCTGCCTGACCTCTTCCCTCAATTAGGGTGTGCTTGCAGTACATGAGAGATGGGAAGAGTGATCCTCTTTTATTTGGTGCCAGTTCCCACATGTGCCTCTCTCTACACTGAATGTGCTACTAGGGTTTAAGATAGAGTTGTTTCCTAAAATACAGCCCTAACACACAAGCTATTTTATCCATAGTTATCCAAAGAAATAAGAGTGGGCTTGGACAATGACGGAAAATGGGCTGTCCTGGCCTTATTATTGGTATCCAGTTTTGGTATCTTCCTAAGGGACCATCAAGGGAAATTTGCATTATATGTATATTTCAGCATGCACACTGATAAAGATTTGATATCAGCTTGTTGCTCAAAGATCAGAAAAGCAGTTGTTAATCCAGGCTGTCACGTACAGCTATTGGATTAAAGGTTTAGAATTGCTTCTATTCTTTACACAGTGATCCAGTAACATGTACCAGTCATTATAATTGTTCAATATCTGGACAGTAGCAATACTTAGATCCAATAACAAATACACGGCCTACTCACATGGCCTCTTTATCTCCCACAACTTCCAAGTGCGTAGAGAACACTTAAGTCAAATGTGTTACCTTTCTCCAAACCTGAAAAGGACTCCCTCTGCGGACTTAGAAAACAAGGAAGGGAGTATAGTATGTTCTAGGTTCTAAGAGTCTACAGAGTATTTATCTTTTAAATTTGGATTTGATCTCTAGAAAAGCAAATGTCCTTTTGAGCCGAATCTTGTGTGTAAGTGAAATAATTCTGTTGGAGACACCATTTTCAGTGTCTTAAAAAGGAGAAGATGTGGGTAAGAAGCAATGAGCTAGTTTGAGGGGGGGGCTCCCCAGCTTTGACCAACTTGCTAATGGTCAAACAGGTGAGAAGGTACAAATTGAGGCCCTCTGGCAAGGACGAACTGACACTGAGTGCCTCTTTCCCAACCACTGTGCTAATCTGCCTTCCTGGAGAAGCCTGGGAAAAATCAGAATGATGATATGACAGCCTAAGAAAAGAAATGAGAACAAACAGAATTACAGGACATGATTGAGGATTCAAATGGTAAGTTAGGGAGAAGAGGCACGAAGAAACTAAAGACACCTTGTTTTGACCTCTCAAACATTTGAAATGTTGCCTAGAGTGAATGCATCATTTATAATTTTGCCAAAATGTTGACTGTATTAATTCATATAACAGTTACTTTTTGTCCCCTATGATGTGCTAAACTTTGAATTAGCTAGGCACGTGGAGTTGAATCTAATAAGGTCTCTGATTTCGAGGAATTTTGTCTATTACATGGTCTATAATTTATTTTAAATAAATACTTAAATTAATAATTAAATGCTTTATCACTCCAGTCCCATCTCACGAGTGCTGCCGTAAGGGCTTTAGCTCTCTTCATTCTGATCAGCAATAGCTTCTGCTTATTAGCATTATGGATGATAGAAAGGCATTTTCATTAATGAACTTAGGGTGTTCAGATGTAGATTAGCTAAAAATAGTCTCCAGACATACTGTCTACCAAAAAACTTCTGAACATCCTTGCAGTATGTTCAGTATGGGGTATGACAGTCTTCTGATGTCAGTGGTCTTTGCATTTTGATTGAATGCTGGATGTTGTGTATAGAAATTTATGGAGGTCTGGATAATGTTGCCTTTCACCAGAGGGTCAAACCTCTGATGCATGGAGAGGGTGGGGCTGAGGCAGGCACCTCACCCAAGCCTGCTGCCTGGTCTGGGTCTCTCTTAAGTTTGTTCCTGTTCCCCGGATGGGACCTGATGTGTTGACTAGGACTCCACCCCCCACAGCCCGAGTTGATCCTTGGCCTGTCAGCGCTAACAAACTATAATAAATTCCACCCTGCTTTTCAGAAATTCTTGATTTTTAGTCTCCTGTTCCATGAAGCTTTAGAATTCTGAACATTTCTTGAGGGGAAATAAGCTGTGTGTTTGAGGCCCCCCCAGGTCTGCAATTTTGTCATTCCAGCCTCATGAATGCTAATGCTTCTGGTTTTCTGCCTCCCAGCAGTGACTCTCTGCTGGGCTTAGCAGGAGTCTCAGCTCAGGCCATCACCAGAACCAGCAGGTATTACTAAGGTGAAGGCTGCTGCGGGCAGGCCAGCTCAGGGCTGCCCCCTGGGGCTCTGTGAACCAGAGCTCCTCCCTGAGTAGGTCAAAGTCTCCTCAGAACTACAAACTTAAGGAAAATTCTGTTCTGCTTTTCAGAGACTTAAAAAAACTATCTTCTAAACCTTATACTCTGCCCAGCTTCACCATCTTGAAGAGGAAACTAGCTGTTTGTTCAGACCAGTTACATCACCAGTGGGTCGCCTCCAGGCGGTGCAGCTTCCAGAGTCTCTGCCACTTTCTCCATCCCAGCAGGCGCCCTTGGCAAGAACCCACTTAAGCTTCTCAGCCTCTTGGCCACACCAGGAACTGACAGTTGTCCCTGGGAAGGGGCTGCTGTAGTCTTGGCCTCACAGCTTTTGCAGACCTCTGATGGCTTAAAACAGATTTTTAAAATATTTTATTTAGTTTTTTTAGTTGTGCTCAGGTGGGATTGCTAAACTGCCATAAACTGTTCCATTCTAAGTGGACATCTCTATGTGCACCTTTCGAGATGGGAGCCAAAGCTGGCTCGCCTAGGTCACTGAGTGGGAGGACCGTGTTTGCCTGTTGTCAGCTGTAGGGGTAACTGCATCTTACTCTAGAATTTTAACAGCTTATGTCTAGTGAGACTTCTTACAAAGTGTGCCATAAAAGGACTGGATTGGCATTCAAGATTATTGAGTGGGTTCTAGACTGTTTGGTACCTGCTTTCTTATCAATTCTGTAGGTACAGAAGGTTTTGGGTTAATCCTTACTTTCATTTGAACCTGGTAGCAAAGTTGTAGGGGAGGAAATCTTTAACTACGAACTACCTATAAATTTTTTTTTAATTTCAAATAGATATTTTATTTTATTTTATTTTTTAACCTTTTAATTTTTTATTTTTTATAAACATATATTTTTATCCCCAGGGGTACAGGTCTGTGAATCACCAGGTTTACACACTTCACAGCACTCACCAAAGCACATACCCTCCCCAATGTCCATAATCCCACCCCCTTCTCCCAAACCCCCTCTCCCCAGCAACCCTCAGTTTGTTTAGTGAGATTAAGAGTCACTTATGGTTTGTCTCCCTCCCAATCCCATCTTGTTTCATTTATTCTTCTCCTACCCACTTAAGCCCCATGTTGCATCACCACTTCCTCATATCAGGGAGATCATATGATAGTTGTCTTTCTCTGCTTGACTTATTTCGCTAAGCATGATATGCTCTAGTTCCATCCATGTTGTCACAAATGGCCAGATTTCATTTCTTTTGATGGCTGCATAGTATTCCATTGTGTATATATACCACATCTTCTTGATCCATTCATCTGTTGATGGACATCTAGGTTCTTTCCATAGTTTGGCTATTGTGGACATTTCTGCTATAAACATTCGGGTGCACGTGCCCCTTCGGATCACTACATTTGTATCTTTAGGGTAAATATCCAATAATGCAATTGCTGGGTCATAGGGCAGTTCTATTTTCAACATTTTGAGGAACCTCCATGCTGTTTTCCAGAGTGGCTGCACCAGCTTGCATTCCCACCAACAGTGGAGGAGGGTTCCCCTTTCTCCGCATCCTCGCCAGCATCTGTCATTTCCTGACTTGTTGATTTTAGCCATTCTGACTGGTGTGAGGTGATATCTCATTGTGGCTTTGATTTGTATTTCCCTGATGCCGAGTGATATGGAGCACTTTTTCATGTGTCTGTTGGCCATCTGGATGTCTTCTTTGCAGAAATGTCTGTTCATGTCCTCTGCCCATTTCTTGATTGGATTATTTGTCCTTTGGGTGTTGAGTTTGCTAAGTTCTTTATAGATTCTGGACACTAGTCCTTTATCTGATATGTCGTTTGCAAATATCTTCTCCCATTCTGTCAGTTGTCTTTTGATTTTGTTAACTGTTTCCTTTGCTGTGCAAAAGCTTTTGATCTTGATGAAATCCCAATAGTTCATTTTTTCCCTTGCTTCCCTTGCCTTTGGCGTTGTTCCTAGGAAGATGTTGCTGCGGCTGAGGTCAAAGAGGTTGCTGCCTGTGTTCTCCTCAAGGATTTTGATGGATTCCTTTCGCACATTGAGGTCCTTCATCCATTTTGAGTCTATTTTTGTGTGTGGTGTAAGGAAATGGTCCAATTTCATTTTTCTGCATGTGGCTGTCCAGTTTTCCCAGCACCATTTATTGAAGAGGCTGTCTTTTTTCCATTGGACATTCTTTCCTGCTTTGTCGAAGATTAGTTGACTGTTGGTCTATTTCTGGGCTCTCTATTCTGTTCCTTTGATCTATGTGTCTGTTTTTGTGCCAGTACCATATCATCAAAGCCATTTATGAAAAACCCACCGCAAATATCATTCTCAATGGAGAAAAACTGAGAGCTTTTCCGCTAAGGTCAGGAACACGACAGGGATGTCCATTATCACCACTGCTATTCAACATAGTACTAGAGGTCCTAGCCTCAGCAATCAGACAACAAAAGGAAATTAAAGGCATCCAAATCGGCAAAGAAGAAGTCAAATTATCACTCTTTGCAGATGATATGATAGTATATGTGGAAAACCCAAAAGACTCCACTCCAAAACTGCTAGAACTTATACAGGAATTCAGTAAAGTGTCAGGATATAAAATCAATGCACAGAAATCAGTTGCATTTCTCTATACCAACAGCAAGACAGAAGAGAAATTAAGGAGTCAATCCCATTTACAATTGCACCCAAAACCATAAGATACCTAGGAATAAACCTAACCAAAGAGGCACAGAATCTATACTCAGAAAACTATAAAGTACTCATGAAAGAAATTGAGGAAGACACAAAGAAATGGAAAAATGTTCCATGCTCCTGGATTGGAAGAATAAATATTGTGAAAATGTCTATGCTACCTAAAGCAATCTACACATTTAATGCAATTCCTATCAAAGTACCATCCATCTTTTTCAAAGAAATGGAACAAATAATTCTAAAATTTATATGGAACCAGAAAAGACCTCGAATAGCCAAAGGGATATTGAAAAAGAAAGCCAACGTTGGTGGCATCACAATTCTGGACTTCAAGCTCTATTACAAAGCTGTCATCATCAAGATACCTATAAATTTTTTAAGGCTATACTTTCTAAAAAGAATCTGGTAAGTGTGAATGACCAAATTGTTTGGGTCCATTCTCAACATGGCTCATCTATAGACCAGTTTGTATCTTTTCAACTTATATCACTTCTTGAATAGTAAATGCTATAAATCAAGACAGCATTATACACAGCACGATTCCCTGTTTATTTTTTTTCTCCTAAAAATTACTGTCTCTCCTAAATTTTCTTAAAAATTCAATGTACCTCGTTATAGAGGTTGATAAATTTCACCATTGGACCCCTTTGATTATTTTTAAAAAACATCATTATAGGTCTTCCCAGTCTTGCTTTCCTTATTAGGTGCTTATTTTCTCATCTATGGATTTACCAAAATCCCTAATTCTAGATTATTTTATCTTGTCCTTTCCAGAGACTTTTCTTTTCCAGCTCTGTATTTCTTTCTTCATTCATTCAACACAGATTTACTAAATATTGCTTTGTTACATCGACAGGTGCATATTATCTATAGCCACATCATGTTTTTAGAGCAGAGAACAATGATACTTGATTCCACATAACTGAAGGTAATTGGTATTTGATTGTAAATTACCCTCTTCTCTAAAACAGTCTGATGCCATGTATACCTTATCACTTCATTGCCAAGTCTTAGCATACTGTCTTGCACATAGTAGGCATTTAATAAATGTATTACATTAATAGTCAATGAATAATGTCTTAAATTTATCCAGCAAGTAAATAAAAGAGCACATACAGTCTGTATATATCTTCCATGCTCTACTCCTGAATTTTGGCTAAATAAAAACCATGTTACCATCTCTGGTCAGAGCCAGCAAAAAGGCATCAGAAAAATTTTTTCTAAAAAAAAAAAAAAAAAAAAAATCAGCCTTTGCATATGAAAGAACAGAATAGTAGGGATCAAAAGAGAGGCTTTCAAGCCACTCTTAAAAAGACAAATACAGCGGTAGAGGTGAAGGTTTATTCAGTTCTATCATTCAAGCCAGGAATGATGAAGGCATGGAAGGGAAAGAATACAGGCATGTTGAAAAGTCCATTTAGATGAAACAAGACAGCAAGTTGAATTGACTTTCTGGATAGAGACTACCAGGAAATTTACACTGAGGAGCCCCGGAGGTAAGCAGAAGGAAGCTCTTTTTACTAACTTCTATTTCAGATCCTAAGGCATTACCTGAGTCCCCATTGTACATTCAGAGTGTTCTAAAAGCTGTGCTGTCAGGAGGAGCTGAGAAAGAGTGTTTATTTGTGCACTTTGATGTTCATGAAGTTCTTGTAGAGGTAGTCCATATACTGAAGAAATGATCTCTTTTGCCTGTGGGTTTTTTTTTTTTTATTTATTTTCGAATTTTGTTTCCTTTTAAACTGAAAGAAAAGGAAGAAAAAAAAAATTTCTAGAAATCGCTTCTCTGATCAAAGCACTTGTTTCTTAGGTCATCTTCATTCACCTTCCCTGGGGAGAACATAAGTATAATGATCAAGTATGGCTGGAGGAGGTTTGACATGATGGTGGCCTGTGCAGTTTATGTGATGCAGGAGTTTGGTGACATTGGTAGATCGAAGGATGGTTCCACATTCCTTTGTAGGTAAATGCGGAAGATGAAAGCCATTGGCAAGCACAGAGCAGACATTTGGTAAATACAGTGAAATGAATGAATCAATGGATGAAAACAAGTAAGTTGAACAGTATGTATATAAGGAAAAACTCCTGAAAGTGTCCACACTCTGCTAGGTCCCAGATTTATTCCATCTCTAGTAGTTTATTGCATAAACAAATGAAATCATAAAATGGATCCAAACTTGCTTTGAACACTTAAAAAATTGTTCACAGATAAAGGTGTCTCACAGTCCAAGAAAAGAAAACAGAACCTTTATATCTTATTTATATGGATCCTGATTAAAAAAACAAGAAAAACAAACAAAAAACAACAAGAAAACGAAATACTGTTCCATCCAGTTGGAACATAAAGGGAAAACTAAGTGGATGTTAGGCTGAAGTTTGGATTCCTGCTCTATCTCTGCTAATTGTTTGACTAACAGGAAGGTTTTTCGTACTACTTTGATCCTATTTTCCCATCTATGAAATGAGATAATCATACTTGGAAGCATGCACGTTACATTGGTATATACACTAAGTAAGTTCATGTAGGTAAAGACTTTGTGGTCTTTTCATTTGATAGGGATTTTCTGTTTGCTTTCTTTCCTCTTGAGGTATGCTTACTAATGACCTGTTACCACAAAGTAATTTTCTTATGCTATTTTCCAGGAGAAATGGGAATTTATTAAGTAGATCACAAATGCACGAAGTAAGAAGATAGTAGTATGCGGTGCCTGGGTGGCTCAGTGGGTTAAGCCTCTGCCTTCAGCTCAGGTCATGATCCCAGGGTCCTGGGATTGAGCCCCCCTCTCTCTCTGCCTGCCTCTCTACCTACTTGTGATCTCTCTCTGTCAAATGAATAAATAAAATCTAAAAAAAAAAAAAAGTAGATAGTAGTACATTGATTAATACCAAGAAAAGGCTTCCTCTTATCTGATCACTGTTTTTGTTTTCTTTGGCCATTCCATCTTTACATCCCTTCACATTCACTGCATACAAATAGGATAGTCTCCTGGAGCACAGATAGAAGGGGCTTAGGGTCTGATCTTTTGGAATTAGGCTACTTCTTTTCCCTGGCTGCTTTGCCAGCAGCCTAGAGACTTACTTCTAGCTGACTGTATATGATCTCTTATACGTGTGCTTTTATCATTCTATTCAAGAACATGGCATTTCACATAGTGAATCATTACAGTCCATAGGTAGATTCAGACAGCCATGCCTGTTGCCTTTTCACTCCTTTGGATAGAGAGCCTTGGATGGCTTTAAAATGAGGCTAAGAGGTCACAAAGCCCTACAGAACAGTCATGGTGCCCCTTCAGACCAGTAGCTCCCCAATGTCCATCTCTGTAATGTAACAGCCATGATTTTGCCACATCAGCATCCCAACTCCTATGATCCTCATATGTCTTCCTCACAGTTGCTTAATATTTACTCATTATCCTTTTAAGTCATGTCCCCTTCTTACTAAGTTATTTAAAAGAAAACTTTGTGTTGGCATTTTAATTATAAAAAATCACCCTAAAGAGACTTTGAAAATGTTAAACTCTAGCTAGTCAGTTGTCTGACAAAGGTTTCGAGATTATGACCTGATTCTTTCAGTTAAAACTGGACATCACAGAGTGTAAAAGGTGTGTTAACGATTCAGTAACTCCAAACTGAGGACATCCTGCTTGATGAAATCAGTACCAAGAAAGAATTGAAAAAAGGAACCACTTCCTCACCATTGTGGGTCAAGGAGATTGAAGGCTTTATCTGAAGTCTCTCGGTAACCAGAAAATGTTATGTTCCAAGCAAGGGCTCTAGCAGAATCCCATTCTTTGGTTATAGGGAATTACCCACCCACTGGGGTCCAAGGAAAGTACACTGGTGGCATGGCCAATATGTGGAGAGGAAACACACCTTTTTGGCAAACGCACTGGCATACAGTAGACATTTAACAAAGGCTGATTCCTTGGAAGCCCTTCCCACCTTTCCTCTTACCCTTGTAAGTCCGGTTTCACGTGTCACCCTAGGGAAAACAGTGATAAGTTCTTACTGGGGGCTCAGTAGGGGCCGAGCAGTTATGTCCTCCCACCTTCACATCACTTCTTTTTTTTTTTTCTTTTTTTCCCCCTTTTTTTTTTTAATTTTTAATTTTTTCAGCGTAACAGTATTCATTATTTTTGCACCACACCCAGTGCTCCATGCAATCCGCTTCACAGCACTTCTATAATTTTATTTTTTAGTTGAGAAAACTAGTATAATATGAATAAAATATGTATAATTGAAGAAATTTTTCTAACTGAGACTCATGGAGGTAAAGCAACTTCCCCCAAATCAGCCAAGACAGGGATACCTTATGGTTTGGGGTTTTGCCACCCCAGATCTAATTAACAATAAGGACATTAGTCAGCTAATTAAGTCAAACAAGACAAAACAAACCACAATTACCCCAATTATCGGAGTTTGGGCTTTCCATTATTAAAGTCTGGCTCAGAAATTGTTCTCTTCTTTTTTTCTAGGAAGTTTTGTTTTGATTTCGGCTTGGGTGATGGTTCTCTCAGCTGGGACTCCCACAGTGTAGTTCACAGAAGCATTTCAGAGCTACAGATGGAGGAAGTAAGGGAGAAGAGTGGGAGGGAGGAGGGTGTGTCTTTGCAAATACACCCGCTTGAGATACACCTGAGAACCGAGGTCCAAGCCTGAGGATTGCAAATGAGCCTCACTGCTCTCTGTCACTTTTGCTGCTTCACAGAACTCTGTGAGTCTTTTTGGGCTCCAGCCCAAAAAATGCAGTATTGGCCCTAGTCTCCTAACAAGACTGTGTGACATGGGACGTGTTCCCAAAAGGGCTTATGCTTATAAACATTTGGCTTCATGTAGGGTTTTGCTCGTTTCTGGAGACCTTACTGGGTGTTCTGCCCCCACGGGAGGCAGGGGCTCTGCCGGACTCTTCAGGACTATGATCACATGTGGCTTCAGGGGTATAACTCAGTAAGAAACTCTTAATCCTTTGGAAATTCTCCATGCCCTATATTTGCAAGCAGGCAAGACCAGAAACACCATTCCCAGCTTCCATGTTCTATGGATAATATTCTTTCAGTCCCCAAACAATCCAGTCACTCTGAGTAGATTTAAGATACCCTTGCTCAATGACTCAAATTCAGACAACACCTCCCAGAAATGAAACAGAAAATATATTTGCAAAAAATCAAAATATGTTTACTTCAAGGGTCTGATCTGACAGTATTGGGGGTAATAATTGGGTGGATGAATGCCTCACCTGTCCACTTCATTTTGTAGATGTGTGTGAGCACAAGTAATATAGTTACATATATAAACTGGGGAGGGTAGGGAAGTCTTTCTCTTATTTCTGATTTTTTTAAAAAATCCAATCCCTGGTAAAATCTGTAATACTTGCAAACAAAAATATTTGGCCCTTAGCACTTTTCTGTTTAGTTTAAAAATCTTAGAGGTAGCTTAATAAGTCTGTGTGGTTCTCATATGTTTATGGGCATGTTATCACAATAGGACTTATACCTCCTAGTTGTAAAATGCTTTTGAAATCACCCTTTGAACCTGCCCTCAGAGCTCGGAGGTTTTATGGCATTTGCTTTTAATTTGCAGATGAAACACTGACCCAACGAAAGTCCTAGGCTTGTTGAATTCGGTTTTTCTCAGCTCCTGAGTCCAATACCAAGTAACATCCACCTGTTTACCAGGGGTTTAGTTCTGCTGCCTGCAGTTTGGTTGTATGTGTCCTGAGCCCTGAAACCCCCCAGGAATCTATGATTGCAATAAATCCCACCATCCAAACTTTTCCACCACAAGGTCTTATAACAAAGGAGTGAAAAGCATATTCCTCAGGGATGTGAGGACATAGGCCAAAGCCAGTCAGAGTGAATGTAAATTTAAAAAACTATATTTTGTCATATAAATCTACATGAACCTTCTATGTCTAATTGGAGTCTATTACTAGGCTACCCATATGTACTTGACTCTGACCACATGGCTCTGTCTCCGGGGGACCACTCTAGGGCGGGCTGTCCCCCAGAGGACACGCAGTGGTATCCCAGCAGTCTCCTCACACCACCCTGCTCTCCCACATTTCAGTGTCCACAGCAGCCAAAGTACTCTTTGAAAACCAACATTTAATTGTGTCACTTCCTTGGCTTAAGAAAAATACAGTGATTTCTCATAACTCCTAGCAGTGGGGCCAGACCCTCAGCATGGGCCCTCTCCACCTCTCTGGTTTCATCCCCTCTGCTTTCCATGCCTCCACTTCTAAGCACTCTGCAGCCCCTCCTCCTGCTCTGGAAGGGTTCCCCTCTGCTTCACAGATAGGCAACACTTGGGGTAGTGCTGAGAAGACTGGGAAGTAGTAGGTAGGGCTATATTGAGAATTCCATGAGTTAGTACGTGAAACATGCTCGGGACAAAGTAAACATTCAGGAAGTAATAGCTGTTACTGCTTATCCTTTGACTCTTGGCCCACAGCACTTCCACAGAGAGGTCTTCCCAGTTGTCCCAAAGTCAAAAACACCCGCCAGGTATAATCACAACTTCTTGCATGTATTTATTGGCACAGTTTGAAGTTAAAGGTATGTGTGATTATTGGATTAATTTTCCCCGCCTCTTCTTCTAGACTGTAAGCTTGATGAAGGCAAGAACCATGTCTGTTTTGTTCATCATGTATTCCAAGCACCTAACACAGTGCCTAGAGGGTATGGGGCAGTCAGTGTATATTTATCAGGGGATACTGAAGGAATGAAAGTGTGGATAGATGGATGGATGGATGGGGTGGGTGGATAAATATATCTGGTAAATTGTTAAACTGGTTAAGATAAAGCAATGAAAAGATTTTCAGAGATCTAAGCACAATCCAGGTACTGTGGATATCGAAATGAATGTTGGATGATAACAAATTACCAATGATCTAGAAGAAGGAGAATAGTTGAGATTTGCATAACAAATATTTGCTTGCAGCAGAAGGGAGCCCTTCAGTGAACCTCAGAGGGTAAGTAGGGCTGCAGAAAGAGGATGGTTCTAGCAAGTCCTCACACCCTGAAACTGAAGAGCACAGACCTGGTTTGTATACCAGCCCCACTGTTCCCTAGCCGCCAATGGGGAATACACTACTTCCTGTACTCAGCTTCACTTTTCTTTCTATAAGATGGGGTGATAAGAATGCTTCCTCACAGTGGTATCAAGAGGCTTAAGTACATTTTAAATGTAAAATGTCCTGCTCAGAGCCTGGGGAATGGTAGTAATAAACTGCCACTCTGGATCTAATCTGAAGAGACCTGAGCAAGTAACATAGTTTATGCTGCTGTGTTGTAATGAGTAGAGGGGATTAGAAGTGAATCACAGCCCTGTGGAAAATCTTCCATCCTGTAGGTTGGGATGAACTCGGTCCTATCTTACTGAGTCACACAGCTCCATCTACTTGGGTGTCTGAGTTCCTGTTCCCTTCTTTACCTCCTGTTATGAACCCCAGGTCCTGGAGGTCTCAGCTCGTATTTTCACTAATGACAAAACTAACATCCTGATTACTTGAATCACTGGAATTACTATAAGTTGAATTTTTTTTTCAAATGTGAATCATTCTTTAGAGACCACTAATTTTCTCTTAATAAAATAAAATCCTAAAGTGATCTAGTTGTTCTTTCTCTTCCCTTAGACTCTGCCAAAAAGGATGGGGAACATGTACTTTTGAAATCACCTCATGTCTCCTTGATTTCCTCACTCGCCAGCAGAAAATTCAATAATGAGCCCAGCACAGCGTACAGGGAGGAGAGAAAGTTTCCCATACCAAGTCCTCGGGGAAGAGACTTGAGGCTGATGGCAGAGTGCAAATTTAATAGCTGCCTGACATTCTAAAGTAAAGGGAGTCTGACCCAGTGGAACAGTTGTGTACTTAAGAAATAGGTGATTGGGTTATCCCTACTGAAAAAGGAGAGTGAGCTGGGTTATCACTCTTGGTGTGCAACATATGGGAGACTGCAAAGACCTCCCAGATGACAGGAAGGGTCTGTTTCTCCATGAAGGCAAAAAATAATTTACTGCTTGGTGGTGATAGAGGTGGGGGTGATTATAGCTGGTGGATAGAATTTGCTTGAAGTGTGATGGCTGTGAGTAGTGAGACATCTCTAATATAGACAGTCTTAAATGTCCCTAGAAATTATCTTAAATCCTATGGAAATAGCCATACTTGTGAGCATATAATTTTCTCCATTAAATTCAGATAATTTCAGATCTTCAAGCAATTCTTTGGGTAAAAGACATTATTCATGATACTACGTTTCTCTGTCTGGCTCAGAACAGATAATCTTAATAATTGTGTAGCCGAACTCATTTATCTCATTTAATTTTGCAGTAACCCTGCCAGGAGCTCCTCTTAAAACTTCCCTTTTACTGATGAGTATCACCTATTTGGGAAGTGACAGACACAGCAATCAAGCCTGGGACTTAGATGTCCCAGATTTTTCCTGTTCACAGCATTGTCCTCCCAGCATTTACAGCATTTCAAGGAGCACAAAGGTTTTTCAAGTCCAGAAGTTTCTACCATTTCCCAAAGCTCCATCTACAAAATTTAAAAGGTCTATCTATGTGTTTAATTAATACCTGGTATTTCCCAAGTGAATTTTGGTTTAAAAGGGTTGTATGTTCATTATACTATTTAATCCTCAACACTTGTGAGGTAAATATAACTTCCGTTACTCTATAGACAGAAAACAGAGTCTGGGAGGGGGTCAGCATACCTGTGTGGATCCCGGGGCCAATAAGTGATAATGGGCTCCAGATTCAAAGCCGGATTCTCTGTCTCCATAACCTTCCTTGCCTTGGCCTTACCATCCCTACCCAGCTTCATTGTTTTCTCTGCCTTTCCTGTCCTGCCACACGGCCCTTGTGTTCCTTTGCACGTCCTGATGCAAGTAAGCAGATGCTTGATGCCACAGGCCTGCGATTCTGGACAGTCTGATGTAATCATCCTTCTGACCGTATTCTCAAGGAATAAATCACAGGAGAGAGAAGCCACTGGCTTTTCTTGTTTTGTTTTAAACAGTAATAGGTGTTCGAGTTGCTATCAGTGTTTGAGGCTTCTAATCAGCCCAAATTGTCTACTCTGTAATATAGGCTGACCTTCTACGCTGATAAACCTGCATCATTACTGACTTCTGCAGAAGTTGGTGTTTGCATATTATTTGGGGGATAGAGTTCTGACAACAGCAAGAACAGCAAGCATGATAAATCATTATAAGCAGGCTAACTGTGAGGACGACGCTTTCATTTGTACCAGCCAGTGGCAAGCACATGAGTTTATATCAAGGCCAGAAGTAAATTTAGGTTTTCTCTACACGCTCAGTCTCTAGATCAAGCCAGAACAGCAATTTTTGTTTCCATCAATTAGCAGAGCTGGTCTCTAAGGGGTCACAGATGGTTTATTTGCTGTGTTTGTGGCAGCAACAGTACCAACAGAAGCTGGTGTACATCACTCATTTAAATGAGAATGTATAGTCCTGGTTTTGTTTGGTAAGACCTATAACCAAACTAAAAGTTAAAAAGCAAGCGACTGTCTTTGCATGTCATGGCAAACCAAACAGCTTTCTCATTTTTAAAGAATTATTTAGCCTGTAAATTGACTGACCATTACATAGCATGGTGTCTGATATCAGTTCTCTTCAGGAATCTTTATTGAACATCTCTTGTATGAAAAGTGCTACTTATCTGGAGTACATGTCATAAAAAAGACAGGCTATATCAGCTAGTGCCTGCAAATCCCCTTCTTTTATCCTGGAAACCCCCATGAAATCTGGCTGCCTTGAAAATCAGGACTTCTGTGATCCTCAGCATCACCTATAAGCTTTAAAAGATTTAAGGCAGTAGACATTCTGAGCCAACTCTCCTGAGCTAGATCTTGATGAGTACGTTACAATACCCAGCATTACCTAGATCTTATAGATAACTGTGGGCATTCTTCTCCGAAATTCCCATGATATCTTATTGGTTTACTCGTACCTTTTTACTACCCTTATTATTATTTACTAAATATATTTCTTAAAATTGACCTTACCTTTTTAATACTTCAACTAATTTACTTAAAAAGGAAAATTACATTACCTATTCCAAACAGAAAATCAATATCAACAACCATAAATAGAAAAGAAGGTAGCCATAGAAATAAATAAAATGAAGCAAAATAGTATCATTAATATTCTAGCTGCAGGGCACCTGGGTGGCTCAGTGGGTTGGGCCGCTGCCTTCGGCTCAGGTCATGATCTCAGGGTCCTGGGATCGAGTCCCGCATTGGGCTCTCTGCTGAGCAGGGAGCCTGCTTCCCTCTCTCTCTGCCTGCCTCTCCGTCTACTTGTGATTTCTCTCTGTCAAATAAATAAATAAAATCTTAAAAAAAAAATATTCTAGCTGCATACTTCTGCTCCCAGCCAAGATGTGACAGGGACCATGGCCACCCTCCTGCTTCAAACAACTGAAATGGACACTGAACACCAGACAACAAAGGACAGTGATCTGTGAGAAAGGGAAACAAGTGAAGTGAGCCTGACATTGGCTCCAGCTTACTGTTTAGAGTATTCAAGCAGCAGTATAGGAAAAGGAACACAGGCAAAACCTAGAATCTCCTGGAATGGAAGACATGTTACTGAGAGTCCTGGGAGAACAGGCTAAGAATTCAGGAGACACAGATCAGAGAGGAGAGAGCTACACTTAAATTACCCAGAGATATGTGGAAGTTCCCCCCTTAAGCCCTCAGCAGAGCACTGCCCAACATATGAATAGGAGGAACCTAGAACGATGGGCAAATAATCCCCCTAATGATTAGAGGAAATAGTACTTGGGGCTCACAAAGGGCCAAGTATCATGCCTGCTCCTATTAGCCAGGTTGGAAAACCTCGTGATTCACAAGCTGTTACGTAGACGACCCAGAAGATCTTACCTTGGAAGTGGTGAATAATTATCCCTAGAGTGGCCACTGCTCTGGTATCATTTAACAAATCTTCAAAGCAAAACCCAAAGGAATCAAACTGTTTCCACACAGCTTAATTGTGACTCAGAACAAAACTCAATTATATTTATAGGCACCCAACAAGGTAGAATTCACAATGTTTTGCAATGAATCTGAAAAACTTACTAAACACACACTATGATGAGGAGAAAAGTAATCAATTAAAACCAACCTGGAACTGATATGGATGTTAGAATTAGCAGAGAAGGACATTAAGACAGTTACTATAACTATATTCCGTATTTTTAAAAAGTTAACTAGAGACAAAGAAGATACTAAAAATATCATATCACAATTTTTTAAAAAGATTAAAATTGAGCTTTTAGAAATAAAAATCACAGTGTAAGAAGAAGAATATACCAATGGGATTAATGACACATTAGACATTGAAAAAGAAAAGATCCATGGATTTAAAAACCTAACAATACTAACAAAGCAAAATGGAGGAAAATAGAGCTGGGTTTTGGGGGGTTTGTTTTCTTTTGTTTAGTTTTTTAAGAAAAGAGCATCTGTTAGCTGTGGGACAAGTTTAAGCAACCTAATATATTTGTTTGGAGTCCATAAAGGAGATAAGAGACAAAAAAGGGTAGAAAAAAAATAGGGGCACTGGGTGGCTCAGTGGGTTAAGCCTCTGCCTTCGGCTCAGGTCATGATCTCAGGGTCCTGGATAGAGCCCTGCATCTGGCTCTATCAGGGAGCCTGCTTCACCCTCTCTCTCTGCCTGCTGCTCTGCCTATTTGTGATCTCTCTCTCTCTCTCTCTCTGTGTCAAATAAATAAATAAAATCTTTCAGAAAAATAAGGAATAGCCCCAAACTTTCCAAACTTGGTAAGAACTATAAACTCATAGATCTAAGAAACTCAATGAAAACTATACTAGGGAACAGTATAATGAAATTGTTATAAATGAGTGATAAAAAAGAAAATCTTAAAAACAGCCAGAAGAAAAAAAGCTATGGTACACAGAGAGGAAAAAAAAAAAAAAAAAACAAGAATATCAGCGTGTTTCTTATTAAATACCATGCAAGCAAGAAGACAGCTGAACACCATCTTTAAAGAACCGAAAGTACTGTTAACCTAAAAACTTTACCAAAGAAAAATAACTTGCAAAAATAAAGGTATAGTGAATCTCAATTGGTGGTTTATAGCCATTCTTACAATAAAGATCAAAGCCTTTAACATAAAATAATTAATTAAAAAGACATGTTTAGGCCTAGAGAAGTTGAAAGGATTCATCACAGTAGACTTGCCCTGCAAGAAATATTACAAGTCCTTCAGGAAGAAGAAAAATACTAGGTGGGAATGTGGATTTACACAAAGGGATGAAGAACATTGGATTTGCTCTGATCATTTAAACAAATTGAGAAAGTTGCTAGTCCTGGGTTGGACAGCTTAATGTTGTTAAGAAGTCAGTTCTTCACGGGGCGCCTGGGTGGCTCAGTGGGTTAAAGCCTCTGCCTTTGGCTCAGGTCATGATCTCAGGGTCCTGGGATCGAGCCCTGCATCAGGTTCTCTGCTCAGCAGGGAGCCTGCTTCCTGCTTCCTCCTCTCTCTCTGCCTGCCTCTCTGCCTACTTATGATCTCTGCCTGTCAAGTAAATAAATAAAATCTTAAAAAAAAAAAAAAAGAAGCCAGTTCTCAAATTGATCTATAGATTCATTGCAGTCCAAACAAAATCCCAGCAGGTCTTTTGATTAAAATTGACAGGCTGATTCTAAAATTTATATGGAAATGCAAAGGACATCTAGATCCAGCTAAGGCAAAACAGACAGTGTGATAGTGTCATAAAGATAAACATACAGATCATGGAAGTAGAGGAGAATTCAGTAATAGACCCATGGGTTGATAGACAATGGATTCTTGACATAGGTCAAAAGTAGGTATGAAGGTCATTCAGTGGAGAATGTATAATGTTTTCAATAATGGTATGGGTCAATTGAGTATCTTATAAAAAAAAAAAAAGAACTTCAATTCATACTTTATACCATAAGCAAAATCAGCTCAAAATGGATCATAGACTTAAATATAAAATCTAAAGCTATGAAACGTCTAGGAGAAAAAAATCGAAGAAAATCTTTTTGACCTCGGCTTAGGCAAAGATTTATTAAGTAAGACATCTTATATAAAAGAAAAATAATGACAAATGGGACAAATTTAATTTGTCAAAATTTAAAACTTTTGCTCTTACAAAACACTCTTATGAGAATGAGAAGACAAGCCACAGACAGAAAAATATTTTCAAATTGTATACCTAATATAGTACTTATTTCCAAGATTAATAAAGAACTCTGAAACTCAATCATAAGGAGGCAACAAATTTTTTAAACTAGCAAACATTTTGAAAAGACACCTAACCAAAGAAAATAAACAGATGGCAAACAAAGCCTAACAAAATATGTTCAACATCATTAATCATTGGGGAAATACAATTTAAAACCATAGTGTGACATGACTACATACCTATCATAATGGCTGAAATTGAAAAGACTTGAACACAAGTGTTCATAGTAGCTTTATTTGTAATAGCCCCAAACTGGAAAAAAAAAGTCCATCAGCAGGTGAATGGGTAAACATTTTGTGGTATGTTCATTTAATAACACTGAATCACAGAAATCTGTTAAAAATAATCTGTTGCTTGATGGAGGCTTGCTCTTCCTTCAGTGAAAGGCACATTAGCTCTGGTTAGAAAGCCATTAAAGGCACACCAGCATAGAGGCTTTTACCTTGAAGCCCAAAGAGAGACTGAAAGACTATTTAAAAGAGAATAATGTTTGCCTTCTGTGATTCAGTGTTATTAAATGCTCTGTCCATGAACCACTTTCAACAACCTCATGTATCAGCAGGTGGGACATGTATTCACCACATACTTTGGGAAACAATGAACCAAGAAAAACCTTGTAAGAGTGTAGCATGCATTGTGAGGCAACTTCATGTAATAAATATTCAGTTGAAACTGGACTTCTACAGCCTTCCTTAATGTTGGAACAACAATGACTCAAGACCAACCCTACTTAAGTGAGGTACACAGGTCCCCCTTTGAGATTCCTCCTGGGACATCAAGTCACCATGGCTTCCTAGAGTTTCTTCATGCCCCCAAATTCTGCATATTTCAACAGCCCATTGGTGTTCCAATCTCTTTTCTCCAAATAGTCGCAATGCCTGCTTTCAGTAGAAGATCTACAGTAGGCAGGAAATATGTGAAAGTACAAATTTCCAAAAGTGGTGGTTAATTGAAATAACCACTCCTATCTTATTCACCCATTTGGGGGCTGGGGGAGAAAGTGGACCTTTTCATGTTATCTACAGAAAGGGCAAGAATATCAGGCAGTAGAGAGGGCTCCTGGTGGGGATAGTTCAGTTTTTTTAAAAATTTTTATTTATTTTTTAAATTTCTTTTCAGTGTTCCAGAATTCATTGTTTATGCACCACACCCAGTGCTCCATGCAATATGTGCCCTCCAGAGGATCACCCAAACTCCCCACCCCTCCCCTCAAAAACCCTCAGTTAGTTCCTCAAAGTCCATAGTCTCTCATGGTTTGTCTCCCCCTGCAATAGTTCAAATTTTTAACTAAAAAACTATGAAGGAAATGAGGGGTGGAACTTAGGAAAGGGGGAAAGAAGTTGGCTTGGTGTGAATGCTTTCTTGAGATAGTTTGTCTCCATGATTTTTGCATGAAGACTGCAAAATTGAGAAGCTGCCTTATAGTGATTTAAGGATGGATTCATGCCAAGTTTGTTTACAGATCTGTGCTGAAAATCCACAATCTCCCCAATGCCACTCCTTCCTCTAACTCATCAATGAAGTATTACAGGGCCCTAATTCCTTAATCAGCATTTAGGCTTTGGGTCTGTGAAAATGCCTGTCCCCTTTGGATGTGATAGAGCTTTCAGCTATCATCACTGGAGAGGATGGAGGTCCTTCTGTCTCTTTTCATGTTCTACTTCATTTCTACCAGCCCCAGGCTCTAGAGATGAGAGTTTGCAAGTATTTTTGATTCTAGAACACCATTTGGATCAATTTACTAGCTAGTGGAGTCAATATGATGTCAAAAGTCACACCTCCAATGAGTAGTCTTCCTCTGCCTGTGTAAAATTTGTAAGCTCAGCCTGATTCTCTTTAAAGCCTCACATCCTGAGATTAGTCTATGTCAGGAGGCCACTAGGAATGCAGGAAGATCCGTAGGACTAGGTCAGTTGTTCTATCTCAGCTTTACCAGGTAGCCATGATCCTGCTTGTAGTTTCTCATATGTAACTCTGTATTTCCCAATACCTCTCTTTGAAACTCTTCTAAGCCAACTCTGAACACACACACACACACACACACACGACTGCTGAACCCCTTCTCAGCAGGACCCTAGACAAGGGGCAAGTTACTGAACATTTTTGTGGTTTAGTTTCCTCACCTGTAACATTGAGATACTGGGACATGTATCTCATGGGATTGTCATGAGGATTAAATTAGTTTACATCTCTTGAAGGACATCTCAGCTCCTTCCACAGTTTGGCACTTGTGGACATTGCTGCTATGAACATTGGGGTGCACATGCCCCTTCTTTTCACTACCTCTGTATCCTTGGGGTAAATACCCAGTAGTGCAATTGCTGGGTCATAGGGTAGCTCTATTTTTAACTTTTAGAGAAACCTCCATACTGTTTTTGAAAGTGCCTGTACCAACTTGCATTCACAGCAGCAGTCTAAAAGGATTCCCCTTAAGGCAGGGGGAAATGAAGGGGGGGAATTAGAGGGGGAGAAGAACCATGAGAGACTATGGACTTCAGGAAACAAAATGAGAGTTTCTGAGGAGGGGTTGGGGTGGGGAGATGAGTTACCTGGTGAAGGGCATTAAGGAGGGCACATATTGCAATGAGTGTTATACACAAATAACGAATCATGGAACACTAAATCAAAAATTAATGATGTACTGTATGGTAACTAACATAACATAAAAAAAGAAAAAGAAAAAGAAACAAAAACAAACCAGAAATACAGAGAATAAACTGGTAGTTACCAAAGCACGGTGGGGTGGCATGGGAAGGTTGAAGGATGATAAAAATGGTTTAAAAGAAATGGGAGATACAGGCTTCAGTTATAGAAAAAGTAAGTCACCAGGATAAAAGGTACAGTGGGGATAAAGGGCACATAGTCCATGATACTGTAATAGTGTTGTATGGTAACAGATGGTAGCTACACTTGTGGTGACCATACCATAAAGTATAGATCTGTCAAATCACTATGCTGCACACATGAAACTAATGTAATATTCTGTGTCAACTACAAAAAAAGAAAATAAAATGGTAAAGTAAATAAATGAGTTTACATCTCAAAGGTTATTAGATCAGTCCCTAACATATAGAAAGAACTCAGTAAACTTTTGTTTTTTAAATATGTTAAAGGCTTTTCCTTTTGGCTTGCTTAATTCCTTTCTCTGTCACTCTGTGTCATTTTCTGTCATTACCTGCTTAGGTATTTCCACGAGGCTATAGTTTCCTTGAGGACAAAAGCTGTGTCATTTCTGTTCTTTTAATCCCTAGCATTGAGCAGAGTTTCTGACATATAGATACAATGAAGGTGGAATCAATAAAGAAGTCACTGGATGAAAAATTTAATATCTGCACAAACTAAGGATAACCTTTTTTCACTATGGGGAGAAAAAAAAAAAGAATGAGAGAAAATATACCAGATCGTTAAGAGTACTTAGCTCTGGAGGGTGAAACGATGTGTAACAAGTATTTTCTTCTTTCTTCTTTTCCATTTTTTCCTTATAAGGAGGGTGTGGATAGGGGTAGAGGGGTTACACAACGTGCATGCAAAGGACTGAGCTCTGCTCTAACCAGAGAGCTTCAGGGATTACATTAGTAATGATGACATGAGCTGTAGTCACAAATGAACTTGGAAATTTTGGCATCTTAACAGAAATTTATTTCTGTTAACATTTCTATTATTTCTTAATAGAAATTTATTTCTCGCTCTCATGTTGAGGGTGTGTGTGTCTGTATGTATCCATGAAGTCATTCAGGGACCCAGCCCCATGGAGGCTCCTCCATCCACACATGGTTGCCAGGTCACCCTGGTGTCTACACATCTGGCCAGTGGACTGGGGAAGAAAGGGCATGAGTAGGTTCATATGGGAGGTGTACCTCACTTCTGCCCACATTCCCCTGGTCCAATTTGAGTACCATTGCTCAACAGGCAAGAAGGCAGTCTAACAAGAAAAGGTAGTCTAGCCCTATGTCCCAACAGAAGGAAATGGGTTTGGTGAAGGGGTAAAGGATGAGTTAGCTTTCCTCCTCTGCGTTCTGTCCAACCTAGCCTGTTGATTCAACCAGCTGGCCTCCCCTCCTCTTCTCTCTCCCTTTTTATTTATCTTCCACATGGCTGCCAAAGTGACTTTCCTCAGATAAATATTTGACTTGTCACTTGCCTTGCTTAGCTCTCTTTCAGCAACTAAATAAATTTCAAATCTCTGTAGACTAAATCTCTCAGTCCATAAACTCAAGGGTACAAGTAATATTTCTGTTTGTGACAGGATTTAATTTCAGTGTTGAGCTCCCATCTTTCCAGGTAGTAGAGTTTTCTCCCCTTTATCCTGGGTAGGGTCTGAGTTCTTGGGGTATCACAGTACGAAGCCCAGAGTGGGCATAAGATCCTCAGTAGTGACCTCAGAGGGGTTTTCTGAAAGAAAACTATGCATCTCTTGCTATCAGAACACTGCAAGAAACCATCTTGAGAATCTCATTCAAATTGTCAGTAAAAGGAAGCAAACCAAACCCAGGGTACTGTAAAACAAACAAGCAAACAAACGAAATAGGATAAGAAAATGAGTCACTGGGAATGGGGGTGGAAGAGCCATTAAAAAAGAATTCATAGCAGAAGTGGAAATCTCTTGTGTACTTATCTTTATAAAAGAATAGAAAAGCAACTTGAAAAAAGAAGTCTAGTGTATTAGCCAGCTAGCTAGTGTACGGTGCAAATGAGTGGCAGCATGTGTTTTAATACTTTTTATTGGAATTTTAATTTATCTCTAAGCACCATATTTACATTTTATACAGTTCCACTAAAACCAAAGTGGAGCTTTCACTTTAATATTTCCTGGCATGCAAAATAATTTCATCAAACAATATAAAGATATATCTGTTTTTGCTGAATTATACTCAAATGTATGAAGAAAGGGGATGTGTCCAGATATAGAAATAACAAAAACATTACATCTAGAAGGATCTTTCATCTTGTGTATAAAGAGACTGGGTATTCAGAAGCAATGGCTCACCGAAGATCTTGTAGTGACAAACGGGGGCCTGGATCAAGACATCCACACCTACTCTCAGCTGGAACAATCTGGATGGTGGAGGAAATTGGCACATTTCACTCAGAGATCCAGAACATAGAGGCCTTGAGAGCTGCTGGAAAATATATGTCAAAGCATAAAGCAACAGTCAGCAGCCATAGGTTTCCTTGTATTCTTAACACCTTCTACCTTCTTCTGGATAGATCAGAACTAACTTCTCCAGCTCTAAATCTCCCTCTGGCTAATGTGATTTCTTGCCCACACTTACCAGTCACCACATGCATTCCCCTTCTCTGTTTACAGCACCCCATCTGGACAATGACCCCGCCCCAGAGCATGCAGTCTTGGGGAGGATCCTTTCCAGCATCTGATGTTCCTTGATGGAGGAGAGTCCATGTAATATGTTAGCCAGTGAGAGGCCTTCTTGTGGACATTCAAATCTTAATCAGAGTGACACGAAGATGAAAAAACGTTGGAGCCAATTCATCCAGTGACAAACCCGGAAGAGACTGTCCATTGCCTGCTCCCAAGATACCCAGTGCTTCCCTAGCACCCATCTTTCTGAGAACTGGTTATTTAGCTTTTCCTTCAGTTTGCTATGTCATTTCAGATCCATCCAATAAATTTCTTTGTTTCCCTAAGTTTGTTAATTTGGTTGGTTTTCAGTTACTTGCAAATAACCTGAATTGATAAAACATTCAGTGGGTGGCCCTACTGATCCAACTCCATTTAACTGACTTAAGCAAATGGACACCATGTTGATGACTAATATATCATATGCCCGAGTCTAGTATATCCATGCACTCCATTTGAGTTTTGTACTTACCAAACATTGTAGTGTTTGTTCCCAAACCTTTTCATGCCAATTACACATATGGTTGCAATTTTATAACGTAATTAAATATTAACTGATAAGTATTTGCTTTGGCAACACATATACTAAAATTGGAATGATACAAAGATTAGCATGCCCATGTGCAAGGATGACTCCTAAATTCATGAAGCATTCCATTTTTTTCCAAAAACCATATGTACCTAGGAATATCAAAGAGGTAAAATATCTGTACTCTGAAAATTATTAAACACTGATGAAAGAAATTCAAGATGACACAAAGAAATGGAAAAATATTCCATGCTCATGGATTAGAAGAAGAGATATTGATAAAATGTCTATATATTACTCAGAGAAATCTACACATTTAATGCAACCTTTCTCAAAATAGCAACAGCATTTTTTACAGAATTAGAACAAACTATCCTAAAATTTGTATGGAACTACAAAAGACCCTGAATAGTCAATGGAACCTTAAAAAAGAAAAGCAAAGCTGGAGGCATTACAATTCCAGATGTCAAGTTATATTACAAAGCTGTAGTAATCAAAATAGTATGTGACTGGCAGAAAAATAGACACACAGATCAATGGAACAGAATAGAAAACCCAGAAATGAACCCCAAACAATATGGTCAATTAATCTTAAACAGAGCAGGGAAGAATAGCCAATGGAAAAAACACTCTTCAATAAATGTGTTGGGAAAACTGGACAACAATATGCAAAAAAATGAAACTGTATCATTTTCTTACACCATATACAAAAATAAATTCAAAATGTGTTAAAGACCTAAGTGTGAGACAGGAAACCATTAAAACACTAGAAGAGAACACAGGACATAATTTCTCTAACATCAGCCATAACAGTATTTTTCCAGATAATGTCTCCTGAGACAAGGGAAACAAAAGCAAAAATAAAACTACTGGGACTACATGAGAATAAAAAGCTCCTGCACAGCGAAGGAAAGAATCAACAAAACTAAAACTCAACCAACAGAATGGGAGAAGATATTTGCAAATGCTATATCTGATAGAGGGTTAGTATCCAAAATCTATAAAGAACTTATAAAACTCAACACCCAAAAAACAAACAATCCAGTTTTTAAAAATGGACAGAAGATGTGAATGGACATTTCTCCAAAGAAGATATCCAGATGGCCAACAGACACATGAAAAGATGCTCAAGATTATTCGTAATCTGAAAGATTATTTATAATCAGGGAAATGAATGAAAATCAAAACTACAATGAGATATCCCCTCATACTAGTCAGAATGGCTAAAATTAACAACACAGGAAATGATGATAGGTGTTGGTGATGATGGAGAGAAAGGGGATCCCTCTTACCTTGTTGGTGGGAATACAAACTGGTGCGACCACTCTGGAGAAGAGTGTGGAGGTTCTTCAAAAAGCTAAAAATAGAACTATTCTATGGCCCAGCAATTACACTACTAAGTATTTACCCAAAGGATACAGAAATACTAATTCAAAGGGATACATGTACCCCAATGTTTGTAGCAGTATTATCAATAGAAGCCAAATTACAGAAAGAGCCCAGATGTCCATCAACAGATGAATACATAAAGAAGATGTGGTATATATTATGGTATTTTAAGGTACTCAGCCTTAAAAAAGAATGAAATCTTGCCATCTGCAATGACGTGAATGGAGTTGGAGTATTATGCTAAGGAAAATAAGTCGGTCGGAGAAAGACAAATCTCATATGATTTCACTCAGATGTAAAATTTAAGAAGCAAAACAGATGATCATGGGGGGAGAAAAGTGAGGCAAACTAAGAAACAGATTCTTAACTATAGAGAACAAACTGATGGTTACCAGAGATGGGTAGGGAGATGGGTTAAATAAGTGATGGGAATGAATGAGTGCACTTGTGATGAGCACCAGGGGCCGTATGTAAGTGTTGAATCACTTAAATTGTACACCTCAAACTAATATTACACTGTATATTAATTAAATGGAATTTAAATAAAAACTTAAAAATATGTATATTAACTAATGAACTGCAAAGGCAAGAACAGTGTTCATTCTTGTGAAAAAAAAGTTGACTTCTTTGGGGTCTTGATAAAGGGAAGCAATTAAAAAATGTGATGAGTTAAGTTAGGTGTAGGTGAGAGACAATCAGGTAATGGTACAGAATTATAAAACTCTAGAAGAATTTTATAAGCTACATTGCTTCCCAAAGTTTTTAAGTTCTTGTGCCCCTTTAAACAAATCAAAACTGAAAACCATGGAGAATTCCTAATGGGTGACTGCAAACAGCAGAGTCAAAACCAAAAAGAAGGTTTTGGCCTGTGAAAAACTAGGAGATAAATGAACATTTACATGTGTTAAAATACCTAAGGTATATATCATGCATTATGATTTCTTGGTTTAACTGTATTTTTTAACTTAATTAAACAATCAAATTGAATAGGAGGTCTTTACATACAGAAATGCAGAGAGAAATTCATAACTACTCTTGTATCTGCTCAAGGGTTCATCCTCAGTGGTACTGGCCTGTCTTAAATTTAGGGACACTTCTCACAGCTCTTTGCTTCTGAAAAGATAACAGCTGCAGAATATCTGAGGAAGTGCCTTGTTCACGTCTTTTTCCTGATGGGAATACTGAGGCCCAGAGAGGAGGCGTGACTATGCTGAGTCATTCAGTGGTTGATGGCATAGCTGAGGCAACGACCCAGGTCTCCTCAATGTCCATGAGCTCACCCTGCAGCACAGGAGTTTGGTCCAAAGGATTTTATCCACTTATTTATTCCTTTGTGGACACAGCTTTAATACAGAAGGGAATTATTATACCAAGACAATGTGAAATAAATTATCAGGTCATTTTGGAAATATTATCCACTCAAAAAGATATGAAGCTCGTTATTCAAGAGTGAAGGAAATGGGAATGAATTACTCTGGGAACCCTGATAAATCACAGTTAACTCATTTTCAAGCCTTTTAATTCTGAATACTGATGATGGGACCATGCTGTTTCTGGTCTTCTTTCTCCTCTGTCACCCAGGTTCCGACATACCCACCTCAGTTACCTGATGGCAACTTCATAAATGAAGCAAGAAAACTCCCTTTTACAGTCAGTGACCAGACTAGCAAGATCCTTAATTTAATTATCCTTGAAATAAGAGTTGTCTTTTTCACTCAAGTAAATGTGAGCACGAAAGGTAATGGTCATGGTCAGTTGGGATGAAAAGGTAGGATCGGCTGATGTACTTTTACGCATTTATTCCCCGAACCCTCCAGGATTGATTGTGTTTTGGCAGAATTGACAAGATTGAATAATGTTTTCATGTTGGGTTGTCAAGGACTAAGGGAGTTTCTTATATACCTATTCTAGGCACCATGTTGACATCCAACAGGGTCAACTCTTCCCTCCAATCCTTCCCTCTCCACCTTCCTTTTCCTTCTCCTCCTCTTTTCCTTCCTCCTCCTCTTCGACCCCCTCCTTGTCCTCCTCCTCTGAGGATGGCTGCCATGTTACATTTCATTCCCTTCTCAAAGGAAGGGCAAGACTGCACAAAACCAAAAATATGACTAGGGCAGATGTCAGAGTTGAGCTGGGAGAGTGTCTGCTTCTCCAGAAGTCTAGATAAGACAAGAATTAGGCAAATACCACAGAGCTAGGTATTACACATGCAGTGAGATAGACAAACCAGGCTGGGGGCTTTGGGTACGAGTAGGAGTCCACGACTCATCAAAAGGGTAACCATGAGGCAGCTCCAGCCTCCTGGAGGAAAGTAGGTACAGTTAGCCACATCTGCCAGCTTTTTACGAATGCTAGAAATCCAATTATTTCATGTATAAGAACAAAACCTCTAGATTTTAAAATTAATTATAACTTTAAATGCTGTTGAAGCCAAATAAAAATGTATTTTGTGGCTGGCTATAGTCTGTAGGCTACAAGTGGGTGATCTCTGACTTCCCCAGGACTCTGCTCCCTTGCCAGTAGGTGTACTCCCAACCAGCCAACTCCACATGGAAATTGTAAAATTTAGGAATAGGACCTTGAGTCTTGGAGAAAAAGGTGAAGCTCCAGCCTTCTTAGTTCTATAACTTGAACATATCAAGACTCACTAAAAACAATCCTACCTGTGACCTGGCCTAGTTCCATCAAGTTTAACGTTAGGACTTGGGGCCAAAATCTCAGCATAATTGAAAGTATCAGTTTCCAGGCTAATGTTCTCATCCTCTTAATGAATTTCCCCCATGGTTCTCAGGGACAGTGATGTGACAAGAATCAGTACACAATCTCATGTCCTGGCCATCTTTCTTTATTTTTAACTGTCTGTGGGTATTGCCTGTGTTATACTGCCCCTTCAAAAGCTTCCTTTCTGTGTGTTTGGATGAGGGGAATAGGCAGAAAATGAGGCTCAGTATAGCATGATAATCTACATGAATCAAATTAACTGTAGTGGCCATTTCATTGACTCTGCATAGACATTAAATATATCGGAAGACCCCACTGTTTCTATTAAAGTTGCAGTAATTTTACTTATGAAAATATTTATTTCCCATATCTAATTCCTGTTAGTAATTAGAATTCAGTATGGCTGCTTGTTTATTATAGAAAAATCAAAATGTATTACATAGCTTTTATTTACAAAGACTTCTTCATGTAATTAAAGAATATATTTTGGCATTTGGTTTTCCTTATTATTCTCAATACTTGTTTAATAAGTTTTTAATTGGAAATCATCTCAATAAATGAAACTGTAGTGGGTTAACTGAACCCACCAAATATTCTGATATTCATCATTAATTGTGTGAGAAGCCAAAGGCTCTATTGTGTTACTTCTTGAGCACTTATCTTGTGGACTTCTATGTATTAATAAGGAAAAGAGATGAATTGATCCATTTCTTTTGGAAGCTACCCAAAAAACCCACCATCAGGAAGAATCTTTGGGCAATCTGAGTTACATTTATAAAATAAGTGTAGTCAAGCTCCCACTGTTCTCTGGACCTGTTTCCCTTGCAGTAAAATGGAGGGGGTTAGACAGGCTCTTCTCTAAAGGACTCTTTGAGCCCTGATGTGGTGGAGAAGGCTGGACTCTGGCCCCCAGGACTGGGTTTGAGTCCTTGCTCTATACTCACTCCCGGAGTGACCTTGGGTAAAGCCTTCTTGAGACACCAATATTTTCATCTGTTAAATGGGAGTAACAAGATTACCAATCTCATAGTGATTATAGTGATTAAATGGGATAACACATGTGCTCGGAACTGCACTTGTTATGTAATAAACACCAAAAAAGGTAATTAGTAATATTCCAGCACTAAATTAAGTATGGTTCTTTCCAAGGAGGCCATTGGCTCTCAGAAGCAGCCCTGGCTTCTCATCCCAGCTCTGCAGTTAAGCCAGCTGTGACCATGAGTAGGTAGTTCTTAGGAGCTCCTTGATTTTGTATCTGTAATGAGGAGGATGGGCTTGTCTTGTTGGTTCTCAACCACAACTAATGTATAATCTTTCAGAGGGGAGATTTGAGGGCTCCTGGGGATGCCGAAGTATGTTTTTCTATTTACGTCAACTAGCCTGACCCCCTAGGATGTGGCCTAAAATTAAGAGATCTATTATATTGTCCAGGATGGAGGATTTTAGTCAATTATAAATAATGTAACACTTTTTGTACTTCTGTGGAGGGGCACATTCCCCTAGACAGGAAAAGTGTGGCTGAAACATTTGGACCTCTCTCCCTGCTCCCTTCTTCCTTCTTCCTTCTCCTTCCCTCTACTTCTCCCCACCCACCCTCAACCAGTTGGGTTAGTTGGGGAGAAGGGCCTGGGCCTGGGGCTCAGTTTTCTGTCTTTCATCTCTGCACCCATGTGCTGAGTGGCTTGCCTAACAGGGGGCCTGCAGCTCTCCCCCTTTGCCCTGGCATGTTGGGAGGGTTTCATCAGAGAGAAAAGTGTTGGTGGTCACAGATCCACATTATGTCTACTTCATCATGAAAACCTGGAATTTTGATCTTTACCCATCTCATTTCCAGTGTTATGTTTCTCAATGAGATCTCATCCCACAGGGGAAGTGAGCTGTTGTTTATGTGGCCCTCAAAGTCCCAATAAGTATCATGGGGTCTGTTTGAATTACTTAGAAGGAAAAGGCTCAAGATCGGTATGGATTGTTGATGCTGCAGTGCAATTCCCCAGCCAGACTTGACCACAAGGATCCAACATTTTCAAGGACCTAGAAACAGATTTTACTGGTTAAAAGATGTGAGTTGTTAGAGTCCAGCTGCCCAACCACTGCCTTCTGAGCCAACTCAGAAGGTTGAAGACTTTTTCCTTGAAATGTGACAGCCTCCACAGTTCTACCCTGCCTTAGCTAAAAGGTTTTCTGTTCCAGCTCTGAAATCCTCAGGAACTATCCATCTTGTTCTTATTTAAACATTCTAGTCCAGAAATAACTTGCAGGATGAAAAGGGGTTTTATGTCAGCTCTGCCTTGGCTCTTTTGCAAGGGCACATGCGTTTTTCTGTGTGTTCTTTTTCAATGGTCCCCATACAGCACTAATCAGGAAAAAGTTCTCTCTTTCTTGACTTCACATGAGCTGTTTGAACTTACCCAAAGTATTCCAGCAGCTCAAGTGAATGCACACGTCATGGCCAGAGTAACTCTATCTTGCATCCTTCCACACCTCCTCTTCCTGCTGGTCCTTATAATGGAGCCACAATAGATTTGGAATTCCCTAATAAGGAACCTATTAAGCTATCTAGACAATAAATGTAAAACCAGTGTTTGTTTACCTATAAGACAAATTAAAATTCCAGCTTTCCCTGGTTATATATATAATAACCATATATGCCTACTATATTATACACATAAAACATATATTACATAATATATAATAACCATATGTGTGTAATAAATATATACATGTATGTTTTATATATAATAACCTTCCACGTTTGATAACCAGTGTAAAGCATTTATGTGGGATAATGCACTGGGTTGTAGAATTGAGGTTCCTTTTGATTCATGTACCTGATAGTAATAAAGATACATATCTCAGAAACTACAGCTGATGGGCTCTGCCAGTGATCCGTAGTTTCCATAAATGGTTTCTTTTCCAGACTGTAAGAGGAACTGATAAGCCATTTCCTCTAATCACCAGGCACTTCAGGCAGAGCTGGGACAGCTTCCGTATTGATCCTCTCTATTCAATTCCAGCCCTCACTCCAGCCCTAGGCAAGGCAAAATTTCCTTCCAAATACTTCACACCATTGCAGATAGTGCTGGTGAGAGAGAACTGCACCAAAGAAATGCAGTTCTTCCCCTGGATTTTCTTTTTCATAATACTCAGGCTCTTGCTTTTAGTTATGGAAAAGCATGATTATTAAATCTGGAGAGGTGGAGGAACAGGTGTCTACCTCCAATATTGTCGTGTTTTAAAATAAGGAGCTCACAATTTACTTTTCAGAGGATTGTACACTCCTGAGAATACCAGCTAAAGATGCAGAGAAAACAAAGAGGAATACTGTCTGAGTGCAGAAATGTCTCATTTGAGTCGTTTAATATTTAGATAGTATTCTAACATTCTAAAGTATTAAAAAATAATAAAGCACTGCAGATGAATCGTAATGCTAAAATAGTTTCTCCATTGGATTGATATTGCCCTTTAAGGGTATTTACCTGTGTGGAGCTGAGCAGAATGCTTCTAGAAAATCTTTGCCCAGATGGAATCAGTGTCTAACCCAAGAGCTTCCAAGGTACAGGAAGGTGTGAGTCGTTAGACTCCAGCAGGTGCTCCCAAGGGACTTAGTTACAGGACTCCCCTCTCCTCTGCAGGTGCTCCCAAGGGACTTAGTTACAGGAAACCAGTGATCTAGAATGTAAATGTCTGGGATATTTTTACTGACAAAAACAACTAATATTTACAAAGGATCATACAACAAATACTGATGTACTCCCCTTTCAAAATGAACAATATTTTGCAATAGTTACTTCAAGATCTTTTCTATTTAAAGAAATAAACACACACATTACAGAGAAAGTTTGACAGCCCTTTTGTTCTCATCCTCAAACATGTTTACCTCTCTTCAAACCCAGAAGCAACTCTTGTTGTGAGCATAGAGTATGTCTAATCCATGTTTTTAAACTTTACTCGGAGTGTGTATGTCTACTATATCCATAAGTGCTGTAGAGCATTACCATGCTACCACTTTTAATTTAAATAAATGGTATAAAAATGTAACTTGCTTTTTCTCATGCAACAGTTTTTAAGATCTGTCTGTATTGAAGTATGAAGATGTTCCTCATTTATTTTAGCTGTTGTACACCATTCTGTGGTTATCAATAGATCACAATTTATTAATCTCTGTTCTCTTACAGATGAATATTTGAGTTGTTTCCAGTTTTTTTAATATTTAAAACCATGCTGCAAAGAACATTCTTTGGTATGTCTCCCTGATGCATATGTATAAAAACTTCACTGGGATATAAACCCAGAAATGGGACTGAGCATTTTAGACTATGGACATTTCAAACTACGCTTCATATTTCCAAAGGATTTCCCAAGGTGATTACACCAGTTGGCATGTCAGTGATGATGAGTTCCCTTTCCCCATCTGAACTTGATATTGGAGAATTTCTTAAATTTTGTCAGTTTTATGGTTAGGAATGGTTCATTTGGTTTTATGGGTCATCTGGTTGTCTTAATTTATAGTCCTCTGAATACTAGTAAGGTTGAGCATCTCTTCATATGCTTCTTAGCCACTTGGATTTCTTCATGAAATTTCTGCTTATATCTTCTATCTGTAATTCTGTATGGTTATCTTTTTTTAAATTGATTTGTGTAGTTCTTTACCTAGGCTGCTTACTAATCCTTTCTCTCTCTTTTTTTTTTTTTTTTTAATATGTACCTTATCACAAAGCACCACTGTGTCTCAACCATTAAATTAAGAGTTGGAGATTCACACACTTGGGAGCTTTCTGGACCATGAAAGAGTAATCTAAAGATTTTATAGCATAGTGATTTTAAGAGACTGCTTGGTCTGGGCATGGGGAGCTCAGGAGGATCAATAAGATGATGGAGAAAAGGACAGAACCCTGAAGTTTGATAGAAAGGATTTGAGAGACAATTCTGTCTTGATCTCAAGAGTACACAGTTATGACCTAGTAAAAGAGGTTTCTCAGAACATGATTAGAATTTCAATGCTATCACTACTCCAAGCATTCCTAAGCCATGTTCTGAGAATTGCTCAAGCTTTGTGAACAGAGGCTGATAATCTCTTGTCAGCATTTACGTTGGTAGCTTTTCCTTTAAGGGAAGGAAGGTACCCAAAGACAAATAACAATGACTATTATAAATTCTATTCCACCTGAAGTTTACTGCTGCAGAGTGAGAGTGCAGGACTCCCCTAAGCAATAACATCATTGAAGTTGATGGACTTGTTATCAGGTGTCACTTATGAGAGCTACATCACTAGAACATTTCCATGGTCTTTCTAGTTAAAATTACAGAAAAGCAATTCAACAAAAATTAGGTTTAATAAGTATCTATGAAGGCAATTGACAGAATCCACCCACACTCCTAACTGGAGGAGGGGAGGATCATCTGAGGCAAAGGTGAGAAGGAGAAGACCTAGGGAACTCACCATTAGGAACCGCTCTGCCACCACTGATGAATTTAGGAAAGCTAAGAATAATTGTGACCCCATTAAAAGAAAACCCAGAGTGGCTAGAATCTCCTTACTGTGGTGGAGCCCTTCCAAGACTCTGGACAGCAATAAAGAGGCCAGACACAGACACATCAAGTACAGGGCATGAAAACTGGCAAAACCATAAAAAAAGAACAGGGTGACTTCTGGTTCTACCTCCTCATGAAAAACAGGGAAGAAATGGTTCAGAAGTAAACTGGTTCTTCTGGACCTGCCCACAACCCTAAATCTTCCCCTGTTCCCAGCTAGCTGGAGGAATCACTGAACATTATAATCATGAAGGCTTATACCAGCTGGGCCTCTAACTTAAACATTGCAGGACTATACCAACATGTAGGTATATGATGAGAACCCACACAACGTGCACACCTGTTTTAGGTTGAGTATGAGGCCTAATTCAATCTCTCATGTTCAACAATGGATAAACAACGCAGAATCTATAAAAACATTCTGAAAAAATATATAGATATCATCAAAATCAACAAATAGAGAAAGAATGTCTTTTTGAAAAAGGAATACTATATTAAAAAAGTAAGATTCAGATAATATCTGCTTTGTGCTCACAATAAAATTTGATAAAACTTAACCTCTGAGACAAAGAACAAAGATTACATGAGGGCCTCAGACTGAAAAATAAAGGGAATGAAAGAGGGAAAAAATGTGACGAAACTAACATTACTACAACTAAAACTTTTAACTAAATGATTGTCAATAAAGAGTGGGATCACAACTGTGGAAGACTGAATTGGTCAGGTAAAGGAAAAAGACTGAATCCTGCTCCCAGGTTGAAAAGACAGATGAAAATGAGGGAGAAACACGTGAAATTGAAATAAAAGCTAGATACTATAGTAAAATACTTTCCCGAGCTGAAATCTGAATCTGCAAGTCAAAGGTGTTTATCATGTAATAAGCACAATTGGTAAAGTGAGATTGACACTAATGCATATCTTGTTACATAACTGAATTTCAAAAGTAAAGACAATTTCCAAAAAGAGGCAAAGGCTTGGGTGCTATGGTAGGTTGAAGGATTACTTGGGGAAAAAAATCAGTTTGCCCTCAGTGATCTTATACAACATTAAAAGTCAAGTAATAAGGAAAAATAAAATATTTAAGAGAATGTAATAAACAAGCTTCTGAAGGCAAAAGTTGTCAGGACCAAACGATTCAAAACAAAGAATGACTAAGTTGTTTAACAAAAAATTAATAAGGAAGATTAATGCCATTCCAATATAGAATTTTTCATAAAAATTTAATAATTCTTGAAAAGGGAAATGTATAATCCTACAGAAATAGTAATTTATAATAGTACATGTTTATCTCTAAAGTCCAAGAATATACATGGCATAGAAGAAAGACATTGGGTAGTTAAAAAAATACAAGGATTTCTGCATTTGTATGAGGGGATACATGGTTTCAATCATAATATTGACAGTATGGTTTCATTCATAATATTGACAGCCACACTTTTTAAAAATTTTTTGGATAACAGCAAGGAAAATTTAAATCAAAATGTATGCCATTCATGCAAATCAATCAATGCAAGGTGTTGCATCAGTAAGAGAAGGGATAAAAAACATACGATCATTTCAGTAGGTGCAAAAAAAAGCAAAGTACAGCATGCATTCATGATAAAAATCCTCAATAAAATAGAACTAGAGGAAACATAACTCAACAGAATCAAGGCCATATATGAAAAGCTCACAGCAGACATCATACTCAATTGGAAAAACTGAGAGCTTTCCCCCTAAGGTCAGGAACAAGACAGGGATGTTCAGTCTCATTACTTTTATGCAATATAGTACTGGAAGTCCTGTCTATAGCAATCAGACAGCAAAAGAAATAAAAGGCATCCAAACTGGTAAGGAAGAAGTAAAACTCTCACTATTTGCCAGGGACATGATGCTATGTATAGAAAACCTTAAAGACTCCACCAAAAAACTACTAGAACTGATGAATGAATTCAGTAAAGTCACAGAATATAAAAACTTACCTAGCTTTGAGCCAGCCCCCACGCCCGTGACTGAGAATGTTAAGCTACACTTAGGTGTTTGTGGTTCACATCATCTCCATGAAATGATACACAACAGATTAATAGCCATGCCGCTGGAAGTCACTGGAAAGCCACGGCTTGGATTAAGGAAAACCCTTTGGTCTTGACAAGCAAACATTATAAAAGTAGCCAAATACTCCTAGTGCTCCTCTCTGAATTGAGAGGAATTGAAGGCCTACAAACTTACTTGGGTTTAACTAATGTTTCACTGAGTTTATTTTCCTTCTGTAGTTAACCGTTTACACTCCTGCCTTTGACGTTTATTTATCCAGAATTTCTTTATGAATGAAGCTACTCTATTAGTATCATGAGAAGGAATCTAATTTGGGTCTTAAGAATCATAATAATTCCAGAAGGGATAATAAATGAACATTCAAGTGAAATGAATTTTAGCCTGCATACTCTAGAATGATGAGGACTCACCCTTCATATCCTTGGTTCCACAAGAACGGATTCAAATTCAGTGTATTTTGCTACATAAAGAGCTTCTGAATATGCCCTGTTTTGCTTTGGTTTTTTGTTTGTTTGTTTGTTTTGTTTTGTTTTATTTTTAATAAGTGCATGAACTTTAGACTGTCTTCCAACTAAGCTAGGTGAGATAGAAGTTGATCATTTAGACCCCAAAATATATAATGTACCACTTCTCTTTCTCCCCCACCCCTCTCTTTTTCTCTCTCTGCCTGAAAGAATTGTATCTATGGTACTAAGTAAAATAATTTTATAAATATAGAAAAAATAAAAGTTAAAACAATGGGTATATAGAAACTTAAGTTTTATATCTCTACTGAATTTATAACCTTTGTTTGCAATTTCAGGTAAGATATTACAAAGAGGGAATCTAAGAAGGTAGAACTAAATTGAGAAATATCAAAGCAGTATATATTCCTTGTATGGGGAGCATTATGACCTCAAACATATCTGCTGTTCATGTTCGAGGTACAGCAATAATCTACTTTGACGCATAACTGTGTAATTTTTCTCTCCCTATGTAGAACACTAGATATTTTAGAAAGTTTAAAGAATAAGAAACTAAAAGATTAAACTCTTACGTTTTTTTAATCTGATTTTTGTTAATTTGTTTCAGTCATGAATAATGAAAGAAGGAAAACTTGATAATAGCATTGTTGAAAATTGTAACATTTATTTATAACAACTGCACAAATAGAGTGGATTTCCATTTTTAATTAATTTTTAATTTAATGTTTTGCTGTTTCAATAATGAGCGTATCTTTGACCTTAGAACTCATTGTTTCTAACAGTTATTACTGGCTGCCTGAATATGCCAGCCATGTGTAACCATTACTTTTCTTCTATACACCATATAATTTCATATAATAACAGCCATCAGTAAACTTAGAGCCTTATGGAAGTTAATGAATAATTTTCCTTTACATTATAACTGTAAATCTGCTAATCATTAATGTATTTGGTAATCATTATCTCTTATTATGGACATTAACCCAGCTTAACAAAGATCTTGAGTGTCAAATAGAGTCAGGTTGCTTCTATGCTTTAAAGGGGGATGAATGTGAAGAGGAGGGGACCAGGGTTTGGAGCCATGCCCAGTTCTTGGCACTTAGTAGAAGATAAACACTAGTTGAATTGCTGAGATTAGTGTTTATCAAGTGTCTACTGTGTGCCAAGCAGTGCTAGCTACTTTACATCACTGTCACATCTAATTCCCCCCAATCCTTGTATGTGTGTATTATTATTCTAATTTTCCAATAAGGAAGTAAAGGTTTGGAGAAATTAACATAACTTTCCTCCCGCTTGGCTGCATTGCTAAAATTTGAATCCAGATTTCTCGGGCCTTAAATCACAGCTCTTTCCACCACACTTTTGATACCTAAACGTATGTATCGCTGAAAGTTACTCACAAACTATGTGTTTGGAGTTCGAACCATTCTAGCCACGTGATTCAACAGTGAGCAACACTTTAATGATTTACAGTTCAGTCATTTCTTTAAAGTGAAATCATTTCAGGTGAAAAACGATGCAAGTTTATATTGCATTGGAGTTGACATCAATATCATTTTGAGAAAATCTTTAACAGAATCCTAGCAACTGAGGATCAGAAGGGACTTCAGATTTTATTTAGTCTAATCATACCGGGAACTTTATATCTTTTTCTCTGATTGGGATCTTGAATATATCAAATTGGAAATTCTTGAGGCATACTCTCCTAAAGAAAGAGAACCCATGGCAGAGTGAGTTGCCAGGGAATCAGTGGAAAGTAAGGCAGACAAATTGAGTGAGAAACTGAGAAGTAAATTCAAGGGCTTCAGTGTCTATCTCCAGGCCTGAAGACCAGAAGAAATAAATATTCCACTGGTGCTTTACTTGATATTTGAGGTCCCTTTAGACCATAAATTTCTTTGATGAGACCAAAGTGATGATAATGATGTTGTTGATGAGAAAACCCAACATAAAACTCCATGAAGCTGAGAGGGTGGGAGAAGGGATAGTAAAAAACTTCACACTGGTTGTATGTATTCAGTGGGGAATCTATGATTTGGAAACACCTAAGGTATTGTTTGGATCAGTGGAATTTGTGTGGCTCCAGACCCATAAGACAATAAATTGTCAGTGTTTTAAGCTACTAAGTTTGTGGTACTTTGTCCCAGCACCTGTAGAAACCTAATGCAGTGACTCACTAGCCAGAATTAAAGTCACTGCCTGAGCACATTTTCCTCAGGCTAACCCTTCAAAGAGAAGTAAGTTTTAAAAAGACAAGTCATACCATAAACATGAAGCCCTTTTATCTTTGGAATTTATATTAGGAATAAGGAGCAGAAATCTCTTTCCTGACACTTCCCAGTACCATGGTTGGCACTAGGCTCTCTGTAGCCTGTTTGTTCATTTGTGGGGACAGTAGGAATGGTCTTTGAACCTAAGCTCTCCCCTGAAATCTAGACTCACATTTTAATTGCCTGTTTGCTATTTCCTCTTGACTGTCCTACCATAACCCAGGGTCAACAAATCAATCCAATCTCATCATCTTCCTAGGAAACTACACAGTCAGTGTCCTGTGGTTATTTCTGATCCTGTGGAATCTGCTTACAAAAGTCATACTTCTGTCCCCTGGTACTCTTTACTCTCTGTTTCTTTAATAGCATGCCATCACCCAGACCCAAGATGTTGTGTCACCTTTGGCAACTCCTTCTGGGCTCTTCTCTTATTTAATTAATTACCAAGCACTGTAATATCAGTCCCCTACTTTCTACTCTGTTTTGTTCAAGTTAGAGTCTCAGCAGCCTTCCTGCAAAAATAATGGTCTCCTAATGATGATTTTTGATTTCATCCTCCAGTACTTGACTCTATTTCCCCAGATAAATATTCCTAAAGGAATATCCTTTCTAATCAAGTCATCCCCTCGTTTCCTTTGTCCATTACTGTAAATGAAAAACTTTTCAAGTTCTCTTACCACTGCCCATTTTATTTCCCCCCTTCCCCCTTTAAAGATTCCTCTATCCTTACTTTGACCTTCAAATCTACCATACTTGCTATTCTCCAACAAATCTCGTTTCCCTTCCTGTGCCCTTGCTCTGTATTTGTCCTCCATCTGGAAGATTCCCTCTTCTGGAGCTCTATCCCTGCATGCCGAAATACTACTTACATAAAATAAGGTTAGAAGGTACAGTGGTTTTAAATATGTCCACAAATGTCTGTCTACAAAAGGGGGGATCTCCCCTTCCTTTTCTCCTGAATATAGGTTAGATAAAGCAGACTTGCTTCTAATGAGTAGAATATGCTGTAATAGACACCGTGTGACTAGGTTATAAAAAGCTTTGTAACTTTCTCCCCTCTCTGTCTCTCTCTCTTTCTAACATTGCTTACTCTGGAGAAACTAGCTGACACATTGCAAGGACTCTGAACCAAATCTATGAAGAGTTGCACACAGCAAGCAAGTGGGGCTTCCTACCATGTGTGAGTGAGCCATCTTGGAAATGGGCCCTGCAGCACTAGTGAGCTCTCACATGACAGCAGCTCCCCACCTAACACCTTGGCGGCAACTTTAGGAAAGACCTTAAACCCCAACTGTCCAGGAAGCCACTTCAAAAGTCCAAACTCAGGAGCTGTAAGATAATACATGTTTGTTGTCTAATGCCACTAAGTTTTAGGATGATTCGTTATACAGCAATAGATAATACAATAGTCAGTCATCCTTCTTTTATTTTTTTAAGGATTTTATTTATTTATTTATTTATTGGTCGGGGGAGAGAGAGAGAGTCTCAAGCAGACTCCATGGTGGGCATCAGGCCTGATGAATGGCTTGATCTCTAGACCCTAAGATCATGACCCGAGCTGAAACTAAGAGCTGGATGCTCAACAGACTGAGCTACCCAGGTGTCCCCATCCATCTTTTAAAAAAAATTTTGCCAATAATTTCTTGGACACCTTTGATGTGTTGGATTCACACCTGTAGAAGGAGGATGCAGGGACAAATGTACAAATCTGGTCTCTGCTCTTATGCTAATTATATATAGTCTGTCAGGAGAAAGACACATTAAACAAGTAATTACCCAAATAATTATCTAATTGCCATTATGATAAAATCTATCAAGTAGAAGACAACTGTTGATAGGATTAAGAAATCTGCTCTAACAGAGTGGAGTACATGTCTAATCACTAAGGAACTAAGAGTTCCCATGCAATCAATACTCCAGGGCTTTGAAGAGGTCTTTGGGCAGCCGTAAAACCTAGGGTTAGGAAGGTAGGCTCTAAATCTAGCTGCCTTGATTTGAATATAGTCTCTGGCTCTTATAAATCACATGACCTCTGGAAACTTTCTTGCCTTTATAACCCTACACTTCCTCTTCTGAAGGTAGTCATAATAATAGTACCCCCACATAAAGTCCTTGAGCAGACTAAATGGATTAGTACCTACAAAATAGCTAAAACAGTGCCTGGCCCATTAGATATGTTTGACTGAAATTAGATACTGATTTCTGTATCGAGTTTCTCTGTCTGGCCCATTATAATTATCTAAATGAGTGGAGTTAGCCCACCACTCTTAAATCCTAGCCTAGCTCCATGTCTCTATTAAGGAGAATTGTGAGTCCTGATTCATTAACCCTGAGCTAAAAGCAACCACCTTCTCAGAATGTAACTTTAAGGTTACAAACCAAATTGACCTGCGATTGAGAGTCAGAAGAGCATCTCCAAAGTCCTCAGAGAATCTTTGGTATCACACAAGTATATATATATGCCTGATCTGTATGTGTGTGTGTATGTGTGTGTGTGTGTGTGTGTGTGTGCAGTCAAACACCACAGTCCTTTGCCTCTAGACTTACACTATTTGTAGAACTTCTAGTTTTATACTTGGACTTCTAATCATGGGAGCCTTCCATCAATAGCCAGCTAAAGGCTTTTTATGGTCATAATTCTATTTCCCTTTAAATACTTAAAAAATGCTCTTGTATAATGAAATGTAATAGGGTACAGAAGGAATAGGAATAGATTGCAAACATTTTGGCATTTACAAATGAACTAAGATTTTAAAAGGATAGATCTAGGGAAGATTAAATCTCGGAAGAGCCTGGATATATTGTGAGAGTCAGCACTACAGAAATAATATGATGATAATAGTATGATAAACTGATAGTATATGTGACTGTCGCTACAAAATTAGAACACACACACACAGAAGATGAGGGTGATAAGATCAGTCATCCCATCTTGGTGTTGTGAAGACCATGTGTTGGATTTTAGTCGAGCTGAAACCTACTTTTCAGTGCACCTATCCCTATCCCTCAACTATGCCTATCCTGAAATTTAAACAAACATTAACCGAAGTACTCTGTGCTGCTTATTCGCTGACAGTTTCTACCCTCATATCATTTGCTGGTTTCTCCTGCTATTGCCTCTTTTAGTGCGCCAAAGAGATTTTGTGTTGAATAGTAAATCCTGCCTAATACATGATTCATAAAAATTGTTCTTTTTTTTTAAGATTTTATTTATTTATTTAACAGAGAGATACATAGCGAGAGAAGGAACACAAGCAGGGGAGGTGGAAGAGGGAGAAGCAGGCCTTCCGCAGAGCAGGGAGCTCGTCACGGGGCTCAATCCCAGGACGCTGGATCATGACAGGAGCCGAAGGCAGATGCCCAATGACTGAGCCACCCAGGCAACCCCCTTAAAAACTATTCTTGATGGGACAGGGAAACACCACTCACTTTTTACTCAAAACAATTTCCAGATGAACATTCATGACTTATCCTACTACAGCATATACAATGGACTTTTTTCTAGCATTTTTGGCACTAAAGAGATTTGATGATAATCATGATAAGACCATTGGATTCACCAAAATGTTTACTGAAATGAACCACACCACAATACTTAGCATAACAAATGAACACATTTTGTTAGGTCACTCACTTTAAAGAGAACGCACATACTCTGTAAAAGAGTAGAGATTTCCTTTGATCAGCCCTTATAAGTATGGGATGGAACTAAAGTTTGTCAAGAGTCATTCTTTCCAAATGGCTATGGCTAGGTTCTGCACACCTCTGTGTGAGTGGCACACTGAGAGAAGCAGTGAGAATGATTCCAAAAGTATGGATCTGTCTCAATTAGTTCCCACTGAAGTGCACAGACAGTATCTTGGGCCATGTCAGAATTTATATAAGCAAAATTTTAACCTGTGTTCCCTGACCTGATCGCAACATTTAGTGCAGACTTTTAGTACAAATGGCAATGTGGAGGCTGGTGGTGTGGTAAGAGGTACACTGCATTCGAGCAAGATGTTCCTTTGCTTCTATGAGTCACAAAATTTGTATTAGTTAAGACTTGCCCCTCCCACCCCAAGTTATAGAGATTCTAGTTGGCTTAAATAGGAATGGAAGATTTGTGTTAAAGACATGAGGTTGACTTGAAACTCAGGTCAAGTTCTTGAAAGAACTAGAATGAGGAAGGAAGCTAGGTAACATTCTCTTTGCAATCTCGGCAGTGGTAGTACCGTCTAATAGCAGCAGCTGAATCCAATTTGGGGTCTTTCCTACATATGGAGAACCAGCTTCAGTGCATCCCCATCAACTCCAGGCAGCCAGTTCCTCCCCCTCAGAGTCTGAGTCCAGCCCTACACAGTGCCTCCCCAGAGCTCAGAAAAGCTAAGTAGTTCTCCCTCCTCAGAAGTCTCAGTTTTGACTCTGGGCATCGCCATTCATGCTTTTAAAATTTTAATCATTCTTTTTTTCCTCCAGCCCTGGGATGATAGCTGCTTCTTACAGTTTCTATGTTCAAGTTTTCTCTTTTTATTTTCTTGACTACCTAGTTGATAACTTCATAACTAGTTAACATTTCTTTATACTAGATTATTCCTGTCAAATAATTGGTGGGTTTTCTCTCCTAGTTGAACCCTGAATGATAGAGGTGGCTGTTACTGAACTACACGATTTCTGCAGTTCCACCAGCTTTGAATTTTCCTAATTTTGGATTTTTCTAATAATCTTTTGAATGCATTGTGGTAAAGGCATAAATATTACACAAGTACAGTAAGAGCAGTTGACCATTCACAACAAATGCCTGTACACTAAACATCACGATAAGAGTTTTCCCTTTGTTATCTCCTGTGTCCTCGTAGTAATACTATACGCCTGTGATGTGAGATGTGGGTTTACAGAGGAGGCGACTGAATTCAGGCAGAGGGTTGGTAAGTTCAGGCCTGGCTTTTCACTTGGCTCCTTTCAGTCAGTGATCCTGGAGCTTCCAACATAGCAGAGTGCAGTTACTCTGCTTCATGCTGGTCCCTCTCAGACTGTAGGTACAGAGACCTGGGTTTTATCTCGCTTTATATGTCTAATGTAATATTACTGGCAGAGAAGATCCACACCGAACATTTGTTGATTTGAAATTTGAAACTTGAAGAAACTGATTCAGATACTTTGAAAAGACAGGATGATTCCTGAAGAAAAGTTAAGTCCCAGAGCTATTTGGGGCAGCCAACTGAAATGACTCTCATGCAGATGCAGCACTTGGCATCTACATCTACATACGTCAACATCTACCATGAATTCAAGTGAGTGCTCAGGGACTGGCATCAACCCAGAAAGCAAGGGCCTAAATTCAGAGAGAAAAGTCACTCATCTGTGACCATAAAGCAATAAGGGATCTCTGGTTTGAACTACCAAGGGGACCTGGTACTGAATTGAGTACACCTAATTTGCCTCATTCAAATGTAATTTTTGTCCTAAGACGTCTACACATTTAAAAACAGTTGGTCCATTTTTATATGGCCATACAGAAAACCCCATTGGCTTTGCTTTTATGGGGGAAATAAACCCTTATTCCTGCAAAGTAATAGCAGTTACTCCAACTTTAATAACACTGGCAGGAAACCTCCAAATTAAGAACTTCCCAGAGTCGTGCCCCGAATGTCCTCTTGAGAAAACTCAGACAGTCTCTCTACAACTCAAATGACTTTACTTTTTCTACACTGGTACTTTGGAATTGTAGTCAGAAATTTTAAATATTTCAAATTCAAAACACTAGAATGGACTAGAGAATCAATGAATATGTCTGTTTCATGGTGACAATTTCCTGTGATTTTAGGTGAACAAAAATGCTTATTGACAAAGAAAAATAATTAGTTCAAAACCCCTTAGAATCTTCCATACTGAAGCACTTGGGAAATTATTTGCCTTTTCTAATATACCCATTTGTTTGTCATTAAGAAATGCTCAGGCATTCAGCTGCTTACATATTTTTTGCAGCTGTTTGTTAAGAGGCTCTGAGAATGTTTCAAAGTTCAACTTAGTGTCAAGCCATTGAAGTCTCTAAATCCATTTTCTAGGCAGAAAGGCCAGAGTCTGCCAAGCCTGGTGTTGTGGAGTTTTCGGTGATATTTCAATGCAAGAAATGAACAGAGAGATTATATATATATATTTTTTATTTTTTTATTTTTATTTTTATTTTTTAAGATTTTACTTATTTAACAGAGAGAGAGAGAGAGAGATCACAAGCAGGCAGAGCAGCAGGCAGAGAGAGGGGGGGAAGCAGGCTCCCCGATGATCAGAGAGCCCGATGCGGGGCTTGATCCCAGGACCCTGAGATCATGACCTGAGCCAAAGGCAGAGGCTTAACCCACTGAGCCACCCAGGAGCCCCCAGAGAGATTACATTTTATTATTAACCTCTGAATCTCTAAAAAGAATTGAATGTCCACAAGTATATGAGGTCTTCAGTTTGCATTACAACGAAAACTTTACCCTGTGGAAATATAGGATTCACTGAACTTAAAAAAAGTTTGGACTGTAGTAAAATACCCAAATCCAAGTAAATTAAAAATATCAACTAATTTTTACTCAACAAACTGGCCCTCCGTTTACCGATGGATAAAGAGCAGGAAACATGAAATTATAAAACAAATTACAGTTTTGATGGCTGTCTCTCCAAATGCCAAGTGGTAAAGTATAGTCTTCTACTGAAGACTGAAAAATCTGTATGTTGAAAATTGAAAATCTTCACATGAGAATTTATAGACATTTGAGATCCTACCAGCTGGCAAAATTGACTTTAGCCTATACGGCAGTTTTTTCTGTAAGTAATAAAAAGAAATAAGAATTTATTTAAGATATTGTGATATTATGGTAGAAAATCTCAAGTACTCCATATAACATTTAGAGCTTATTAGCTATTAAAAAACACTTCTTTGAGTTGCATTTGGTTCCAAAAAACATCTGGGATCTATATCCCTATAAGTCCATAGAACATACAATACACACTTATTTGGTTTCACAACTGAATATTTTGATATTAGGCTGTACTAATGAGCCCATTTGTTAAAATAATCTTAAACTGTTTTTCCAGGGGGGAAAAATGCCATGTGTTAGTCAGTCAGTTCTTCCTTTCTTCTGCCAACTATCTTGAATACTGGCCTGCTCTAAATTAGTACAGTCCCTGATTGAAGCGTGGAATTATCGGCAAACAAACTTCCCTAAAATAGCTACTTTATAGTAACTATCAAGTACACTCATGGATAAAAAACATACATTTTGAGGGGCTGCTGTTGCCAATTTCAGTCAATGAAAAAAGGAAGCCATGAAATTGCCAAAGACAAATAAGATACTTCTTTCTCCCACTCTGTGCTTGCTTATAGCAGCTAACAAAGGGGCACTTAAAATACCCAAGGTTAGGTCCCTAAAGTCTAAATTATTAAAATAACTTTTTTAGTAGGATAAAGTGCAATAGAATATTGTTTGTGAGTATTATACCTACAAAGTAAGAAAATCAATATTAACAAGAGCTGGAAGAGAGAATTTGAGAGCCTTCCAATTCTAATATTCTATGATTCATCAGTATCTTGGTGTTATTGACCACACTGCCAATTTGTTCTGAAATGGTCAACTAGGAACATGGCACAGTTAGGTAAACAAATCATTTCCCAATTAGATGCTGACTCACTAAACCTCTTATTATTTAAAAAAAAAAAAAAATTGCCAATTTCCTAATTTGATGATGACCGACTTTCCATTTCCCAAAGAGGTCAGTTGACCCTTAGGTTAGGTTAAACTCCCACATGCATGTGTCACTTCCCCAATCCCCACCTCCTCACCAGTCACACAGACACTCACACCCACACACACCTTATGTGCTCTTCCACCTCACTGGGGGACAGCCTTTTATTGGATGTTAAGACAAATTTTAGCCTGCCGCTTAAAGGAAAGGTGGTTTTGGTTTTGGTTTGTTTCTCATTAGTAGCTGGCTTAAAGAACAATAACAACAAAATAGGAGAGGGAGTTTCCAGTAACACTGACAAGCTACCCCCCCCCCCACAAAACAAAACAAAACAAAAAACTATTCATGTACCCAATTCTTCCAATCAAGAACACAGATGTCACATACGTGGATAATGCTTATTCAGCTTATCTCTTCAAGTTTGATACTCGGCAGCAGCCCTCTGCAAACGTAATGTGTGCCTTAAATGGAAGAAGGAAAGAAACTTAACTTTTCCTGGGTACCGCTGATTAGACAGGCATTTAGGTGCTTTGCATACACTCTCAGTTAATGAACCCTCCTCCAATAATTCTTGGAGACTTGGAATGATTATAACATCCCCTGTTTTACTAATAAGGAAACTGGGACTCAGAAATAAAATGCCTACTCGTATTGATAGTAAGTGGCCTGCATCTCAGGTGTTTTGTTGTTTTTATTGTTGCTGTTGTTTTAAAAAAGACCAAGTCTGATTTCTGGACCATGGTCTACTGGAATGATGCAAAATGCTACCTAAAGGGTTAAGTAGGCAGTGGGCATTTTGGATTATCTAGCCCTTGATAATTGCTGCAACTGATCATTATTTGAGTCATTATTTCTTTAATATTTGTTTTCCTCTGTTCGTTAGTTCCATGAGGGAGATGTTGTTTGTTTTGTCATCCTTATGTTACTAGGGCCTCCCTCTTAGTAGGTGTGCAGAAAGTACTTGTTGGGAATCTAAAGCTCTCTGCCTCTCCTGCTGACTTCCTCAGGGTCATCTCCTAAAGAGGTTTACACAAGCACGGAATAATGATTGATACGCCACTACACTTCTTCATCATTTTAACCCTGTGCCTAACCAGTGGTCATTATCTTTTAGAAGGACACCACAGCCATCTTTTAGCTAATTGCTTTAAAATTGATGAAGAGAGTTTTCCAAATAGAAAAATAATATATTTAAGAACTATTGAATCTTTACTTTTATGCTCAGTACAATAAGTGCTTTATGTGCATCCTCTTAATTCGTACTAGAGATACTATCATTGTCCCCATTTTAAAGATAAAGATGATGTGGTTTAGAGAGGTTCAGTGACTTTCCTAGAAGGAAGAATTATGAAGAACAAAGGGGTAAGAAAACAACAGAAAGAGAAACAGCTCTTCTGGGGCTGAAGGAGAGAGCCCATTATCATGGAGATGGACATTTACTTGCACTTGATGGCACAGCAGTCTGCCCCTTTCCCTGTCCCCCTCCCACAGCTGCGTTGAGGAGTGCACTCATGGTCTTCTCCTCTTGCCTCCCTACCTACCATTTGGGCTTCCTTGAGCCAATACCTCAGCGCTTCCTGAAGTCATTCCCTTTCTCACAGTGACATGATGAGCACCTAAAGCCGTGCAACCTTCTGGGCACTGCCAAGAGTGGCCATATTCCCTTTGGCCCCCGCTGCTCAGCAATCCTGCACTGGGTTCCACACAGATGTGGAGGAAACAGCCTGCAGAGGACTCAGACGTGTGCTGTGAGACCTGCCTATGGAGGAAGGGCAGATTTCTTTAACTTCACCACTGGATCTACTGACATCCAGGCACCTGCTCATCAGCCTTTTTCTCTGCAACGGTCTTTCTTTCCAGGAAATAGATGCCTGGGAGCCACATGCACTGACACACAGAGCTCCCTGCTTCAGGTTCAGCTGGGCTCCTACAACATCAGGATCCACTAGCAACAGCCATCACCTTTACTTGTAAAATGGAAGCCATTGTGTTTTTTTCTTTATTGCTGCATAATGAATGCCCCCAAATGTAGTGGCTTCACACAACACTTTATTATTGCACGTGATTCTGAGGGCTGACCGGGACCTGACTCTCTGGTTTCTCTGTTACTGTTTTGATTCTTTCCTACAGCCATCCTCAGATGGGACCTGGGCTACAGTGTGTTGGGTGGCTTCACGGGCTCCCTTCCTTCCTCTCTTCTGCTCCAAATCAGCTTCCTACATACCCTCTAGATCTCAGCAGATACCCCTGACTGCAGGAATGGACCACTTCCCTCAAACCTGAACTTCCCTTTCACAACTTACATCCTGTATATCATATCTGGTTGGTTCTCTATCCCCTCCCCACTCCACGATGTATTTTGAGTTTCACGAGAGTAAGACCAGTCTCATTTTACTCATCTTTGTATCTTCATGTTAAATAGAGCACCCCAGCTATGTTAGGTGTGTAGTAAATATTTCAATAAATGAATGTCATTTCTCCTAAATCCCAAACATTGTTTTTCTAGGTTTATATAAAGTAAGTCTACACACATCAAATGAAGAAAGAAGATGTACTACTTGAACTACCCCAACAATTCAGATGAGGCCCTGCATTCTCAATTATTTATAAACTGAAATTGGTCTGTGAATGTTATGAGATTATCTGGATGATTTCTTCAGTTACTTTCTGTTCATTCGATTGGATATATAAACATAAAAATAAAAATTCTTATACTTGATAAAGTTGGTTTTTTTTTAATATTTTTTTAATTTTTATTTATTTATTTTTTAATATATTTTTTTTTATTTTTATTGAGTTGGGGTTTTTTTAAACCTGTATTTCTGCCCATTGGCTGACACAGTTTTAGGGGAACAAGAAAACCCATAGACAAATCTGTGTCTGTATAGGAAAGTTGGAGGAAATGTTTATCAGTTGTTTAAAAAAAATAGCTTCCTAGCTCCTTGACTTTGCCAGTTGCAGGATTTGCCTCCATAAATACATAAGAAGTGCTTAATGGAAGTATATTGAAACAAATGCTGTAATCTGCCATGGGAGAACTGGCTGATGAGGAAACTTGTAAGAAAAAGTTGCTTTGGTGATCTCAGCCTATCTACTGATTTTTTCCCAAGGGTTTTATTCAGAGAAAGCATGATATAAAAGGTAATGTAAAGCATATCAACAGTTACTCAAATCACATTAGAAGCCAAGTTTGTTGAGTTTCTTTGATGGAGACATTTTGATAAACAGACATCATCTTTAATCTTGGTTTTTATTGGGGCTGTCTTATTGGTAGTCTTCTTGCCTCTCAAAAGTAAACTTACTTGGACACTTTTAGAGCGTATTCGTTCCAATAGGATTTTTCTTTGATATATGCCTAAGAAATGTACTCCTAGAGCAGCTACATGAACACCAAATTCAGCATCATAAAAGTAACCATTTCTGTTTATCAGTTTCTAATTTTGAAATACCCAGCTGAGAAAGAAATCCATAAATGAAGTTTCATTTCCAGAAACAAAATCCAGAGAGTTGTCTGTGCTCTCTTGCTTCTGGATGTGGTTTAATTTGTCTTTGCTATTACTCTTTCTTCATTGTCTTCTTTCCTTCTCAGCACTTTTTCTCTTATCTCACCAGGATGGCTGCAGTTTTCCCCCCTCTATCCTTTGAGGAGATGGTAGTCTAAGTCTATAATTTTATATTTAGTTTTGTGTAATACTTCTAATACTTACTAGGAGTGGCATCAAATATATTCATGTATATTTGATTTGTACTTAAAGGAATTTAAGGACACGGTCTGTTTTACCTTTATGAGATCCCCAGTAACTAAAGTAGCATCCAGTATATCATCAGCACTCAAAGCATATTGTTGCATGAAGAAATGAGTAGAGTATAGCCAGGGTGGAAATGGGAAAAGTGTCTTCTTTACAAACCTGGCAGATATGTTGCCAAACAATTTTGCTCTCAGAAAACATTGCATCATTAAATGTTTGTCACTTGTTAAATGAACATATTGACTTCACAGGTTCTACTGACCCCGTGAAACATTCAACATGGACACTCACCACCTTGTATCAACTCTGAGAAGTCTGGATTAAGGGAATGGAAAAGGATGAATATCAATTTAGGATCCACTTTGAAAGGAAGAATCTTTAAGGCCATGAGACTGGACCTTGAATATTTACTTCAGTGACTTCAATCCAGGAAAATTTTGAATACTAGTAGCTACAAACAAGGGCGGAAAGAGATTTCTCTTTTCCAGAAGTGAACCCTTGAGCCACATCCAAAGCTATCACCTCAGTTGTAAATAATATGATTTACCACAAGAAAAGTTTCTATCTCCTTTTATCCAGGGTTAGAAATAGGGGACCATGTGTGACAAGTTTGTTCAGGATACAAATGATGCCATCAGATTCTAAGCCATAGGATGCAAAGGGATGATCGAAGACCAAATCTGGCCCACAGATGTATTTTATTTGATCTACACTATTATTTTTCCATTGAATTAGTTGCCAGTATAGAAAATCAGGAGAATGCATACAGAACGTGGTCTTGTTCCCCACCACCCCACTTAAGAAAAAAATATACAGCAAATTGGACCCACAGTTCCAAATTATACTGACAATTAGCTGGTGTTCAAGTTCAAATTCCCATGATTGGCTGCTTCCCTACCATAGTTCCCCCACTGCCTGTTTTTACTCCAATACTGAAGAGTTTCAATTTGCCATCCCTCATCAACCTGAACAGTTTTCTTACAACCTGACCTCCTCATATATTTATTTTATCTGTCTGGGCCCTGCATTTAACTACCATTTTGAATGTCACAGATGTTGTTCTATTTCCATCCTTCTGACTGAGAGTAAATAAGCAGGGGTTCTGATTATGGCTCTACCTTCATCATTCCAAGTCAGCTGGCTGATTCCATTTGTTCCTCTGAATCTTCTGCATTCACATGGCCCCTAGAGAGGTGGGGGTGGGATCAGAAAAAGGACAGGTTGTGTGCTCCCTTCAGCAGTACATATACTAAAATTGGAGCCACATAGAGAAGACTGGCATGGCCCTTGTGCAAGGAGCAAAAAGACAAGGTGAGTGAAAGAATCAATTATTTCTGTGACTCTGAATAAGTAGGATTGTCAAAAGAAGAGGAAGACTAATCTGTCTATAATGCCCATGTTTCTTACAGCACATATTAGGTATTTATGTATATAACTAGTGCTATATATACATATATATGTATATAATCACTCACAAAATCATACTGTTCCCCCAGGAACATGTAAGTGTTTTTTTCTTTTTTTTTTTTCAATTTAATTTTAGCTATACAATTTTTAAAATCAATTTCCTTAATTTTTTTATTCACTTAGGTTACTTTTATTACCATAGTACCTGAATATTATAAATAGAAGATTAGAAATTAACAGTAAAATGCATATAGCTTCTAACACATTTATACCCACAATGCAGACAATTAAATACAAACAAAATAACACAATACAGGCCAAGTGGCTAACACCAATTTAATATGACCATTGATGTTGCTTTGCTGTAATAAGCACTAACAACAAATGGACACCTAACTCTATGATACGGGTTCTCTTGATGAAATCATACTGTGTAAGTACATGGCACCTTTTCTAAAACCCCGGGGCAAGATGCAATAGAGAATTTTGAATACTTCTTATTATAGAAAGGGGCAGTACACAATAAATACAGTAATATTTTATAGTGTAACATGAATATCCATAAATGGGATAACTAAAAACTATAAATAGCCTTATCTCAGTGTGGGTCGGGTTTCATACCAAATAAGTTTGTTACAAACTTACAAAAAACAGCTGGGTCATTTAACAAGTCCTATAGCCTTGAGAAAATTACTCAATTTCAGTGATTTCACCCACGAAATAATTTCATTAGATGAGAGTAACTAGCCTATGACCTGTAGCCAGAAAGAAAACCTGGATGTTTATGCATGGCCACCAGAAGCTGCAGAATAAATACTTACTTATATAAATACTGTACTTATATAAGTGTGTTCCTATATTGACTAGGTATATGCCATTTACAGTACCACAGCAGAGGTTAAAACAAGGACCCAGAGATAAATGAGGCCACTATATGGACTCAGGGAGCTTTTGTCCAGCAGGACAGACAGACCTGCAGATGAACACCTGACAGCTGAGTATAAATAGAGTGATAATACCTTGTGTGGACAAGGCAAATTGATGCCATAACCTGGGGGAGATTAGGGCACACTTTCTTGGTCAATGATACTGATATCAGGGAGGGTTTTGAAGGATGAATAGGAATTCACAAGACAGTGGAATATTATTAAAATTGATCTAACCTTTTAGAGACAAATTAAATAATATTGTAGAGGGCACTTTAGGAGAAATTGATTCTTTTTGATGTTTACCAGCTGAATCATTTATAGTCTCTTCTAAGCTGATGATGCCCAACCCCAAATTCATGCTCTCCTGCACGGGTCATGAAGGCTGAGCACACATCAGTTTGTGGAATCTCTTTTCTCTTAGTAGGGAAGAACATGCTGTTCTTAGACCCCGCTTTGGTCCTATTTGCTTTCTAATATTGAAAATGCTAAGTGTACAAGATGCTTATCTATTTATTAAGATATTTGCTGGGTTCTCTAAGACATGTGGCTTCTCCACCCTCTCCCCTCCTTCCTGTAACCCCCCAACCAGTTCCTGTCAGTGGGAACCTGACAATCATAAACCTAATTCTTTTGAGGCCATTCTAATGTTTGAGCTCTTCTTTGATTGGCCTCCCTGCAACGAACGGAAAGAGTTCATGGGAGTAATCCCCTCAGTGCATGTGAGGCCACTGTCTGAAGCTGGGGAGCATACACAGAGGGCTCTGCAACACGGTCTGGAGTCATAATGGGCTTCACAGAAGAACTGGTGATTTGCGTAAATTTAAATAAAGATTCTCCAAGTATCTGTTCAGCATGTATTGATCGGAGAGGCAGAAAACAACATGGAGACTGAACAGGGAAAGAAGACCTTGGAGGCAGCCCTCAACCTCTCCACTGATATTCCCAGCGATCCCCAAACTTGCCCTCTCCCTTCTGCAAACTTGAGGCCCCAGAGAGAAATGGGACCACACTTTTTAGAAGGCCATTTGGTGATCATTGAATGTGACCATACATGTCCCTTGTAAATTCTACCCCTTATTCCAAAGTAGCTCTTGGAATAAACATCCAGATTTAGGCAGTAGACTCCTGATTCCCTGAGGGGAATCCGGAAAGCAGAATTATCTTCATCTTGCACCACACACATGGAGTGTCATTTGGGTGATCCTTTCCACTGGCACCACGCTACCATCCCTAAAAGATTAGTCAACCTTAATCTCTACTAGAATTCCAGGAATAGAGGTTCCAAAGACACAAAGAACTCCACATTCACATTTCTACTCTGAATCAAAGCAGACTCATTCCCAAACTCAAGTAAATGATTTCTGAAAAGGGAATTGTGAGGCTGGCTTGCTGACTGATGAATCTCTTTCAGATTGCATACCTTGCTTAGTGCTAGTGACAGATGAGAACATCAGCATCCCTGACTCACATTCTAGATTTACCACTGGGCATTGTGGTTTGTCTGAATTCCCAGTGTTAAAATGACAGCTGCATTATGGTTTTCCCCGTGTTCACTTTAAGAAGCTTAGCAGTGTGATACATCAAGTGTCAGTCCTGCCCAAATGGTGTGGTTTAGGGGGCTCGAGCGATTATGAAAGACAAGGGAGGGGTTTGCCTTGGTGATGCATTCATGTTCCAGCTAACAGAGGGTCTGGAGAGCTTGTGTGGAACTGTAACTCAAGGTCTGTGTTTTAGCATCTCCATCAGTAATCATCTTCCTGCTCTCTTTACAGTTTGTGGCATGGTTCCCTTCACCACATTCACACCTGTCTGTGCAAAAGGCTTGCATAATGCAGAGTGTGGTTTAAAATGTGTGAAAACTTCATCCAGATCTTCGGAGCTTGCCTTGTCTTTGATCTCAAAGCCAGTCAAGGAGAGCAAGTATGTCTATTTCTAATTCTAGCTGCATGTAAGCCGGGGAGAGACACATCATTGCAAAACAAAGTTCTAGAGAAAAAAAAAAAAAAAAAAAAGATAAACTCTTTATAGTACTTTGTCCCATGTTTTTCCAGTTTAAGTATATTCTCAATCCAGAGTAGTATAAAATGAAGAAGATAAGGGTGGGGTGAAGTAACGAAAAAACCTGAAAACTTCATTATTTCTATGATTGGAGAAAACGCAAATATAATTCAACTTCTCTGTGTCACATTGTTTCATATGTACCTACCCTGAAATGCTATGAATGGGGAAGCAGGATTGTTCCTCAGTGCTCTGGAGAAGTCTGGGGTATGATGTGGAATGGGGAGGAGTGCTGGAAGACAAGTGGAAGATGTTTCTGGAATTGTATGTGACAAGGCCAGGTAATGAGAAGTCTTAAGAGCTTTGGCCTAAAGGAGTGCGGTTTTATCTTGAAGGTAGAGGGAAAATACTAAGGGGCTGTAAATTAGAAAAGTGACACTTAAAAACAACAACAACAATCATTGTGTGTGTGTATACAATGATTATTCTGCCTTTCAATATAACATTATTTCATAAGTGTTTTCCAAATTAATACAAGTGTAATTTTAATGCTAGTTTGCTAAGAAAACTTGCCTTAATTCCTCAACTGCTAAAATTCATATCATTTCATCATTTTTTTTTTTGTAATTACTCATTTACTTCTCTATCCATCCAGACTATGGTGCCTTTGGAGTCAAAGACTAGTCTTCTTTGCACTTAACATTTATCATCTAGAATAGAGGTTGATGTAAACAGAAGATAAACTGGGTATCTTCTCACCGATATCATCCAAGGGTTTTGAGGATTCTCTTTCAAATATTTCAAGCCTTTCCCCTTTGCTTCTTTAAGGTAGCTGGCTGCTGTGTTATCCTCACCCCTATATATATTCAAGCAATTAACTGATCAGTTTAAATAAACTCCAAGATCGGTTGTGACTTCTAACCACATGATACGTGTGTGGCCAAGGACTTAATATACAGAAATGAACCTTTCTGTCCCCTCCACTCACACAGAGCACAAACTGTATGCAAATGTAAATCTGGTTCATGTGACTAAATAACAGGGTAGCAGTATGGTCAATTTAGTTTTACCTGTCTAAATGTATGACTCTAAATTTCCAAGCAAGAGACCCATCTTTGATTGTTCTTGTGCCACATGCTGGGGCTGATGCAGAGTATATCTGTGTCAAGGTGAAACCAACCTCCTCCCTTACAATAAACAGGGAGTTTTCCATGGCTTCTTCCACTATTCCCCTTCCCATTTTTCTGTTTAATTCATAACACTTGCTCAATCCAAGCCACGCCCCAATACAACTCAGTCTGTAAGAATGAGCCCTAGTATCTCCCAGGATCCCAAGAAGAAGTCTCCAAAAAACAATAAAGACCCCCACATTTCTGGCTCTGAATCAAAGCAGACTCACTTTCAGTTCCCAATAAATTCATTCTGAAAAAAGAAAAGCCACAGAGGGAAGAACAGGTAAAATAAATTTTTTTCTTGCTGAATTTACAATAATTGAGGAGATTTCTATTCCAAAAAAGAAAAAAGAAAAAAAGAAAGAAAGAAGAAGAAGAAGAAAAGCCCACAGGGTATTAGAGGGACAAATGATGATGCCCAGAGAAAGGAGACATATAAATTAATTTTTGCCCTGGCTGAGGAAAGGTGAAGTTAAAAGAGGAAAGAGAATCTCAGGAAGTGAAATTAAAGCCAACATGCTTCTGGCTTCTTGAGGATGCCCCCTGAGTCAACTAATTACTTGTGAGGGTATTATGGAATGAGTTGCCTGAACTTCCCTCACTTCAAGGGGAGAGGGAAGGAAGAAGTACCGTGAGATTCTATCATGAGGACTGGAAATCACCTTGGGAAAAAATTTCCAAGACACTGGGAATGGAAGAGAAACAAAGGATTATTAATAAGCAGTAATAAGACAACTACCTTCAACAGTGATTGCTAAGCTGGCTCATGGAGTCATGGTCTGGATCCAGAACATACCTGGGGATTTTTTTTTCTTTCTTCTTTCTTCCTCCTGTTCCTTTTTCCCTTTCTCCTTTCCTCTCATCCAACAGGTAAACAGCTTCTATGTGATGGCTACTCTCCCAAACACTGGGAACATAGACTAAGACATCCTGATCACGAGTGACATTAATTCATACAAATGAGAGGAAGAAAATTTTTCACCCAACTTCTCTGGAAAGAAGCTGTATTTGTTTGGGGTGGGGGAAGCTTTTTGATGAATGGGTGAGATAGAAAGTAACATCCTGGCAGGCCTAAGTCTAGCCGAGGACTGCATGTGCAGGAAGCAAAGGAGGAGATTCTTTGATATGCCAGAGAGAAAGAGGGAAAGCAGGATGGAACAGTTAAGAAGGTGAAAGTTTGCACTCCACAGTGTGATTCTTCACCGAGGTTCCAAAAATGCAGCTTTCATGTAGACACCTGTAAGTGGGCTGAGTTCTATGCATGGATGTCACACACCTCAATGGAGACTGTCTTCAAGGGCCAGCAGAAACTAGAGACAGAGCAGAGAGAACGATGAGGATGACACCATAAGAAAAGGTATGCACCAGCACAGGCCATGTCACCAGTGTCCAGGCTGAGTTTGAACAGATTTGCAAGGCTCAGAAGCTTCTAGGCTGCATTTGGTCTTTACATTCAGTTGTTTGTAGGAGAACACTGAAAAGTCCTTGAACTCAATATCTGAGGATAGAAGAAAAAAATACATTGTAAAGCAACCCACCCAATTGTGGATCAATAGCATTATACATGGAATGTAGTATATATCATGTATCACTAGGGCCCAAGGGGATCAAGTGTCTGTGTACCTACAGATAGACTTTAGAAAAATCTGTGAACACCCTGAAATTACATGCAGAATGTTATGGTATGTATATGCCCCAAATACTTACAAATGAAAGTAACTAGCATTTATGGAGTATTTACTATGTATTATTGTGCTAAAAAGCTTAATACATAATTATGTCATGCTCACAACAACTCAGTAAGAAAGAAAGCGGAAAATCAGGGATTTTGCCCAAGCTCATGAAGGCCACACCCTCAGCGAGTAGCAGAGCATGGGTGTGAACTCGTGTCAAAATTCTTAGTCTGCATATGCTCAACTGGGTCCCAGTCATGTGTCCTCTAAACTACACTGAATCCAGAGTCATATTTTGTTACCATTTCAAAAGTTGTTTCTACATAGAGAAAAAGATTAGAAAAAATCTTAAGCGCCTACTGGGTCTTAGATTCTCCTCCTAATTTTGGAGGGCCTTCACATCTCCGGCACCTTCATGTGTCATATCCTATTCCATCCTCTCCCCCCACTCCATCAGTGTAGTAGGTAGAAAGGTCTCCCTTTGACAGTCAGAAATACTGACTTCAGAGTGGTCAAGTCCACTGCTTTTGGTAAGTGCAAGTGAGTTTGCACTTTTCTCTTCCATTCCACCAACCTGTTACCTAGTCCGAACCGAGCAGTAGAATAGTTTCCAAGGGGTCAGGTTGGTGGACTCTTGAGGTGGAGAAGAGTTATCCAGAAGGCCAGCTGAAGCATTGTCATGAGATCTGTCAAATCAAATTGCAGCTTGAATCCCGTAAAAGAGGGGGCCTCAGAGATGTGTTTTTACTGCTTGACATAGAGACCCATACAACAGGCACAGGCACCAGGAGAGAACCAAGTCCCTGGAGACTTTTGACCCTGACCTTGTCAATTCTACTAATAGAATAGTCATTACAGCTGTTAGGAATTTCAGAGTCGTTGCACCTGCCCGCCCCTGCCTCGTGTGGGAAACAGCGGGGCAGGCCAAGCAGGCCACTTGGGAAGAACAAAAGGAGTTGCCGCTGAAATAGACCTTCTGTACAAAGAAGTCTTGCACTCGCTCGTGCCTGGAGTGGCTGTGGGTGCCCGTGGGGTGAGTTAACCCCAGAAGCCCCAGGAGACAAGCATAGGGCCATTCACAAACAGAGAAGACCTGTTTGGAATTACACGGCCAAACAAAGGGCGGGAGGAAACGAGGGGGTGAGAATTATTTCCTTAGTACCTGATTGGCCGGGAAAGAACGAGGGGTGGGAATTATTTCCTTAGTACCTGATTGGCTGGGAGGAAATGTGGAGGAGGGAATTATTTCCTTAGTACCTGATTGGCCGGGACTGAAAGAGCCACTTACGGCTCACCACTGCTTGGTTGGGAGAGAAGCACGGTTCCGCATTTTTTTTTTTTTTTTAAGATTTTATTTATTTGTCAGAGAGAGAAAGGGAGAACGGTTCCGCATTTTTAAAGCAAAGACATTAAAGAGAGAGCAGAAGAATCTTTGTAAAAGAACCACCACAAAATCTTTGTAAAAGAACCACCCCTTTCTGCTTAGGGGAGGAGATGACTTAACTACAACTTCAAAGGCTTGACGAGGTAACACCTGAAGACACTTCAGAAGTGTCTCGAACAAACCGAGCAGCTTGGTTGGCCATTTGGCATGTTCTTGGTGGTGGAGTAGCAGTTGAAGGAAAAAGAAAGCTTTTATAAATTGTCCTCGGTGAGCAGCTAAAGAGGCACGGCACGGTCAGCCTTCTAGAAAAAGCTAACTCTAGTACCATGGTTCCCGAAGTCCAACAGAAGTGGCAGAAGCTGGGAACCTGTTAGAAATGGAGGCTCCGAGCGGCTGGGTGATTCAGTCAGTCAAGCCTCTGACTCTTTGTTTCGCCTCAGGTCCTAATCTCAGGGTCCTGGGATGAGCCCCGCCTCAGGCTCCCAGCTCAGCACGAAGCTGGCTTGAAAGTCTCCGTCTCCCTCGCCCTCTGCCCCTCCCCCAGCCCGTGTTCGCGCGCCCCCGCGCGTGCGCTCTCTCTGCCTCTCTCAACCAAGTAAGATGAAGGAAAGTAGGGAGGAAAGAAGGAAGGAAGAAACGAAGGAAAGTGAGCTCTCAGCCGCCATCCCAAGACTTCATACACGAGAAACTCTGAGACTGGGACCCAGCAATTTGTTTTAACAGGCCTTCCACGGGATTCCCATATTTGCTGAAGTTCAACAAGCTCTGTTTTAGATCACAGTAGAAAAGACTGACGCAGGATCAGACAGTTACCAGTTACAGTCCCACCTTGGACACTTATTCATGGTAAAACTGGGGGAAAGTTCTTCAGCCCTCTGAGCCCCAACTTTATTCTGCTGCCTGAGAATAATGGTGGCAGCTGAGCTCTGCAGAGGAATGTCAGCATACGTGGTTAGCCTCAGTCCCTGCTTACTCAGCAAATGATAGCTTCTCTTGGTCATTCAAAACACCAGAACTGGATCACCTCACACTAACCAAAGGTCTGGACAGCTCTTCCTGTTCAACTAGCACCACGTCTAAGCATTATTCATTGTTCTTGAAAAATTTTTGGTTCCCAGACAATTAATGACCTGCCTCAGAATTACCTGGTGCATCAGTTACAAAATTAAAATGATCTAAGGCTCATATCAGACCCACTGCATCTGCACCTTGTGAAGTGTGGTCTGGGTATCTGCAAGCTTCAAAGTGTTGCCTGAAGATGCTGTTGCAGACTAGGGTGCAAAAATAATCAATTAAAGTAAGATAAGACATAACTTGGCTGTGGCTTGGCTCCTACAGACACCCTCCCAGAGGTTGAGCTGGAGCAGACATTGTTTCATCGTGACACAGTAAGTAGACCAAGAAGTGAAACTTTATGAACTTTGCTTCCCTGTTCATAATCCTTATTTGTGAGCTGATAAACTACTGGCTCTATTTCTCTTAGCTGGCCAACTTACAACCGAGGCATTTTACTGATGTCTGAGGGGAAATATTGTTTGTGGTAGAAGATGAGAACTGTGTTATTCAGAGACCACAATTGTTAAGATGCTTTACCCAGAAACTTCTGGACTTTCGATTTTGCAGGAAGATGTGGTACTTCTTTAAGGAATTCAGAATCTGTTAGAATGGGCACAGCTCAAAACTTGGGTTTCTCTCTCTTTCTCTTTCTCCTATTGTTGGATGTCCTCCTAGGACCTCTGATTTGAGAGGAGAGAATGTCTATCTGGCACATTCAGGATGTGCATTTTGTATAGAAAGGAGGAAGGAGAAGGTGGGAGAAAGGGGCTTTGAATTCAGCTCACCTGGGGAAGCCACCACCAAGACACCAGTCTGTGATTCTCTAAATCCCCGTAGTGATGCATGCATGTATCAAACACAAGTCAAAGTACAGTACCTGTAAACATATATATTTATTATATATTTTATATATGTATAGTATATAAATGTATAAATATATATGATGTATATAATATATGACATTTAAATATATAATAGCTGACGTTAAGCTAGGAGTTTGACATTTATTCTCTCACTGAAAGTTCACAATAATCATAGGAATAAGTACTAATAGCATATCCCATGTGAGGATGAGAAAATTGATGCACAGGGAGGTTAAGAAACTTTTCCAGACTCACAGCCAGTCCAGTGCAGATCTGAATTTGAACCCAGGAAACTAACTGACATCACGGCTCTAAATCCTAGAGACCACCCAAAGAGTAGTTCCAGCCTGTTCCAGGACCCTGCGAGACCCCACCCCAGACCTACTTAATTAGGCTGTACATTTTCAGAGAGATTTGTGTGCACACGAAAATTTGAAAAGTACTTCTCTGAAGCACAGGCATTTTCCCCAGTGTCCTTAAAGTTTTTGTCTTTGGGATCAAAAACATTTGTGGGTGCTGCTCAACTATGTACTTTACAGGCCCACCAGAAACCTCTGCAGCTGACAACCAAGAGGCTGCATCGTTAACAAGTTCCCCAGGTGATTGTTTGGCTTGCTTAATTTTGAAAATCACTACTTTTGGTTCTCCTGCCTCTATCCCTTGCTTGGTAGTTAAGAGTTAGAACCAGAAGGTTGACCTGGGCCAGGTAAAGGCTCTCTCCACAATGAAGACAAAAGGAACATGGAGAATAGTTCAGGCAGCCAAATGAAAGAGAGCGAAGGAAAAGCGTATCTAGCTTGATTTCAATGTTTTGAAACTCAGAGTGTTCCATAAGCTTTTTGGTCTAAGTTCATCTTTTTCTCCTATTTTTAAAGAATTCCTTTGTGAAAACTTATACCATTTTTGCCACTTACTTCAAGGCTAGTGCTTGAGTCATTTCTTTGACCGTGGACTTGTTTACATAGTATTTTCCACCCCCCAACACACCTAAAAATGGGAAGCGGATCCTCAACACGTTTCAACACACTCCAGAGGAAGTTACCATGATGAGAAAGGTACCAAGTTGAAGAAGGTACCTTGTTGATAAGCTGACGTGGCCATCTGATAGACTGATGTGGACCACTATAATATTTGCATCATTAAAGATAATTCAGAGAGCAAGATCAGTGACAGAAGCTTTGAGCCAGGTTGTAATTCTGTTCAAGCGCTAGCATGTGGCATTAGCTACGATATACCTCTTGGGAAATTGCTTCAGTCCTTCAAGACATAGTTTTCCTGTTCATTTAACTAGTGGGTTTTTCAGGGGCTGCCATTTCAGCACTCCAGAGGGCCTGGGCAGGTGATATAAATGAGTATAAGGGAGTATCAAGTCCAGATGAAGGACAAGGTGTTGAGGGCATGCTCCTTCTGAGTCATACCTGTGCAGATCTTCCTGCACCACTCTACCGGCCACACCAAATACAGTCACAGATTAATTTAGCCAAAGATAGACTATCTCTAGGGGACCTTCCAACGTGTAGCCCTTACTTTTAATTTGGAATTTGTTAGCCTTGGGGGATCTTCCTGTTCACTGCCTGCTGGGATTCGAGCAGAATAAAAAGATTGAGGAGAACCACCAGGAGAAGTTGACGATCGTATTCCTGTTACTTGGGACAAGTGGCAAATTGCTGAACTTCCCAAGGACTAGCTGAAGGTATCATGCCAGTGAAGAACTAACATTTACTGGAAGTCAATATGTAAGAGTTTATCATGCTGAAAGAGAGATCCTGAAGAAGATGTGAGGTTATTATAGTGAAACTTTTGAGAAACTTCTGATGCAAGGACATGGGGAGTGGGTGGTCCCTTTTTTCGTATAGTTTGTCGATAGGAGAAGAGGAGGTTAAGATTTTAAATAAACGTATTCCTAAAATTATGTTACTTTCCAGCAAAAAGGAAAAATAGTATCTGCTTAATGTACATATTTTTAACATTTATTTTATTTGATATTTACTGTGCTTCTAAGTATCTAGATTTGAAAAGTATTACTCAGTTTCACTTGTTTTTAAATTATATGTTGTGAACCCTCTTGCAAATTTATACTGTTATACTAACACTTCATTTTGTTAAAAGAAAATCCTTACACACACAAAAAAAATGATTTTAGACAAATGTAGGTATGAGAGGTACTAATATGAAAGTCCTTTTAAGGCCACAAATCTGTTCTGTATTCCAGACAAATGAAGGCTCTTCAAGCAGGTGTTTGATTATTAACTTAATATGTTGGTACCACAAGTATCCCTGGCCAGCAGCATCAGCATCACCTGGGAACTTGTTAAGAATGCAAATTCCCAGAGGAGTAGGAGCCCCAAATTTTGTCTGGTCCCAGGAGTCCAGCTATATAGTTATCAAGCCAATCTGAACACCTAAAAACTCAGTGCGAGATTGAAGAAAAGAATAGCAGCAATTCTATGAACAGAAAAGCAAGCACTTTCTGCAAGGTAGGACATGCAAAGAAGTGAATCTGAGGGGATATTCGGGAAGGTAGATTGTGGGGGGAGGGAGCCTCTGTCAGCCAGCTCCCAGAAAGCGGTAGAGCCATGGAGCATGATATCAGAACTTTCAGAATCGGCTCTACTGAGGGGCCTTGCTCCAGAGGCTAAGTTGGGGGTGGAGCCCTCATGGAGACCAGTGTGGTCTCAGGTCTCAGACAGTGTGGTCTTGGGGTCACAGAAAGACCAGGGGAGCCTGAGTGTGTCAGAGCTCCCAGGTATTGGAGCAGAGAAGCTGGCTACAGAGACAGAGCCGAGGTGAGAACTCTTAGCTCAGAGTTACTTTAAACCATGATCTGAGACAAAGTTGGGCCACTGCTCTTTGAGCAGGGACCCAACAAGCAGCAGATCCAGGAAGATGCCCCTTCCTCCTCTGGGAGGTGCAGAAGCACAAAGCAGGAATCTGCTGGGTTTGCAGTCCAAATGGGACTGTGCGCCAGAGACAGAAACACTTGGTCATAGGCCAGGTGACCCGGAGTGCGGCCAGAGACCAGGGAGATGGGAGGGATTGACTGCTTTTCTCTGAGGGAGCACTGAGGAGTGGGGCCTGAGATTTCGGCTCCTACGGGGTGGAGATTGGGAGGCTGCCATCTTCATTCTCCCCCTCCAAAGCTCTACGGAAAGCATTCAGGGAACAGAAGCTCCTGAGAGTGAACCCAAGCAGATTTCTTAGCCCTGGCAAGGGACAAGACATTTGAGAATCACAGCAACAGGCCCCTCCTCCAGAATAGCAACAAGAACATCCAGCCAAGATCAAGTTTATCATTCAAAGAGAACTGCAAAACTCCAGTTTGAGGAGTTCTACAATTCTACAGCATGTAGAATTCATGGCTTTTTTCCCCATGATTCTTTAGTCTTTCAAAGTTAAATTTATTTAATATTCTTATTTTTTCTATTTTTAAAACATTTTTCCTCTTTCTTATTTTAACCATCTTATCAATCTTTTTAAAAATCTTTTTAAATTTTCATTTTTATAGTCATATTCTATCCCTTCATTATATTTAACCTCATTTTTTGTATACATATAAATTTTTCTTTCTTTAAAATTTTGGGATACAGTTTCTTTTAACAGACCAAAATATGCCCTAAATCTATGGTATAGCTTTGTTCTAGTCTCCAGCCTGACCATATTCCCTCCTCTTTTTTTTTAATTTTTTATTTTTTCAACTAACTTCTTATCAATTTGTTTTTAAAAATCTTTTAAAATTTTCATCTTTACAGTCATATTCCATCCCTTCATCATATCTACGCTTATTTTTGTATATGTTTTTCTTACGTTAAAGTTGAGAGGCAATTTCTTCTAACAGACCAAAATATACCCCAAGTCAAGTTTGTGGCTCTGTTTTGTTCACCAGCCTAATCCTTTTTTTTTTTTTTTTTTTTCCCCTTTCTTTTCCCACTGGTTTTGGGTCTCTTCTGATTTGTGTAGTGTATATTTTTCTGGGGTTGTTGTTACCCTTTTAGCATTTTGTTCTCTGATTCATCTGTTCTCTGGACAAAATGACAAGGCAAAAAAACTCACCTGAAGAAAAAAAAAAGAACAAAATGCAATACCAACTTCAGGGGACCTAATTGATATTGAATTAATAAGATGTCAGAACTAGAGTCCAGAATGATAATTATCAAGGTGCTAGCTGAGCTTGAAAAAAAGCATAGAAGATACTAGAGAATCCCTATCTGGAGAAATGAACTAAAATCTAAGTTGAAATCAAAAAGCTATTAATGAGGTGCAATAAAAAATGGAGGGTCTTACTGCTAGGATAAATGAGCAGAAGAGAGAATTAGTGATATAAAGACCCAATGATAGAGAATATAGAAGCTGAGAAAAAGAGATAAACAGCTACTGGATCACGAGGGGAGAATTCGAGACATAAGTGATACCATAAGACAAAACAGTAAGAGTAATTGGGCTCCCAGAAGAAGAAGAAAGAGAGGGGCAGAAGGCATATTGGATCAAATTATAGTGGAGAACTTACCGAATTTGGGGAAGGAAACAGTCATCAAAATCCAGGAGACACAGAGAATTCCCCTCAAAATCAATAAAAATCGGTCAATACACTATCATCTAATAGTAAAACGTATAAGTCTCAGAGACAAAGAGAAAATTCTAAAAGGAGCTCGGGACAAGAGGTCTATAACCTAAAACAGTAAGATTGGCAGCAGACCTATCCACAGAGCCCTGGCAGGCCAGAAAGGAATGGCATGATATATTCAGAGCACTAAACAAGAACAACATGCAGCCAAGAATACTAAATCCAGCTAGGCTGTCATTGAAAATAGGAGGAGAGATTAAAAAAAACTTCCAGGACAAACAAAAACTAAAAGAATTTGCAAACACCAAACCAGCCCTACAGGAAATATTGAAAGGGGTCCTCTAAGCAAATAGAGAGCCTTAAAGTTACATAGACCAGAAAGGAACAGAGACAATATACAGTAACAGTCACTTTGCAGGCAATACAATGGCACTAAATTCCTATCTTTTGGTAGTTGCCCTGAGTGTAAATGGGCTAAATGTCTTAATCAAAAGACACAGGGTATCAGAATGGATTAAAAAAAGCAAGACCCATCAATATGCTGTCTACAAGGAACCCATTTTAGACCCAAAGATACCTCCAGATTTAAAGTGAGGAGGTGGAAAACCATTTACCATGCTAATGGACATCAAAAGAAAGCTGGGGTGGTAATTCTTATATCAGACAAATTAGATTTTTTAAAAAAGATTTTATTTCTTTACTTGACAGAGATCATAAGTAGGCAGAGAAGCAGGCAGAGAGAGAGAGGAGGAAGCAGGCTCCCTACTGAGCAAAGAACCTGATGTGGGGCTCAATCCCAGGACCCTGAGATCATGACCTGAGCCTAAGGCAGAGGCTTTAAACCACTGAACCACCCAGGCACCCCCAGATAAATTAGATTTTAAGCCAAAGACTGTAATAAGAGATGAGAAAGGACACGATATCATGCTTAAAGTGTCTGTCCAACAAGAAGATCTAACAATTTTAAATATCTATGCCCCTAACATGTGAGCATCCAATTACATAAACCAAATAATAACAAAACCAAAGAAATACATCAACAATAATACAATAATAATAGGGGACTTTAACACCCCCTCCCGAAATGGACAGATCATCTAAGCAAAAGGTAAAAAAAGAAATAAAGGCTTTAAATGACACACTGAACCAGATGGACATCACAGATATATTCAGAACATTCCATCCCAAAGCAACAGAATACATATTCTTCTCTAGTGCACGCGGAACTTTCTTCAGAATAGATCACTTCCTGGTTACTAATCAGGTCTCAGCCAGTACCAAAAGATTGGGATCATTCCCTGAATATTTTCAGACCACAGTGCTTTGAAACTAGAACTCAACCACAAAAGCAAAGTTGGAAAGATCTCAAATACATGGAGGCTAAAGATCATCCTACTAAAGAATGAATGGGTCAGCCAGGAAGTTAAAGAACTTTAAAAATTCATGGAAACAAATGCAAGTGAAAACACAACTGTTTGCATTCTTTGGGATGCAGGAAAGACAGTCCTGAGAGGAAAGTATATAGCAATATAAATAATCCAATCAAGAAATGGGCAACAGACATTTCTGCAAAGAAGACATCCAAATGGCCAACAGACACGTGAAAAGGTGTTCAACATCACTTGGCATCAGGGAATACAAATTAAAACCACAGTGAGATACCACTTCACACCAGTCAGAATGGCTAAAATTAACAAGTCAGGAAACCACAGGTGTTGGTGAACTCTGTAGAACCCTGTGTTGGTGGGAGTGCAAGCTGGTGCAACCTCTCTGGAAAACAGTATGAAGGTTCCTCAAAAAGTTGAAAATAGAGCTACCTTATGACCCAGCAATTGCACTACTGGGTATTTACCCCAAAGATAAAAATATAGTGGTCTGAAGGAGCATGTGCACCCCATTTATAGCAGCAATGTCCACAATAGCCAAACTATGGAAAGATCCTAGATGTCCATCAACAGATGAATGGATAAAGAAGATGTGGTAGATATATACAATGGAATATTATGCAGCCATCAAATAACCTCTGAAATTTTGCTATTTGCAATGATGTGGATGGAACTAGAGGGTATTATGCTAAGCGAAATAAGTCAATCAGAGAAAGACAAGTATCATATGATCTCACTGGTATGAGGAATTTGAGAAACAAGATAGAGGGGAAGGGAGGGAAAAAAATGAAACAAGACAAAACTGAGTGGGAGACAAACCATAAGAGACTCTTAATCCCAGGAAACAAACTGAGGGTTGCTTGGGGGTGGGAATGGAGGGATGCGGTGGCTAGGTAATGGACACTGGGAAGGGTATGTGCTGTGGTGAGTGCTTTGAATTGTGTAGAACTGATGAATCACAAACCGTACCCCAGAAACAAATAATACATTACCTGTTAATTTAAAAAAAAATGCAATTTCCCAGAATCCACTCCAGATCTATTGAATCAAAACCTCAGACTGGAGGTCAGCAACCTACATTTAATGAACTCTCCTGGTGACTCCAGTGTCCCCTAAAGCCTGAGGCACTGCGGAGTGTTTCCGTCCTGATGTTGTTATGTCATATTCTCCATGTCTATAGGTACTAAACTGTGAACTCCCAGATAAGCTGTCCTACAACTCACAATTAAGAATTGGGTAATCTGGGTGCCAACATCAAGGTGGACATGGAATTGACTGCAAAGGTCACTGAAGAGAATCCAGGCATCTTCTGTGGGTAAGTGGAGGACCATCATGGTTTATTTACTTATTTGTACTTTATTTTTAGTGCCTGTTGATTATATATGCTCTATTCAGTAATATTCAGTTAAATCAATTAAAAACTTCTTGTTCAAGCAGTGATTGGATATGTCATGACTTACCTACATGACCCTTCACACCCTATCATCAGTCCATTAGGGAAAAACAACACAGTCTTAAGTAAATGGGACCCACTGCTTCATGTTTCTTATAATTTGCATGTGTTTCATTTCTTTACCTTCAAGCATGGAAGGGGGAATGATTTCATTAGTTTCTTTGGCATGCAAGAGCAATCCATCTGTGCAGTACCCTGGTTTTCTAATGCCTATTATTTTGGCATAATTTTAATGCTTGTTAATCTACAGTTCTCTTGTGATCTTAAGAATGGAGCCCATTAGTCATCATTGTTCTCTTATTGTACCTGAAAGAATTAGCCACATCTCCACAGCTTCTACACTGGTATTCCTTCCTGGCAGAAGTAGAAAAGCTTACAATTTGAACACAATGTGGGCTACTGCCTAACAGAGATTGATTTATGAGAGCTTATAAATTGGTTGCTAGGCTTTCTGGATGACATGCAATAGTAAGGTCCTTCAAGGGAAACTCAAAAGACAGAGAATTCTTTCCCCCAATTATTCCAAAGCCCCTTGTACCAGGACACTGAATTGAGGCTGTGTTTGTTTATAGTCGATGTTTACCTGCCTTCTCTTTGGTCTTTGGAAACCACGTGAAATCAATTTTTTTTTCTTGACATTTATTCAGCAAACAGCTTATGTAACCAAATGTGTATGTGTGTGTGTAAATTATTCAGAAAGGTAAAACTGAACAATTTTTAAGTGAATTGCTATAAATTGTCCTGACTTGTAAAATTCTCAACCAAATGATAAACTTTTATCTCAGCATTCATGGGCTCAGATGAGCTTCTTCTTGGATTTTAGCAGATTAACTCATCTAATAAAGGTAAGACTTAAAGTCTTTGAACTTTATCCTAGGTCCAGTCCTTTCCTTATTGTTCACACAATGCTTACTGTGCATCCAGGTGGCAAACATTTACTAAGATTCTGCAATGTGTGAGGCACTGTACTGAGCACAAGAGTTTTGGTGGTCACAGAACTGAGCATGCCTTGACTTCATGGTTCCTACTATCTGGTGCTATAGTAGAGACAATAATTAGTCTCTGACATCCCTTTCTAATGCCTCCTTGCCAGCCCTTCTGCAGTCTCCATTGCTGCTGGGTGTGGAGTGTGGCTGAATTTGACCCATGAGTGGTGTAAAGGATGAGCGTGAATAGTGTGTCTCATGCCTGGCCTGGCTGCAAAATCCTCCCATATTCCATCTCTGCACACACTTTCATGTTCTTTACACGTTCCTAACTAGTATGTCAGGGAAGAACAACATTGAAAGAATTTTTGGCAATGAGAAAGTAAACCACTTGGCATGATGTGGTATGTGGGGAGCCCTCGATCTCAGGAGTGTTGCCAGAGAAAGGCAAAATAGTATTTTCTCTCAGCTTAGTCATTTGTTAGGAGTTACTAGTTGTACCTAATTGAAGGGATCTCTAAAAGAGATTCAGCTGGGTGTAGTGGTAACCAAACTATCATATTAAGGATAAGTCTGAGATTTTATAGAACAGTGGATAGTTTCTTTATTTCACTTGTATTAACACAGAAGGAAAAAGCTAGGGCTTTAAAGTCAATGCAGGTGTCCTTTGCAATCTTAAGTCCATGGAAGAATGACCATAATTGCTTGTGTACACACTGTTTGTCTGTTTTTCCTATGGTCTTTCAAATCTTTGACTGTTGGGTAAACTAAGTGCTTTTTTAAGGAGGATCTTGCAGAATTGCTTTGGTTTTGAATAGAAGTTGGTCATTTTGGAGTTGCTTTGAGCGATGGCACACAAGGATGGAGTGGGAACAATCTGCCAAGGGTGGCATATAAAAAGGTTCAATGTAGAGAATTTAAACAATAATAAAACTAACTAAAAATTGGCCTGCTTTTTATTATTACTATGTTCCATAACTATAAATCATGCCAGTATTAAAATAACTCTTTTACCAGGGGAAACTGCTTACACAATCTACTACCTTTTACACAATCTCCTCCAGCCCAGTTGGATGACCTACTAGGCATCTCAAGTATTTATTAAGGACAGTTTTCAGGGGCTTTCAGGATAACAGGATATGTGCCATACCAGGTCATAAAATCAGGAGCACAGTGCCTGGGAAAATGAACCAGAGGCTTTTATTTGTGACTTTAAAAAATGGGATCTGTGATTCCAGGAAAACTTTTTAAGATTCTAAAAGGATGTGAGCAATATGATGTAATCAAGAAGAAGGAAAACATTCCATGTATTACAGAGAGGACGATAGACTCCAAAGCTAGAGAGGTAAACCAACAGTGGGAGATGACCTCAGGTAGTCTAGTAAACAACAGGTCAGCTATGATGGTGCAGCTGGCAACAAGACTCAGACAACAAATGTCAGAATTTCCAGTTGTTGTTAGAAGTTACCAGGTCTCTGTGAGTGTTAACTACCACGTGGTCAAAGCAATGGTTGTAGAATCAACACCAATCATTGATGAATAGTGCCATGGGTTTGAGTAGGGAGAAATTGGCTAAACCCTATCATAATTCATAGGGAGCACACAATCACTGAGGTAGGGGTTTTGTGGGTGATGACTGCAGGACCCCATTGCTCTACACAGTGATTGGTTCTCCTTCTGGCAGTTTTGTGAGACATTTTTGACTGTGTTGACCTGCCATTAGCAGTTCTGAGCCTACAAATGATTTGGGGGGGGGGTGGTTGTAGAGCTTCATATACTAGATAATATGTCTCAAACAGTTTGACATTTACCTTTTGTAGTTTAGCATTCCTCAAGCTCTTGGTTTGAACCAGGTCTCTTTATATCACTGTAACTCACTCAAATGATGTATCATTTAAGACAGCCCCCTGTCTTGTTTGCCAATTCAGGTCAAAGTATTTACAAAGAGACATGAGGGCATTTGAGAAGGGAGTATGACTGCTTGGTTCAAGCACCCATCTGAAAGTTTTGGAGATGAGACGGAATTGAGAAAAATGAGCATTTAGTATCATATAAAATAATAAGAATTACTTCAGTATCTAATGAAACCTAACTTGCCATGGCATAAACTATAGTCCTCCAACCTCAATAAAAATAGAGAAGGATTTCTACTTCTCATCCACAAATATTGTTCGTTAGTTCTTAGTGAGCCTTGATTTTGTGCCTGGTGCTGTCATCAGCAGGCCCTTTTAGCCCATATAAAAATGAGAGACCAATAATGAAAGAGAGTTTACTTATAATGGGATTCTTCCCCTGCTGCAAATACCTGCTGCATTTCTTTAGGGTACATGTAGGAAGGAAGGAATGGTCATGTATTCTGTTATCTTCCTCCATCTGAGGCACAGCATGAGAACTTCTTTGGCAGAAAATGAAGAGAAACTTGCCCAAGAAAAGCTCTGCAGAAATTCCCATCCCTGCTCTGCCAACCAAACAGACTAATGTTTGTCAAAACCTTTTCTCTTCCATTTTTTCCCTGAAGTGTAGCTTCCAAAAGCAGAGGCAGAGAGGAGAAACCACCCAGGAAGGGCACTTAGAGAAGTGATGTGGGACAGCATTTGTTATGAAGGGGAAGCCAAGGTGGTAAATGGGCCCCACATTTGAGCCAGAATTGCAGTTCTATCAAGATCCCTACTGGTGGGTCCAACGATCCAAGAATCTAAGGTTAAAGCATTTTATTCTAAGAAATGACAAAGCCTTCACCACTCAAACTCACTAGGCAGCCAAACTTGTAAGTGGAATGTTAAACACACATTTGGCAATTTTCCAGAACTCCTAATTTTTTTTTAAAAAATCCATTAAATAAAATCCTTTCAGGAGATCAGCATTTCTTTGAGCATTGCTGAAATTTTTTAATGTTCCTCTTGGAGGCATAAACAATCAATGCAACCATTAATTTGAGGGCCTTTCTCTCTGGCAGTGGTGTAAATTGAAAACGAATAGTTCGAAAGACATTCTGACTAATCAGGTCAGGGGGAAAAATGAATAGTGTTCTCACAGCACTGCCAGAGGCTTTGTTTTGCTGTGAGTTTTAATTTAAGGAAAACAAAAATGAGGGGAGAATAAAAGAACAGAAAATGTCAGTACTGCTTTTTCTAGTGACACTTTGGTAGACCTTACCAATAATTAGGTATTTTTATTGCACTTAAATATCAGGATTTCAATATTGTAGACCCATTTTCCTTTTGCTTTTCTCTGGATTACTGTATGCTATATTATATTTACATTGTTTGGGGTAGAAAGTTCTTTCAATTTCCAATGCTTGGGACTTATGTTAGTGCTTACCTCAATTTCTGAAGCTATATCATTGGACTGTAGAACTCACAATATTTAAAGTTGCTGGTTATCATTCAGATGTTATATTTCCCAGTGAATCAAGTTATGCTTAAGGAATCCCCTTGTATAGGGAATACTTTGAAAAAGCTTCTGTATTTTCTTTCAGTCGAACCAAGACCTACCTTTCATCCTAACTGTGGCTTTCTTTTTTTGGGTGGTGGCCATTGGCCAACAGAAAGAGAAAAGAGAGCCCCCATAACGTTTTATAGGAGATTACCTAGATGAAACTGCATAAGCTCCAGTTTGGAGACATAGAAAGCATTTTTTCAATTGCTCAGAACAATGTGTCAATGATACAAGACTTTAGACTGCCTTCTTAAACATCAAATCACATTATCACCTAGCTTTTTGTATTAAGGAGATGCCTGGTAGAGTCATAACTAGTATATTTTTTTTTTCCAGCAAAAAAGTACAGGTGGAGGGAAGGTACAAAAGCTGGTATAATTTATAGACCAATGGCCCACTGAAAGCTCAGACCAACTATTAAGAAACATGGAAATTGATTTTGATTTTGAAGACACTGAGCCATGAGGCTTTAAAAGTTTTACTTAAGAGATCACTCTTTTTCTCTAAGTTGGAAGTATCTTCAAAGCCTAGGATCAGTGGATTTGTTTGAGGGATGTTTGTCTGTTCTACTTTGCTGCTCATAATCATCAGGAGAGCTTATTCTCAGTTCACTGTCAACATTTCATGGTTGCTAGCTCTAAGCTCCCAGATATAGCATGAGGTCAAGACCTTAGTCCTCTTGACATCTCTGGCCATCACAGGTCGAGAAACCGCCATGATGATTCCTGATTCTCTAGTGTACCTTCCTATAGACGATGGCAAGTCCTTTGTAAGACACAGGTAGCAACCATCTGACACTTCTTCTGCCTTAGGTGGTAGCGTTGTAGTTTAAACTCATTAGTGATAAGGAAGAGATTAGCTCAAGGAAGTGACTCTTGCTAATGGAGGCAGCCAGACCAGTTATCTGAGATCAAGGAGGGAGGATATCTGTCAGCCTTACTGTTGCTCCCAGAGAAGTCTAGCTCTAGAATATGCAGCCAGCCTCACAGACAGAAGCTCCACCTCCTGGGCAGCATTGTCCATTTTGTCCATTCTCTGTTCACCTAGTATTTATGTGTTCCTAGAAACCAGATTTTATTGGCTTGGCCACTATTCAATACTGGGCACTCTTGATGAGCAGAGTTCATATTAGATGACTTTAGGGACAACTAACTTCTCTAAATTATCTAGTGTGACTATATAATATGCTATTTGAATTAGGACACTTTTGAGAGGGGAAGAGGTTATTATTTGTAATTAGGCAGGGACAGTAGTCCAGCACTGCCCTGGGAAAACTGAAATATCTTGTCCCCTATTTATGACCTGTATTAGGTATCAGGTGTACTATCACCTATGGTGAGTATCAGACTGGTTTTATTGCAAACTTACTAGTCACAAAAACTTAGAGAGGAAGGTGCCTATTTGGAAAATTCACTGTGAAGAAGGAAGACTTGATGCTAACCTAAGATCTCCTGTATTCAGCTTAGTACCAGTCTTGCTGATTCTATCTCCTGAAGTTCTCTTAGCCATCCCCATTTCTCTACCCTTGTTCCCCTCACCTTGGTCCCAGCCACCACCATCCTTCCCCCAGACTAGTATGCAAGCCTTCTCATGTTCAAACCAGTCCAGCCTGGCTCTCTTCCAATCAGTTCTGTAGATGTCACAGCAGTTGCCCTTCAACCAAAACCTGGTACTGTTCGGGGCACTTGGGATCCAGAAGTGAATGAACAATGCAAGGTCAAACTTCCAAGGTACTTAATTTCCAACAGCCTAAACACATGACAGACTAATAAATTATACTTTCAGACTTTGATAAGAGCCATGAAAGTGCAGAACACAGTGGAGTAATAAGGAGTCAGGATAGCAAGGAAGAGGCTTCTTAAAATGATTAGGGAAGCCTCTCTGGGAAGGTGATGTTAGGTTAGATTGGAAGGGCGAAAGCCAGGAAAAGAGCCTCCCAAGGCAATGGGAAGAGGAACACTCAACACCCAAAAATTGGAGGCATTCAGGTGTTTTCAAGAAGCAGAATAGGAGGCCTGGGAGCCTGGCACAGCCATCAAAGGTGAGAGTGGTTTGTAGTGAGATCAGAGGGTAGATGAGGACCAGTCACGTAATGCCTTGTTCTCCAAGGTAACGGGTTTCCTTGCTCCTAGCATAAAACTCCAAAGCCAGGTAGAAGTGTTCAGCAGAGGAACGGGTAGAACCAGTTATCTTTTTATTCACCTTGACTCTTGTTTCTATATGAAGAACAGATAGTGGGTAAAAGGAATACCAGTTAGGGGCGCCTGGGTGGCTCAGTGGGTTAAGCCGCTGCCTTCAGCTCAGGTCATGATCTCAGCGTCCTGGGATGGAGCCCCGCATCAGCATCGGGCTCTCTGCTCCACAGGCAGCCTGCTTCCCTTTCTCTCTCTCTCTGCCTGCCTCTCTGCCTGCTTGTGATCTCTGTCGAGTAAATAAATAAAATCTTAAAAAAAAATAAAAAAGGAATACCAGTTAGAGGACTAGAGTCCTCATTCTGGTGGAAGATGATGGAGGCTATGGGAAAGGAGTAAGCTTTTTGATACGTGCATTTACAGCTACTTAAATAAGTTTTGCAGTTAAATTTAAATCTTTTAGATGTATCACTTTCTCCTTTTTCTTTGAAGGCAAGATTATTGCCGTACTTTTATTTCATTTAGTGTTTGCTAAACCTTTATCCTTCGAAAAAAGGATCTTTGACTTGTGTTTTTTGATTGCAGAGCTTTTTTTTTTTTAGTATATGTGCTGCCGAAGCGAGCACTGTATACATTTTTATATTCTCCAAATAGGTGTTTAATTTTAGAGAACCAGTTTTGAAATTTCTAGAGATGTCTGTAAATGTCTGGAAAGTGGCTAGGAAATCTATACCTATGAGTCTAAAACTCAGTTCCTGGTGCTAACTTTAATTAGGAGAACCTCGAGTTTTTAAACCCCTGCTCTCTGATGTCGAACTCTACCCCAAGTTATTAATGTACTGGCTTTTTGGTTGCCAACAGAATAAAAAAAATTGTTAAACTTTAGGAGTGAATAATCAACTTATTTGAAGTGGAGAAATTATACTCTTCAGTCTCTGGTGAAGGGAGGTATAATCATACCAGATGATGAATATAGATAGGGATATTGCTGCAGAAAACGGGGATATAGATGCAAATAGCCATGTATATCCTCAAATATACAAATCCATGCCATGGTGATGGTCGTCTGCTTTTAGAAGGTGTTAAACAATGTAGAGTCCTGCTTACCTCCCATTCTTTAAAAAGTTAAGACCTATATTCTTTGTATATTTGCTTATTCTCTCCAACAAGCAGTGGGAGTTAGTCCGTAACTGATTGAGTCCTAGTTTTATCCAGTTCAAGAATCAGCCATTTGCTTATTTGCAGAGCAGCAGAAATACCTTTCTTAACTATCTTGATATGTTCCTGTGTGCCAGGAAGACACAGGCAATACAGATGTGTCTGGACCCACTTGCCACATGCTGGCTGTCAGAAGTCTGCAGGAGGAAATCCCTTCTTGATTAAATTCTCCAAGGCTGACATTTTTTGTTGTTAATGCTGCTGAATGATTTCACGTGTGGTTGTGGGGTTTTTTTTTTTTTTTTTTTTTTGCTGAGTCAGAATTCTTCAGTGATGTACAGGATAGTTTTCTTGGATGCATGAAGTTCTTTTGGCTAATAAAGTAGGGAAGTTATTTTAATTGTGTGAATAACAGGCAATTTCAGTCAGGAAGAGAGACCTACTACCTCTTGGTCATTTAAAATAAATTATAGGTCAATTAATTATGACATGAGGAAAATATTGTCACCATCATTTAACAAATTTCAGATTTTTATGAGGGTTCTGGCCCAGCCATATTCCTTCCTAAGGAACATCTCTAAAATAGAGTCATAAAGAGTACAAGTCTCACACCCTGTCATTTTGGGATGGTCTGCCCTTTTGTGGGTGCATTGTATTGATCGTATGGGCAGATCATCTTCTTGGATTGTGTTTGCACTAGATATGCCCTTGGGGAATAATATTGTCAAAAAAATGTCATGTTCTAGATCCACCCAGGATGATATAATATTAAGTGTTTTCTTTATTCAACAGTGATACTGTTTTGAGAACTCACAGCTGGATTCAGTTTAGTTAAGTCCAGTGTTTTCTTTCTCTTTTTGGTTTGTAATTTCCCAGGGCCCTGCCACCTTTGTGCTGAAGTGTAGTATTCTTCCAGCAGAGAACACTAGTGGGTAGATTTAAAGCAATTAAGAGCTCTGCACAACAAACTGAGTTACATAGACAAAGATAATCAATGATCAGGTTTTTTATTAGCTATAGAAATCTTTACTTCATTAAAGGTATTATCAAATAAGTTCTTACAGAGCTATTTTGTAAATTGAATACAAGAAAAAAACATCTTCCATAGTATAGGCTCTGTATTTCGCCTTTAGCCTCATTTCATGTCCTTCCCTCCAACAATGACTTGCCTGTTCTGATCCTTCCATGAGGTCTCTGTGGCTTTGCTGCAGATAGGATGAACTAATGGGACTGAGGGCTTTTTGAGAGACCAGAGGTAGAAGTGGGCAAGTCCTGGGTAAACAGAGACAAATGGGTCACCCTAGGAAATACCACCTCCTTGGTGGACTGGCACAAAATGATGATTGCTCACAGTTCTGTGGCTGACTGGGTGGGAGTTCTGCTGTTCTCACTGGGGTTCTCTGTAGGGAGGCTAGGCTGATGCTGGATAGGTTAAGATGCTAGGGCCTTAGGGTTCCAGGATATCTGAGGAGACTGCAGGGCCTCTTGAAACTGTACTCAGAAGTCCTGTGTTGTTGCTTCTGCTGATTTTAGTGATAAAGACCCAAAGCCAACCCAATTCATGGATTGGGGAAATTGACTTCATCTTATAATGGGAGAAGTTGTGGAGAATATGGCCTTCTTAGAAATCTACTTTGAGGATTCTGAAATGGTGTAAAATTACATAATTTTACCAAGACCACATAGCTGCAACATGGCCAATCAGGGATTTGAACCTAGGTTTATGTGCCTGAAAAACTAATAATGTTTTCATGGGTTTGGGCCACCAGACCCTGCTAGGGTAGACCTACATCATCTAATAATCCAGGAGCAAGTGGACATTTTCCTGCTGTCTTGGGGTGGAATAGAGAAGATGGGGCTGCAGAAGGAAGAAGGAGATGACAGAGAAGCCTGATCTGTGATGTCTAGATAACCAACATCACAAGATATAATTCATACCACTCTGATTCTGTAAATACATCTGGCCTCTGTTCTCCTCCCACTCTATTCAATATAAACTTATCCCCCAAAGGGGATTGATTCTTCAATGGGCCTCAGATTTATTATATTCCTGGTCTTGATGTTCCTTCTATTCTCTTATGTACTGGCCTCATTTTTTTTCCCAGTATAAGCATTTGGATCATCTTCTCCAGTTGAGAGTCTGAAAGACCGTTGTTGTAATTCAGTTGTTTTCAGAAGTGTGGAAGTCCCTGAGACACTATCACAGAGTCTATGAAGTCAAAACAATTTTTATAACACTAGGATATTATTTGCTTTTTTCTACTCTTATTCTCTCTTGAGTGTAAGATGGAATTTTCCACAAGTAACATGATGTGTGATATTGCAACAGATTATAGCAAAAGCAAATAAAAGAATCCTACTCTCTTCTAAGAATTCCACACTCTTCTATTAAGACAGACCTTAAAGAGATTCAGGGGGAAAAATGCAAAGCAAAGGCATTTTTTTGTTTTTCTGGTTTCTAGAAAATAGTTATATTTTTATTAAGTATTTTTTATGTTGGCATACAAAGGTTTTATTGTCATTTTAAAATAAAACAAGCATTTTTAAGCTTCCTTGCTTAATTTCTCATAGGTAACAAATAAGCCAAAGCTCTTTGGCGTCCTCAATAATTTAAGATTGAATTCTCAGAGCAAACAGTCTGAGAATGATTTTCACCATCTTACCGGCTACCCCTTGCTGAGCTCCTCCCATGCACAGGCCATTTCTTACACATTCAGTTTGAATCCTCCCAACAACTCTTGTCAGGAATGTACCCCATTGATCCCCGACCCCAGAGGCACAGACTGGTGCTCAAAACCATGAGTCATACAGCTTGTATTCTGTGGAGCTACAATTTGAAGCTAGTTCTGACTCCTGAGTCCAATTTGGAGGAATAATTAACCTCCTTGCATGCAATATGCTTTTCACTCTTCTGGACAGAGAGAGAGGAAAGCAGAGGTCCAAGATGAGTTGGATGAATTATTGAAATGGCTCAGGCAGCCAGAAACCAGGGCTTCTAAGAGCTGTCTGATCCATGAAGAGTCTGCTACTCATAGTGAACTTGTCTTTTCAAATTGCTACTCCGAGAAAGGAATACCTTCAAATTCAGGTGACACTCTGATCCTGGTGGGGTTTTGTGTCCTTTGTAAGTGGCGTTTCAAATCGCAGATGATGTCAACTCTACGGAGCCTGCATGAGGATGGAATGTGTGTTTGTATAATGACCACATTCTAAGGTATAGAAATGTTCATTGGCTGAAACCTGTTTTCCAGTTACTTTACAGATCAGCTTGTGTGTTCTGACCAATGGCGTCTCTTGCATAACCATAAAAGAGTTGCTACCACTTAATTGAGTAAGGATGTGCCAGGCCCTGAGAGACTTCATGTCACAAGCTCTCCAAATTCTCAAAAGGATGCCCTGGGCCAATAGTGTTGGCCTCCTCCCTGCCTTACAGAGAAGATGCCTGGCTTGCAGAGGTGTCCCGGCTTGCCTGAGGTCACCCAGCAAATAGGTAGGTGGTGAGTCAGGAATAAAACCCTTGTTTGCAGGGTTCCCAGCCTCAGATTCTTAACCAGTATGCTTTATGAGCCTCTAAAAGGCAATGTCCATTTGTCTATGGAAAAGTAATTCTGGGCACCTGGATGGCTCAGTCATTAAATGCCTGCCTTCAGCTCGGGTCATGATCTTGTGGTCCTGGGATTGAGCCCCACATTGGGCTCCCTGCTCAGTGGGAAGTCTGCTTCTCCTTCTCCCACTCCCCCTGCTTGTGTTCCCTCTGTCACTGTGTCTCTCTGTGTCAAATAAATGAAATCTTTAAAAAAAAGAAAAGAAAAGAAAAGAAAAGTAACTCTTCAAAATCAACTTGAAGTAGCCTGGATAATTTAGGAGAAGGATACAATTTTACCTCCAGAGATTGTTTTTTTTTTTTTTTTTTTTAAACAAAGCAGTGCAACCTGATCATGTAATGAAGAAATAGATACAGTTTTTTTTGTTTGTTTTTTGTTTTTTTAAATACCGTCTTAGCCCTTCACTTAACCTGGCAGCTGACAGTGGAAAGCAGATGGCAAAGTTCCTCATCCATGCTTGGTACTATCCAGTGGTATTTTAAGATAGCCAACAATGCCAGTGGGATTTGGGGTTTACTTGGATAAGGCATACTTACCTTCTGCCTGGAAGTGCTGTCCTTCCTTCAGTTTTTAAAATATCATGATAACACTAAAAGTGCTAGAGGTGATGGGAGAGCTGAGGCTCACATGTGTCAGCAACAGATGGACATGGCCCCATGAACACCAGACAGACTGCTAGGATTTCCCTTAGGGCTGCACTCCAGGTGCCCTTGGGAGGGGTGAGGACAAAGCTTCACACAATTTCTGTGTGTGTGTGTGTGTGTGTATTTGCTTATTTTCTTCTCACAATATATATTGACCCCTTGAGCTAACCAGGTGCTTTCAGCAAGGGTTGCAGCTGCAAACTCGGCTTTAACAGCCCGGACATCAACTTTCTGATTCCTTGCAGAGAGTCAGGTTTCTACTACTGTTGTAAAAAGCCTAGAATTTTGTCAGAGGAAAGGAATATGTCTCCTTCAGGTTTGTAGGCCATTGGATTCTCATTTGTAAATGGTGTTTGAGCATAAATGCAGAGAAATCCATATAAGACATTTCTGACCAGAGCATTTTTTTGTTGCTTAGGAACGTAATATTAGAGACACGAAACAGACAACTTCTGTCATTCTAAATCCATGCACTTTATTATCTCCACCTTGAATTAGCTACAGAAGCAAAAACAAGTGAGTGTGTACAAATCTGGGTAATGTCAGAAGATGACAAGAAGGTGAAAAGTGGTACATGTGACCATCTCTATTCTGCCACCTCTGCTCTTCCTCTAATCTCCCAGCCCAGGAGGGCAATTTGTCAGCTGTGGAGTCCATGTCTGGTACTGTCTGGACACTGGTTTTAAAACAACAGTATATGTGAGAATCTCTTCGGTGTTCTGTTATTTGAGTAACGTGATTGAACTGTATCCTTCTTTATATCGTTTTTGATACTATAAAACTCCAATCAAATGCAGAATATCTGCATGCTTCTGCACTCTGGCACTAGATTCTAAGGTCAAAGCTGAGTTCTTATCTCTGCCACCATAACATCCCTACACTAGGGCTTTGCAAATGGTGCCCAAGTAATACCATAAATAACTAATAGCTGGGGGGGTGTCTCACTACGTGTCAGATACACACTAAGGGCTTTATCCAACTCCTCAGGAGTAAATGCTATTAATACCCCCCCCCATATTATCCCTCTTTTGCAGAATACTTGTTGACTGAATGAACATCTTTGTAATTCATATTTTCTGTCCCCTCTCCTGCTTCCTCTCTTGTGTCATGGTGTTTCCTCCATCACACTCAGCTGCCTATCTTCCTTTTTCCTCCAAATTCACAGCTGACTTGGAAAAGCACAAGGAAAGTATCTTTTTGTCTGTCTCTGAAGTCTTCAGTTACTTACAGTTTTGTCAGTTGACATGGGATGGCTATTTAGTGCCTAGCAAGTCATCTGGGTTCTAAAATACATTCGCCCTTTGTACCAGCACCACGTCAAATTCTATTATTCCTGAGGACATCTCAGTCATGTTCTTTTCTGTTCATTTTGCTTTTTATGTGCCTGAAGTCAAGACAATGTAGCTTGCTTTGTTCACCTTCCTATAACCTTTCCCGGGTAGAGTGAGCTAGGGGAAAACCAAGCTTTACTTTTTCTTTTCTTTCTTTCTTTTTTTTTTTTTTTTTAAAGTTTTGTTTTTGTTTTGGAGTCATGGGTAACACTTTTCAAATTCTGTTCGATAACTTCAAATCTACTTAAATTCTTATGCACTGGCCAGGCAAACGTTTCTTGGGCCTGCACAACAGCTTTAGGAAGGAGCTGTGGGGGACAGTCAGGCCAGGGTGGTGGAAGTTCAGAGGCCTGGGATGCTGGGGAACATGTAGTGGGTTGACACTAAACACTGGGCCCTATGTAATATTTCCAGGAAAGCCTGGATCTACATTACTTACTACCCAGAAACAAAAAAGAAACTTTGATCTGCATCCACATGGCCTGATTGCCCCATGGTACACACATTTGCAGATACCATATTATTCAAAGAGGATCGCTAACCCTAGAAACCTCATTTGGGAAGAGGATAGATAATTCCCTACTGACAGTGACAGCCCTGTGACTTGGCTAGTAATGGAATGTACCAGATCTCTGTTGTTGGACCTATAGAGAGAAAATAGTGGGAGCTCTACTGCACAGATTTGTCCTGGGAATTAACTTAGAGAAGAAATGCACAGCACTAAGAGTATTCCCTGGTCCATAGGATACAATGAAAGATAAGAACTGTTTCTCCCCTGGCCTACCCTTCCATTTGACATTCCCTGTGCTAGAGAATCCTTTCCATGGATTTAAGCACTGCCCCTCAGATTAAAATGCTCTTTCCAAGAGTATTTGTGAAATAATCCTTTGAGCCATGATTGTGCCTAAATTTACAATCATCAGGAGAGGAGGAACTTAAAGCTTCCTAGAAGAAAAGAGTGACTATCATTTATTAACACACACTATGTTCCAGGCTGGGAGCTCCATATGCTATGGCCAGTGTCTCATTAAATATTCTCAGCAATACCCTGAGTCCCTCTTAAAAAAGCTGAACAATCTATCCAAAGTCACTGGATTTGAAGTAAAATTGCAGTGTTCATCCAGGACAGTCTGACCCCAGAGTCAATGCCCTTGTTGCTATGCTCTATGCCCCCTGACATGCTTTAATGGGATAACAGAGGTCGAGAGAATGCCTAGGCAGTCTGGGTCTCTTGAGAGTGCCAAGGCCCAGGGCACAGGGTCACTTGGCAGGGGCAAAATGTAAGTGTTCCACCAAAGGGATGGCAGTGGGAAATACAAGAGAGAAGGTGGGAAAACTGCTCACAAATTGCACTGCTTCTGACATATTTTCCAAGCCGTAACTGCTCTCCTTGTCTTACTTCTCTCTGTGCCTCTGGCCTGGTCTTAGCATATGCTATTCTATCTGCTACCAATACTTTGTTGCCTTTCTGAAGGAGAAAGGGAAGAAACACAAAAACCGTCCCCTCCATTGTCCACTGTTCCATGGTAGCTCTGCAGGCATTGATCACCCTACAATTTGGGGTTATATCTTGTGAGTGCAGAGTGAGCTCCCACTGACACCCCATATCCCAGCATTAGAAACGCCTAAGGCTTTATTGGATCATCTGCGAGGCTGTAGTCAAAGTGTTGACAGGGGCTGGGGTCTCATCAGAGGTTCACCTAGGGAAGGATCCACTTCAGGGTCCCATGATTATTGGCAGAATTTACTTCCTTACAGGCTGTCAGAACGTGGGCCTCAGTTTGCAGCTGCAGCCGCTGGCATTTCCCTCTGCTCACTGCTATGCTCCTCTTCACAGGCAGCTCACAACTTTGAACAACTTGCCTCTTCAAAGCCAGGAAGGGAGAGAGCTCCTTGTAAGATAGACATAGTCATGGGTATTTTAATGACTTCTTTTCAGTAGGCTATATTCTGCCATATTTTATTGGTTAGTAGTAAGTCATGGATTCTGATCACACTCACTAGGGAGGAGACCCACCACAGGGTGAAAGGTAGAAAATGAGAGTCTTGGGAGCCCTTCAAGAGCCCGACTACCGCAGTGGCTAACAGGACACAAGGTTATGAGGTCCGTGGGGCCAACACAAACTTAGTTGCTTTATGAATAGTACTAGAGGCTAAGCTGAGCTGGCATAAAATCAGTCTCATGCAAACATCTACAACCTCGAGAAAGTCCAGTTTCTTAAAAAGCTCATGTACTGTCAATTTATAGAATCCCAAGTCCTCTCCTTAATAAAAGGGTGTTTTTTAAAAAAAAAATCTGAAAGGTAGATACCTCCCCAGTGCCATTACTTGTAGTTTTTAGGTTCCCAAAGGATGAAAATTAAGTCCCTTTTAATTAAGTTTCTTTCCTCTATATAAAATTGTTCGGTAGCATTTTCCTTGACACTTGAGTCTTTGGCTATTTAGCATAACTTTAATTACAGCATTAACAAAATCTACTAGTTAGGTCAAATCATTGAAACTTAAAAAAACACCCCCCCCCACATAAATTTCCTTCTGTGGCCCTTTAATTAAAACTAGGAGAGCCGCTGTGGAGTACACTTATTTTTCATCATGTTGTTTGCGGGAACATGTTTATTTCTCCTTTGTTGTGCTTCATGTGGTATATCTTACAGATGTTGAAAATATTTCAGGATGTCTTGAAGGGACAATGAGAGGTTGTGGTTTAACAACAAAGCCTCTTGCAGCACTGAGGTCTGTTGGTAACAGTTGGATTGTTGAAGTATAAGATCCTCGGTTAGTCTTCAAAAGGAATGTGCTCTTGGCAGGGTAGAGCTGCGTATGTTTGTGTGCACGTCAGTGTCCTTTATGGTTAGTTTCCCCAAAGGCTTATTGTACTTATTGCATCATTTGTTTTTATTTGTGAGGGTATTTTGGAAGCTTCGGAATGGCTGTAGAGTCATTAGAGTTTCTAGCTGTAAATGGTTAAGACTCCCTGTAGAAATTGTGTTGAAGGCAAACAAAAGTAAATAAAAGTCCCTCTTCTGTTCCCCTTTTCTTTATCTGCATTTCCAACCACTGTGAGCTGGGGAACGCAGCTCTGTAGAATGACGCAGGACCACGCTAGTTCTGATTTATGACCTCTGTCTCCCAGGGAAGGCTGCGTGGACTTTGGGATGTAGGTGAGCCACTTGCATGAAAAATTAAAGCTGGCATATTTATGTTGAAGGGCAGAGTGAAGTTAATGACCCTACAAAATTCCTGACACATAAATTTATTTTTTCCATCCTTCAAATGAGGTAACAAAGCAAGTCTATATCCAGTCCTGGGGAAGTTGATGCTTCTGACCTAAAAGTCTATAAAATGGGTAAGCTGCCAGAGCCCTGGAAAAGCCATCCATCTTAGGGAAATGGAATTAGCTTTAACTATATTATTAAATACTATAAATTACCTTCCTGGGTCCGGCCAGTTAAGTATTCAGATTCCTTTACAACATGCTTACATTTTCATTTCCAGCACAAAGTAAAATATGACATAGAGAAGTCATACTATTCAAAATACATATTTTTCATAATAAAAAACATGGATGGCATTTCCTCCCATACTTACTGTGTAGTTTTGTTTATGCAGCATGTAAAGCTGTTGTTAATTGTTTCTATGCACATTTTGTGTTGTGTTGCTATGATTTAGTATAATGTGTTGGAGCAGGTGTTGTGAGGAAGAGAGGGAACCCTTTTCCTCAAAGAGCTTCCATTCTGGGTAAATTCACTCACAACCTTGACCTTCTCAAATCTTCCAGTAGGTCCCATTGCCTTTGGAGTGGGAGTCCCCTCATAGTCAGAACTCAGAAGATCTGGATAATCTGGCCTCCACCCACCTCTCATGACATGCTTGAACAATTCAACCAGATAGGTGTTATTATTACCTTATGTCAGGTACGGAAACTGAGGCTCAAAGAGAATGAGTAAGTTGGCAAACTATTTCTAAGAAGCAGAGGGGGATTCAAAGGCAGAGCTATTATCCCTTAAATCTTTGATCTTCTTTCCTCTAATCTGTGGTTACCTGATAATACAACCAATCAATTCAGCGAGAGGAGGAGCAATGCCTCAAAACTGCAGACTTTATGAAACTGGGATCATATAGCAGCCTCAGCTGGAAAAATACTAAATACAAAATGAGAAGGGTTACATTGTGCTCTTATCTGCCAATAATTGCCCATGTGATCTTGGATAAGTCATTTACCTCATTATCTTCATTTATAAAGCAATGAACATCAACAAATAATTTCTAGGCAATATTCCTAAATCTGGTCCAAATAGGGTATGCTGCAAGTTACAGCAGTCCCACACTTGGAGATTTGTCATGTACTTTAGCATGTTCAAAGTGACGTGAGATCCTGGGGGAGGAAACCAGTTAATCTATCACTTTTTAAACTCATTTGACCCTGGAAGACAGAGCTCCTGCTCCCTAGAAAATAGTCTGAAAAGTGATCTTTCAAACTCTCTTCAGGCTCTAACATTTTATAGTTGACATTTTTGCCTGTGAAATGTTCCATACCTACAAACCATGTGTTCTCTTTTAATTGTGACTTTCCACACTGCACCCCCTCCAAGACTAAACACAGCAGGCAACAAATAAATGCTATTGACTGATTTATTCAGTTCTTAAGGTTAACGAATTCCTAACAGCGCTTATTTTATGTTTGGCAAAATTTAGTTGAATGCAGAACAGTTCTGGTGTGGGCAGCACTGTGCTCTGGGGGCTGGGTGAAAACCACCAACTCTCCCTAGAGCCATCCAGAGAGATGCCAGATGACATTTCAGCACCATTTGGCTATGAGAGTTTCATTTACTTGCAGAAACAAAAGACAAATTCTGTCTCCACTTAGCAGACTTCTGATCTAGGTGTCCTCCCTGAGTTGGGTCGGTGGAAAATGAAAGCATTTGGTGTTGGGTGTCACTGAGCAGCCACCCTGATGAGCCAGCCATCTTTTTTACCTCCTTCCAGTGGTTTGCAAGATATGTTTGCTCAGCCAGATTCTCCCAGGGAGAAAAACCCTCTTTTTCATCCCTAGGATGTCACTTGGTGCTTGTTTCCACAGTAAGTTACCAAATGCCCCCCTCATGGTTTGAAAGAGCTTATTCACAGTGAAAGGGCCGAAGAGTTTCCCAGGGATTACTTTGACAATGCAAAATTTTTTAATTTGTGTTTGCCCAAGAAAACACACTAATTTTAATATCCAATATAATAAATACACAGAAATGGATTTTTGAAAGCTATCATTGTTTTTAGTAAGATAACTAATGCTGTTTTTCATCTTTAGAAAGCATGAGTGTCCAAGTGATTTAATATGGTAATAAAACTTTTTACGGTGTACCAAAAATCATAAAGATGCCTAACACCTTAAGAGCTGTGTAACTTCCTGCATGTATTAAGAAAAGATATTTTATCTTTTTTTTTAAAGAAAATTAAAGATCCTGTGTAGATTGTGTACTGAGAAAACAGTGTTGATACTGTAGGTTTATAATTAAAAACACTGAGAAAAATATTTTTGTTCTAAGTTTTCTAGATGCAAATGAACTGTCAAAGTTTCTCCTGAGCATATTCTATAGTGTTCTGTGTAAGGCAGCTGACATAGTTGGAAGTTGCAGTATAAAATACTAAGTGTAGAGAACTAAGGTAGAACCAGAGTATGGATCGTAGTTCTGCCTCTAACTAGCTATATGGTTATTTATTAAACCACCTGAGTCTCAGTTTCCTTACACCTAACTGGAAATACACAAATGGTTGTTGTTCTTTTAAGATAAATTTATCTCCGAGAGAGAGAGCGCGCACACGAGTGCACATGTGGTGGGGAGGAACAGAGGAAGAGAGAGGGAATCACAAGCAGCATCCCTGCTGAGCACAGAGCCTGATGCACGGGCTCCATATCACAACCCTGAGATCATGACCTGAGCTGAAACCAAGAGTCAGATGTTTAACTGACTGAACCACTTAGGCACCCCACCACAGGCTGTCTCAAAGATAAAATGAGATAAATTCTATGAAAGAATTACCCAATACCTGCCATATAATAAACAAGTAATAAATAAATAGTTGATTTATGGAGACTCGTTAATTAGTTCACTTGACAGAAGAACCAGAGGTAGGGTAGTATAGGCAAAGGAGCATCCTTTCCCTATGATCTTCTTGGTCCCATTCCCCTCTTATTTGCTTGACTGGTGGTAGTTCTGGGTCTCATTGGTATAGTTATTCCATTGGAAAGGACTTGCTTAGAAATCTCTAGAAAATTTCCCTGTGTATCATTGACCTAAAGTGGTCATGGGCCACAGAGACCTGCCATTGGTCCCTGTGAGGCACATAGACTGTGGCATTAAACCATAGTCAAAACTGAAGTTTGGATAAGTGAATTGAATAAATACCAGTTCAGCCTAATGCCTATCTCAACCATTGTGCTAGGCTATGATGCTGAAATGATTGAAACCAAAGTTTTGACAGACTTTTTCTTCAACAACAAAATAGTAAATTTTTAGGGTTTGCCAGTAAAGAGATAAAATCAAAGGTATTGTGTAAGGATTCATGTACCCTTATAAAATGTGGCCATTTAAAATGTAAAACCAGTGTTAATTTGTAAGCAAGAAAAAATAGATGGCTTAGCCCATGGGCCATAGTTTGCCAGCTCCCAAAGTACACAGCTCTAGTCTATACCTTCATGGAGCTTAAAGCTCAACTAAAGTGTCACATGATGTATGAGCTTTTTTTTTTTTTTTAAATTCTCCCTTCCTATTCCCCTTGACATTTGAATGAAGCTGAGCCTACTGGTAAAATTATTTGTCCAGTATCACCTGCCTATTCACCAAAATCTGAGAATCACTAGTCAGGACATCTGCACCAAAGAGAAGCTTTTGATGATCTTCTGGTTATTGGTTTAAGGCCGAATCATAAAAATATATGAGTGCCAGGTCAGATTCCGAAGAGCTCAATATGGAGGGAGAAAACTTCAACCAGGAAATTGTCCTTCCAAATACTTATTTTAAAAATTCATGGAAAGAGAGTTACGCAGCAGTCTGCCTACATAACTGAGTCATCATTTCGACATGCTCATAAATGAGCTCCCACATATACAGAGCAGACACCCACTAGCCACTGGTATTTCCCAAGAGCTCCTGCTACTGAAACCATGATCAACAGCTTGAGCTACAATGTAAACTTCTCTTGGACTCTCAGTCTTAGTTGGAAATCTGCTTCTATACAGGTAGAAGGACTGGAACATGGGAGGCAGTGAACTAGCACTTCCCAGGGCCCATTTAAAAGATGTGCACACTGAGTCACAGAGGAAGCAGGAGGTTGTCACAGCACATGGCTCAGCCATCTTGTTCCTAGTAATTCTGTGATCTCCCCAACAGAGATAGAGATCAAGTCACGAACTACATAATGGCCCACCCCATTGTGTTTGCCTTTGCAGTTTTACTCCATTGCCTTCAATTTGTTAGTGCCTGTTGGCTTTGCATATGTGTTAAGAATGTCATTTGGAGATTGAAATCTGTGAAATAATTTTGCTACCACTGGTAAAGTCAAAGGGAATGTGATGGCTAGGCAGGGTTAGTGCTGCAAGTCCAATTTAGCAAGTTGTGTCCCCTTTGCAAGGAATTCATAATACATAAACCAAGTTGTTTTGTTTAATATTTTGTGTCCTAAGAACAGTATTTAAGGTACATGGACCACTCTTTTTACTTCTAAGCTGACTGACTAAGGCATATCCCAGAGATCTTCATGCTTAAAGGTAGAAAAAACTAGTACACAGAATCTTATGTCCAGTATCTGCTTGGTTTTCTGCTTGTTTTTTTTTTTTTTTTTTCCTCTCTGATAATCAACAGACTTCAGGACCCTATGATCCATGAGTTTATAGTTATGTGTAATTATCACAGTGGGCCAAGTCTCATTTCATTTGTGTGTTTATTTGTTGCATGTATTAGTCTGAATAAGCTCCTAAGAAGGATTGCAGAAAGCAAAGTAAATAGATGATTGGTCTATCTTCAGTAGCCTTCAGAGAAATTAGAGAAATTCTTAAAAATCCCAAATGACCTAAACGACCAAACTATCATGTCCTCCATCATCAACATCCTATGTTCTAATGTCTTAGATCTTAACGATGTGAGTTGAAAACGGGCTCTTTGGTAATACTTCTAGTTGAATCTTCAGTCAGTGCATCTTGGTATTATTCCCTTAGAATGTGTATTTTCTCAGAGTAGAAAATCTAGATTTCTATAATGCTTAAGTTGGCTTGTGGTTTGCTAAGTAAATGATGGTCATTTTCATTTGTCTTACAAATGCCATACAATGGGACATATGAAGAAGGTAGAATAATATTTAAGGGCTTTGAGTCAGCTCTCCAACACTCTAAGATACTAGCTGTTACCTTAGGCTCAGTTTTCTCCTCTGTACTGTGGAGAGAATATCGTGCCGATCTCTGTTCTAAGAACCATGGATATGAATAGATGACATGGTTGGCCTAAGCCAAGCACAGAGTAACTGCCCAGAACATGGCTGCTGTTGTTCACATTTCTGCTGCTCTTTCCTCCCCCCAGCCGTAATAGAAGACCCTAAAAACTGAGTAACGGTCTGACATCAGTGTAACTCGGTATAAACAACACGATAAAACCTGATACTAACCCTAAAAACGAGCCTTAAGCCAGACAGTATTTTCTCATTTTCAGAATAGTCCAGTGTGGCCTTGAGGAAAAAGGATACAAGTCTTACAGACTACTTTCCAGGGATAGTATCTAGCTTGAGCCAACACCAGTGTTTGTCCCCAAGTTGCCTTTCTCTATAGATCATCTCAGGAAGGGCTGTTATGTGTATACTCTGATTGATGGGGATAGAAATATGCATGTGAAAGTAAGTCACTGATAGGCATCAGGTCCAGGCTTCTAATTGGTGATAAAGTATTTGCTAGTGTTTCTTCTGTACTCTCCCTTGAGCTGCCACCGTGGTTTTGGACATTTTTCTACTGTATTCTGTGAACTTGAGTTGGGCAAGAAGTTGAATCAATTGGTGTCTTAGCTGGATATATCCTGCCATTGTCTACAGCTCTTAAATGGTATCTGAGTGGATTAAGATTCTACTTTTTGCAAGAGACAGAAAACTGAAAATGACATAGCTTAAGCTAAAAGGTGAACTTACTAGCCTGTATAAATGCAAAGTCCCTGGTTTGGGTGGTTTCAGGAACTTAAATAACATCCCTAGGCCTTGTTTTTCTTGCCTCTCCTATGAAATCTGTTGCTTTCTCAGGTGTGCCGTAGTCCTCCCTATAAGCTATAGGTTTATGTCTTTCCAAGAGAAAGTATGACCTGAAAGAGAAGACCAGAATCCTCAGCTTGACATCTATTGGCCTGAGCTGAGTCAGGTTAGCAGAAAGGAATTCCTTGATATGCTTAGGATGGGGCCAGATGGGCACCCCTGGTGAACCACCAGTGGGTTAACGCTACTCACTGTGCAGTGGGGTTACCTCTATTCAACTACTTGAAGTGAGAAGAGAGAAAGAGCCCATAAAAGAAAAAAAAATTGTACTATTTGTAAAAGAACACTTAGTAGCCAAAAAATATAGTAAAGAACACTAGTGATGGTGAGTAAACCCTGTCGCCATCTTGGCGCTAATACTTGGGAAAAGGAAAACAAGTTGCGTGCCAGGCCGTGAGGGTGTGGAGAGCACAAAAGCTTCCATCCGTTTCTCATGTCATCCTGGTCATCAGTCATTGCTTTCTTCCCACCTATTTCCTATCATTCCTGCCAGGGCCCAGAGCTGTCAACCGATGAAAGTTAGAGGTTTGTGAATGAGCAGGGTTTGGGGGGGTTGGGGTGGAAGACAGTAGTGGTCTGTGTACAGTAGTATGTGCAGCTCATTGATTTTGAAGTTGTTTTCTGCAGCTTGGAAAAGAAGACTTCCAAGGAAGTTTGGCCATTTCGGAGGGAAAGAGATGCAAATCTGGATTTGTCACACTCTGTACTATCCCACGAAAATAAAGAGGCAGCGACTCTCATATTTTCCATAATTGAATATTCTGTCCAAACTGCACAAACAAGATGCCACTGATCCATGATCCAGAAGACAGGTGCGGATTTATTTTTACAGCCATGGAGGCTGATGGCTTTGACCCCCGCCCCTGAAACTAATGACACACATTTCTGAGTGTCACTTTTTCTACAAAATATGTTCTGGCCCTACCAATTGTTGTCTTTGTTGTTGGAGTAGCCACAGCAGTTATAGTTCTGTGTGGGGTGTAGATGGACCAGTCATCATGTCAAAAGCGTCATGTGTATTACATCATTTAAGTGTCACAACATTTCTTTGAATTGGGTGTTCTCTCCACTTTACAGTGGAGAAACCTAAGGCACAGTCAGGGTAAGAAACTTGCCCAAGCTCACAGGACATAAAGAGATAGAGCTTGGGTTGCCAGGGTGGCTCAGTGGATTAGGCCTCTGCCTTCGGCTCAAGTCATGATCTCAGGGTCCTGGGATCGAGCCCAACATCGGGCTCTCTGCTCAATGGGGAGCCTGTTTCCCCCTCTCTCTCTGTCTGCCTACTTGTGATCTCTCCCTCTGTCAAATAAATAAATAAAATCTTAAAAAAAAAAAGAAGAGGGCGATAGAGCTTGGCTTCTAAACTGCCTATGTACATGGCCACCAAGCTCTCTGGCGATGCTGCCCATCCTGTAGCATATAACACTAACCGATAGGTATACCAGCACACTCCCTGTGTGCCAGCACTGAGGCTGACAGCTTTAGCAGCCTCATCCCCTTTAGTATGTATGGTAACTAGATAATGTACATTCTAGTGCATCCCCACATTACATACGAGGAACCTGAGGCTCTCAGATGCTCAGGAACTTGTTCAAAGTCCAGAACCTGGCACTCAAGTTCATGCTCTTCCCTGCGAGCTGGTACCACCTATGCCCCTTGAACTTCATCTCGTGGTTTAGGTGCCCCCTTCCCTTACTAGACCACTTCCCTTACTAGACTGTGCCCCCTTGAGGGCATGGACACTGCTTTAATCACCTGGCTTATAACTGTGCTCAATAAATGTCTGACTCATTTGTTTTTCTGGTGCCAAATACAGTGCCTAATACACAGAAGGTGTTTTCAATACAGAATAAATGAATAAACAGAAGAAAGTGTGAGTGATATATCCTGAGGTCAGAAAGAGTAATCTTTCTATATAGACTGGAAATCAGGCAGTCCCTCTCCTGGAAGGTTGAGCCTATAACCTGTACCTTGCAAAAGTCAATTCCATGCAGATGACTTGGTCTCAGGATGAAAATGATTTGGCCTTGGCTGGTCCTCCCCAAATATCACAGCACATTAGTCACTTCCCTGTTACTATAATAGTCCCTATTCAAAACAAAACCAGATAAAATGAAGATTCAGGTATTACATTTGTAGAATACAGCAAGACTCAGTCTCTAAGACCATTCTCTCTGGTCTAGTCTTGGCCGGATTTTAGCTCTCTTGGCCTTTAACAACTCTCTGCAGTAATTCTACAGATGTTACAGAAGATGCCATTGACATAGCAACTAATTCAGCATCCTGGGAACCAGACTTTAAGCTCTGGCACAAGGCATCTTAAATATGTGGGAATTTAACATGAAACCAAAGAAGCAAAGTTGCCTTTTCCTAGGAGGGGAGTTCCTGCCAATAAAAATTAAAATAAAATAAACCAACTATCTGGAAGCACACAATGAAAGGAGGCTGTGGTTTTTAGCCAGCTAGACAAGTGAAGAATACAAATAACCAGAAGTGTGTTTGTGAAGAACCTGTTTGGAAATCGAACATGAGCCCAATACAGTTTCAAGACCCTACTTGCAAAGCTCTATTGAAACAAGGCCATGTTCAAACAATTGTGGTTTCTTAGAGATCAGGAGACAGCTGTCCAGAAAAGTGACTCATCAGAGAGGCTAAGTATATTGTATATGTTGCCTTGAGAGCAAGTTATCCACATGTGGGAATGACTTAACCTGTTGTGGAATCAAGAGGTAACATTTTCAGGAAATGAAAGAACTATGCAGTCAGCCATATTCCACTACCTGAACTCACATCCCAGTGGGAGGATTTGCTTTCTGTTTCTCCTCTGACCTCCACCTTTGACAATGATTCTCTGAGTCCTGTCAGACAGAGGATCATTATCCAGAGACCCCATTGTTTGGCAATCCTTTTTGGTTGCCCAGCTCTCAACCTATCCTCCCCCTTCCTTGCTGGCAAGAGCCTGGCTTTGTTTGGGTGTTCATACTCCATGTATGTGTGCAGGTGATGAATCTTCATTAGCCTAAGTCAGCCATGATAAATCCATTCTCCTTACCAGAGATTGGTTTAAACACAGGCTAACCTAGCTAATCTAGATCTAATCAGATGGCATAAGCATTGGGTCATGAAGGGCTTTTCCCCCTCTTTTAATAAAAAAGTATGTGAGAGGAAATACCCAAGCTGTTTTTTTTGCTAGGTATCTTCTGTCTTGTCTACATTAACTCCTGGAAGCATTGTAGCCATCTTGCTACCAGGAGGAATAAGCTTTCCCATATCCTGAGGGCATCGTAAAGATGGCAAACACCTCGATCCTTGATGACAATATTGCACCACTAAAAAAATCAAACTTGATGATATACATCTTGCTGTAGTAATTAACTTCTTTCTGCTGTGAAGCAGCCTTTAGCTAGGTAATTTTCTTGCTCACCTGATACAGGTGAATCTGATCCCTGTTCCAAGGCAACTTTTTATTTTCTTAAATATTTTTATCTTAGCAGGTATAACTAGTTTTTTTGAGAAAACTGAGGCTACCCTAGTAGACAGTTTTGCATGGACCACATGCACCGTCCAAAAATGACTTAAGAATGCATAATCTAAAACAGGAGTTTGTATACCCATGTTCTGTAAAGGGTCAGATAGCCCATTAAAACTTCCATCTTTGGGGCACCTGGGTGGCTCAGTGGGTTAAAGCCTCTGCCTTCGGTTCAGGTCATGATCTCAGGGTCCTGGGATCGAGCCCTGCATTGGGCTCTCTGCTCAGCGGGGAACCTGCTTCCCCCCGCTTCTCTCTGCCTACTTGTGATCTCTGTCTGTCAAATAAATAAATAAAATCTTTAAAACAACAACAACAAACTTCCATCTTTATAGGCCATATAGTCTCTGTAGCAGCTTCACAATTCTGCCATCATAGTATAAAAGCCACCATAGACAATACATAAATGACTCAACGTGACCGTGTTCCAAAAACACTTTATTTAACAAAACAGGCAGAGGGCTAGATTTGGCTTACAGGGTGTGGCTTGCCAGCCACAGTGTACTGTTCCCAAAAGATGCATCTCTTTACTATGAAAAACCTTCTGATGGCTTCTTCACATGACAGAGGCCCTGCCTAACCTACTGTCTTCATCTGGTACCACTGTTCACCTTCACACCAGCCACTCCAGCCTTCTTTTTTGTTAATCCATGAAATCTTTCCCCTCCCCCACTTTATGGCCTTTGCATTTGATGCTTCTTTTCCCAGAATGCTTTTTCCTGGCTCTTGCCTTGGTGGCTCTCTTCTCTTCATTCAGGAATAAACACAAATACCACCATCTCAAAGAGGCTTTTCCTCAGCACTTAATCAAAGCATCCTGTGTTCCCCAGCCACTTCCCTGTCCATTATTTGCTTTATTTTATTCTCTGTTATTAGTGTCCATCTCTCCATTTCTCCACCATCAACCCTGCCCTCTTAGAAGTTTCTAAAGTCACCACTCAATTCCCCAAGTCCATAAAAGAAGTAGATAGTAAATATTTTTTGATTATTGAATGAATGAAACTCTTGTGGGCTCTTGTTAGCTTAAGGAAATGTTTTAAAGAGTTTAAAATATTTTCTTTTCTTTTTGAAGATTTTGTTTATTTATTTATTTATTTAAGAAAGAGAGAAAGCACACAAACAGTGGGGGAGGGGCAAAGAGAGATAGAGAGAAGCAGACTGCCCTTGGAGGAGGAAGCCCAATGCAGGGCCAATCCCAGCATTCCAAAACCATGACCTGAGCTGAAGGCAGATGCTTAACTGACTGAGGCACCCAGGTGCCCTTCAAGTATTTTCTTTAATATAGGAAGTTTTCTTCTAATCTAACAGTCTGCTGATCTCTACAAGATGGCTCATGCATGACTTTCTTTAGAGTTAAATTTTGCCTCTCAGTAGCTAAGTATGTTAGAGCTAGACACATAACTAAATGGCTAATAGAAATATTAATACAATTGGTATTCGACACTCTGAGACAAGAAGCTTTTACAAAAGTCAGGAGGGGGATACTTTCTTAGTTTTTCTACCTATGCAGTAATCCTGGAGACACTAAAATGGCCTATTTGTCATGGTGTGTGCTCACGAGGGGTTTCCCTTCCATGAAGAATCAAAGCAGGTAACTGGCCCAGATCCATGTCAAGGCTGGAGCCCATATTCTGTATTAAGCTTGAACTACTACATTTTGGGGAGTCAGAGAATATCTACTTTATTGAATAGTACAAATAAAGGAGAGTTTTCAAGCTTGTGTGAAAGATCTTTTTGCTTTATAAAATTGTACACATGGTGATTTTCCACCAGGAGTATGACCATATGAAAAGGCCACTTTATTCTGCTTGCCCATAAATAACTTCAGAAAGTCCTTAAAAATACACTTACAGATAAAATTCAATGCAGTAAGAGTGGGGAGAGGGGAGTAGGGATGGAAAGTATCCTTGTTTGGCACTGTTTTCTCATATGAGTTAATACTAGATTTTCCAAAGTTTTGGGTCATCTTCTCCCCACCCCTCAGTGTGTGAGTCAACCCTACCCTTGACGATTGCCTGCTTGGCTATGGGCCACTTGCCAGCCATCCTCAGACCAGGAAATCTGGTTAAAATATGATCTCTGGCGTTTTAACTAAATATATTTTTTTAAGCCTTCTCATTAAAATATGTGACTCTCCCTTGAAACTCCCTCCCAAATACTTCTTTTAAAATCCCCCGAGGGATGTGGTGGAGAACAAAAATGTCCTTCAGAAAGAGAAGAATCACACAGAAGGAAATGAGAATGACAGATTTCTCATTAATGCTTCCCTTTTAATTCATCTAAAACTTATCTACCCACCTGAAGGTTATTCCAAAGTGTTCTTAAAGTCCATGCTCTCAGTTTCTAGTGGAAGCAAGAAACGTCTTCCTTGTTCAAGGGGTAGAGATTGAATTAACATGTACATGAATGTTGGCTATTTCAACTGTCTCCAGCTAACTCACCTCTGTTTATGACCAGCATCGTGAGCCACAGTGAAAAGGGCTGGCTATTTTGGTTCAGCCCTAGCTCCTGAAAAAAAGAGCAAACAGAAGTACATATAAGATAATATGAATGAATATGAGGGGCCAGGAGGGAAACGTATGCATTGGAAACAGCCACTACGAGTTCCTTCCAAGTATGACACACATAAGAATGTGGGTCCAGAGGTGCCAGATCTTGTGATTTTTACAAACAAAGTGCAGAAACTCGGGTTATTCTTCCAATTTCTAAATATTGGAGCAATTTTTTAAAAAAGAAGAATTCCCTAAGCCAAGTTTGTCCAGCAAGGCCAGTTTGGGCTTGTGGGTTGCTTCTCTGAGGCTACTCTGTAGCAGTGACATAAATCTCTGTGATGGCTCCAGCAAGCTGGGGTGTTCCCACAGAGCATCATCAACAACTTCTGTGCTGGAAGCCAGGCTCGTAGCATGTTCCTAAGCTGCAGGTGCCAGAGTTCCTCCACCCTTCTTGACCATGACCAAGGAAGACCTCTCCTCTGCTTGGCTCCTTCCCCAAGCTTTATGGCACATGAAAGCAGGGCACATATATGAGGTTGACTGAGATCATCAGCCTCTTTGCCATCATGACTAGCACCCAGGGGTGGAAGGGATGAAAACCCGGTTCTGATCAATGAAGAATTTTTTGGTTCTAGATTGAAATGGTGGGCTTCTCAGTCTAAATGTAGACCTCCACTCAAAGCCTTGCAATTTTTTTTCTTGGACTCCAGCCAAATATGGGGTTCAAGTTGATGTATATTTTGTTTTTCTAATCTTATCCTTGGTTTCTAGAACCAGAGGCAAAATATAAAATAAAAATGAAGACACAATAATACCTTTGCATAGCACCTGCTTTCATTTGGTTAGAAGCTCATGTTTTCTTTACTTACATTGCCTTTGAAGAGCTATGATTGAAGATAAAGACAAATAGCTTTTGTTAAACTAAGGATTTATATTTAAAATACTTCTGCACATGTCATGAACCTAGAAGTGCCAGTAGGCTCTTCTTTGTCAGTATGTCTGTTCCTACACCTCACTTTTCTCTAGGAATGCCTTGTGTGCCTTTCTCCTCTTGGTGTTGAAAATGGACCTGCCCCCGGAAGGCACCATTTGTCCCCGGAGGGCTCTCTGCAGAGGCAACTATCCCTGTAGCAGCTGTTGGAATGAATGTGGCCACACAGACAGAGCAAGGAGTTCTCCTGTGCCAGCTTGACCCAACTGAAATTTGTCCAGCCACTGAAGAGTTCTGTCTGTCTCCTTCCAGTCCACAGTGCTCAATTATTTTGAGCTGGTTAAGTACTACTTATAGTGATCTTATGTTACTTTTGCTTTGGGCTGTGTATCTCCTTCTGGATATATTTTGAGCTCCCTCAAAGTCTTTTTCTCATTATTAAAAATAGGGAAATCTAGGCAGTGGCAGCGGATTGCCAGATTTTAATCTACATCCAGAGGTAACCACTATAGATATGTTGGTTTATTTTCTTAAGACGTTAAACATAGATAACACTTTCTTTTGTTTCTATGACACCATCTATTATAAAACACACCGTAGACTTAATTTGTGCTAATAGAACTTCATGAAACTAGTTCCTTCCTATCACAGTTTCTCCTAACTCCAATGTCATCAGCTCAGATGAACCTCCTTGCTGACCTTTCCTAAAGCGATCATCCATCCCCCTGCCCTGCATCTCTTGTTCTCTGTCTTATTCCTCCTATTCTCTTTGTTTCTTAGGGATTGATAGTATCATAAATTGTATTATGTCTCTACTTGGCTATATACTAACAACCCACCAGAACATAAGCTCAGGAGAGCATGAAACATCTGTCTTGTTCACTGCTATAGTTTCATCTGTCTTGTTCACTGCTAGAGTTTCAAAGCCTAGAACAGGGCCTCTGATCTCTTCTAGAACTGCTAAAAGGATGGTACAAGGATTATTTTTTTAAAGCATGAATCTGTAAAGACAGGAATAAGTGGAGAGAAAAAGAGTGTAGTGGGGCTGAGGGGTGGTTCTAGAAAAAGTAAATGTAACACTATTGTGTTCCTGTATCAGCCCTACATGGATCCTGGCAAACCTGTGTCCCCACAGTCTACACCCAAACTCTGATTTAGTATCCTTTTATTTGGATGGTGCTGATTTGGGCTTTGGTTTAAGGATCATGATTTTAAATATATTTTCCTGCCAGTAAAACAATGAAAACGTCAATTTCTTTAAACTCTTCTTACTAGAGATAACTGTTGTTATCATTTTAGTAAACTTTGAACCTTGTTTCTATACTTTTTTTTTAGTGGCACAAGGAGAGTAGCTCTAATCTAAGCAGATGCTGATGCCATTGGCAAACTAGGAAGTTTAGGCTTAATTCTTTTTGCCTGTTTGGTCCACCAGAGTGCACTAAATAAAAAAATAAATAAAGAAATAATTCAAGTCACTAATGTAAAAGGAATCCAGAGGTCAAATGGCAAATGGGTAAAATTCCTATTAATTTATATATATTTTTAATCCCTCTTATCCTTTGTGTCCTATTACAAGTGATATATGATTAAAACCAGGTTATTTCCTAATACCCATCTGTTCTACATCTTTCATCTGAGCGTATTACATCTTAGCTTGTGACACACATGGCAGTGGCTGGGGAAATGATTATAATGTCATTGTAGATGGTGGCTTCAGAGAGAAAATAACCAGCAGGGATAAAACCTAAGCCACAAAGTTTCAGCGTTGAGGCAAATCTCATTTGGAAGAAAAGAAGGAGGGCAGGTAACACTGTGTGAACTGACCCCGTAAATGCAAACTGGCTTAAACTTTTTTGTGTAATCTCTGAAACTATAGACTGGTAACCTTGAGGGTGACAAAAATGGGAGGCACAAACTATCCCTCAGTCTTTGAGGTACACTGAGGATAATTTTGGGAAATGGAGCTGTAGCCAGATGAATTTCCGAAAACCAAATTCTATCAAAATAACTTATTTTTGTAACTTTGAATCTAGTGATTAAGGGTGCTGTAAGTGATCTTTAAATGATTGTGGTATTTCTTAGCAAAAAGGAAAACTTGGTTGATATTTTTTAGGAAAATGGCTGAGGTTTTAAGCAATTCTCATGTTCATTTTCAGTATCTTTTCAGCAGGGGAGCTTCCCAGAGTGTCTCAACTTTCCACCCTGGTAATGAATGTTGATCAGTCTTCTCCTACTGGGAATGATATAATAAGACCTTATTGGATGACTTCCTGCAGAAAATAGCTTTGAACCTTGACTTAATCCAAAAAGCTGGAGATACTAGGGAGTGAACAGAAGATGCCCTCCAGTAACACTTGAGGGTGGATAAAAGAGGAGCTGTGTAAATGAGGTTCCCATGTTCACAGCTTAGGTAAGCTTAAGGGCAGTGGTGCAAGGCAGCAGGGGTGCTTAGAAAAAAAGACAGTCTTCCTGGCCAGAAAAACCAGAACAGGCCAAGAATGGGGGATTCATCACAAGGAGAGATCTACAAAATTTCTAAATTCTGTTTATTCATATCTCTTGCTGACTCTTAAACTATGCATGCAGGATTTGGGGTGCCTGCGTGGCTCAGTCAGTTAAGCATGTGACTTCCGCTCAGGTCATGATTGCAGGGTCCTGGGATTGAGCCCTGCATCTGGCTTCCTGCTCAGTGGGGATCCTCCTCCTCCCTCTTCCTCTGCGCCTCCCCACCATGTGCTCTTTCTTTCTCAAATGTTAAATGAAATCTTAAAAAACAAACAAATGAAAAAAATCTATGCACGAAGGGTAGAGACTCAAAGCAAGTCAGCTGAAGACAAGAGACCAATTGAGACTGCAGTGGCCACCCGAGAAACAGCATGAAGTTTAAGTTCATAAGACAATTGCTAGCTAAAATGAAAGAAATACCAAAGGGAAATAACAAGCATCCAGAATCTATACAACTAAATATTTACAGTGTTAAGGATATAATCCAAAATTACTCCACATGCAAAGAATCAAGAAAGTGGAGCATGTTCTCAAGAGAAAAGAAAGTCAATGGAGTCTGACCCCAGAATGAACCAGATGATAGAACTTTTAAAAAGCTAGAATTTTAATGTGGTTCTTACAGCTTATCCTGAATGGCACACTTCATTATGAAGTGAAAAGGCATTAGGTCTTCTCAGAAAAATAGGAACAATAAAAAAAGAATGAAATGGAAATTTTAGAAACAAAAAGGTAGTATCTGAAATTTAAAAAAAAATTAACTGCTCACTTAAGAGTTGGATGGAGATGTGGAAGAAAATAACAAGTGTACTTAAAGAAAGAACAACAGAAATTATCCAATGTGAATAACAGACAAAAAAAGAAAAAATAATAAATTCTCAGAGACCTATTAGATAATATCAAATAGTCCAATATATGTATTATATGTAAATGGAATTGCATAATGCAAAGGGAGAGAGAATGGATAAGTGAATAGATCTAGAGAATTAATGACCAATCCATTAATAAATTTAATTAAACAAGGATACACAATGACCAATGAAAACCAAGCAGAATAAAAACCTCAAGAAGCCTTCACTAAGCTCATCATAGTCAAACTGTTGAAATCCCAGGATAAATAGCAAACATTGAAAGCAATAAGAGAAAAACACCCCAAACATCCAGGGAAACAGTGATCTGATTACTAATTTGTCTCTCGGCAGAATTATGGAGCCCAAAAGAGGGTAGAGCAACACCTCTGAAGTGCTACGAGAGAACAGAAATGGTCAAATCATAATTCATCACCCAGAAAATATATCCTACAAACTGAAGGATGATGACATTTTCACATTAAACAAAACTAAAATAAATTGTCACCAGTAGACCTGATCTTTAAGATCATCTAGAGGAAGTGCTCTAGGATGAAGGGAAATGATATAAGGTAGAAATTCAAATCCTAATAATGAAAAGCAGTGAAAAGGGTAAATATTTGGGAAAATTCAAAATACTTTTATACTGTTTGATTTTTTCCTCTTAATTTACAAGCCATAGAACAATTTATATAATTTTTAAAGATTTTATTTATTTATTTGTCAGAGAGAGAGAGAGAGCACGAGAGCGAGCACAGGCAGAGACAGAGAGAGAAGCAGGCTCAAGGAGCCCGATGTGGGACTCGATCCCAGGACGCCAGGATCATGACCTGAGCCGAAGGCAGCCACTTAACCAACTGAGCCACCCAGGCGTCCCCATAGAACAATTTAAAGCAAAATTTGTAACATTGGTTGGTGGGGTTTGTAAAGCATGGTGTCATAATACAACCAACTACTTTAGCACAAAGGAAGGGAGAATGGATGTGGCCCTGTATGGATACATTGCCACACTTTACCCGAAATGGTAAAATACTAACTGTACATAGACCAAATAGCTAAGGAGGTATATTGTAATCCCCAGGGAAGCCACAAAAAATAATAATACCAAGAGAAATAGCTAAAAAGCCAATAGGTCTGAGATATTTTCATGAGGATAACATGAGAACGTAATGCCTTTTTTTTTTTCTTCATGCCATTCTTGATCAATGTCCTCTGGGCATTTCTTGAGTTAAATTATTATAATTATTATTAGGACTAGTCTTCATTAACAAGTAAAGTGTAACTCAAGGCACGACTAGAAGACATCAGCTTTCTTCCTTCATCTTAATATTTTACATTATAGACACCGTAAGCAAAGGCAACAGAAATAAACAAGTGGAATTACATTGGACTAGAAAGGTTTTGCAGAGCAAAGGAAACCATCAACAAGATACAGAAGTGACCTGTGGAATGGACAAAAATATTTGCAAATCATGTATCTGGTAGGGGGTTAATATGCAAATTATAGGGGCACTTGGGTGGCTCAGTGGATCAAGCCTCTGCTTTCTGCTCAGGTCATGATCTCAGGGTCATGAGGTCAAGCCCTGCATTGGGCTCTCTGCTCAGGAGGGAGCTTTGTTCCCCCTCTCTCTCTGCCTGCCTCTCTGCCTACTTGTGATCTCTCTCTCAAACAAATAAATAAAATCTTTTTAAAAATACGCAAAATATATAAAGAGTGCCTACAACTCAACAGAAAAAAATCTCCGGTTAAGAAAATAGGCAGAGGAGGGCGCCTGACTGGTTCAGTCACTGGAGCATGCAACTCTTGATCTCAGGGTTGTGAATTCAGGCCTCAGGTTTGGTGTAGAGGTTCCTTAAAAATAAAATATTTTAAAAAATGAAATGCCTAATTTTAAAAAAATGGGCAGAGGATCTGAGTTGACATTATTACAAAGAAGATGGGTAGATGACCAGGTACATAAAAAGATGCTCAACATCAGTAATCATCAGGGAAATCAGAATTAAGACTATAGTAAACTATCACCTTATGCCTGTTAGATTGGTCAGTTTCAAAAAGATAAGAAATCACAAGTATTGGTGAGGGTATGAACAAAAGGGAATGCTTATGCACTATTAGTGGGGATATAAATCAGTGCAGCCACTATGAAAATCAGCATGATTTTTCCTCAGAAAATTAAAAATAGAAATAGTGTATAACCCAGTAATTCTACTTCTGGGTATTTCTCTGAAAGAAATGAAATCGCTTTCTCAAAATGGTCTCTGTACCACTATGTTTATTGAAGCAATATGTATAATAGCCAAGACACAGAAACAGTGAAAGGTCAATGGATGAATGGATAAAGAAAATGTGAGATATAGATACATAGATAGAAATATATAATGGAATATTATTTAGCCATAAAAGGAGGAAATCCTGCCATCTGTGACACCATGCATGGACCTTTAGTGTGTTAGTGCATTTAGTGCATTATGCTGAGTGAAATAATCAGAAAAAGATAAGATTTCACTAACTTACGGTAAAGACAAAGAAGGACCCTCATTTTAGAAAGAAAAAAACTGCAGAGAACAATAGATAGTTCCCCCAAAACAGTAGTTCAAAGAATCTCACCCAAAATACAATCTGTGCACCTCAGCTGACATCTGAAATGGCATAGAGGAGTCTCCTCTCTTGAAGACTATGCTGAGGAAGGCCTACTTTCAGGAAAAGAATAGCTAGATTATAGGAAGAATAAAATCGGGGCACCTGAGTGGCTGAGTTGGTTAAGCAACTGCCTTTGGCTCAGGTCATGATCCTAGAGTCCCAGGGTCAAGTTCCACCTGGGGCTCCTTGCTCAGTGGGGAGTCTGCTTCTCCCTCTGACTTCTCCCATCTCATGCTCTCTCTCTCTCTCATTCTCTTTATCTCTCAAATAAATAAAATCTTTAAAAAGAATAAAATCAGAAATAGAGCACATATATATGGGTCACATATTTATGTGGAAGAATATTATTGAGCACTGACACAAGTTGATGATACTAAATTGTTTTTTTCTCAAGGCAAAAATCACAATTTTAGGGGAAGTGGCAGTAATCTGAGCATAGGCCCCCTTTCCAAAATGAGGTATGACCATCTCCATCAGGATCCTTAGACCAAAAAGCCTTTTTTGCCCACATTTTCAATACCATTCAGTACCCATCTCTTAGGGATAGCCTTTGAGGAATCTTAAAAGAATTTTACCAATAATGATCTTTTCTTTAACTTTTTTTTTTAAGATTTTATTTATTTATTTGACAGAGATCACAAGTAGGCAGAGGCAGGCAGAGAGAGAGGAGGAAGCAGACTCCCTGCTGAGCAGAGAGCCCCATGTGGGGCTCCATCCCAGGACCCTGAGATCATGACCTGAGCCGAAGGCAGTAGCTTAACCCACTGAGCCACCCAGGTGCCGCTGACCTTTTTATTCATGGCAGAGAATAAATTTCTTGTTTGTGATTTGAAGGTCAAGTAAATAGAGGGTTTGGGGGATATTCTGTATAGAAATTTAAAACTTAGTAAGCTAACTATAACTAAAATTCTTAAAAAGTAAACGAATGAACCGTTGAACACTACATCAAAAACTAATGAGGTACTATGTGTTGGCTAATTGAACATAATAAAAAAAGTTATTGATGACAATAGATATCTGAGTTGGCCACCAGTTCTGCTTTTATGACTCACTGTGAATTTATTGGGCAGGGGGATGGAGATAGTTCTGGAGGGGATGATTTGATTATAATTTTTAATAGATAAAACTTCAAATGTGTTCATATTTTGCTGTGACTCTTAAAATATCTAGGTGACTGAAATAGAATGAGTCACCACTGATTAAGAGGGGAAAGCCAAAGGGACAATATGGGCTTGAAATTTTCTATTCACCCTCTATGGGAGAGGCTTATAGAAGCTACTGGAATATTTGTCTAGCTGATGAGGTCACGTTCAATGCTCAGGTCCTAGGATTCATTGAAAAGTTCCCAAAGAAAAGGGGAGGAGAGTGATACAAGCATTTTCTTCAGTCCCTTTTATAAGCTGGGCCTTCTATTGGAGGGTTTATATTCGTGATCTCATTTAATCCTCAGATCAACTCAATGAGGCAAATGGTATTGTATCCAGGAGGACACTGACTGTTTTGAAGTCACACAGGAAGTAGGAGAGCCATAAAGCGGAAAAGATCTACCTGACACTAAAGGCCATCCTTCTCTCAGTCTTCTATGTCCCTTTGCTCCTCTTTTCTTTGACAATACACACTCCTTATTGGTCATTTGCTAGCTAAAATGATTTTGAGAAGCCCAGCATTATAATATAACCACCTTAGAGATATTGTAAGAAAGGTTCAGAGGTATTTCAGAATTTCAATTAAAAGAAAACTCATTAGATGGATGGAATTCAAGGTTATAAATTCTGTGTTAAATACTCTCATCTTAAAGCAGGTCACCCTCCAAGAGAGGGCAGTCTATGCTTCTAGATGGCCAAGTCCCTGAATTTTTAATACCCAAGAAATCTTGCAAAGTGATGTAATCAGGAAGCTTCTCAAATATTAGAATGAAAATGATCTAGGCATAGGAGGGATTATTTGATAGGTGGCTGGCTAAGTTAAAATACGATTAAATAAAAGTCCTTTCCCAGACTTTTTATCACATAACTTACGTTGAAAATCTTTGCCTCATTGTTCTCATTAGTACAGCAGGAAATCTCTTCTGTTCGTGCCAATGAAAAAATGCCTCAGTCCAAATATCAGACATATGTGGCTTTATGCCAGTGGTTCTTGTCTCTATCAAATCCAAAGTCCACTTTTATAAAAAAAAAAAAAAACATTTCTTTACCATCTTGTATAGAAATTCATAGGTTATATAACTAATATAAAATTGGTAAGCTAAATATAATATTCTGTATATAGTGTAAAAGAAATAAAAATCATTTTAAATAACATTTCATCAGAGTAAATCTCAGGTATGGCAACGCTAGAAGACATTTTTAAAAAGATGCGAAGTATTACCATGGGTAATGCTATTACTAATAGTGTTAGTTTGGGGGCGCCTGGGTGGCTCAGTGGGTTAAAGCCCTGCCTTCGGCTCAGGTCATGATCTCAGGGTCCTGGGATGGAGCCCCACATCAGGCCCTCTGCTCATCAGGGAGCCTGCTTCCCCCTCTCTCTCTGCCTGCCTCTCTGCCTACTTGTGATCTCTGTCTGTCAAATAAGTAAATAAATCTTAAAAAAAAATAGTGTTAGTATGATTATGAATGCTACAGCCTCTGTGTAGCCTAACACAGGTGTGTATATGGGTGATGCAAAAACCACTTGCTCATTGCTATCTGTGATGTGATTTTTTTTTTTTTTTTTGGTACCTCCAGATAATGAAAATCTCTTGGCAAAGTTCCAAACAAATCAAAACACAATCTCCTTTGATTGATTGATTTATTTATTTATTTTGCTATAGTTGCATTCCTAGAAAATTGAGACTACATTAAAACTGTATAAAAACAGTTTGTGATTATGTTAAAAAGAGTTTGGTTTAAGGCTGCAGGATGTCTGCCAGGACTGTTCTTTGTTGTATAACACTATCTGATTTAGCTTCTCTGGGCTCCACTCAGTAAATATCAGTCACATTACCTCCCTCATTGCAACTAGGAATTTCCAAAACCTCTCTGAGGAGGTGCTCTCAACTTCGAGAACTGCTGCTTTCTTCACCTTTGCAAGTTCTTCAAAAGCTATGTGTGTACACTTAATTTTCCTACTTGAATCTGAAATTTTCACATACTAAGTTTTGTAAATTACAGAGCATTTTTTTTTTTTAAAAAGACACACTGTTTTTTGTGGCATGAACAAAGGCATTCCTGATTCACTGTAAGTAAATTTCTTGGCTCACCCTAGGTGGTGAAACAGGATACTGTTCATGAACGTAAGGCAAGAAAGAACGCAAGTTCCCTTACACGTGTACACAAGTGGGTAAACAAAGAGCAGGTGCACCACAAGTATGATAAAGATGCCCGGGCGTTGGTAGAGGCATTTGTATATTCAGCTGACTCGAGGACGGGGCACAAACCCTTGGCTGTCTCACTGGTTGATGGGGTCAATTCAGGGAAAAGGTGAACCCAGGGAAAAGTGGATGTCAGTGTTGCTAGGAGGCTCAAAGTTTGTGAAGGAAACAAAGGATGTGAGTCAGGGTAGAGTGTGAATGTGTAAATGTGAACAAGGGTTAAGTAGTCATGTTACAGGTCAGGTGAAGGGGCCTAAGGCTCAGAGAGCTACCTGCTGGATAGGACTTCCTGAATTAAATTCTCTTGCGTCAGGATCTTGCATTGGAGGGAGCTGCTGGTAGACAGCACAGAACTGTGTTTTGCTCCTCATCCCAGAGGGGTAGCAATCCATGGCTGATGAGCTTCCTTCCCCCACTGTGCCCCTGACAACTTCTGCTACCTTTGCGCCTCTGGAAAGCCAAGTGTCTTCAGCTCTGTGAGGCACACATCTGTTTACCATATTGCCTGTGCCATCCTAGTGTCTGTTTTCCTGTCCCTTTGGGAGAAGGAGTGGTGGGCAGGAGTCCACCTAGAAATTCTGGCAGGCCAAGAAAGACCACCTTCCAAGTTCCCCAGGCTTGATCAGCTTCCCTCAAGTTGATCACGCACATCTCAGCCTCGCTGGAGTTTGCACACCCACCTCAGATTCCCCACCTGACAAGGGCTTCAAAAATCAGGCACAGGCAGACTTGAATGCCGATTCACCCGGAGTTCACTAGGCAATGGGCCTGGTGTCATTTGAGCTAGCTGTATGGCAGCCAATTTTTTTTTTTTTTTTTAATAACATGATTGCCCTGGCTTTCAAATCCCATTATGAAACTTTTTATCCTTTACTCAGAACTTTCTTTCTTTCGTTTTTTTGTTTTGTTTTGTTTTGTTTTAATCTGTCATTTTAGTTTGATGGAAAGAGATGTTGAGGAGAAATACTTGGGAGTTTGTTCCGTGGGGCCAGATGATGTGGTGAGTCACAATCACTAAACACATCTGGGGAATCTGCAGTTGTTTCTGTTCTTCTCTGTCCTGAAACACTTCATGACGGCCAGTCACTGGCTCTGAGAGAGGCCAACACTGGCATGGAGAAGAAGAGGCAAGACTGATTCCCAGGACAGTGTGGAAGAGTATGAGAACAATCGGAAAGAGGGGCCTACCCAGGCACTGTCTCAGGGCCACCCCCACGCTCGGTGACAGAAAACCTGCCCTGCATTCAGGCCCCTGCAGGGATGCAGCCAGGCTGTTATGAGAAACAGTTCCCCGCCAACAGCAGGGTTTCGCCTGCTGCTTCACTATGGTTACACATAACTTGAGGGCGGCAATATGATCCACTTCCCACCGAGGGGCATATACAGTACAGAATGCATACCATAAGTCAAAACATGGGCCTCAGAATTGGCTTCAAGAGAAGCAGTTACATACTTTCATGGCCCTTCTCTTTGGGCTTGTCAGCTGTGAGGGAGTTCTCTCCTGTCAGCTTATCTAGAGAAAGCCGTAGGTGATGTTGCTGCCTGCTACCTACATCTTCTCAAGTGGTCACACACAGTCAGTGTGCTGTGGGCAGGATTCTTGAAGCCCTTAGCCTCACGAGAGCCAGAAAGTTAATAATCTTCACAGCCGTGACCAGCACCTGGTATGGCTCCTGGAGCACAGTAGGAATGAATCAATACAGAAGAGGTAAAATGACTGACTGGATGCACCCTTCCTTCCTCATCCCACCTCCTCTCCTTACCTCCCCCATCTAGCTCCACCCCTCTCCCCTTTCTCCAAAAAGCTCTGTCAGTCAGTATAAAATGTAGTCATGGAACAGAATTAGTCAATGTCAAATAACTAAGAGAAGCAATGTCAATATTGGTTAAGAATATGGACACGGGAATTAGGAAAACCTGAATTTAAATCTTACCCTCTACCACTTGTTAGTTAGGTGACCTTGGACAAACTGTTAAATCTTGTCTGTTTCCTCATCTGGCAAGTGGGATTAATAATAGTATCAATCCCACACCTTTGCTGCAAGGATTAGAGAGGATTCATATGAAGTACTCGGCGCTGTGTTTGGGGCTTGAGTGTTCAATACATGTTAGCTGCCATTATTCTTTTCCATATGCTTACTAGCATTATGTGGGAATCAATTCAGCTAGGTGGGCATAGTTGCACTTGTGCCTCTCTGAGGAAAATTGCTATTTCATTCATCTCTGGGGCAGCTAGAATTATCTTTGTACCAATTTGACCATTGATTAGCTTGGTTGCTATGGTTATGTTACTTAACCTTTTGGGCTTCAATTTCTTCATTGTAAACAGAGGTGTCTGCTCTGTCTACACTCAAAGATAATCATATGTGAAAGTGATTGGAAATGATCCTAAAGAGGAACTTTGAGTATTTGGTTTATGCCATTGTCTAGATGCCTAACATTTAAGGGTTAGGTGAGGGAGTGGGGGAGGGATATAAAAGTCAGGAAACACCTTGAAAGGAAGATCCAAAGGCTTTATCTCACCTTTATTGACTCATGCATTGATGAATTGAAGGATTCGTGATTTAGAACAATTAAGTCGACCACTCTAGCTAGTGTAAATAAGTATACATGTCCTCTTTGGAAAGCTAAAAAAGTCACATGACCTCCCTTTTCATTCCAGCCATTCTGTATGGTGTCCAAATCATTTTTCTCTTTAGGGATTAGATAGTTACTACTAATTTAAGACACATTTTCCACCAGCATATGGTTCTTCCATTCATATGCAGTAAAGAATGGAAAAGAAGTGACAAAGAAGGGAAAACAGTGCATACAATCAATCATATTTATAATTATGCTCATGTTATTAGAGTGTACCATGTCATTTAGGGTTCCTGGACCCAATTCCAATGCAATGGAAGGGGTCCCCCCCCCCCCCCCCGCCTACAACACTAGCCATTCTTGGATATCAGCTGGGTGTCTTAGAATTCAGGTCCATTCTGACACTACCCAGAGACAGCATCAGGTTTCAGAGGTGAAGGGCACAGTCATGTAAGACTGCCTTCCCACCTTCTACGTGACATGTCTGTCACAGTCTTTGCGCTATGACCTGTGCTTCTGACTGGCCTGCTACAGATTTGAAGTTCCAACAACCCACTCCTTAGTTTCAACTAATTTGCAACAGTGGCTGACAGAATTTAGGGAAACAGATTCACCAGTTCATTAAAGTATATAATAAACAATGTAAGTCATCTGTCAGATGAAGAGACCCATAGGAGGTTAATCCATAGGAAGATTAATAGGGAGGTACCCATTTTACTTTTTAAAAGCATTTTCAGAAACTGGATGAAAACAAATATATCTGTGAAATATATATTTGGTCATTTAAATAATTATATCAAATATTTAATTATCTTAAGTATTTTTTCTTACATAATCTCACTTGATTCAAGCCTATAGGGTAGATACATGATCTCCATTTTATATGGGATGAAGAAATTAAGGTTTACAGAGTTTAAGTAACTTAGCCAAGTCACACAGCTATAAATTGCAGGACACTGACCTTTTTTAATGTCTGCTTTTTTTTAACTTTTGTTTCCTTAAGTTTGGTTGAGTGTCACTGCTCACCCTGGGTCATCACCTCTGTGGTGACAGAGCACGAGGTAGAATGACATTTAGATCCCTGGGTGACTCAGGTTGCCATTAATCTCTTCTTGAACAGCCAAAAATTCAAGAATGAGCTTGTGCCATTGACATTTAGCCTATGGAATCCCATACACTTGATTTCTCATTGCTGGAGATCCGAGTCACTCTGTACTGATACAAGATTCTACTCTTGAATACATCAGTCCCTTAATCACTGCAATTATCTTGGGTGACTTTTCATCAATCAGCCTGCTGCTCTGTTTCCTTTATCATCATTTGTGAGGCATGTACTATAAGCAAAATTCATCCGTATTGGGCATGTAGGATCAGATAAAAGATCATCCCTGTCCCCCAAGAGCAGCTGCTCTAAGGAAATTAGCATACATAAGTGGGTAGACAGGTAGGTAGATAGGCAACACAGTGACAAATATGAAATGAAGGCTAATAATGTGCTGTGTGAGCAGGGATGGAAGAGTGACTAATTCCAGTTTAAGGCTGGAGATCTGCAAAGGCAGATAATCTGGCTTGGAAAGTAGAATGAGGGGTGAATCTGGTAGAAGGATTATACTACCAGTCAGAAAAAGCTATCTTGACTATCAGACCCAGAGATGTCCATCAGATCCCTCTTTTTCACTGAGCCAAGGAATAATAGGAGTTCCCTTCTCTATACCACCAAGGGATCATCACCAGTTCAAGATAATTCATTGAATATGGGGTGAATCCTCTTGGCCAGCCACGTCTTACTCCTCTAGTGACTCCAAAGGCAGTAATGTTAAGTCGAGTAATAGGGCAGTGGCTGTAAACCAAGAGACTCAAGTTGATGGCCATTTGGATTCAGAGAGGAGCTTCCAGTCAAAATAAAGCATACAACATATAACCACCTACTTATAGAAATGTCCTTGGGAACTTTTAGCTCATTTCCTACCTTTCACTTGTCCAAATATCTCTTAATGCTTAATTTACAGAGACATTTGTCATTCACCTATTTGGTGAAGGGCTTTATGCTAGATATACAATGATTTATGAGATATGGCTTCTGTCTTCAAAGAGCCACCAACTAATGAGAGTAACAAAACCAAAGTTGAGAAAACTCTATACAAGTCCATATAATCAAAATGTCATCTCCATAGGCATTTTGAGGTCCTCCACTATCCCATCTACCACAAAGTGAAATGGTATGAAAGAATTCTGGGTCTAAAATATAGAGTCTGGTCTCAAGAAAAAGACTCCCACACAGAAAGATGGCTTTTTTCTCTCAAGCTTTCTCAGATTTTTTTCTTTCTATATGAACCCACATTCAGATTAGTTTCAAGATACATCAAAAATTTCTCTTTGAATTGAGCAGCATTATATGCAGTAATCACAGTTGATCATCTTGTTTGAATAATGAGCTCATAAAAGTAGAAGAAAAACATAACCAGATAAAAATTCCTCTTAGATATTAATGTTGGAGCCAAATGGAATAAATGACTTTTATATCTGACCCTGCACATATAGAAGACAAATAGAGAACCTGTATTTTCAACTAATTTAAATAGCATATGGAATTGAAACAGAAAGCCAATAACCAAATTAGTCTTCCTGTGACAAAGAAAATGTAACCTGCTTCATTATTGTAATGACAAACATCAGTGGAGTAGAAAATTGACCAGCCCTCTTATATTAGATTCAAACAAACAAACAAAAACAAAAAAACAAAAAAAACGTTGGTTGCCAAGGAAGTTCTGCTTGTATAAACCTTGACTACATACTCTATAATGGATTAGACCCTTTAAGGTCTCATTAGCATATCAGTAATAGAAGTTGTCAAAACCATATTAAATAACGTTAAGAGTTGCAGTATTGCTGTTGTGCTGACAGCATATGTTGAGATCAGGTTTAAAATTCCATAATATTTAAAGTTGACCTATTTGGTTTTGGAGATATTTGACAGAGAATGTGAAATCACAGATAACTATACCCAAAATTAAATAAAACATTGGAAAATAAAAGATGTCAGTCAAAGAGAGAAAGAGTTATTTCTTGTATCCAAAGCAAATTGTCTTCCCAGATAAGTCACCTGACTAGTCTAGTCATGGATCAAGAAGTGTGATCCTAGATTCATCAAACTGGATTGTAATTAAGAGTCTATCATATAAGCTACATATTTTTAAATATCTTCCTTAACTATCTTTTCATACAGTGTGCTATCATCATGTTCACTCATTGTGGTTTTAAGGTCTCATAGTGGTGTGAAGGAAATGCAACAGCAAAAGGAAAACAAAGAAAAACAAATGGAAAAAAGAGTACTTAACAGTAGCAGTATGCATGAGGGTAAACACTCAGCATGACTGCACTCAGATCGTTTCTATTAAAATGGAATGTGCCACCACAGCATTCCAGTCCCTTTCCAACCTATAATTAATGTTGGTCGTCTTCATGGCATGAAACTAAAAATGGTCTCAGAGGTGAGCGACAGGCATTTCTGAGCATGGCAAATGCTGCATCACAGGGCTGTGAAGAGAACAGGAGTACATTCCCACAGTACCACCATTTTCTTTTCTGTTCTCACCAAAATGTCCTAAGTGGAGCCACCTCCCCACAGGCAGGTATTAGAGGATTTGGAGGTGCACTTTAGGTAGGAAAAAGGCACTGTGTGTATAGATGTCTGTATTAGATGTTCATTCACATATGTTACTGTCTTTTGTTTCACTGAATGTTTTACTATAATTAATGTATTCATTTTATGTATTCATTCGCAGGAGCATATTGCAGGGCATAGTTTTCAAAATTGAAGAAATTCATTAAACAAATAATTAGTTGAAGTTGATAAAATAGATTAATTTAAATGATTGAAAACACCTAGTACCAGCTCTCAATTAAAATGATTCATTGAAGGAGGAAAATCACATTGTTAAAATTCCAGCCTCAGATTGCCTCTTGATTACTCTAAAAATACAAGGTTGGCTCTGAGCCTGGAAGGTTGGCAAGTGAGCTTTGATCAACCAAGATAGGCAGGGGATTCCAGAGCTGGGGGCCTCCTGCCAGACGTGCCCTGTCTCCAGTTGCCCTCCATCTAAATTGGGGATCCATTAGCAGAGACCCACAGTGGATTTCGGCTGTCATGACTTGTGTTTACAGAGAGAGCTTAACTTGAGTCAGGATGGGGAATCAGTACCTGAGGTTGAGAACAGGTTGGAATTTTAGATGGAGTTCAAGTTGAAAGGAGAAACACAAAAACTTATTTCAGTTGGAGGTTGGGTAGAATGTGTATGGAATACAAGCAAAACAGTATTATTCACTTTCTTTCAGGAACTGATTTCTCATAAATCACTGGGTCACGTACAGAATGTCAAAAGGTATATATCATTTGCCTACTTGTAACAAGATTTTTATCAGCTGGCTAATTCATAGATGACTATAATACCGTTCAACTGAGATGCTTTGTCTTCATAGCTCAATCTGTCCCCTCCACATTATTCCCCTGCCCTTAATTGGGTAATAAGTCTGTTGTGATCTGGGTCCGCCTTAATACTATGCTTTTTGGGGGGTGGGGGAGGGGCTCTCTAGAAATCTCTCTTCATTAAAGGTGATTTGTCAGCCCCCCCCCCAAAAACGAGATTAAATACAGTAATGTTTGTGAAAGTGTTAAAGTGCAATATAAATGCCAATGTTAACGATTAAAAACTGGTACCTGAATCTAAAAGTTCAAAATACATGTTACACTCTTTAAGTCTTACAATTTCAAATTGGTGCTAAGAGTTTCTAATATTGGCTGATTTCAGACTTTGCATATTCAGATTCTGATGACCACAGTTAAATTTAATTCATTTCAAGAGAAAAAGGAAGGTCCTTTTTTCTTCTTCCTCTGACTTTTTTATTGATTTTTCTGTATTGAATATAAAATAGACTAGATTTAAAAACCTTCCTGAATCTGTTGACCATTTTTTTTATAACTCTAATTGCTACAGAGAGATTTTTCTTATTTATCACGTGACCTGACCCTGAAGCTCTTTGCTTATTTATAAAATGGACTAAACAACCCTTCCTGCTTTCTTTTTCACAAGCAATGTGAGATTCAGTCCTTCATGTGTTATAAAAACATCTTTAAAATATGCAGTGTTACCAATGAGGTAGTATCCATGGCTGTCTGGGTTTTGGGGTTTTTTTTTGTTTTTGTTTTTGTTTTTTTAATACCTTCCATGTGTTCAGAAGTTTTACTCTAAAAGTTATGTCATATTTTCTTAATGGTTTTATTTCAGGAAGAAAGCACCAGATCTAAATACAACTGAATTAATTAAAACTCGGGAGGTAGAGGGAGTTTGTTTAACATAGTAAATCCATACTATCTCTCTCTGTACTTATTCCCTATGCTTATTTTCTCTTTTGATTTTACTTTGTATCCTTTGAACCTGACAAAGGAAAGTATACAGAGGCCAGAGTCAGATTTTCTGCTTTTGGGGGTGGAGGGTGAGTAGTGGTCAGAAGGAAACAAATCTCCAAAATATCCAGTTATGTGTTTCAATTTTGATTAGAAACAGTTGGAGAAATGTGCAGCCCTATACTCTAGGGACAGAAGTTGATGATCTGAGCTCCTGGCCTCCCTAACAATGGGAGGCCACAAAAGGGAGGTGAAACCAGAGGGTCATCAGGTGTGGTAGTTTGGTCTTATCAGGGGCTTGATTTTACCCTTGCTATTGAGACTAGGCATTCTAAAATGATCAACTTTAGTGAATACTTAAGACCATTAGTCTGAACACAGAATGAAGAATTGGAGTTTAAACTCTGTAGAGTGATTTCTAAGAACACCTCCTTCCCTAATGTTGCTTTTCCAGAGCTTCATAGAGTCAACATCAAAAGTGGCCCCCCTCTGTAAATGGATGACCACTCACTGAGTCTGATGAGAATTTGAGATGTCCAAGTGAAGTGATTATACAAAACACAGTCATTTTGATTAGGCTCTAAAACATCTGTAAGAGGAAAGAAAAATTAAATATGAAGCCAGAAACTTGACTATCTTCTTTTTGCATGCTAAGGGAGTAGCAGAATCTACTTCATGAAAGATAGCTTTTTATTCTGGAAAATACCTTGTTAGGACTCTTTAACTGTGATGTGTGAATCCCTACCCCTTTTCTTAGGGGTCCTATTTGCAATGAAGAAACAAAAACAGGAGCTAAATCATCTCACCTGACATAACAGAGTAAAATTGGGGAAGGAGGACCTTGAGAAAGAAAGACACCAGAAAATGGGTAAGGAAGATGGAGACAGAGATCTAGAATAAGGGAGAAGCAGAGAAGAGCTGCCAATGGCAGGTAGTGGGAGATACTACAGGGGTACTATAGCTCTGTAGAGTTTGGAGAAGTTCGAGGCTTAACAGTCAATTATGAAAGTGTTCTAATAGTCCAAATATGTTCCCAAGTCCAAAACTATAGAAATTAGAGGGTTGGTCTGTGTTGGTCTCCAAAACCACCTCCAGCCATGAAGTTATTGAGAAGTAACCATCTCCTATATGTTTCACAATGTGATAGATACTGAATAGGAATGAAATAAAAGCTATGTAAGATATGGATCCCCAACAGAGTGACTGTCCAACAAAAAAGGCATTTTGTGTACATTCAGGGAGTTTAGCTCTGGGTAGGTATGTTGTTTTATAGAGCCTTAACAGAATTCATAGAACACTTTTAGTTATTTCTTTTTGAAGTGACAGAACCATACACCACAGCCCAATATCTATTTCTTAAAATCTTAAAGTTGCTTAAGTTTCTTTTCTTGGATTGCCTCTTATTTGAGGCTCTCCAGTCATGATGGATTGGATGATTGATAGATAGGTAGATAGGTAGGTAGGTAGGTAGATAGATAAAAGTTTGAAGCTTAAAATGTCTGATACAGTATATTGAACACCTGGTAGGACTCTGCTAGTCATCGTTACAGTGGAGGTGAAGGGATCATTAACAATTTGAGGAACTTCCGCTTAATTGGTGTCATTACTGTTAACTTACAGAGGTAGTGCCTTGCACATAAAAAGCACTCACATATTTGGGTGGATGAATAAGTGTACCAGTGAACACTGCCTCAAAGTGGTCCACTGAGAAATAGAATCACATGTCTGCCAGAAACTCCCTATGGCTCTGGCTACGTCAGTGTGGCTATAATGCTATCCTTAAGTGCTTTCACTGATGTAAGGGACACAAAGTAGGATGTGTTCCCACTCTATCTCTGCCTACTCAAAATGATTCTCATTCTGCACCCCCCCCCCGCCCAGTTTTTCTCTCTACCTTTAATAAACTCCAAAGAGTTTCCCTTTCTAATTTTCAGGGTTCTAATATTCAGAACCAGGAGAAAGGTGAGCAAAGAAAGTCAAAAGATGTTCAGGATAGGGTTGAGGAATGAGTGATTTTATTTATTTATTTTTTTAATTTATTGAGGCATTTTTTCAGTAATTCTTATACTTCGACATAAATGGAAACACATCATAAATTCTATTTTTATTGTGGACACAATTTTAAAAAACCTTTGCTTTGCTTATTTGTTGATTTACTTACTCAAGCACCCCCAAGAAGAGTTCTTTTTGTCTGTCTGTCTATTTTTCTTTCTTCTTTTTTGGCAGAACAAGGTGCTAAAGCAGACAAGGTGTGCAAGGGAAGAGGACAGGCAAAAGAAGGAATTTCTTTAAGGCAGGAATTATTTCCACAGTGCCCAAGGAAAGCAAGTAAAGGAGATGAGTTACCATAAAATTCTGTCTTGGCTGCTGGACTGTTTGAATCACTGGGACAAAGCTTTGAAAAGGGATCAGGTGGGGACTGCTCCACCCTTCAAGGCCATGGTTTCTTGTGGCTGCCTTTATATATGATAAGGTCAGATTCTAATTTCAAGAGTGTAGATCCTAGAACTAGGCACGTGCAGGATTCAAGTGATGGGTAGGAGTTCCAGTGAGGCACATTTCAGCTTGATACTTTGAAATGCTTTCTAACAGGTAGAAAGAGCTCATGGAAGAATAGGTGCCCTATCAAAGTGTTAAATCAGTTGACAAAATAGATTTCATCTTGTCAGTGGTTAGGCTAAGTAACATTGAAAATCTTCTTCAGTAAAATGTCTCTAGTTAGGGGGCGCTTGGATGGCCTAGTGGGTTAAAGCCTCTGCCTTCGGCTTAGGTCATGATCCCAGGGTCCTGGGATCGAACCCCACATCGGGCTTTCTGCTTGGCAGGGAGCCTGCTTCCTTCTCCCTCTCTGCCTGCCTCTCTGCCAACTTGTGATCTTTGTCTGTCAAATAAAGAAATAAAAAATCTTAAAAAAAAATGTCTCTAGTTAGACACCCCCTAAATACATGTTGAACAGAGAAACATAGGGCCTCTGTGTAATCTCAGGATAAGAACCCTTTTCTTGTCCAACATCTCTGGAACCCAGAGGAAGCTGGTGGTTTTTCAGGTTAGATTTTCAATAATTTTGATGGGGTGGAATGTCCTTCATAAGGTTCCAGGTTCCCCCCTGCCACATCACAAAAAGACCCATCTAACTGGTTAATCTACAACTACCACCAAACTCAGTATTGATGTTTAATTTTTTTTAAATAAAGATTTGTGTAGTTCAATGTAAATGAACTTAGTTACGAAGAGTTTGGGAAAGCTTTCTCTTGTATCTGAGAGAGGCAGAAGTTCTGGCCATGATCTCAAATTAAGTACCTTCGATACTTAGAGCATAGCATGAAAAAGCTAAAATTCAAGATGACAGTGAGAACAATATAATCTAATGTTAATAACTAAAGTTAACTGGCCACTGACTATGTACCATGCACTGTGCTAACATGCTCTGTCTGTTATAACTTTTACTATGACCTTCTAGTGAAGGTGCTGTTGTTCTCCCCTTATAGGTGAATAAAGAGGAGGGATAAAGGGGCTCACCAAATGTTTCCCAGGGAGTATATAGTAGTGCAGGTAATCAAGCCTACATTTTCAGTTGCTGTGCTTAAAGAGCCATTAAAGGAATGATCTTTACTGCAGATGGAATAGACCCAGAAGTGAGGAGATCCATCAGAGCCAGAAAAACAGACTCTGGAAAGGCTCATGGAGACACTCTATTCTCCACCATTTCAGAGTATACACAGGTTCCAAATTGGCAAGAGTGAGTGGTCGGGGATAAAGCATGAGAGTGATTGTTTTTGCTCAGAAAGAGGACTGGCCTCCCTCAGGGGGTGAACTTGGCTGGGAGGAAGTAGAGAGGTCTAAGCTCTTTGTGTCCCTCCAGTCTGGAAGACAGCTGAGGCAGGAGGGCCTGGGAAACATGGCCCAGTGGCATGCATTTGAGTGGATGTCATTATATGGCCCTCCTGACAGAGCCATTATTTATACCAGTAGCCTAAACAGTAGGTCATATTCCCACCTAAACTACAATCAACATGCATGAAAGCAACAAATATTATGAATATTCTAAGAATGTATGTACTCACTGCAAGCCAGGATTAAAGTCAATTTTAATTTATCTGCTCTTCTAAGGTCCTTTTAGACAATTCAGCTAAAGGCAATCATCAAAGGCAGTGTTTCTTTAAGTCAGGTCTCTATGCCATCTATGTAGAATTATCTAGGATGCTTTTAAAACTTCAGATTCCTGAGCCCTATCCCAAATATGGCATATTGATTAGGATAGTCTCAGTTAACCTCAAAATCTAAGTGACTTGGTAAAACAAAGGCTTATCACCTCCTCATGTAAAGTTGTCTGCAGGTTTGGTGGTTCACCATAGTAGTTATTTTCAAGTAACGGTCCAGCATCCAGTCAGCTGATATTTTCTGGTTCCATTATTTTATGAGGGAATATAGAGAAGTCACATAACTCTACGGTTCTTGGCATGGTAGCCCACTGCCATAACTTGTACTGGTACCCACCTTCCTGCAAGTACTGCGAAATACAAGATTACACCAAAACATAGAATGGACAATAAACATACCTGACACTTTCCATCCTTTGCCCCTTTTTCCTACACAGAGAACATACTCAATCCCTCCCGAAGAAAGACAACCCAAAGCCCCATCCAGTAGGAGCATTGAGCTCTAAGTCTAGGATTTCTGGGTGATGGCCAGTAGTCACGTCCTAGTCCAGATATGGTTCCTCTTGCACTGGAGAACTATGAGTTAAAAAAGCAAGTTATGTGCCACTTCTCCACAGACACTGCCAGTGCAGAATGATGAAACAGGGACATGTTAACTGCAGTTGGCAAAAGGAAACAAAGGAGGTTCACCACAGTTATTGGTTGGTTTTAACTCTGAAGTCTTACTGGGAGTTAGGTATGGTGGCCTCCTATACTCATGTGGAAGAGGTTTCTTAACTAGACCCTAATGTTGTTTTTATGGAGGAAACAGGAAGTCTCTTGTCCACTCTTCTTTGAAGCACTTGGCTCTACCCTCCGGGAAATTCCTGTTTGATTTTCCTTTGCAGCATTTCAAATGGATATTGTGGTATATGCCCTCCTTAAGGACTTTCCAGTCAAGGGAGCTTGAGGTCTAACAGTCATTTTAGGTCTCTTGACTTTTAGACAAAAACATCTCCTTCAAAGATTGAAAAGAATTCCACTGTATTTATTAGAAGTCAGCCCTTTCTGCCAAGAACCCCATAGACATATCTTGACTGAGATATCGTTCTCAAAAAGGCCTTATTTCTTTGTTAGTCCCTTCCAACTGAATGGCCACACACTAAATCTGATCTCTGCCCTGAGTCATTTGGATCATCTGTGTTTCTGGAACTCTGTCATTCATAGCCCTTTCGTATCCTTTTTCTCACAGTCTATGGACCAGTTGGAGTGGGTTTTCCAGTGTCTCAAGGCATCACATTGCTGGGCTCTGTTGCTTTTCATTTCTGCCAATTCATTCTAGAGCATTTCTCTCTTCTTTCTTTATTTCTCTTTTATAGCACTTTGCTGGTTGTAGCAAATATTCATTAATACGTACTATTGATGTTCTGTTTTCTAAACCACTCTCCCTGGAGTTGCCAGCTCAGTACTCTTGGAGTCTCCCCATCAAGTTATCATGGGTGACAGCTGAACAAGGGTTTTTGCCAGAGACTAACATAATCTCACATTTCTAACTCCACTTTCAGTTTCCCCCTTGCCTGTCACCTGGCTGCTGAGCCAGTGCTGTATACTTTAGAGTTTTGTTATAGAGGCAGCCTACGTTCGGTGTCAAATTCTGGATTTGTCATATGTTAGTTAACACTGCAGAAGCAGGCCACTTCCAAAGGTGTTGTTTAACATAAAAAAGAATGCTTTTTAAAATAATTTATGTAAAGCACCTAGGACAGTTACTGACACATGATCAGTGTCAGCTGGAAGTATTTTCATAGTATTTTTTAAAAGATTTTTATTTATTTATTTGACAGACAGAGATCATAAGTAGGCACAGAGGCAAGCAGAGAGAGAAAGGGAAGCAGGCTTCCCTGCTAAGCAGAGAGCCGGAGGCGGGGCTCAATCCCAGGACCTTGGGATCATGACCTGAGCCGAAGGCAGAGGCTTTAACCCACTGAGCCATCCAGGCACCCAAAGGTGTTATTTTTAACTCTAAGCTGTCATGGTTCTAGGGACTCTGTAGGACCTCTCCGTTCCAAGCAGTGATCCAGGTTGTAGGTTTCGAACATATAGGTCCAGCTGGCCCATGGGACATAAGGGTCACCTGGCAAAGGGAGGAGGGAGCAGAGAGAGCCATGTACCAGTTCCAAAATCCTTTGGCAAAGTAGTAGCATGGGTCACTTCTGACCCCAGCCATTGAGATGCCAAACGACACTGGCCTCTTTAGTGAACAGTAAATGTCTCTGGCATACCAACTTAATCAGACTCTGAGGGCAGGGTCCAGAATCTGCATTTTAACAGGTATCCAGCGTGTGAGAAAATATGTTCTAAGATCGGCGATGGTGTTCATAAGTTGTTTTAACAAAACTGAAGCTCAGAGATGATGTGGTATACTCAAGTTCACACAAATTTAGAGGCAAAGTTCAAGTCAACTCCTAACCACTCAGGAATAAATAAAGCCCCATAATAATGCAAGTCATGATCTCTAATCACAATTACAGAGTGAGAAACCATGTTTTTGTCTTCTTTTCCTGAGCTGCTAGTTTTTGAAAGAAAATAGTCTAGGAAAGCAGATCGAAGCAGCATGTTAACAAAATCCACCAAAAACCAAAACGCAGAAGCAGAAGCAGGAAAACAATTTTTGTTGGAGAAAACAACTTGGTCAAGAGTTAAGTTTGCTAAGGTTTCACACCTAGACGCTTAAGACAAGTGAAAAGCCCTGAATAGATCTCTCCCGACTTTTGCTGGACCAAATAACAGCATGGGAAGGAAGTGTGATGTACCCAGGCATCCACACAGTACTTGTGAGGATTGGGGCTAGTGCTTTGCACCTCCACTGTGATGGCTTCTCCTATGAGCTCATTTTCAAAAAAAACGTGCCAGCACAACTCTGAAATAAATGGGCCCATTTTCTGGGATTAGAAGTAGTATTCTGTCACGGTGAAAGGATAAGCTTCAGCATTGAGGAGATTCACTTTGTGAGTTGGAAATTTCATCCTAGGATCCTACCAGTGAAGGTAAACTAAATATGGCTTGAGGAAGAGGGAAGTTCTTCCTTGCTAAGAAGACCGAAATAGCTTGAGCTAATTATATTAACCTAAAAAAGTAAGTGAAAATTAATGAGAAATAAGAGGAATTCTAACTCTGGAAATAGCCTCTCTAATGGTGTTGAAATCCTATACCCTTTGGTGGAATAAACTCAGGTCAGGAGCTAACCCACCAAAATGAAATTCTAGAAATGCTGAATGCTTCAGGGATCCTGAGTCCACCTGAGTATTTTGCAGTATTGTCCCCAATTTTTGGATTCAGTAAAATATGATTCAAGTTTGCCTCAGGACCTCACTTTTGGAAAGTCATATGTATTTATTTTTTTAACATATTATTTATTTGTCAGAGAGAGAGAGGCAGACAGAGGGAGAAGCAGGCTCCCTGCTGAGCAAGGAGCCCGATGCAGGACTCAATCCCAGGACTCTGGGATCATGACCTGAGCCAAAGACAGAGGCTGAACTGACTGGGTCACCAGGCATCCCAAAGTCATCTGTATTTATTAAAAATTTCAATTTGGATGTTTCTTATTTTCTTGCCCTTTAGACCATTCAAATGTTACCTTAGGAGTTATTCGTTCAGGAAGCGGTCTGATTCTTCTGAAAATTTTTTGAAAGATTTTGTTGTTGGGTTAAGAAGCAAAATTCTGCCTGTTCTTGAGTAAATACACTGAAAGTGAACTAGAACATTATAGAAAATGTCTGAATCAGGGGTTTTTAAAGTGTGGTCCCCCGGCCAGTGTCATATTAGGGCCCTGGACACAGGGCCCTAACACAGGAGGGCCTCATACTTGGTTTAGCACTCTTGCTATCTTCAAATTCTTATTTATTTCTGCAAGTGAAGTCCATTTCGTAGTGTAAAATCCATAAAGTAAGTAAAGATGGTAGGATATGAAAGCATTGGTGTGGGTAGGGAAGAAACAGGCACATGGTATGGCCCCATTCACAGGTGGTGTTCTCACTGTCCCATGAGCACAATTCCAGTGGACCACAGTGTAGGACTTCAGAAGATTCAGAGCCAGTATATGGTAAGCGTGTTTTATCTATAACTGAATAAACCGGGGGACATGGCGAGCCACTGATGCCCAGAGCAGTCACAAGTTCCATTTGAGCCAGAACTCTCTCTGAACCCAGAAAAAAACAATGGCATTCTGAGAGGTACAACCTTCTGAGGAACACTATCCATCCTTTTCTGTGAATTAGCCACCTGCTGACCCTCAGGAGGAAAGGGGAAGATAGGGCCAGCCATGGTTCCTGATTCTCTCCATACCTCCTTAATCCTCATGAAGTCAAAAGTGAAGAAAGTTGAGAGAATACTTGCATCTCAAGAAGTCAAATAAAGACAATTCAAACAGTTCTGTGTGGCAATTCCACTCTTCTGGTCAGAACAGTATATACGATCCAAAGATAAATTGTCTCAGGTCAGTGATTTCACAAACAAGTGAAATGGTCTTTCAGATTGTCATTGTACAGTCTATGGGTGAACAGTCAAATTAAGGCTCATTATTTGCTATAACATAGCAAATAGCCACTGAAGAATACCATGGTTAGTTGAGAGAGAACATGAAAGAATGGAAATGTTTTATCTTTTAGTATCTTATTTAAAGGGAGTTTTTTCTTGGTTTTTGAATAAGTAGCTCTGCCTCTTGATTTCTCTCTGGGTCCCACAAATTAGGTCGCCTTTCCTGGGCAGTAGGTAGAAGTGTAGGTTCCAGACCGCACACCAGACTGAAATAACCAAAACTCGCCATGATGGGGTGGGGAAGAGGGTGGCCACATGTGTTTGAGCCAGCCCTCCGGGTGATTCTGAACTGAGGTCCCATTTAAAAACCACTGGTCTCAGTCATTTAAGCTAGCAAACCCCATGGTTCTATTTCTCTAGAAGTTCCAGGTGTGCTTACTTTATTTTAACCCCCTTATGAAGCGATAGAAAGCATCACTGCCTTCATAACTGGCCTCTAGATGTCTGTCATCTACAGCTTATGTGACTCTGCTGTAGAGTGATCCATCTTTGCAAAATAAGGCAGCCATGCAACTTTGAACAAGATTCTCAACCCTTCTGACCCTCTGTATTCTCAGCTGCCAAATGGGAGTATTCATGCCTACCTCACAGTGTGGTTAGAGGAATTAAGTGTGTTAATACATGTAAAGTGTTTACCACAGTGTTTGCTACGTAATAAGCCCTGAAGGAAAAGGCATTGCATCTAAATTATTAATAATTATTACCTGTGTTCATCACCAGTGCTCTTAGTGTCATCCTAGATAAAGCTCTGAGGCATCACCCTTGCCTCCCTCTTGCTGGTGCACCTTTATATCTCTGCTTCACCTTTATACCCATAGGCACAAAAGAGTAGAACTTTTCTTTTTATGAGTGGAAAGGAGAGATTGAGGAACAGAATATGATGTTTCTTATTGTGGACTAGACATGTGCTTGTCTAAAAACTTCTGCTTTATTTAATAATGATGTCTTATAATTATGAAAGCACACAAAGTTGTACCTAGCCCCATTGACTGAGTGTTGTATAGAGAAATTTATTTCATAATCGCTGAGGACCTGAGCTTTGGTGTTGGGCCCATCTATGTCCTTGATTGCAGCACTTATTGGCTGTCGGTCTATTTCTTCAAATGCAAAAAAGTACCAACCTCATCATACTGCAGGGCTGGGCCAAGGGATTAAGTGGAAGAATGTGTGTAAAGTGCACAGCTCAGTATCTGGCTCTAGGTGCTTTATACGTCTGTGCAATTGTGATCACCGCTTACAAACCAGAGCTCAGAGCCACTCTGGCTCCACATCTTACCATTATTTGCATTGGCAAGTACCTGCCTGACCTCCCTTCTTCACTATCCAACTGGCATAGTACTAAGTCTCTCCTGCCCATCCATAAATATGAGCCCAAAGAAATATCCAAAAGCACTCTGTAAAGTATCAAAGTTCCAAAGAGCACGAGGAAGTTTTGTTACTGATACTGCTCTCATCAGCACAAAGAAAGGATGTGTTGCTGTTGACCCATGCTTCTGCTTCTTATGTGAGTTTGTAACATGTCATAGGAACCAAATCCTATTCATTTCAGTGTATTTATTGTAACAGGAGAAGGTGTATGTTAACACCGAGCTAGAAGTGATCTCTAGAAAGAGTAATGTTGAGTGTTAAATGTTCTCCTGTTTTTCCCAAGATCTTTAGAAGGAAGCAGTGCTCAGAGCCAGAGGCACCCTGAGCATTATTAGAACTTGAATCCAGGACTGCCTGTGGTTTCCTCAGTTTAAGTGTGGTACCTGATCTGTAGCCTCCAATAGGCTATGGGAGGAATCCCCTTCGTTCTCTCTTTTTCTTAAGATTTTATTTTTAAGTCATCTCTATACCCAACCTGGGGCTCAAACTTAAAACCCAGAGATCAAGAGTTGCATTCTCCACCAACGGAGCCAACCAGTCACCCTGCCTTCTTTCCCTTACCCATACATCTGGATCCTTGCATGGATCCTGTGTTCCTTGAGGATAGATCTTGACTTCTCAAGTGAGTTACATTTTGCAGCTGTCTTTCTCAAACATTAACATGCATGTAAATCAACCAGGAAGCTTCTTAGAAAGTGGGTTCTAATTCATGAGGTCTCCTTCAGGCTGGAGAGTCTGCATTTCTAACAAGCTCCAGGTGGTGCCAGTGCTGATGATTCACAGACTGCACACACATTGTGTAGTAAGGGTTTATTATGACAGCCCCACTGGGATTTTACAGAGCACACAGGTTGAAGACTTTGTGTTGAAGAAAGAGCGCTGAGCAAAAAGAAACTGTGGGTGGAGGCGTGGATGGGTGGTGCCTGTAACTAGCTGAGGATGACAGCATTGGCAAGGGGTTTTTGAGGGATTGTAAGGCAGTAGAGGTTCCAACTTGAGTCTGTGGTCTTGAAGGACAAAGATAGGAGTTTTGACCAGCCTCAATCTACTAGAGACCAAAGGGGTTTCAGGAAGGGATCTCTGGGGAATACTGTGCCTGGAAAAACATTCCAGCAAATAGCAGAGTAGGAGATGGCTGCAATGACTCTGCCCCGCACACTCCTCATACTCAGCATGTCTCCTTAGCCCAACTGCCTGCTCTTTTCAAGACCGGATTTCTAGAGTTTAGTGATACTGTGATATTAGTGGTGGTCGTTGCTATTTCAGAGTAGAAACTGTATTTGCATGACACCAGGTTATACAAGGATTTAAAATGAAGAAAAAGTGGCAGAGTAAGGAGGGGAGCCAACACTCAGGAGGGACTGGCTGCAGCAGTGGCACATAGCAGGACCCTTCACCCTCAAGAATGACTCCATCTGTTTCCCCAGTACACCCTCCATGCATCCCAGGTCCTCTGCTTGGCTGAAGGGGCGTCCTCTGGCCCGTGGGCTGAAGGCTGCACAGATCCCGGGCTAAGCCATCGTTCAGCAGATCTCGTATTTGTTAGCACTCATAGGCCAGTAGCTCCAGGCTGATCAGCTGCTTCTGGCAGTCCTAAGCCTTCTGCTCGGCTTCTGAGGCATCCACGAACTCCAGCTTTCTCTTATGTTCTTTCTTCTTCTATGGATCTCAGCTTTTGGGAATGCTGCCTGCTCCTGAATCAGTTGTAGGGGTATCACTGTAGCCTTTTTGAGGGGGCTTAGCTAAGGTGACTGTGCATGGGCAAGTGGTGAGAAAAAAAGAATTTTTTCATTTGGGTCCATAGCCTCCTGGGCCAGAGCCTTGCCTTCCTGTTCTTTTTGCTTCATCTCAAGCCCCTCAGCTCCCAGATCTTTTTTCTCATAAACACTATCCTCTCTGGCATTGGGGTGCTTAGCCCATGGGTACCCTGACTCCCCCGGGAGCCCAGCAGATGGTCTAAGTAATGGCCATAGCTGCGGTTAATATTGGAGAACTCAGGCTGCAAATGTCCTGAAATCTATTTTATTTAATACAACCACCCTAATAAGGTAGCGGCAATTAGTATCCCCATTTTCCGAGTAGAGACACTAAAACACAGGGAGTATTTTAGTGTCTAATTACCTAATTAGTGTATGTCTAATTACACCTAATTAGTGAATGTCTCACTGTTTTCCACCCTTTGCCCCGCCACTGGCCATTGACTGTCATGTTTTATGCAGTCATTAAAAAAATCCTTGTTTTCTGCAGGTTGTAGTAAGTGCCCAGGTAGTGATGAGGGGACCCAAAAGTATCTGGCAGGCCTTTTCTTCCTAGACGTGGGGGGGGAAGAAGTGTTAAGCAAATGGAAAACACCCTCAAGTGTTTTAACAGCAGCCACTGTGCCATAGGAACTCATCACCAAATCTTTCTCATGAGGGGCAAAGACTTAAATACAGTGAATGGGGGCTTCACTATGAAAACAATGGAAGAACGTTTGCCATGAAGTCTTCAGGGAAACTACCTGTTATCTCCTGTCTGCTACTCAGCTACTGTCCTGGATAGGCTCTAGAGAGAGCTTTCTGTCTCCTTGTTCAAAGATTCAACGATTCATCCCCAGAAGGCAAGCTCCTTCGTTTCCTTATCTCGGCCTTGACACAGAGCCTGGCTGGTGGGGTATATTCAGCACAGACCACTAAGGGGTTAATTAATCCATCTACCAAACATGGCCTTTACTCTCCTCAGTAAAACTAATAAAAGTTGTGCTTGAGTGCCCTCTGCTAAGCAGAGGAATACAGTTGAAGGTGATGTCATAATTTATTCCACAAATGTCACCAGTCACTGCCCTGCCTCGGTGCCATGGTGACAATGACCAGGATCACACTGTGGCTCTGAGCATCACACAGTCCTACAGCTGAGTCACTGATACAACTTGAGAAGAAGGTCTCAGCATCTTTGTGCCTTAGTTTCCTTATATCTGTAAAATGGGAATGATAGTAGTGCTCACCTCAGAGTTGTTGATTAGATAAGTTAATGCACATAAAGAGTGTAGTGCTCATCCTATAGTAATTCTGTGTATTGGCTATAGGAACAAGACACTATGGGCTCTGCCCACAGAGCAGATGCTAGCAATTTTTTTTTTTGTAATTGAGCAGATAGTAAAAATCTTACACATTGTGTGCTACATATAGTCTCTGTCAGAGCAACTCAGTTCTGCCATTATAGCATGAAAGGAAACACGTGTGATACATCATTGAATCTCCTATTTTAATATGGCATGAAATAGTATTTTTTGTTTGTTTTTTCTCAACAGTTTGAAAGTGTAAAATACATTCTAAATTCACAAACTGTACAAAAATGGGCAACAGGCCAGACTTGGCCCATGGGCCAGAGTTTGCTCATCCCTGGTCTGGAGAGAAAATGTACAAGCTATTTGCAATACAGCTTGTTTGTTCAAAGTGCTGAGAAGGGAAGGCTTTATTCTGCCAGTAAGTGAAAAGATGGGGATTAAGAATGGCTCCAGAAAGGAAGAAACATTTGAGCTGGGCTTTAGAGAGCAGGTAGGAGTTCACCAGATGGGACAGATAAGGGAAGGAACAATAATGGGAAAAAGAAGGAGCAAAAGGGGAAAAACAGTATTTAAAGGGAATTAACCAAAGTTCATTGCTGAACAGAAAGTGAAATCACATGGGAAGTAAAGAGGAAAGATTCTTGTGGTTTAGCTATTTGTTTTTCTCATTAATTTAATTATTTTCTGAAGCCACTGTTAGGTCTGGGATGATATTACAAAGATCCCCAGAATAGACCCTTCATTTGTGTTCCATTACCATGTTTGTACCCCCAACACCAGCCATCATGACCATTTTCTGAGCAATTCTAACAATGTCCTGACAATCTGTCCAAAAATTTTCTGAATAAGCATTCATTGACAGAGAACATAGCTTTTTCTTTTGGATAATGATGTCATTCAAATCTTAAAAAAAAAAAAAAAAAAGCGAAAATCTTAATAAGATCACTCTACTGTTTTTAAGATTTTATAGAGAGTTAGTACCCTAGCAGGGGAGGGGAGCAGGGGCAAAGGGAGAGAGAGAGAGAATCTCAAGCAGACGCCGCACTGATGGAGCCAGAGATGGGGCTTGGTCCCATGACCCTGAGATCATGAGCTGAGCCAAAATCAAGAGTCTAACACCTAACGGACCGAGCCACACAGGCTTTCTCAAGATTTCAGATTTTTTAAGTGAGACTCTATGTTAATAGCCTGAGTGTCCTCAACTCTTCCAACAATACCATGAAATACTCACCAAGAGTTACACTTAACTGCTTAACTGAATGAGCCACCCGGGTGCCCCAATCAATCTACTGCTCTTAATTTAGTAAGTTAAGTCTTTTGGTTACCTCTGCCAGGTGTTTGCTGAAAATGTGTTTTTTAGATATAATTGGTATATAACATTATGTTGCAGGTGTACAACATAATGATTTGATATTTGTACACGTTGTGAAAGGATCACTCTTAGAAATCTAGATACCATCCATTACCACACAGTTACAAAATGTCTTTTCCTTGAAATTAAAACTTTTAATTTGCTATACTACTAGCAACTTTCAAATATGCTTCTAAGAAATGCATTTTTAGGCAGATTTTTTAAAAATGCTGTTCTTTGATATCTTTGGTAACCTCAACTATAAAAAGTGGCCAAGTCTTTTGTCTGCAAAATTACATCTCTGAAATTTTTAAAACCAGATAGAGAAGGATTTGCCTAAAGAAAACTGAGATGGGGGCACCTGGGTGGCTCAGTGGGTTAAGCCGCTGCCTTCGGCTCGGGTCATGATCTCGGGGTCCTGGGATCGAATCCCGCAACGGGCACTCTGCTCAGCAGGGAGCCTGCTTCCTCCTCTCTCTCTCTCTGCCTGCCTCTATGCCTACTTGTGATCTCTCTCTGTCAAATAAATAAATAAAATCTTTAAAAAAAAAAAAAAAAGAAAGAAAACTGAGATGAATTGGAGTTGTTTTTAAATCCATCTGCCTGGAATCTGCAGATTATTGGTTCTACCATGTTTTCAGTATTTAGAATGTGTTCAGTGATAACTATATTAAACAGATTTTAAAGTATGTAGGCATTTGTTCTATTTTAAAGCAGCTATTGGGGTCCTGGAATGGAGCCCCATGATGAGTTCCACACTTGGTGGGGCGTCTGCATGGGATTCTCTCCTTCCCTGTCCCCCACACCCCTGCCAGCTGTGCTTCTCTCAGATAAAAATAAATATTTAAAAATAAATAAAACAACTCTGATTTTTCAACCCTTTAAGCATCTGAGTCTTGGAAAACTATAGAGAAGAAATTACTTGGGTTTGTTGATTCAAGCAAACTTGTGTTAAGCACCTACTATGCACCAGACACTTTGCAGGACACTGAGAAAGCACAAAGACTGAGGTACATTCTCTCCTCTCATAATGAGATCAGGGAACACAGCACTGTTTTGAAGCAGGTCCAACACAAAAGTTGTACAAAGGAGAAGATACTCTATCGAAGCCATTAGTAAGCAGACCATTATGGGAGCTCCTATTTTCAGCCAGAGCTGCTGCTTCTATAGTCTTCATCCCATCCAAACTAATAGGGGCAATTTATAGTGGTAATAAAAGTAATAGCCAGTAATTATTGAATTATTAAATTATTGAATGCCTACTATGTGTCAGACTTGCTAACTGCTTTGCTACACTATGATACTAAATCCTCACAAAATCTCTATGAGGTAATTTCCATTATATCTTGATTAAAGTGCCTGAGATCACACAGTTAGTGTGTATTGGAATCCTGACCCAACCCAGCCTTTTTTCACAGCCCATGCTGTTCTCACCACACTATACTGGTGTTTCCTCTAGTACATACATCAGAGGCTGAATCATTCTCTATACAGGAATCTGCAAAGCAGCCTCAAAATTTTTGAGGCTAAATTTTAACCATGGGCAGGCATTAGCAAGTCTCTGACTACTTTACTGATATGTTCTCTAGGTGTCCCAGTCATCTGAGGAAATGAATAAGGGAATGCTGAGGTGTACATACTGCACTAATTCACAAGACCACATAACAAAACCAAAGGGGAAGATGAGGTGGGGTAAAGGGCTAGGAATGGGTTATTTCAGACCATTTTGGTTATTACCCTCCAGTATTGCTTTTGAATCCATTCCAGGGCAATTAGGATAATTAAAAAGCAAGAAACCCGACCTTGTCATATCTGCAAGTGTAAAGATGTTGCTCACTCTTCAGTGAGAACTGGTTTCCTTGGATTAAGTAATCATCAAAGAAAGTAGAGCATAGCAGGGTGTTGAAGGTCAGCTCTCCAAGGCAAGAGAAAGACAATAGAAAAGGAGGGGTCTAGAGGCTAGAATCACAAAAGCAGAAGAGTAGAAGGCAGCAGGCAATAGGCAGAGTAGTTGGGTTATCTGTAATTTGAAATGCATGGACCCCCTATAGAGAGAAGTTTTTTTTTTTTTTTTTTCTTGATTAACTGTCCAGGAAACAAACCGACATTTGGCTCTTCATTGTTTTTTCTCTGAATTAAGCCATGATTAGAAGAACCAAGAGGAAAGGATATGAACTGCAAGTTGGTTGTTATTTTTCTTTTTTTTGAAAGTGCATTTTATTTTATTTAAGTTAAATTTATTTATTTTCAGCATAACAGTATTCATTATTTTTTCACCACACCCAGTGCTCCATGCAATCCGTGCCCTCTATAATACCCACCAACTGGTACCCCAACCTCCCACCCCGCCTCCCGCCACTTCAAACCCCTCAGATTGTTTTTCAGAACTGCAAGTTGTTTTACTTTGTGGGATGCATCCTGTTCCATGCCTTTCACGTATGGTTTTTTTGACTGTCCCAGCACATCACACAAGAATTGCCTTTACCCATGGCAGAGGCACCACAACAGAACAATTTCTCTGTTCAGATTTGCCAGTGAATCAGCCGAGCGAGTATCTGTAAGAGAAGGAGAGAACATTAATTTTTTTTTAATATCTCTGGAAAGTTTTATTACCAGAAATCTGAATAAGCAATACTAAATGAAAATAATAATCAAATTGGAAGCAGACCCATTTGTCATAGTAACATATCTGATCCCAGAGCCTTGTCAGGATGAAAAACAATTCATAGAAAGTTCATGAGGCTCCAAGGTCTTATTTTCTATAAGGTTTTCTGAAAGAAGCATTTTTGGTTTCTTCCTTTGAATTTATGCTTAGTGGAAACTGTCCAATATCATAATTGTCTTTTTGAGGACATTTAGGAAAGGGAAAGAAGTATTTATTACAAGATTCAGTAAACCTGCATTGCAAAACTGTCCTTGCTCAATTCATTCATTAATATCTCTACAGACTGTAGTAATAGCCTCCTATCTCATCCCTGTCTCTCCCTCCCTTAAAATGCCACCCAGGTTCTTCCCATGGGCAACTCAATCTCACTGTCAGGTTTCAGATTAATGCCACTTCCTCGGAGAGACCTCTGCTGACTGCTGTGCCCAGCACTTACTGTCTATTTCATTTGTTTGTGTTTTTTTTTTTTCTCAATTGTTTTTATAGCTCTTAACATAATATTCTTAATCTGGCATATTGGCTGGAGGAATCATTTACTCTTGCATCTCCCTGGCATAAGGTCTGGAATATAATAGGTGCTCCATGTTTGGTTAATGAATAAATAACTATCATAAATAAAATGATAATTATAAACAAATGAAAAATTCAGTGGGACAAACAAAAGCCTTAATAATTTAGAAATATTTACTTGTTTTGGGGGCTCCTGGGTGGCTCAGTTGTTAAGCATCTGCCTTCAGTTCAGGTCATGATCCCAGGGTCCTAGGATGGAGCCTCTCATCAAGCTATCTGCTCAGCAGGAAGCCTGCTTTTCCCTCTCCCACTCCCCCTGCTTGTGTTCCCTATCTTGCTGTGTCTCTCTTTGTCAAATAAATAAATAAACTCTTTTGAAAAAAAGAAATATTTACTTTTTAATCTTATAAAAATCCTCTTGTGAAGGAGCTGCTGTTGCCCTCTTTCGATGAACAGGGAGACAAATGCAAAGGTAAGGTCCCACAGCTTATAGGTAGAAAATGAGGATTTACACTCAGGTGTGACTCCTGAGTCACTTTTATTTCTACCAAATCATATTAGCTTCCAAATAGGAAAATTTTTACATGGAAGAGGTTTTTGAACTTTTTTTTAATATCCAAAGACTTTGGATTCCATCCTACACAGCTTTGTGATCTTGGACCAAAATTCCTACAATGATATCTTACCCTGTGAACAAAAAATATGAAGAATGGGCTTTCCATTTCCTGTTAAATGGATTTGACATCCCTAACCATTGTTTGCACACATATGCCAACCCAAAACTCTCAGGAGGAATTTTCATGCTAATTAATAAATTTGCAGTGTTCAGTCAGATAATGACTATGATTGATATTCCTCTTATAATGGTTCTTGAACTAGTTTCTTGTACATAAACTGGGACCATAGGCTATGCACAAGCATAATTCACAGGACCATTCTAGTGTAGGTGTACATAATCTTCATGAAGTACACAACAGCATAAGCACTCACAGTATAAATGAATGATATATACATATATGCACATGTATATACATACATGTGCCCACAAATACAAATAGACAGTGTATTTGAAACAGGGTTGTATATACAGAACTGTACCTCACTGGAAAACAATATTGTCAAAATATTGCCAGGAAATACAATAAGCCCATTTATTAAGTTCCCCTTTGTGTGTCTGTTTTCTGATTAGTTATTTGAGCTAAGACTTTTTTCCTTAGACTTTCATGCCTAATGCCAATAGTATACTTGCCAAAATATGCCTGAGATTTAATCTTTTATGCCAGAGACCCATGATCCATAATATCTTAATTTATTTGAAACCATATTGGAAGACATTAAACCAAGTATTGCTTAAAGGGAGGTACTCACACCACTAGCAGTACACAGATGACTTAGCGCAATACTCCACGGGATAACCAGACATGAGGGTGAAATCAGTGTACTCTATCAGAGTGGGGCAGGTCTCTGGCTGCAGAGGCCAGAATTTCATAGTATTTATTTATATGGATACCTGTTCTTTATGGTAAGTGATACTAGTTTCCCATTAATGAAAGTCACTTAATTTCATTTGGGGGTAAATATATTTAAGGAAAATATGTCAATTTAAAAATACATAAATAATAGTACAAGCAAGGCGGCAAAAATTATGCAAGTCATATGCAAAGGACCAGTGGAAAAAAACAAAGGCAGCAGAGGTCTGAAGTCATAGTTCACCATTTCATATCTGAGTAAACCTGATTAAGTTACTTAACCTCACTTAAAATAGCCACAGTAACCTCAGAGCTTTTGTCTGTTTAAATGGAAAATATATCAAGTGGAACATTGCAGAGGCTAAGGAAATGATCTTTGTAATGATAATAACTGTTCTTATTATTATGCGCTGTCACTAATGAAAAGGTATATGTAAGCACTTGGCACAGAATCTAGTCTACAGTATATCCTCAGCAAATAGGGATGAACATTTTCTCACCAATTTGGCTTCTTTCACAATAGACCTGTGCACACACATGTGATTCATAACTCAGTTGTAGCTCAAGATGTGAGTGTTGTGTAGCCCATTTTAAAAAGGGAGCTTAAAGAGTATGTTGCATATGATTGATATGGAATACAGAATTCTAAGTAATACATAGTAAGTGATCTTACTGTCTCAGCAGTGTCTGGAAGGAATGGCATCACAAAAACAAAAAAGGTTTAGTCCAGAAAGCAGCTTTATGTAATGGGAAGCATATTTACCTTCTATTTCTCCTATAATGAAGTGGGTTAGATATTAATCATACGTCTGTTTGCAATTGTAAATTTAAAGGTTAAAACTGTCTCTTAGAAGAACTTCAAAAGCCCTTTCCTAGATGGAATAATATACCAGAAAATTCACCCACAAATCCAGCACAAACTGAAAAGGCTTCTCAAGAAGAAAAATAAATGAAGACAGGTAATTTGAGATGATTGAGAAAATAGACACAGGGTCTTACATTAGCTAGGAGGATGGAAAAATTGTTATATTTATAGGATCTCATCCCAAGACCCCTATGAAGAAACAGGAGGAGATAAATGGAATTAGAAATGTGTTGACTTAAAGGAAACACAGTGAATCCAGAAATTGGGGATTTAGCAAGACAAAGATCTTGCCTACAATGAAAAAAGTGAGAAATACAGAGAAACTACAGGAGTCGGTGAACCCTGGCTGAATGTACAGACAACAGTAGATCTTTCTCTGTAATGGTGTACTTTTAAAATATTTTATTATGGAAATTTTCAAGCATTCACAAAGAAGGGAGAGTATGTTAATAATTTTCATATGTCCACCACCTAACTTCAACACCAGTCAACATACTGCCAGTCATGTTTCATCTAGCCTTCTCTGGTTGGGTTGGTAGGGAAGTGCAATTGGGAATAGGACTGGAGAATTTAAGGTCCAAATCTTAGACCTTGTGTCAACCATAATGACATAAATGCTTCAGTATGCATTTTTACATGATAAGGAATATTTTACATAGTTACTATGCTATTATCACTCTTAAAAAATTAACAGATTTCTTAATACCATCTAATACCTAATTTCCCAAATTATTTCAAGGATGTTTCTGCAAAAAATGGGTCTAAATCAGGATTAAAACATAGTCCACAAAATGCATTTTTTCTCCTAAATCTCTTCTAGAAAAGTCCCCCTGAGACACCTTTTTTTAATCATTGATTTCTTGGAGAAATTGAGTGTACTACACATTCTGAATTTCATTCATCATAGTGTCATTTAACTTGTTCTTCTGTCATCCATATTTCTTAAAAATGGTGGCCAGATCCAGAGGCTTGATTAGATTCTAGTTTATATTTTTAGGCAAGAATGCTTCATAGATGGCACTGTAGAATTCAAGGAATTCTTGATGCTTTTCCTTTATCAATCTTCAGAGCAGTAAGTTGATACCTTAGTAACAGTGGATTTTTCCTCTTGAATTTTCTTATATGTTTCTTGGGTTTCAATCCATCATCATCATTCTTTTTGATATTTAAGTTGTCCTGTATGAGTACAGTGGAAATGCCTTATGGTTGACTCCTGCATCTTTTGATGCTATCCCTCTTAGTCCTTCAAGGCTTCCTTGCTTGCTAGCCCAACAAGATTTCCCAGGCTTATCTCACTCATTTCCAGCTCCATTCTAGAATCAGCTCTTTCTGAGAACTCTGGTTCCTTCCAGAGAGACATAGCATTTGAAAACTACAATCTGAGTGCTAAGGTTACTCATTACTCCTGCATTATCATTATTTCTAAGCCTTCCCAATAGAGAAAGCTGCAACAACAAAAAAAATAAATAAGAGGCAAAAAATAATGAGCTCTCAATGATATCCAATTCATATTTTGGATAAAAGTTTTTTTCTTTGACTTCATACTTTTATATATTTTATTTTATGCCAAAAAAATCTAGGTTCTTAACAGTAACATAATTGTTTTATTTACATGTATAATATGTACATATTTTATGTATTATATATGTGTGTATGAATATAAATATACAGTATTTTACATGGATAATAACTTAAAATAAGATTATAATATACCACTGATTATAAGACTCCTGAGTACATAAATTGGTTTTGTTATTGCAAAAAGGTAACATTAGCAGCATACATAGATTTATTGAAAAATCTGTTTGTGTACACCAGACTTTGAATTTGCCATTTTACATTAGTTGAAAGTGTATCAGTTTGAGTACTTGGTGTACTCATTTTTTGAAGACTTCAGCAAGGTAACTGAAGGTAGAATTTAATGACCAGTTTAATTTATCCCAGCAGCTTGGGGGTACTTAACCTAACTCAGCTCTACCAGCTAACACAACAACATACACTTCATAAGGGTAGAACCATGTCTTTTCTTCACAAGTATATTATGCAGCATCTAGCATTGTACTTGTAGTAAACATGCATGCACAAATAAGTCAATCATCCCACATGGCTTAGAGGAAGTCATAAGAGGGGAAAGTTTCTTTCCAGATATGTTGAGATAGTCATAAGTGACAACACAGTGGCCATCTATTTCTTCAGATTCTCTACCAATGTTTTCCATGCAAAGGACTCCATGAGTGTTATTTATGGACTAAAAGCTAAAGAGGCTTTCAGAAGCCTAATTCACTCCCTTCATTTCTCAAATAAGAAAAATGATTCATTGCTTTATCCACAATCACCCAGCTCCCTTCCAGCAGAGTCAGAACTAAGTCCCAGAGCCCTCCTTTCCTGGTCTGGGGTTCTTTCTGCTTGGGGGCAGGTGGCCTGCATTTTTATCCATCAGTAGTGTCCCGTGCGGACTGGTACTGATAAACAAGGCAGACGAAAGTTAGACAGTATGTTTAATCCCTTTTAGAAAGTTTGGATACATTCTCTCTCATTAGGCCCAGATTATTGGCAAATTCAACCTGACTTGTGATTGGCTTGTTCTAACTAAAGCCATCAGGAGTGACTTAACAAGTTGCCATAAACATAGTTTTGTTCCTAATTTCACTTTGTATTAGAATGCAAACTCCAATATTGTGAGAAAAGTTATAAATTATTACTTTGTCTAACCCAGGAAAAAAAACAGTGAATTAACAAAAAATGTGACCAATGTCTATAGACTTCATATTTGATTGACTTCCTAATTTAATACTTTAGATAAAAATGGTAGTTTGCTTATTAATCTTTGTTTTTGATTACCAGTTGTCATTTGACTCTACAGCATAATAGAAGACTGGCCATTCTCCCCCTTCATTAAATCCAAGTTGAAACATCTGAGTATTATTAGAGGCTTTATAAGCATAATGGCTCCATAGCAGTTCCTTGCCCAGAAAAAAGCTCAAAAAACCTTTTAAATCAAGACATTTTGAGCAATGTGGTGACTGCACTTTGGTGTTGAACTTATTTTGTATTTAAACTTTTAAATTCCTTTGCTAGTACTTAAAGTACAGAAAAAATACCAAATTTTTAAAGATTTTTTTTATTTTAGAGCGAGAATGTGAATGCACAAGCAGGGGGGAGGGAGAGAAGAAGGGAGGCGTATAAGTAGTCTCTGCACTGAGCACAGAGCCCACTGTGGGGTTCAGTCCCACACACCCCCTCACCCAAGATGACCTGAGATGAAATCAAGAGTGAGACACTTAACTGACTGAGCCACCAAGGTGCCACCCCCCCCAAAAATACCAAATTTTAAGACACCTTTAAACCAGGATTAGAGAGCGTATGCTAAGTAAGTGGTGCTATTATTTGAATGGTAATGAAAGTGGCCATTATGTACAAAAAATATGGATTCTTCTTTAAAAATCAAATTCCATCTGTAATACATCAAATTCAGGTGCTTGTTTTTATTTCAGCCTTGTACAGTCTCAACATCTTAAGCATTTCCAGATAATATAGTGTAATGGAAATTTTATCAATTTCAATTTATCATTGAGACCCTGTCTTAATGCTTTTATATCTTTACTGGTTTTTTATTTATAAAATTTTATTTAGTTAGTTAAAACATTCACATATATATGGGTTTTTAGTGATATTATTGGAAGAACTATCATTTATCTTGGGGAGAAACTATAAAACAGTATTTCAAAATTCATCCAGTTGAAGGTTTTTGAATTGAATGCTTTTGAAAAGAGATTACAGTTTCATTTAGGTAAGGGAGGATTTAGATGGCATAGTCCATTTTTTTTTTAAGCAAATGAGTCTTTATTCACAACAATATTGCTACATATGTAATCTTTGTTTACAGTACAGTACAACAAAGCAGGAAAGGCTCTTTTTATAAGAAAAGCAATAAATATGCATAGAAAACAAAAGGTCACTTTATATACACAGATGTAAAATGAAAGGTAAAATGCTCCCACATACATATTTCACTTTGAAAATGTTAGGGAGGGGGCGCCTGGGTGGCTCAGTGGGTTAAGCCGCTGCCTTCGGCTCAGGTCATGATCTCAGGGTCCTGGGATCGAGTCCCATATCGGGCTCTCTGCTCAGCAGGGAGCCTGCTTCCCTCTCTCTCTCTCTGCCTGCCTCTCCATCTACTTGTGATCTCTCTCTGTCAAATAAATAAATAAAATCTTTAAAAAAAAAAAAAGAAAGAAAATGTTAGGGAGTATATTGATTGAGCAAATTTCTAGAACTATAATTGCTGTGTCAAGGAATATGTGCATTCACATTTTGACATCTACAGCATCCCCATGAAGAGTTTGTATGAATGGATATCCCTATAGGAGAGTGTAAGATGGCCTGTGTCTTCACATTCTTGACTGCATAGTATGTTAAACATTTTAATCTTTGTCAATCTGATAGATGAAAAATTATATCTTTGAGTAACTTGAATATCTTTTCACTTTGATAAGCCACTGGTTTCTTTTTCCTTTCTCATTTTTCTTTGATTCATCTTCATTTCCTGTTCTTTAAGAGCCCTTTTATTTTTTATTTATTTTATTTTTTTAAAAGATTTTATTTATTTATTTGACAGAGATCACAAGTAGGCAGAGAGGCAGGCAGAGAGAGAGAAAGGGAAGCAGGCTCCCCACTGAGCAGAGAGCCTGATGCGGGGCTTGATCCCAGGACCCTGAGATCATGGCCTGAGCCGAAGGCAGCAGCTTTAACCCACTGAGCCACCCAGGGCCCCAAGAGCCCTTTTTAATATTAAAACAAAACCTACCTTTTTATCATGTGTGCTGAAAGTATTTTCCCAGTTTGCTCTTGTTTCTGCCATACAAAATAAATAAATAAATAAATAAAAGTTTAATTCTTATCTGTCTAAATTCATCATTTATTTCCTATCTGGCTTTTGTGTTTAGTATCTTGCTGAGAAAGGATTTTATCATTTGAGGGTTTTCTTCTCTTGTTTTCTTCTAGTACTTCATTAGTTTCACTCTTTAAATATAAAATATTTAAATCTTTAACCTATCTCATAGAAGGAATGATACAGCTTTATTTTTCCTCAAAATGATTGTTAATTATTTCAAAAATATTTATTTGAAAAATCTGTATTTTCCTTTCCAGTTTGAAGTCTTTCTTTATTATATACTAAACATCCATATGAGTTTTCTTGGATAGTTAGGCTTATTTCTAGACTCTGTGCCATTTATTGTTTTGTCTTCCTTTGTCAGAACACTGATTAATGTCTATAGTTTTTAATTTTAATGTACTTTCAAACCAGCTTGTCAGGTTCTGAAAAATGGAGCTCAAGTGAGCAAAGGAAAGAGAAAATGAAAGAACCTTAGTATTGTGGTCAAGATCACTTGTAATTGCTCAATTTAAAGTGAATTAATATCTTTATGGTATTAAATATTCCCACTCAAGCTGATGGTATGGTTTCTACTTATGTTTTCCTTATAGAAATAAAGTTTTAAAGTTTTCTTTATATAACATTCTTAAGCATGTTTGTTAAGCTTATTTCAGATATTATATATTTTTTATTTTTATAAATGGGATATGCCTGATTCTTATAGAACTGCAAATGGCTTTTCTTATGGCAAGTTATATCTACTAGTTACCAATAATTTTTATTGGCTACTGGCATCTGTACAGAAATGGTCAAATGGTCAAATGACTCATCTCCTTTGACCTATTACTATGATGAATGATATCAATAGATTAACTACAGTCGAACCATCCTTGCATTGCTTGCATAGAGTAGAAAGTATTATATTGTAAATGTCCTGGCTTGGTTCTATTTTCTAATGTTTTAGTTGAGAGCAATCTCAAGCTTTCAGGGCAAGTAAGAGCTGCCACATCTGTTTTATTCTCTGCTTTATACTTAGCACATAATACCAAGCCCTGTATCTGAAGCAGAAAAAATTCTCAATATTTGTGAAAAGCAGAGTAGTTCCATGAGTCACTGGATTTAATTCTCTCTTGACTCTTCTGGTCTGTTCTAGAAAGAGAATCTATGACTAAGAGCATCATAAAGGTCAATGAGTTGATCATGTGAGGATGCATCCAGGTCCTTTGAAAAATTCTTTGTGTGTTCACATGATTTTTTTGATTACTCATAACCTTTTTGGGTCCATTCTCCCCTGTTTTGACTAGACATGTTTTTCATCTTGAGCAATCCTCCAGACATCAGGAAAGACATCTCTGACACAAGCCTAAGTTTTCAGAACAAGCTGTTTTGCATTACTGGGAGGCACAGCTAGGGTGTCTGACCAAACCCATGTGAAGCAGAGAACAGAGATTGAACTGGACCTGGCAGATGCCTGTGTTGGCTTAGTGGTCCCAATTTAATTGACATAGATAAATTACCTGGCCAGGGCTCCAGGCAATGGCCCAGGGCCCCACCAAGATAATTCCTGTAGGCGCCTTTCTTTCACTCCTACCCATTGGCTTCCAGCAATGGCAAATGAAGTCTCCTGTCCTTTTGTGCTCCATGACCATCACCATTAATATCTCTGAAAACGTCAGTGGCCTGGGTGTACAGACCAATTCTCTGAATAAAGACCTATGTGCAAACCACAAGAGCAGAAGAAAGGTAGGGAAAAGGTGGCTTTCTCCTAACAGCTGTGATGATGCTGCTACAGATGAGCAGTGACTAATTATGACCAGTTTTCTCACCTACATTCATTTAGATACTCCTTCATTTTCTTGTCTACCATGGTGGTTTTTTTTTTTTTTTTTTCCCAAACTTTCCCTATGACTTCTGTCTTAGAACACAAGTTTGACACAAAATCTTCTAAAACTTCCATATAGTTCCTTTTTGTTTTTCTCATATTCTATATTTCTAATTGTCCCCTTTTGGTGTTCCTTATGGCCAGTTATAGCAATTATTTGATTTCAAGCAATACTCATGGGAGTTGTACTTAACCATATTCAATTACACTGACTGCCCACTTGAAAATTCTATTTCCAACTTCATTTATTATTTATTATATCTGATTTAATAAATGGTATACTTAAGGAAATCTGATCAAAACAAAGTTTATCGGCTTTCACACCATAAACTCTCTTATAGCTAGTAAAAGAGTCAGTTTATACTGCTGACTAAATGAGTAGCTTATGTGATAACCTAGTTCAATGCTAATATTCCTTCCTAGCTAGAGAACCAGACAAATTCTAGGACAGATACTTTATTATTATATTTATTATATTATATTATATTACATTATATCATATCATATATAGTATAGTATACTATAATATAATATAAAAATGTTCTGAAGAGCAACTGTGTTGGCATCTGTTTGTAGACCTGAGAGTCTAAGCCTTTCTCTGTAAAGTCAAAGTGAAATGCCTGATTACGTTGGTTATTGGCATAATTAAAACTGCAAATAATTCTTAGCAATGGATATCAGGATGAACTGGAGAATTCAGAGCAAATCAGAGTTATTCCATGTTTAAAACTATACTTTTAGACAAGAATTACCTATTTTGGTCATATTATCATGTTAGCTAAAAGGTTCCCAAATATTTGCTTCACTCCATGGTGCAGACTTGGCATGAGACTACTTAGTATTCTCTCCCTAACATCTTCTATTCAGGAAGGATCTACAACCAGCAGATGACCCCTACTGAACCTCTCCTGCTTCAAAGATGAGGTTTTGCTATACAGCACCAACTCTCACTTTTTCCATATGACATAATTCTCTGTTCCCCAGCATCTCCATATTGCCATCCTTTAAGTGGAACCAGGAGTGTGGTTTGGTTAATGCTTCATTTTGATACTGATGGACTAGGACTAGCAGGTTCCTTGTTGCCTGGCAACCAAGGAAAATATCTCTGCCTACTGAACTCAGTATGGGTACCACTCACACAAATGCAGCTCCATCTCTGAACGGATTATTGTTATGTTATTCCTGATGATCGCCAGCCAGATTTAGTGCCTTCAGCCCACCCTGATGAAGCTTCTGATTGAAGGGAAGGACTGTGCTGTTTATCCCCCTCAGAGTCTGAAGTTCAATAATAAAACAAGTGCCATAAACTAATCCAAATGTCCTTATTTAATAACTCTATATCGTCACTGAATCTGGGACCAGGCAATTCAATATAGAGTCCTTGATGGAGAATTAAAGCTCACTTGCTCATCATCCTCAATATGTAGATGCATTAAAATGTACTTGGTGCAGTATTTTTTTTTTTTGCCATCAATTTTCTTTTGTAAGTTTCATAAAAGTTAAGGTACCACAAGAGCAATTAACTTGCTTCTTTTGTGGTAAGCACTTAATATATATTATACTTTTGAATCATCAGAACAGTATGAGGAAAATATTAATAGTATCCTCATTTTTTAGATGAGAAAGCTGAAATTTAGTGAGATTTTGCTGTTGAGACCAAAGCACGGATATGGTTAAGTAACTGAGCTATGGATCGAATACAGATTTACTAGATTGTAAAGTGTGTGTACATTATGCTGCTTCAGGAGATTAAGAGCAAGTGACATAAATAATACATTTATTTCTAAAAACACATCCTGTTTCCCAATCAAAATAATTAGCAAAATGACTAGCTTTCAAAATTTTCAACTCTGAAGGACCACTCACACAGAGCAAGCATGGGAAGAGATCAGGTCTCTGAGTAAACTAGAAGCAGATGACGGACCTTGACTAGTATACTGATCACCTCAAAAGTAAGTATACTGTAAAAGTAAGTATACTTGGCTAGTATACTGATCACCTCAAAGAAAATAATCTAATAGAAGTTCAAATTTATTTCGTGACTGTTAAAGTAATATTACTGAATGTTTACAACATACCTCATCATCAAAACTAGCCTTCTCTGACCTAACTACTTTGTTATCCACATTTAAGGTCAATTAACAGGAATTCTACATGAAGGAAACTGAAACTCAGCAGCTTTTTCTAAGTTACCCTGTGAATAAGCGGTGAAATAGAGATTTATATGGACTGTCCAACTCAAAAGACAGTCTTTGGGTTTTTTGGATTTACACATAAGAAAAGAAAACCTGCTAGCAAGACCCTTTGCCATTGTACAAGAAGGAAAACTTCCTAACATTCTATGTAGCCACAGAGTGTTGCTAATAATTAAAATAGTCATGATAATGACCACAGGGGTTGACATTCCCAGATATTTTACTGTCTGGTTCCTGACCCACTGCTGAGCACTTGGCACAGAACATCATTGCATTGGAGCCTCATAGCCACCCCAGGCTGCCTATACCTGTAATATCCCCCATTTTCTAGCAGAGGAAAATGGAATTGCCTCAGGGCACATGGAGTTGGCTTAGCATCCCAATCAGTCAAGCTCAGGCCCAGCTTTCAACTTTGATAGTCATTGCTCCTGAGAGCCAGCATATCCACAGCATCCCCTAAGTCTCCATGAGGATGTATGAGAAGATTTTTGGCTCTCTCTGCTATTGAAAAGGAACTCCTCTCTCAAGAATACTTTAGTCTGGGAGTGCCTGGGTGGCTCAGTCATTAAGCATCTGCCTTCGGCTCATGTCATGATCCTAGGGTCCTGGGATCAAGCCCCAGGTCAGGCTCCCTGCTCAGCGGGAAGCCTACTTCTCCCTCTCCCCAACCCCCTGCTTGTGTTCCCTCTCTCGCTGTGTCTTTCTCTGTCAAATAAGTAAATAAAATCTTAAAAAAAAAAAAATATTTTAGTCTCTGTGGACCCACCTCGCTACTGGGTACAATATTGGGGGAGAGAGAGAGAGCGAGCCTCTGTGGATAGGCAGCCGCCAGAGAGAGGCAGTGCATACTTGTTCTCATTAACCAAGGAGGGATGAATTCATGCTGGGCAATAGGGTGACTTTGTCCAAAGCACAGAGACAAGTAAGACTGAGAGCCAGCAAGAAAGAGGGAGTTTTATGGTGTGCTGTCTGCCCGACCCATCGACTGAATCCAAGTTGGCAGGCACTCCCTGATCCAGCTAAATAGTGCCAAACACAATATCCGAAGTGTGCAGCCACCTTAACTGAGCATACTTAGTGCTCTTACAAACCATTACAGTTTAAAGTGGAATGAAAATTATCCTGGGAACACAGGCTCTGTTACTGTGAATTCATTTGGGCTTGACTCACTGAAGGAGGCTTGAAGGTCCCAGAGGTACGTGACCAAGATTTCTGTTTCAGTTTTTCTGTCCCTGCTGACCTGAGGTGAGAGAACAGAGCAACAAAAGGTGACATTATATCCCAGGGGCCAGAGAATGCCCTTTGTTACTCTGTTGGTTTGGGATGTAGTAGCCCAATAGCTGAGCTTATTTAAAATTGTTTGATATGAAGCCAGAAGTGGTTTCTGGGTGAGACATAAGGAACTCCCTTATTAGTTAAGTGGACAAAGTTCAGTGCCAAGGCCTGGTAACATTTGTTGCGTTGCTCAAAGAATTGCTCTGCTCATTTCTGGTTTCTTATTTGTTCAAGACCAGGAGCATCAAGGGAACACCTCAGTTCATAGGAGCTCCTAAGAGATGCTTACAGGGCATCTTTGGGGTCAGGGGTGCAGGCGTGGGGCTCCAGGCAGGCCCTTCTACACATAGCAGCAAGCACCTTCTCTTTCCGGTGTTTTATGAAGTCGGGTTCTGTTGGGAACACCAGTTGTTTTAACACAACCTTTCCTTCAGGGAGTACCCTGGTTTTCTTCAGAAATCTACCACTCTCTGTCTGTATGTCTTGGGTGATGTGAGGTGGACTCCATTGCCAGATGCGGGACAGGCGTGTACAAGACTCGGGCTGAACCAACCAGAGTCCCTGATTCATCTCATCCCACAGGCAGTCCGGAAAGGGCCAATGAGACTGAGCTTGCCCAAGCCCTCCTCTAGACCCACCCCTTTCCAGCTCTCTGATTCAGCCCGAGCCATAGTTCCTTCATCTGGATCCTAGGGATGATCCTCTTTATGCCTAGAAGGGTGCCTGGCAAGCACTATACCTTTTATGAAACATGAGCCGTTGTTTATGAACCTGAAAGCACAATCTATTGCTCAGTTTTATTAGATCCTTCCTAATTTTTCCACTGAACAGTTACCCTAAATGCCCTCTATAACTTCCCTTCCCTCTCAAACAAAAATAGCAGCACTTCCTCCTTTTCAAGCCAGTTATCTTTCCACCCATTGAAACCCCTATCCAATTTGCTTTCACTTCTCCTCCTTCTCATTCCTGTTCTTCCCTCTGAGTGCATGCGGGACCTAGAGGAAGTTTGTATTCTGCTGGACGTTGGATGCTCACAATACCACATTGTCCGTTGTGACGATCCTCCAGCATTTTGTCCACCTCCGCCTCAAGATGAAATAGTCCTTTTGTAACACCATCTTTCAGGTATAACCGTGCTTAGGTACAAGGCCCACTTCCCTGGCTGAAATTCCAGCTCTTTTCAGCATTACCTTCCCTTCAGTTCACTTCAGTTTGGCCCTTTGCATATTTTCCAAAGCCCCTCCCCCAATTCTTTTATTCTGAGGAAGTTGACAGAGGCAGACAAGGCAGGGAAAAACAGAAACCCTTTGGGGAATAAAAAGGGGGGGGCTTCTGCATCTTATGAAAATTTACAGCTCTCTTGGGACATGATGTTTAATATCCTGAATAAGGCAGAGAGAGGTAAACCAAGGAATGCCTTTAAGGATGAGGCAAGAAAAAGAAGACACGTCTTTGATCCTGGGAAGGGGAGAAGCCAGATGGCCATTGAAGAATCAGAATCCAGTGTCCCTCATAGTACCCACTCCACTTCCCCACCCATCCCCACCCTCCACCCCAACCTAGGAGGCAGTGGGATGTGGAAGTGGAAGGCGTTCTGGTAACTTCTGAGGAGGCTGACCCTGGGCAGTGACTCTTCAGGCTCGGCAGCATTCATGTGCCAATGGTGGGCCTATGGAGAGACTACAAGACTTGAAGAGAATTCCAGGCCTGGATGGAGAGGATGTCAGCAGCAACCATGATGAACTGGTGGAGGGGCATGAATTTAGCCTCCTGTGTCACCCAAGGTGGGGAGCGCCCTAACCATGGCCAGCATTAGCCTCTTGCCATGCTCTTGTAGGAGGCTGACTTGAATGGAAGTGAAGCACAGGAGAGGGATGAGGACTGTACACAGCTCACACCCTTAAGTGTGCTCTGGGCTTGAGTCCCACATCTCAGCACGGGCAGCCTCCTGTGGGGTTCACCTATGTGTGCACAATTCAGTACAGGGCTGCAGTGGGAATGCAGATGCACAGCCCTTCTCTAGGGTAAGACAGCTTCATCTGAGGCCCCAGGATTAGCCCTGTGTGTGGGATGAAGTACCAATAGTCAAAATAGATCCTTTTGGGGGAAAAAAATCACTTCACTACCCCCAGAAAATTGATCCCACATTACACATCTGGGATCTTCTGAAGCCAGATCCACTCATCAATGTCAAAACCAGAATGAGAAGAAACTTTTTGAAGAAACACCTTCCCGTCTTCCCATGTCATAGGTGAAAAATGGCCAGCTTTGTTTTCTTTGCTTGTGAAGGAAGAAAAATTTTTTAAAAACCCAGAGTGGATCATGATGCTGAGTCTCAAGCATCCTCATTTCCAGATGCCTTTATAATTCCCAAGTCCCATCAAACTGAGTTACAACTCTATTAAAATGTCACACTCAATATATTTTTTTTTTGGTCTAATCCCCTAATACCCCAATCCCTGGCTGTCAGCAGACACATCAGGAAACTCTCCAACCCAGAGGATTTGGTTTGGGTTTGTTTTGGCCCAGGAAAGAAAGCACTAAGGAGAATGGCTGAGCTGCAGAGAGAGTGCAAACATGGGCACTGGGGGAGGGTCAGCAGCCTTCCTCATTCCTGGGGTACCTTTAGACAGTGGCCCCAGGGGTGGGCAGGTAGGCGGGGTGGATAAAATGCCATTTTGAAGGAGATGTGTGACCAGACTCAAGGAGTGCCCATTAGCCACCAAGTGAAGGGAGAGAACCTTGCTGACCATTCTCGACTCCTTACCAAGGAGCTGGGGAAGGTGGCCCAGGAGTGACTCACCCAGCAGACCCTGCCCCAGGACAATGATGGAATGCAAATATTGATAAATCCTGTGGTGTTTTAATGCTCTTCAGAGTGCTCAGCACACACTCTGAGTCACCAAATCAAGATGAATGAGTGGGGTGCCTGGGTGGCTCAGTGGGTTAAGATGAATGAGTGCTACTTGTTAGGTTCCCTGACAGACAAAGATAAAAGGAAAGAAACTGTCAGACAAAGGCCATTTCCTCCATCTTGTGATTATAAATGTCTACAAACAGACATTATTTTCTGGTCCTGAGTGTCTTCTTCATGGAAGCAGGTTGCTTTGGCTCTGGGGAATTATCAGCATTCTGGTAACTCTGCTCTCCCCATGGCTTATATTGGGAAGGAACTAGAAGTGGAGCAAGGGGAGGAAGGATAAGACATCTCTACTGAGTGTTGTTCTTCACCACATACCTTCTCCAGCATGGTGTTTGATGAAGGACACCTGATGGGGTTCAGACAGAGGCCAGGTGGTAGTGCTCTGTGGGGAAAGACAGCTGGCCTCCTTGGCATCACTGGCTTTTCTCTGAGCCACCACCATATTTCCTTTTTTTGAAAGCAAATACAGAATACTAAAAAGTCTGAAATAGTTGAGGATTTCTTGAAGGGACAAATAGGATCCTCATACATGGCTAAAACCTACAGGAATTAATAACACAGCTAGATGGTACTCTGGAATTACTAGGATATTTCTTTTCTGATCAAAGTGAAGTGGAGAAGGAATTGAAAAATCACCCTGGAGTCTTGAGTAGAAATCTCAAATGTGCACCAGGAGCCCACCTGTTGTGTACCTCAGTGGGGAAGAGACAAAAGGAAAGCTTAGGGGAGAATGTCTCACTGGAATACCTGGCCACGCAAATGGGAAAACATGGCCAGCTGCAGCCAGAAGAACTGTGGCTCCTCCAGAATTTATGAGTATGAAAATAGTAGAGGTTAAAAGCAAATGTAATCTGTTTATGAGCTCACTGAAAAGGTTCAGGTTGAGTGATTGTCAGTTGTATGCTGTAATTGTAATAATTGCTTATGGCAATTACACTGCCACACTCTGTCCACTCTATCTTCCCCTAAGATCTCCCTAGCAGTGCCATCTGGCTAGCTTAATCTCTCACAGCTGAGCATGGTGATGCCCTCAGATCCAATATGCGTTATCAACCATGTAATCATAAAATAAGAGAGGTTGGGATAATTGAAAATCAGAATCAGTAAAAGCTATAAGACTAAGTCAGGCTGCTTTAAAAAATAATAATAATAAATCCCAGGATTGACAGCCAAGCCATTAGCTGGCTGGATGGGATGAGAGTATAATGTTTGACTCAAGAAGTGGCCCTCAAAGTGTGGTCCTGGACAGGTACCATCAGCATCACCTGGGAAATGGATAGAAATGCAAATTATCAAGTCCATTGGCCTCAATTCCACTGAATTAGAAATTCTGGGGGCAGAGGTCACTGTGTGTGCTTTAATAACCCCCCACCCACCACCCCTGGTGATTCTGATACAGCTCAAGTTTGAGTATCAATGGATTGAGGACAGAAGCCGATTAAGGAACACAATACAATTTCACTTGCCAGAGACTGTGGCCTTGTGGGTTTCCAGGGAGCAGCTGTCCTAGTGATAATTCTTTTTTTAAGAGATAAACACTTCTCTTTTGAAAGTATCTTCAGAGACTAGACCCAGAACAGATCTTGTTTGTTCATCTGCTTCCTCATTTGGATGGATCTTCACAAAAAAGCCGTATCACACAGCCTGATGACCAAACCCAACCCTAAATGTCATTCGCCAGGTTTTCAAACTCAAATTCAACCTCAGAGGAAACAGGTTTTACATAGAGAGTGTTCAAAAGAATGTGCTTAGGGTGACTAGGTCAGACATGTTCACTGTGACTTTGAGCTCATTGTCCCCTTATCTTTTCTCTTTTCTCTTTTAAAATATAGCACACATCTGTAACAATCTGAAAATGTGGCTCTTCTAGGTAGGATAGGGCCCAAGTACACAATAACAAAGGATAAACCGATAGACTTCAGGAGATACCAGATTGTGGGGCAGAGGCCTTGTGCGCCAAGAAATGGATGGATAAAGTTTCCAGGGTGATTCAACTTGCATGATTTGGATTCTCAGGGTAATTTGACAGTGATGGGCCACGAAACAGCTGCAAGATCCCAACAGCGCTAGAGCAGTGCAGTGGGAGCAAAAATCCCATTGAGAGTTTATGGGGTAGTTCAGGGACCAAGAGGTCACACAGGCTAATTCTACAAAATTCCACAGCAGGTCTCCCATTTGGCCAACATAGTGAAATGTAACCTGTGCCTAATTAACGTATGGAAAATATTAAGACTGTAATGACCCAAAGCATCCCCATACCTTGGGAGTCAGGCAGTATGGCTGGATTTAAACATAACTCAGATACGTATGCACCAAGCTCCTATTAAAGCAATCATAATTGTTGTATTTTTTAAACTTCCCCCATATGGCTGCCCCCTCCATTCTTGTGGCAATCAAGATATCAAGAAAAGCAAAGGGAGAGATTTGTGTTCTCGTATTGACCAGAGGCTTTAACTAATTTCTCTGATAGTCCAAGATTTACACATTCACCAAAACTTCCAGTAATATCATTTTTATGTATCCCATGTCTCTATCACTCATTGGGGAATATTGTTAGTAGATGTTATTCTAAATCAATTACTTAGGGAAATACAATTTTTGCAAAAAAGGAACAACCAAAGGGGCGCCTGAGTGGCTCAGTTGATTAAGCATCTGCCTCTGGTTCAGGTCCTGGAATCGAGCCCCGCATCAGGCTCCCTGCTCAGTGGGGAGTCAACTTCTCCCTCTCTCTACCCCTCCCCCTGCTTGTGCTCTTACTCGCACCCTCTCTTTGTCTCAAATAAATAAATAAAATCCTAAAAAAAGGGGGGAACAACCAAAAAGCCATCATTAACACCTTATTTTGTTCCACCTTGATGAACCTCAGCAAGGACTAGTAAAGAGAGCAAATGCAAATTTGATCTGCTTGTCTGAATGATGAGACACTGTACTGGTAGGAAATGGATTCAGCTCAACTGACAGCAAACAGTCATTTAAATACAGGAAGATCTCAGAGATGAGAATATCATATTTGCCATCAGAAAGTTGCCTTTGAGAACTCCGATTTTTCTGTCTTCTTGGTCCACAACCTTTGGTTTTTGCCCGTTGGCCTGACGGTAGCAACCAAGGTGTACCTCCAACACTGTGTCCATGTTTCAGGCAAAAGAAGAGAAAGTATTAGCAAACTTCTGGTTATATCTCATTGACAGAACTGTTACATGACCATATCTGGCTGGAAGGGGGGCTAGAAAATCAGGTTTTTCATATTTTCAACCTCTGAAGGAGAAAAGGAAATTGGGTCAATGAATCTAGAGTCTGTAGTATTACAGACATCATAATAAATAACAGAACTCTGGATTAGTATGTCCTAACATGTTTCAGTGAACATCATCAAGGCCTTCTCCGATTATAGGTTCATGTAAGCAACTAATCATGATACAGTGTGATAAAGACTAAATGCCAGGTGTGTAATTAGAGCTTTTGTTTTGCTGGAGGGATTTAGGGAAGCTTCAGTGCTTGTCAGGCTTTAATGGGATTTTATTAAAATGCAGATTCAGGATTCAGTGGATGGGGGTAGGGCCTGAGATTCTGCACACCATAAAAAGTAAGGGTGGAAAAGTAGGAATTCAAGTGGAGACAAGGGGTGGGGGAACATAAGACTAGAGAAGAGCGTGCACAAATACACATGCCCTCCCCCACTCATGCAGTCCTTTGCCACACTATATCTATCTATATAGAGAGACCGAAAGGTACTTGGGTAAGTTTTTAGAAGATACATACAATAAGTAAATATTATGTATTATATATTTAATCAACTACACTATATACTCATGGTGAGTATTAATACACATTTTCAGCCAATGAGCACCTTGCCGTAATCTTGTAATTCAATGTGTTGTTTTTTGTTTCTGTGACCTTTTTCTCTGGTCATTGATTTTGTAATCTAGGAAGTGGGTTTGGCCCATTAGGATTGGTGAAAGACTTGCCAGTATTATCAGTCCTGAAGCTGTCTAAGAACACAAAGGAAGAGTACTATGTTAGAGCTTAAATGGTGAACTCCACTTCTTGAGTCACTTCAAAAACTGGTCAGGGGCACCAACAATATAGATCATCCCTTAAGTGTTATAAAACCAATCGTAGTGTAACCTCAGCTTGGGATAATTGACCAATAATTGTGGGACCCATGTCTTCAAAGAAACTATGGACAGAGGGATGTCATGACTTCAGAGGAGTTGAGACAATCTGGAGACTCATTGCCAGTGTACAGTGCCAGACATACCTCTTTGGGGACACCATGCTGAAATGACCCCATATACAACTAGCTCAAGTAGCATTCCCATTTCCAGGGGCTCATCCCCCATACCAAAAGAGGAATGCCACTAGGGGACACATTTAGAGATGAGCACATAGTTTGATTTTTTGGAGTACAGGAGGGACAGGAAGAATGGTAGTAGATAAGCCTGTTCTCATCTCAAAATTAGGTTGGCTTAACCATCTTACCCTACAGACTATCAGGAACTATCAAAGTTCACAGTGGAATCACATAGTCACATTTGGGCTTTAGAGGCATAACCTCATTGACTATTCATTGGATGGACTTGGGGAAAGTAGAGCAGCTAAACTAGAGTTAGGGAGGTGTGGGGGTAGGAGGAAAGACAAGATAAAAAGGCACTGAACCCAAGCACTGACTGTAGCAGGGGAGAAAAGGAGCAAGCTTTAACAGCCTACCATGTCGAAGGTAGGCTCAACAGCACAGACTAAACTTTAAGATGTGTGACTTAGGAATGAAGAGAAGTTGAAGGTGACCTTGAGACCAGAGTAGCAGTTTGGACAAGCATGATGTGATTTTTTTCTTTTTAAATTTGCATTTGAAGTCTTTCAGTTGTTCACAGGTTCACAAGTCCTTTATATCCATTTGCCTTATTCTTGACCACTTCATGTATCTTCAACAGCTGCCAGAACCTGAAAGCTTCTGGGACTGAGCATGAGTGGTTTTAGTTTGGCCAACAGGATGAATGAAAGTGCTTCTAACTGTGAAATTTAATACAGGAGTAGAGTTTGCAGAACAAAGACAATTCAGTCAAGAGTTGTACCAATAGAAGGGGCTATGGTTTGGCCTTCATAGATCGAGGATTAGCTTGAATCTTGATTCACTTTCTTCTGTGACCTTGAGCCAGTTCTGGCCTTCCAGTAGCTATAAAGCAGAAGTAAGCATCCACCACCCTGTGAATAGCTCCCCAAAGCCACTAGGCTCAAAACACTGATTCTGACCAGTACCATTAATCAATGTCATCTTTCCATCCTTTCAGGCATCTGTACAAGTCCTCATTTCCCCACACACTCAGCTTTCTAGACTCAGAAAATACATGTTGATAACCTGGACTCAGGGTGCTTCCCCAGAGAAATGCTGTTCTATGGAATCAAAACTGAGAGGAGAAAAAACAAGTTGGTGTTTCAAATTTCTCTGGATCCACCATCTAATTCTCAGTATACAAGAATTTTTTGAAAAAAAATCCAGTGTTTATTTTCATTTGCACTAAAGACCTCTGGAAATACCACAGATAACCACAGCACCAATATTGATTTAATTTATTACATTTCTACATGCAGATGGAAAGAAACCAATCTTGGCGTGAAGACAACTATAAACAAATGTAAATTATAAATCAGTCAAATTGGAAATTGAGGTAAAAAGATTTAAAATCTATCTTAAGTTTTCCGATTCCCATGTAGCATTGTTATCAAATCTTTTGAGATTTATTTCCACTAATAGGAAGTTCCTCTCAGTGAATGAACTTTCCTTTCTTCTCCTTATGCATTCAATTAAAAAAAAATCAGGTACAGTTCTAGACTGTGGGAATGCAAAGATCAAATAAGACCCTGTCCCTCATCAAATCAGGATTTAATCCTGTGTCTTTTGCAAATTTCAGTTGTAAAAAAAATTTAAAAATAAAATTAAAAAATAATGGATGAGTAAATGGACTACTTTAACCTATTAAAAGTCTCAAACCCTTTGTTGAAGAGTGGAGGGAGAGTTTACTTTTTTTTTTTTTTTTAGATTTTATTTATTTATTTGACAGAGAGATCACAAGTAGGCAGAGAGGCAGGCAGAGAGAGAGGAGGAAGCAGGCTCCCCGCCAAGTGGAGAGCCCAATTCGGGGCTCAATCCCAGGACCCTGAGATCATGACCTGAGCCAAAGGCAGAGGTTTAACCCACTGAGCCACCCAGGCACCCCAAGTTTACTCTTTTTAAGGAGGCATTGTGAATAAACTATAGCTGAAGATGAAAAGAAATCAAATTCTATTCTTTGTAGTTTTTTTTATCATGACTTTTGGCCCCTGATTAACTCAAATAGGCATTTATTTCCTCAAGCTGGATTATCTTTTTCTTTAATTTTTAAATTCTTTTATTAACATAGAATGTATTATTAGCCCCAGGGGTACAGGTCTGTGAATCACCAGGTTTACATACTTCACAGCACTCACCAAGGCACATACCCTCCCCAATGTCCATAACCCCACCATCCTCTCTGTACCCCCCTCCCCCTGGCAACTCTCAGTTTGTTTTGTGAGATTAAAAGTCTCTTATGGTTTGTCTCCCTCCAGATCCCATCTTGTTTTGTTTAGTCTTTTCCTACTCCCCAAACGCCACCTCCCAATTGCATCTCCACTTCCTCTTATCAGGGAGATCATATGAAAGTTGTCTTTCTCTGATTGACTTATTTCGCTAAGCATAATGCCCTCTAGTTCCATCCATGTCATCGCAAATATTAAGATTTCATTTCTTTTGATGGCTGCATGGTATTCCATTGTCTGTGTATGTGTGTGTGGTGTGTGTGTGTGTGTGTGTACACATACATACCACGTCTTCTTTATCCATTCATCTGTTGATGGACATCTAGGTTCTTTACATAGTTTGGCTATTGTGGACATTGCTGCTATAAACATTCGGGTGCATGTGCCCCTTCGGATCACTACATTTGTATTTTTAGGGTAAATACCCAGTAGTACAATTGCTGGGTCATAGGGTAGCTCTATTTTCAACTTTTTGAGGAACCTCCATGCTGTTTTCCAGCGTGGTTGCACTAGCTTGCATTTCCACCAACAGTGTAGGAGGGTTCACCTTCCTCTGCATCCTCGCCAGCATCTGTCATTTCCTGACTTGTTAATTTTAGCCATTCTGACTGGTGTGAGGTGGTATCTCATTGTGGTTTTGATTTGTATTTCCCTGATGCCGAGTGATGTGGAACATTTTTTCATGTGTCTGTTGGCCATTTGGATGTCTTCTTTGCAGAAATGTCTGTTCATGTCTTCTGCCCATTTCTTGATTGGATTATTTGTTCTTTGGATGTTGAGTTTGATAAGCTCTTTATAGATTTTGGATACTAGCCCTTTATCTGATATGTTGTTTGCAAATATCTTTTCCCATTCTATCAGTTGTCTTTTGGTTTTGTTAACTGTTTCCTTCGTTGTGCAAAAGCTTTTGATCTTGATGAAGTCCCAATAGTTCATTTTTGCCCTTGCTTCCCTTGCCTTTGGCAATGTTTCTAGGAAGAAGTTGCTGCTGCGGCTGAGGCCGAAGAGGTTGCTGCCTGTGTTCTCTTCAAGGATTTTGATGGATTCCTTTCTCACATTGAGGTCCTTCATCCATTTTGAGTCTATTTTCATGTGTGGTATAAGGAAATGGTCCAGTTTCATTTTTCTGCCTGTGGCTGTCCAATTTTCCCAACACCATTTGTTGCCATTTGTTGAAGAGACTATCTTTTTTCCATTGGACATTCTTTCCTGTCAAGCTGGATTATCTTGATTAAATCAATGTATATATTCTAATATCTAAAGTAAAAGCAAATAGGTGGTATATTTCTTTCTAGTGGTATAGCAATAGTTTCCCTCCACCTGCTAATGAGTAGCCTCAGTAGGTTTAGTAAACTCATAGACTTCTATTTGAAATCAGTACAGTGAAATCACTTTGTTTCTAGCTTCCTGAGGCTCTAATCCTTGTTAAAGTCACTATCTATTCTTGATTAGATCAATGCAAAAATTGATGTCTTTACATCCTCTCTTGCCTCCTCCCATTCCATTCTCTATACCATAAATAAATAAAGTGGTCTTTTGAAAACACAGGTTAATTATATTAACTCAGTGGCTCAAACCTTCCCATTGCTCTTGGGATAAATACATGAATACTTAAAGTGGTCTTACACCCAACAAGATAAACACATCCCCATGTTTCCAGGCTCAGCTTGTACCATGATTCTTTTCCTCTTATAATGGGTGTCAGTGTCTCATACATCTCTCTTTGAAGTAATTATCATAGGTATAATTTTGGTTATATTTTATATTTGGTTATATTAAACTTGATGACTTTCTTCCTCAGCAAGAACAGAGTGGCCATGTTTTTTATGGCTCATAGCTGTATCTCTAGTGGCTAACTTAGGAGACTTAAACAGGAAAGGAATTTAACATACACTGGTTGCATGACTAAAAGAATACATGAGTAAATGATTAGTTGTTAATCCAATTACCTGGTACTGTTTTTAACACTCAGAAAACTTCTTTATGAGATGAAACTTCTATTTTGTTTAATTGTACAGTAAATATGACCTTCTGTGTATTTCAAGGTTTTGATGATAGACAATCAAGGTAGTCGACTAAAGGATTTGTATTTCTCCTATTTCAGAAGAATGGAGGGAGAGGGAAAACATAGTTATGACCTAGTATCTACAAAATTCTCTGTGATTGTCTGGATTTACCTGGTTTGGAATGAATCTTGACCTCTCTAAAAAGAAAGTTTTGTCTGTAGAAATCACAAATTTTTAATATAGTCATTCATTTTACAAATCATGGTGTAGAAAACATTCTTGATTATTTCAACTTCATTTATGCACTGGCCCACCTTTCCGAGTTCAACACTTAAGATACTAAACATTGAACTACAAAGATGAATAAGATATACTCACTAATCTTGAAGAGATCTAAGCCCATCAAGGAGGGATGAACTCTTAAATAATACATAGAATAAATATTATAATATAAATGTGTACCAGTCCCAAATGAGGAGAGGCAGATATGAGAGGAGAATATAGAAACTTATTCTGAGTTTTGTATGGTCAGGTAATCAAAGAAGTTTATCATACTTGGCTAGCTGCTATGGATACCCAATGAAAAATAATGTCCTTTCTTTTGAGTGTCTAATTAAAACTTGTATCCAATTAAATTTTTCCCTGAATGACAACTTGCTTTATCATTGCTCTCAACGAACTTACTGTTGCTCTGAATGGTTTTCTTCATTTCTGATCTTTGACTCTTTTTTTTTTTTAAGATTTTATTTATCTATCTGACAGAGAGAGAGAAAGAGCAAGAGGGAACACACAAGTAGGGGGAGTGTGTGAGGGAGAAGCAGGCCCCGTGCTGAGCAGGGAGCCCAACATGGAGCTGGATCCCAGGACACTGGGATCCCATGACCTGAGCCGAAGGGAGATACTTAAGGGCTTAGATACCAAGGCACTCCTGATCTTTGACTCTTATTACCAACTCTATGGCATTTTCCTTCTAGTAACTCTCCAATAATCAACTTGCCTACTCTGACACTTCTGCCTCCTGGAGCATGGATAGAACCAGTGGATGAACCCTTTACCTGTACTATTATCCATCCCTCCCTTCAACATGAGTTAATACATGGTTGTCATCTATGGAAGAAAACAGACATGAACAGAAATAAATGGCAACACCAGCAAAATGAAATGGCATGGCATGAGAGAAGCTGCATAGCATGTACTGAATAGAATAAGAAGACTGAGTTCAAACCCTGGCACCATCTCTTGCTAGCTGGATGAAATCAAGCAAATTTATTAACCTCATCAGTCAATCGGAATAATAATCCCTGTCTCTTGAAGCTGTAGCAAGTATTAAATGAAGAAATCTATGTAAGATGTTTAACACTGTTCCCAGAACGTAGTAGGCACACAATAAATGATAATCATGACAATGATAAATGGAAGGATCATGAAGACATGTACAAATGTTATAGGAAATCCAATCAAGGTATGGGCGATTCTGCTTAAGAAGTTCACGGAGGAGAAGCATTTGAGCTAAATCTGGAAGGTTAAGAGGAAGCCAGGAGGAAGACTAGGAGATTCACTTCAGAAAAAAGAAACATCATAAACTAAAAATAAAATGTAGATTTAAGGCTTACGAGTCTACAGAAGAAATAAATGATATGCTAGCTTGAATCCTGGGCTCAGCTATGGGTAATAGGGAAGAAGAATCCAAGCCAGAGCTTGGAGCTATTCCCCAGACTGAGTTTCAATTAATGACATAAATTGTGTTAAAGTGATGTATGTGTTAAGTATATGCAGTTACCAGCTCGGACATCATGAGATAGGGCTTTTATTAAAGGCCCATACTCTTCTTTTCAGACATTTATATCGAGCCCTCCACGTGTGTCATGAGCCTGTTTATCAGCTACTTCTGTTGTTGAAAACTCTTCTCAACCATTTTTAAATCCAGGTGCATATTTTCAGGGCCTAACTAAAAATTCAAAGATATGAAACATGTGTTCTCTCTTTACTTCAGAGGCTACATTGTTCATCTAGGTCTAGCAAGAGCTCTTCAAAACTGTTAAAAAAGGGGCGCCTGGGTGGCTCAGTGGGTTAAGCTGCTGCCTTCAGCTCAGGTCATGATCTCAGGTTCCTGGGATCGAGTCCCGCATCGGGCTCTCTGCTCAGCAGGGAGCCTGCTTCCTTCTCTCTCTCTCTCTGCCTGCCTCTCAGTGTACTTGTAATTTCTCTCTGTCAAATAAATAAATAAAATCTTTAAAAAAAAACTGTTAAAAAAAAAAAGAATGTTTCATTCATTACCATCAAAAGGAACACTCTCCTAAAAGCTTGTTTTTTGTGTCTATGTCTGTCTCTGTCTCCCCATACCTCCAACTCAGACCCTTCTCTCTGTCACTTCCACTTCTTTCATGATTGACACCCTTGCTGTGAGACTTTGAGCAATTTGATATTTTGTTTATGATTGTTTTTAAGCCCCACATACTCTAAATCACCCAATACTTTCTATTCCATTACTACCCAGTTGACACTTGAGAAACACAGATTGCTATTTTATTTTCCTCTCCGATTATTCACCCAGCCCCTCCATATGTATTTTTCTTACACATAAACCCAGTACTAAAAATACACATCAGTTGAAGGTTCTGCCAAAATACTTAGTGAGTGAGTAATGCAGCTTGCCCGAGACCAGAAGTGTGAGGGTCCTAAAATAAATCCTTTGAAATGAATGAACCAATTTGTCTGGAACCTGACTTCATTAAGACATTTTGAATAACTATGTGGAATACAAAGTCAGTGGGCTGGTATGAGGCTCAGCGCACACATCACATCCACCTTCAGGAATTGACATCTCTCCCTGAATGTCTCTGGTTCAGCCAGTAGAAGTTCTCAGGGCACATGCATATTGCAACCCCTGTTGTGTTTTGTCTTTTTAATTCTTTCATTGCTCTCATTGTTTAGTATCCTATGTATTTGTTTCCCTACTTACTGTTTGTACCTTCCCTCTGGATTGTTAACTCCATGAAGGGAAACCCAACTGTGCTGTTTCCCACTGTGTCCCCAGCACTAAGTTAGTGCTTTGCACAGGGTAAGTGCTCAGAGTTGTTGAATAGATTTCAAACTCAAAGTCCTGTAAGGCCAAACTAACAATTAACTACTTTTATGCTTGTATGTCTCCTAAGAATAAAATAATGATGCTGGATGTAGTTGATAAGCGTGTTACATGGCTAGTACTGAGCTAGCATGCTAACATAGATCCTGTGGCATACTCGATAATTCCCACAGCTATCCTGCATGATCTGTGTTTGCAATCCCTTTGCACATAAGATCATCGATGATCAAAGAGGTTAGCTAACTCACCCAGGGTCAGATAGCGGAAAGCAGAAACCTTAGGGTTTAAATCTAGGACTTATTTATCATACCTTCTCAACTTATTACTCTGCTACTCCTTCCCATCAAGTACCATGTATTGTTTCAACATTCTCTGGGTGTAACCCCTTTTGTATTGATTCTGAATTGAAATGAAAAAAAGTAACTATTGGTTTGAGTGGCTTGCTGCTCCTTTTCTCAGATGTTGCAATTACAGAATGGTTACTTATCCTCCCACTTCTTACCCCTCTGGCTACTTCAGTCTTCCACATCCTTTAGGAAGAGCAAAATAAAACTGATCCCTTTTCTAAAAACTCATCAGTCTTTCCCAATTACATTTCCAAGCAAATCTGGATGAACTGGGGCCTCACAGGAAAGTTCCTCCATCGCATGAGTCCAGATTCTCTCCCTGGTCTTGAAGAAATTTACAGTCCACCTGAACCATTTAACTAGCTACTTCAAGGGTAGTAAACTCTCCATTCAGGAGCAAAGCAGGAAAGGAAATGTGCCTGCCCTTTGTCTGCTGACTGGATTTTTTCTTCTGGACTCCATTCCAAGCCACTACCTGAAGTTTTTTAAGAACTCTGGATCCACTGAGTCTCTCCAATGCCTCTGGGGTCACAACACCACCCATTTGAATAAGGCAGACTACTTCTTTTATTTACTTATTTGCTCGAAAAAGATCCGAGATATGTACAAATTATAATTTTTCCCCCTTGCCTGTGGTGATGAGTCCACTGAGAAGTTGCTGCAGCTGAGGTCAACAAGGTTGCTGCCTGTGTTCTCTTCTAGGATTTTGATAGTTTCCTTTCTCACATTTAGGCCTTTCATCCATTTTGAATTTATTTTTGTGTAAGGTAATATAAGAAAGTGGTCCAGTTTCATTCTTCTGCATGTGGCTGTCCAGTTTTCCCAATACCCTTTGTTGAAGAGACTGTCTTTTTTCCATTGGATAGTCTTTCCTGCTTTGTCAAAGTTTAGTTGGCCATAGAGTGTGGATCCATTTCTGGATTTTCTATTCTGTTCCAATGATCTATGGGTCTGTTTTTGTGCCAATACCATACTGCCTTGATGACTACAGCTTTGTAATAGAACTTGAAATCCAGAATCGTGATGCCTCCAGTTTTCTTTTTCAGGATTGCTTCGGCTATTCAGGGCCTTTGTGGTTCCATACAAATTCTAGGATTTTTTTGTTCTAGCTCTGTGAAACACACTGGTGCTATTTTGATGGGGATTGCATTAAATGTGTAGATGTTAAAAATAAACATTTTAACCATTTTTGTTCTTTTATTCCATGAACATGGAATGCTTTTCCATTTCCTTCTGTCTTCAATTTCTTTTTTAAGTGTTCTGTAGTTTTCAGAGTATAGATCTTTTACTTCTTTAGTTAAATTTATTCCTAGGTATCTTATGGTTTTTGGTGCAGTTGCAAATTGGATTGGTTCCTTTCTTTTTCTGCTGCTTCATTATTGGTGTATAGAAATGCAACAGATTTCTGCACATTGATTTTATATCATGCAACTTTGCTGAATTCATAAAGAGTTCTAACAATATTTTGGTAGTGTCTTTCAGGTTTTCTACAAAGAGTATTATGTTGCCTGCAAATAATGAAAGTTGACTTCTTCCTTGCCAATCTGGATGCCTTTTATTTCTTTTGTTGTCTGATTGTCTGCAAGGATAAGACTCCCAATACTATGTTAAATAGTAATGGTGAGAGTGGACATCCTTATCTTGTTCCTGACTACAGTGGAAAGGCTCTCAGTTTTTCCCGATTGAGGATGACGTTAGCTGTGGGTCTTTTGTATATGAACTATTAGGACTTCATCAAGATGAAAAGCTTCTACACCACAAAGGAAACAATCAAAACTAAAAGATAGCCTGTGGAATGGGAAAAGATATTTGCAAATGACATACTTATAAAGGCTTAGTATCCAAAATCTACACAGAACTTGTCAAAGTCAATACCCAAAAACAAATAACCTAATTAAGAAATGGGCAAAAGACATAAATAGATGCTTTTCCAAAAAGACACCCAGATGACTAACAGACACATGAAAAGATGCTCACTATCACTCATCATCAGGAGAATACAAATCAAAACCATGATGAGATACCATCTCACACCTGTCAGGATGGCTAAATTAACAACACAAGGAACAACAGGAGTTGGGGAAGATGCAGAGAAAAGGAAACCCTCTTGCACTGGAGGTAGGAATGCAAACTAGTGGTATCACTCTGGAAAACAGTATGAAGGTTCCTCAAAATGTTAAATATAGAAATACCCTATGATCCAGTGACTGCACTCCTAGTTATTTATCCAAAGAATACAAAAGAAAAAAAACCCACAGATTTGAAATGGTACAGGAATCCCAATGTTTATAGCAGCATTATCAATAATAGCCAAACTATGCAGAGAGCCCAATGTCCATTGATTGATGAATGGATAAAAAGGTGCAGTATATGTATAAAATGGAATGTTATTGAGCCATCAAAAGAATAGAATCTTGCCATTTGCAATTCCATGGATGGAGCTATAGGGTCTTATGTTAAGTGAAATGAGTCAGTGAGAAAAAGACAAATACCATATGATCTCACTCATATGTGGAATTTAAGAAAGAAAACAGATGAATATGTGGGAAGGGGAAAAAGAGAAAAAAGAGATGGGGAAACAATGCATCAAAGACTTTTAACAATAGAGAACAAACTGAGGGGTGATGGAGAGAGGTACATGGGGGAAAGGGTTAGATGGGTGATGGGGATTAAGGAGGGCACTTGCTGTGAACAGCCCTGGGGGTTGTATGTAAGGGATGAATCACTAAATTCTGTTCAAAAACCAATATTGCACTGTATGTTCACTACCTAAAATTTAATTAATTAATTAATTAATTTTTAAAAATGTATCTTATTCCATTCAATCACCATTGTGTTTGTCTTGCCTTTTATAAAATGAAATAAGTTCTGAAGATTTTGAAAGACTTTAAAATCACTGTGTTTACCCCACATTGATATTTTACTCCTCTGCAATACAAACTCTGAACTGCTATTCAATACACAGCAAATATAACTTCTGTGCAGTGTTCTCGGATTATCTAAAGAGTGCATCGTCTCCATGAAAGTTCGCACAAACTCTGCAATATCATTTAGCACACAAAATAATTACCAATTTACCTGTTGTTTACCCATCATAGATTATAAACACCCTGTGGTCAGACATCATATCTCATTAATTTGTGATTCCTTGCCTGTCACTTGGTATTTAGTAGATCCTCAATAAGTGTTGAATGAATTCTGTATACCTGCAGGTTATTCATCCTCTTTGGAAACACTTTGATTGATAGCTCACTATTTTAAGATCTAGCACTTTCTCTTGTTTTGCAGATATAGTTATTATAAGATCATGTATCTTTGTTGTAGTGAGCTAAGCTCAGTGTCCCTAACACTTCTAGCTCTTGTCCTGGTTTTGCCTTCTGGCTTTGCTCCTCTGAAAGTATTTGAAGACAGTTAATGTGCCCCTTCCAGGTTGGCACCTGATTTGCCTTTACTGAGGGCCTTACAGGATGGCTTCTAAATTTGAACCATCATGGCTCCTCTTCCCAGGATAGTCTAATTTTCAAAATTCCTCTGAAAGAGGGGTGCCGTGCCATGTCCCAGACATGATCACACCACCAAGTACTATGAGATTCTACTGAGTGGACACTACATTTTTGCAAATAGCCTCAGCAACATGACATTGTTCTGTATTATATCAATTTTCCTACATCTTCCCCACCCTTCCCCCCGTAGGTAGATTAGATTTCTAATTGATCCTGCTCAAGTTCATTTTCCAACCTTAAAAGTGAGACATCACATTTGTCAATGTCTAAAGATGTTTGGAATCTTAGGGTGCTGAGGCACAGACCCTGAACTCTGAGTACACTCATGTATTTTAGTAGTTAACAGATACGCTTTCTCCTTTTGTAGCTGACTGATACCCTCTTTACTGATAAGCCTATAAATAATTAGGTTTTAAATAGTTGCATTCTGAGTACATTTCCAGGCATGTGCTGGCCTTCATTCACTCCTCTGGGTAGGCGCCAACAAATTGTAACAATAGCAGCAGCAAGGCTTTGTGCACTGAGGGCCAGGCTCTCTGCTAAGCACTTTACATACTTGTCAGCTAGGATAGGCAGGATTGGCATGATGCTAAACAATCCCTAATTCTTAGTGTTTTAAACAACATTTATTTATTTTTTTTAATCTCACTAGTGTGGGAGAGAAGAGGTAGAATTTCACTCAACCTAGTCACTGGAGAGCCAGCTGAATAGAAGTTCTTTCTCAACACGTAATTCAACATCCTGAGAAAGGGAAGGAAGCCTAACATTTCTTTCCCTTGTTGGTTCTAAAAGTTCCTTCCCAGAAGTAACACAGGCCATTTCTGCTCACATTTCATCAGCCAAAACAAGGTGCATAACCTACATATCGGACTTCATTTTTTGAATTTCGAGATCCAGCCCTTAGTAGAGTGTCTGGCCACTAGAGTGGCCAGAACGCCCACCAAAAAAATATGTGGTGAATGAATGAATAGGTGGATGGATTGAGTCAAATTTTTCTGGCCCAACCAACCCCAGCTTAAAATGGCTTAAGGCATGAGAAAACTTATTGTCTCACATACTGAGAACTTCTAAAGTGGGCAGCTCCAGAATTGAGTGAATCTGAGGTTTGGGGGAAGTCATTAAGAATCCAGATCCTTTCATCTCTCTGCTCTACCATCCGCTCAATGTGCTTTGGCAACATCCCCATCACCATGGTCATATAAAGTGGCTGCAGCAGACCATATCCAATGACAGCAGCACCCAGAGGAAGAAGAAACCAGTTCTTCTGTGGGATCCTCTCTAATGAAAGATTTGCCAGAAGCTCCCCCAACAGATTTCACATCATGTCCCTGTGGCCAGAGTGGTGTCACATGCTCATGCCTAAACCATCATTGGCAGGTGGCATGGGGCTACTATGATTCATTTAGTCCAATCAGACCCATATCCAGCCTTGGATAGGATCTTTGTCTTTTGAGAAAGAAGGTGGATCCTTGAATACACTTGGAGTTTAGTTAACAAGAAAAAAAGGAAGTAATGGATTTTAGGTGGAGCACATAGGGGTCCCCAAATGTCTTCTGAAATTGACAGCTTTTCACCATTACAGCTTTGATGCCCTCCAGCTTTATGGGTCCGTTGATGATCTTCTGAGATCTTTTTTCATTAATTTCATCACCACCACTCCGACTTCAATAAAGCCAGAAGTTTATTGTGATTGTGTCAGTTGGCTTTGCAAGGGCCAGATTCATTTTATATAGAATAACTTGATATTAGCTGTATAAAGTAAACTATCTAACATACAGAAGGCATAAATCAAATATAACTTCTTCATAGAATCCTTATAGGCCACCAATCTACCAACATTTACATCACCTTAGTTACTACCTCATCAGGGAGAAATCACTCAATGTGGAAACAAAGAGCATTAGAAAAAAAGGCTAGCATGTATCCTCCATTACAGGATCCAGAGCTCTTGGCCATGCCTTATCTGTGCTGAGATGAGATCACAGGACTCACCAGAATCTATTCCTAGAATCTTCACCTCTTTTTCATTCCCTACTTCTGCTTCCCTGCCTGACTCCTAATTACAATTTGTGTCACCACTGAAATCCTGTAGGCACAGTGAGTATCCTGTGTATTCTTTCAGACCACCAGAAGACACCTGTCATAGTGCTTATCACACTTCATTTTAAGACTTGTTTTATTGTTGGTCTCTGCTTTTAAGACCATAAATAAGCTCATGAACTGTAGAGAGCCCATTCATGTGCTCAGCCTTGTATCTGCTGTGCTTACCACAGAGGAGAGGATGACTTATCATTCTGTTTCTTAATGAAGGAATGACTTAATAGCATCTGTTAACATTACAGCAGCACATTCTGTGGTAGCATCTGCCAGATCCACTGTTTTTAACTGCACCACAGAATATAGCGTGTCATTGTCTTGTCTCAGTTCATGGGCCTGGGGCTGCAAGAGGCCCATCTGACTGCTGCAGGAAGAGGGTTTATACCTCATTGGTGGTATCTACAATGATTTGCAGTTGCACAACCCTGTTAGTTTTGTGCTCATTTCTATGGTGTATTTGTTCATGGAGAATAATACTTGTTTTCCATTTTCAACAGTAATTTCTTTTTGTTTCCTTTTTAAAAAAAATAAATAAAGCTTTGTATATAATAGCCCAAAACTAGAAACAGTCCAAATGTCCGTCAACAGGCAAGTAGATGAATAGATTATGGCATATCTGTACAAAAGAATATTCTATTAATGCTAATTATCAAGAAGCAGTAAAAAGGAACAAACCATCAATGGATGAATGGATGTAGAAGACATGGTGTTTGTGTGTATATATAGATATAGACACCCACATATTTATGTATATATGTGTATGTACACGTGTGTATGTATATATACACATACATACATACATAGTATATATATACCTATACACATACATACATACATGGTATATATACACACATACATACATATACATAATGGAATATTACTCAGCCATTAACAGGATGAAAAATTTTTTTAATTTTTCTTTTATTTTTTCAGTGTTTTAAAATTCATTGTTTATGTACCACACCCAGTGCTCCATGAAACACATGCCCTTATTAATGCCCACCACCAGGCTCTCCCATCCCCCAACCTCTTTCCCCTCCAAAACCTTCAGTTTGTTTCTCAGAGTCCACAGTCTCTCATGGTTCATCTCTCCCTCCCATTTCCCCCAATTCACTTTTCCTTTCCTTCTCCTAATGTCCTCCATATTATTCCTTATGCTCCACAAGTAGGTGAAACCATATGATCATTGACTCTCTCTGCTTGACTTATGTTACTCCTCATAATCTCCTCCAGTCCTGCCCATGTTGATAAACAGTTGGGTATTCATCCTTTCTGATGGAGGTATAATATTCTATTGTATATATGAACCATACCCTCTTTACCCATTCATCTGTTGAAGGGCATCTTGGCTCTTTCCACAGTTTGGCGACTGTGGCTATTGCTGCTATGAACACTGGGGTACATATGGACCTTCTTTTCACCACATCTGTATCTTTGGGGTAAATACCCAGTAGTGCAATTTCTGGGTCATAGGGTAGCTCTATTTTTAAATTTTTAAGGAATGTCCACATTGTTTTCCAAAGTGGCTGTACCAACTTGCATTCCCACCAACAGTGTAAGAGGGTTCCCCTTTCCCACTTCCTCTCCAGCACTTGTTGTTTCTTGTCTTGTTAATTTTGACCATTCTAACTGGTATAAGGTGGTATCTCAATGTGGTTTTGATTTGAATTTCCCTGATGGTTAAGGAGGTGAACATTTTTCATGTGTCTGTTAGCCATTTGTATCTCTTCTTTGGAGAAGTGTCTGTTCATATCTTCTTCCCTTTTTTGATATGATGATCTGCTTTTTGGGTGTTGAGTTTGAGGAGTGCTTTATAGATCTTGGATATCAGTCCTTTGTCTTTGCAAATGTGCAAATCTTCTCCCATTCTGTGGGTTGCCTCTTTGTTTTGTTGACTGTTTACAGGATGAAATCTTACCATTTATATCAATGTGGTTATATCAATGTGGATGGAACTGGAGGGTATTATGCTGAGCAAAATAAGTTAATCAGAGAAAGACAATTATCATGTGGTTTCAATCGTGCAGAATATGAGAAATAGTGCAGAGGAACATAGGGGAAGGGAGGGAAAATGGAATGGGAAAAAAAATCACAGTGGGAGACAAACCATGAGAGATTCTTAACTATGGGAAAGAAACTGAGGGTTGCTGGAGGGGAAGGAGTAGGGGATGGGGTAACTTGGTAATTGGGTGATGGGCATTAAGGAGGGCACATGATGTGATGAACACTGGGTGTTATATGCAACTGGTGCATCGCTGAACTCTACCTCTGTCCTATATGTTGGCTAATTGAAGTTAAATTAAAAAAAACAAACTATTGATACATGCAACAACATGGATGACTTGCAAAATTATTATGCACAAACAAGGCAGGCAAAAAAAGTACATACTTTTACATAAAATTCTGGAAAATGCAAACCATTATGTAGCGGCAGAAAGCAAATCAATGGTTGCTTGAGCATGGGTATAAAAGGAGACATGGATTTTAAAGGAGCATAAAAACTGTAAGGAGTGATGGATCTTTTCTTCATTCATTATCTTGATTGTGGTGATGGCAGACAACATGACCAGTTTTGACATAATCAAAACTGACCAAGTTGTGTATCTTAATTATGTCAGGTCCTTGTGTTTCACTATGTCCTCAATGTTGTTTTTTAAAAAGCCAGGTTTTGTAGGGCTGTGGGAGTCACGGGCACAAAGTTTAAATTAAACTCTAAATACAATGGGGATCTACTAATGGGTTCTAAACAAAGGAAGGGTATGATTAGATTTAATATCTAATGTGACAGAGGCACTCATGTTTTTTAAATATCTTATGTGACCTAACCTCATATTTCTCAAAATAAGGCAGGCTCGGAACACTCCACTGGTACTTACTTGTAGGAACTTCTCTGACTTTGGATTAGTCTGAGCATTTTCTCTCTTTCATGGAAAGAAAGGTCAAAGCTGGCATGGGGATACCACAGTGCCATGGGTGTACACGGAGTAAGCAACAAGCAGAAAATGTGAAAGCAAACGTCTCTCGTCCTACAACAGGCTGAGGAAGAACACACCACCGCGGTGGCAGAGCTCATCCCCTGCGCGCTTCCTACCTAAAATCTACAGGATAACCTCTGCTCTTTCTAATAGTTCTTTGACAAGAATTGACGTACCCAGGAGACTGAGAAAGCAAATCTCTGACCCAGCCCTTTCATAGAGGAAGAGAAAGGAGCCAGGAAATGTTAGACCAGGAAGTCTGATTTTGATAGCAAGTGGGATTCTTGGAGATGAGTAAGGGATGAGCTTACCCCCACTGCAGCTCCAGCTTGCGGCCACCACCATTTGGGAGAACCCAGCACCTCTGAGAGCCTCAATGACATGTTCTTAGAAGATGAAATATGAAAAGAAACGATAGAACATCTAAGATAATAAAAAACAAAAAACAAACAAACAAACAAAAAACCTTGGATTTAAAAATTCTTAAGATACAGAACTATTAGCTTAAAGCTAATGGTTTGTTTAGGCCTCAAGTTTAAACATTAATGGCTAAGGGTTAAGAAGAAAGGAGGAACCGACTCTGTGTTCACTGCAACTGGTTTCTGAGGCACTTTAAAGCCCTTAAGGAAGCACTTTTGAGTGATCTTAAACTTACTAGGTTGTCACTGACAGAGCGTTTTCCTCACACTTGTCAACTCGGATACTGCTCTGGTTGAGGTAGAAGAAATTTTACAAATTGTTTTATCATTCAATTCATCATGACACTGTATAAACAGTCTGACCAAACCCAATCTGTTGTCAGTGCTGGGAAATGCCTCTTACCTCCTACTCTGACAGGAAGTCACCACTGTTGGTTTAGCTAAGAGAAATTTCTTAAAATTTCCTTTGACACAGCCGCTGGAAGTTGTGCTTTCTCCTCCTCGTAAAGAGTGAGATTTCCTACTTGGGCACATTTATGAAATGCCTGCCACAGATTGGACCAGAAGCACCTAGGAGAGTGTGCTTTCTGGCTGGATGTGTAAGGGGGCCCAGCACCTCGGGTCTCAGCTGGTGTAGAACAGTCGAGAATAAGCAGAATTGGTGAAATTGCATTATCATCTGTGTTTGAATAATAAAGGCAAAAGAGATGATGCCTGTAAGTAGAGCCTGCCTTTAAGTTAAATACAAATCTAGTTGAGAGAGTGGACTTTTGAAAGACATACTTCAAGAGAAGGAATTCAAAATGAAAACATGGTTGCTTCTGGAATTGTTAGAACCAGAAATGTTGCCCTACTGTACTACTGCCTCCCTAAGATGATAAACTCCTAAAGACAAAAGGAGATTTCGAAGTTGCACTTTGCTCGGAGCCCAAAAGGCATTTTGTTCCTAGGAGAATAAAGACATAGACCCAAATGCAGAAAAAAGCCAGAGACTGCCCTTTGGCTGGGTGGTGTGGTCCTTCTTAGCTCCTCTCCCTCTCTGAGAGATAGGGATGCAAGAGAAGTTAATAAACATAGATTTTCTCCAGGTTCTATATAAATATGGTCAGAGGATGGGAATCTAACTTGCGGGACTCTGAGTCATTCTCTTATGTGAAATCATGAAAGCATGAATTTCATAATGGCAGTGATCTATATTTGTATTATCCTCTACTGTCTTCCCAGTGCTGATACCTCATAGATGAGTGCTAAGTTTTTTTTAATAAAATCAAGAAAATATATGTTCCCACTTGTGTAAGAAACAGACAAGAAACTATGAATTTCTGGAAATATGTAAGGAATAGAGGAGTTACTTCTGAGAAAAAGAGGAGAAAGAAATTTTATCTTCCATCTCTTCTCATATTTAAATTTTTTATTGTGAGTTTGAATCATCTTTATAATTAGGGTGAGAAATTAGTTAAAAAGAAATCACTCCTTGATTCCTTTTGAGAAATGAGCTTTAGCAGAACTTTAAAAAAAAGAAAAAAAGAAAAAGTTCTTTCCCCTTTGACCTGAAAGGCAGCCTTGCCCTGGGGAGGGGGGAGGCGGGTGGGATGGAGTTCAGAAACTTTAGAGCAGCCTCTGAATTAAGTCTCATGGGGTGTTTGTGTCAATGCCTGTGGCTCCTAACCTTGAGGAAATACTGAAGAGGGCTACTCCAAGGCATGTTTTGGAGTTAAAGAGAGAAAATAAAAAGACTGAAGGCATTTAGCATAAAGAGGAGGGAATCTGGAGGCAGGTTGCCAGAGTCTGAGCCCTGCTCCTTCTCTTACTAGCTGTAGGGTTAATCTTCATCAGCTCAACTTGCTAGGCCTCAGCCTCCCCATCTGCCAAATAGGGATGAGAACTGTACCCAGTTCCTCAGATTGCCGGGAAGACAGGCCCCTAGAGTGACGTCTGGCATTATCATTCTCTCAGTGTGCGTCAGCTGTCACAGACGTAGAGGAGTACAGAAAAATGAAGTTCAACACCACCGTGGATATTGATGCAAATTCATATGCATCAGCCTGTCTGGGTTCTTTTCTTTGAATGCAGAAACCTAATAATACCTTTTTTCTTTCCTTTTGTGCATACTAAATTGTTCTCCATTTGACATTGGTACAATTCCATTTTTCAACTGGTAGATGTAAGGGCAGCCCCAGAGGTGAGACATAAAAGATCCCATGGTGAAATGAGAGTCTTTGCACAAAAGTGAACATTGAAATGTCTTCTCGTTTTACCTCTAAACAGACTTGTTTAAGAGGAAAGACAGGAAAGCAAAAATCCAAACACGAAGTAAGTGGCTACACTCACACGGTACAAACGACTTGGGCTGTGTTTTGTGAACACGCCTATGTTTGTTCACAGAAAGACAGATAGGAATAGAGATTTCAAAAGAAACTGCAGGTCTTACTCTGAAAGTGGGTGGCTGGGTGGATTTCAGAGCCTAAAGCTTCAGTTTCTCTGATCAGCCCACTTAGAGTAATTGGAAGTCCTAGCCCAGTTTCTGGGATGGTCTCCTAAAGGAGGAAACCAAAGACGCAGGGGGTGCGTCCACCGCTCGTCCAGCTGGTATTTCCCCAGCACGCTTTCTCTGTCGTGTGTCTGTCAAACATAACTTTTCTGTCTGCACCCTCAGAGAACAGGTTCCTGGCTAGTCTTTGATTCATACTTTCCTCATTTCCCTGTAAAAAGCATCTATTCAACCTCACATAACATAAACATTATGGGTCAAATCAATCCAAGTGACTTGAAAATCAAAGTAACCCCTGACACACACATACGAAAGTCTCCACTGAGTATCAGTTTTGGCTTTCTGCTTTGGCTCTTTTCTTTGGGTGCTAATCAGAAACATGTTTCTGCTGTTGCTCAGTTTTAGAGGGAATATTTTAATCGTATTTTTTTCTCTACATCTTTCATCACAAATTTTTTTTTATACATGAGAAAATTTGGCTTTTCTTTTATCCCTTCCAAACAGAGACTTATTTTTGCTATCATATATGACGTATTGAATAATTAAAACTCTCTGGCAGAGCTGTGAGGCTATCTTGTCCCATTCCTGGTTGCCTGTCCCCTGCTTCCTACAGATGGCCTCCCCTCCCCAGTTGGCCAGCTTTGAGGTGCACACAAGATCTCCCCATTTAACCACACAATCCCAATTCACCCTCTGCCCAGCAGTTCCTCCTGCCCCACTGGGACTGACACACTGATGTGTGTTGAAAAAGGAAGATTGAAAAAGGAAGGCTGTCAGTGTGCAGAGCAGGGGCTATTCAAGTAAGCCACAGAGGGACACATCCTGCCCCTGGCTTGAGATGACTTGCCCCAAGGTTCATCTTCGTTTCCCTATGAAACTGTTAGACATCTCCATGAAATCAGAAGTCCTTGGACTTCCAGCCTTGGAATTAAAAGGTAACATCAACTACCACTTGAGTACTTTTGATGAACCAGGGACTTCCTAAACACTTTATGCCAATTAATTCATTCACTCCTCACAACAGCTCTATGGAGTAGGTGATATTATTACCCCCAAGGTAATGATTTTACAGGCCAGGAAAGTGAGGCGCAGAGATACTAATAACCTGTCCAAGGCCACACAGTAGTAAGCTGAGGTCTTGGGAGACTTAGCAACTAGCCCACCAGTTGAATGTCCTGATGTCACCCACTTGAGTTCCCTACCTGGGCCCCACCCTGATGAAACTGGTCATTTTGTGCTTCTCCTGTTTCCTTCACACACTCTGTTCCTATCATCTGTACCACTTTACTGTTATTATCTATTTGTACTGAGTCTCTTCCTTCTGTTCTTCTAGGTTGGGGACCTGTCGTACTGACCTTTAGATTCCCAGGGCCTAGCATATCCCGGGCCCTTAATCCCACTGCCAGTGGTTTTCTTCTCTTAATTTAATTCTGATCAGTTGGTAGTGACTACCAGGAGTGCTGTGTTGAGGAGGCTTCTGAGCAAGTGTGCAGTCACTGGGGAAAGAGTGATAAGCCATGGCTGTCTTGGGAGGGAATGTGGCACCTCCGTCACTCATTCACTGTTCCTCATTCCAGGGGTCCTCTCAGGGTCTGGAATAGTGCATGCTCAGTTTGGTTCATTTGTGACTCTTCAGAGTGTTTTGAATAGTTTTGAATTGTCCATTCCGGTGCCCTTTAGGCTCAAGAATGTTTTACCCATAAACCCCAGCACTTTCAGAATTATTGCTGGACTGTGATTCTAACCACATTGAGGGGGAAAAGAAAATCACCATTCCCAAAATCCTTTTGATGACAATATTGGGAATGTCCATCTTTGGAATTCTGGCCAAACTGCCGCAAATCAGAAAAAGATTAAGGCTATAGGTAGAGATTTGAGAGTTTTTGTGCATGGGTAGATTTAGACAGCAAGGTAAGAGATGAGTATGGTAAAAAGGAGGCAGATCCCTAGGGCAAGTGTCAGGCATATAGGTTGGAGGATATTCTGTAAGGCAAAGGAAAGCCAAGGCGATTAGGGAGTTTGAAGACCAGAGCTCACCCAGTCCAAGTGTCACGGAGAGTAGTACCAGGCCCCTGGAATGGAAAGATCAGTAAGAAGCAGCCTCACAACACCAAGCAAGAAGTAGTGTGAGCATTGTCTGTAGAGAACTTAAAAATAATGGAACAAATAAAAGTGTATAGCCTTTTAAGGGCACCTGCATAGCTCAGTTGGTTAAGTGTCTGACTCTTAATTTTGGCTCAGGTCATGATCTCAGGGTCCTGGGATCAAGTTCCATGTCAAGCTCCACACTGGGCTTGGCGCCTGCCTAATATTCTGTCTCTCTCTCTCTCCCTCTGCACCCCCACTCCCTTCTCATGTGCTCTTTCTCTAAAACAAACAAACAAACAAACAAACAAAAATAATAATAATGATGATGATGATAATAAAGTATTACCTTTTACTATCACCATGCGCTAGGAATTCTAAACAATGCCAGTGATAAAATATTCGTCCCTCAAAAAAATCTCTTGTTGATCTAAGTTGTAATCAATTACTGCAGTTACAATTGAGTTTTGGTAATAAATATGTAAGGCTCATATTAGCAAATTTCAACTTCCTATCTTTAATGGATGTCTTTGTATTGTACATGGGAGATAATTCAGAGAATTCCCAGTTATATAATTGCTACCTCTGTTCTTTTCTAATGTAGGTTTATAACGGTTTAGAATTATTTGGGTGTGCTTCAAGCTCAGTGTGTCTCCAAACCCTTGGTACCACATATTCCTGAGTTTAACAGAAGATACAAAATTAAAAAATGATAATATGGGGATCATAAAAATGAAGAAATACAATTTGAGTTATTTCAACTCTACCATTCTCACATGGCATTATTTGTATTTAAAATTATTTGACTGGAGATGAGCCTGTGGGTGGCTCATTTGGTTAAGTGACAGACTCTTGATTTCAGTTCAGGTAGATCTCAGGGTCATGATTTCATGGGATTGGCTCCTGGGTTCAAGCCCAGTGTCAGGCTGTGTGCTCAGCAGGGAGACTGCTTGAGGATTCTCGCTCTCTTTCTCTCTGTGCCCTTCCTCCCACTCCCATGTCTCTCTTTCTCTCTTTCCCTCCCTCTCTCCAATAATAAATCTTTAAAATTATTTGACTGGAGAACCATTTGAAGGCTGTTAGAACTGATTCCAAATAAGCAAAGACATGGACATGATTGCAATTTCTGAAGTTTTTTGTAAGGTGGGATTTTTCAAGTGTCTGCCAAACTCATATTTCAGAATCTTTCTCTACATATGCTTCATGCAAAAGAAGCTTTTCAAAATTAAAAATGTTTAATGTGTTCTGCAGTCTACCATAAGAGAAGATAGATTGACAAATCTGATTATCCATCTGAGCAGCATGAATTTATGAAAAGAGCTACTTTGATAAAATCACTGGCAAAGATGTAAAAGTCAAGGAACCAAATTGTAATACTGTCATTCATTTCTCTGGCAGAGCAATTAGTAGGTATGAGTCTTCCCTTTTGTTCAAAAAATTAAAAAATGGAATTAAAATGCATTGGTCCGTTCACCTTTTGGTGCATGGTAATACTAGATTTTTTATATTTTCAACTGGCACGAGCAAATATAATACTCAATTCTACATAAAACCCAGTAACAGAGACTTTTGGTTTTCTGCATTTCTTTTCTGGCCACAATGATTGATTTTGTTTCCCTGATCATGACCGGAAACAGCACACTCATAGTGAGGAGGAAGAGGTTTCCCTCAGGGTGGTCTCCTCGGGGTGTTTGAGCTGCTGACTATGCCTGCAGGGGGATCCACCCTGGAGATGCCTGCAGCCCCCCAAGAGGGACACGACAGGAGCCCATAAGTTTCCTGAAAGGGTGCAGGTGATATGAAAGCAATCCTGTGCAGGTAACAGAGGGGGGAGCGAGGTTGCCAGTTCCGCCCAGGGTGAGGGTTGGGTGGGGAGTTTCAGGAAAAACTGGGGAGAGGGGCTGTTATCTAGCTGTGGGAGTTGAAGCGAGTGCCAGGGCCACACTTCCTGTCAAGTGGTAAAGTGCAGAAGGCAGAAAGGACCTGTGGTAAAGGATGCACTTTCCTCCACTTATGAAGCTATGAGCCTTGAGCAAGTTATGTAAGGTCTCAGGGCCCATATGTAAAAAGAAAAACAAGAGTGATAACAGGACGTGCCTTGTTCTGCTGCTGGGAGAGTTCAAGAACAGGGCTTAGAACACAAAGAACATGCTTGAATAACATTTGGGAGGAAATCTGGGATGGATTGCGGTGATGTCAGGCAGTAAAGGTAAAGGAATGAATGGGCGGCAGCAGAGATTCAGGTCAGAGTAGATCCAACCCTACTTCTAGAAGTTAGGCTCTAAATGGCTCAAGATGCTACTGAAGATGGAGGGAAGGGAACAGACCTCATGGACCCTGTCACACCTTCATCCAGCTCTTCTAGGTGGTCTCCTGCCTGCCCCATCTATCTCTGTCAACCCCTGTTTTATGTTCTGCATAGTGCTTGACACTCCCTGACATGGTCTTGTTTGTTTGTTTGTTTGTTTGTTTGTTTATCATCCTCCCCGTCCACCTGAGAATGTAAATTTGCAGAGAACAGCATTTTGACTGTCTTTTCTGCAAAGCCTAGAATTATCCCAGGCCGTCACTCAATAAATACTTGTTAAATGAATTAATTGTTGAATTGATGTCGTATACCCTCATCACCACCTACATGAAGGGGGATTTGAACTTGTTGGCTAGCAGAGACAAAGAATCCAGGCATGAGGGAAACATCGACGAACTGGAGAGCAAGAATTATTAAGAGCCTCAGCTCAAAAGCACAGGTGGGGAATGAGAGGATAGAGAATATTTCTTGCCCTTAATATCGGGTTTCATCTAGAGCTGACTAATATCCCTCTAGCTTTCACTCTCAGACAGCTGGGCTCTGATAGTTGTGTGATTAGGCACTTGCTGTAATTAATCATCTTTATAAAATAGCTCATAGGATGATATCCAGCAAGTAGCCATCCAGCCTTGTTAAGATCTTCACAGCCTTTCCTTCATATGTTGGTTTATTCCCTACAATAAGTAGACTTTTCTTATTCTATTAGTAACTCTAAAAGATGCAGGAGTGGTTTGCATGAACCTTGTGTCTCCATGTGCACATGGAAAGAAGCTCATCTAAACATATTCAGCAAGTGAGAGTCTGAATCTCCAGAAAGTATTTAACGGAAAGGAAAATGTCCACCTATGGGTAGGAAGTTACAGTGAAGGAAGGACTAACAGAAAAGAGAGAATTTCTCTGACTTCTCAACTTTAACCCAGTAAATACACACCCTGCCGTGAAGGCTACATAGTTCACCCTTTATTTTAATGTATGATCATAGAAATGATACTTTCCTTTGACATTTACCTTTAATATAGTTATTTATCTTTGGAAATGAGTCTTAATGGAACACTTGGCAAAAATAAAAATCAGTCCATGGCTGTAGATGCAGAAATGCATAAAATTCTGAGATCTGTAGCAAACTGCGTGATAAACATTAAACTGAAACTACAAAAGTGATCAAAAGATATTTTTCTAGACTTTGGTAGTAGTAAATAATAAAAGTTGAATTTGTTTTTCAGTGCAATTACTATTAATGGTGAAATCAGATGATTTGCTAAACAATAAAAATGTCATGAATGCTTTCTTTGAAAAGTTAGAAAAAAAGACATCTGATTAAGATAAAGAAGATTCTTTATAGGGTTCCTGGTTGGCCCAGTTGGTTGAGCACCTGCCTTTGGCTCAGGTCATGATCCTGGAGTCCCAGGATTGAGTCCTCATCGGGCTCCCAGCTTCACAGGGAGTCTGCTTCTCCCTCTAACCTTCTCCTCTCTCATGCTCTCTCTCACTATCTCTCTCTCAAATAAATAAATAAAATCTTAAAACAACAAAAAAAAAGATTCTCTATAGTCATCCCAATCCCATGAGAAGTATCACTGAGCCATTTTTGATGTAGAAGATCCAGTTTCCATTTGGTTTTTTTTTTTTGCACTGTAATGTATTAGTTACCTTTTTTTAAACTGTCATAACCATATATATGAAACATAACAACATAAAACTTTTACTTTCTGCTTTTTTTTATTCCCAGTGAGTATTTATTTGATTAATTTTTGAATTCCTGCTATATCTCCTCAACCCCATCTAATGAGCAACTTTGTTAGCAGTGAGAATCTGGAGATGGGGGAGAGCTTGGCCATATTAGAAAGTAAGAATCACTGGAAACCCTCATTGCCAGTGTTGGCCCTTATTCATTCAACCAACACTGATCAAGCTCCTTTCTCATGTTAGGCATTTTTATAAACCCTGGGGATAAAGGGGTAAACATGATAAAGACCACACTCGTGGATAAGCTCATCTAGACAGAAGGTAGATAAAGAAGACAGGAAAACTGAGGACAGAGCAGTAGGCACATTGAGAATCTGATGGAGCAGTAAAAACAAGGCTAAGAGAGTCATAAGCACCTTGTAGGGCAGAAGGGAAACAAGAGGAGCTTGGCATCATGAGAGATTTCAAGATCCCAGTTTTGAGAAGGAAGGCATGGTCACTGGGGACAACAGCTACTGCAAGACACTAAGTACAGTGAAGATGAAGCATTGGCCTCTGGATTTGGCAAGATTCCAGAAGGCAAAGAAATTGAAAAGAGCAAATTCAGTGGAGTGATGAGGGACAAAAGCTATTTAAAGACAAAGAGGAGGGAAATGGGAGGTCCCAACACAGAAACATTAAGTTTTGACAACTTTGACTATAAAGAGAATTTTGAAAATGAAGCTTGTCTGGGAACTAGATGAGTTCACTTCAAAAGACAGTAAGTGGCAAGGACAGTGATAAGACGGGATACCTAGAGGCTCTTGGCTCAGCTCACCTTCAGCTCTTTGTGCCCATGTACAAATTGAAGGCTGATGTGTCAGATTTCTAATTTTTCAAGAAAATCTAGAAGGCCATCTAATATTTTAATTCCCAATTGTACACATTGACTCAATTTATTTTAAAAATTCATGTGACAATCAAATCACATCTGTGGGCCAGATGGTTGAAAAAATGAAAAGCCCTGGTCTACTGGGGAAGTTGGATGCCTGTCTTCTGCTCTTGCTTCAGCCTCTCTTCTCTTTCTGAACAATACTCATCTCACATACTTACTTTTCTGTATTGTGCTCTCAAGTGGAAAAAATGTTAACCACTCGATTCTTGTCTAAGTCATACCAAATAACTGCTTTTACCTTTCCTCAATTGAACCGATGAGTTGTTTTGATTTACTCAATTAAATGTTTGTTAAACCAACAGTAAACAAGCAGAAAACTTAAAAAAGCAATAGTACTTACGTTTCTTTCTTTTTTATGGTAAGAACACTCAAGATTTATTCTCTCAGCATATTTCAAGTACATAATACCGTATTGTCAACTCTAGCTACATTGCTGTACACCAGTTCTCCAGAGCTTATTCATCTCACACAGCTAAAAATTTGTACATCATGACCAATGTCTCCACTCTTCCCCCTTCCCTAGCCCCTGGCAACCACTATTTCACTCCCTATTTCTATGAGTTTGAGTATTTTGGGTTCCATGTACAAGTGAGATCATACAGTATTTATCCTTCTATGATTGGCTAATTTCACTTAGCACAATGCCCTCAAGGTCCAGTCATCCATATTGTCACAATTGGCAGGACATCCTTTTTTTTTTTTTTACATTGTTCATTTTTTTGTTTGTTTGTTTTAAAAATTATTTTTATTAGAAAAATACTGAAAAATACAAAAAGTCATGAAAAGCACATCAATTGTTATTTCTTTAAAAAAATGCATAATTAAGTGGAGGTCAGCCATCACTACTTCCCAAACCTCTTTAGTCTGTATCTTCTATATGCATAAACAGTTTAAGACTCCAAAAGCAAAATGGTAAAAAGCATACTCCTATCAGTCCATTTGATGAGGTTTGAGAATCTGAAAGAGTCAGCCCAAAGTCCCTAAAGTAAGCTATTTCAATGTATCTTTATTCTAGGAGGTAAGTATATATATTTTTTAAGGCTTTTAATAAAATTTTTTATTTTTTATAAACATATATTTTTATCCCCAGGGGTACAGGTCTGTGAATCACCAGGTTTACACACTTCACAGCACTCACCAAAGCACATACCCTCCCCAATGTCCATAATCCCACTCCCTTCTCCCAAACCCCCTCTCCCCAGCAACCCTCAGTTTGATTAGTAAGATTAAGAGTCACTTATGGTTTGTCTCCCTCCCAATCCCATCTTGTTTCATTTATTCTTCTCATACCCACTTAAGCCCCCATGTTGCATCACCACTTCCTCATATCAGGGAGATCATATGATAGTTGTCTTTCTCTGCTTGACTTATTTCGCTAAGCATGATACGCTCTAGTTCCATCCATGTTGTCGCAAATGGCAAGATTTCATTTCTTTTGATGGCTGCATAGTATTCCATTGTGTATATATACCACGTCTTCTTGATCCATTCATCTGTTGATGGACATCTAGGTTCTTTCCATAGTTTGGCTATTGTGGACATTTCTGCTATAAACATTCGGGTGCACGTGCCCCTTTGGATCACTACGTTTGTATCTTTAAGGTAAATACCCAATAGTGCAATTGCTGGGTCATAGGGCAGTTCTATTTTCAACATTTTGAGGAACCTCCATGCTGTTTTCCAGAGTGGCTGCACCAGCTTGCATTCCCACCAACAGTGTAGGAGGGTTCCCCTTTCTCCGCATCCTCGCCAGCATCTGTCATTTCCTGACTTGTTGATTTTAGCCATTCTGACTGGTGTGAGGTGATATCTCATTGTGGTTTTGATTTGTATTTCCCTGATGCCGAGTGATATGGAGCACTTTTTCATGTGTCTGTTGGCCATCTGGATGTCTTCTTTGCAGAAATGTCTGTTCATGTCCTCTGCCCATTTCTTTTTTTTTTTTTTTTAAGATTTTATTTATTTGATAGACAGAGATCACAAGCAGGCAGAGAGAGAGAGAGGAGGAAGCAGGCCCCCTGCTGAGCAGAGAGCCCGATGTGGGGCTCGATCCCAGCACCCTGGGATCATGTCCTGAGCCGAAGGCAGAGGCTTAACCCACTGAGCCACCCAGGCGCCCCTCTGCCCATTTCTTGATTGGATTATTTGTCCTTTGGGTGTTGAGTTTGCTAAGTTCTTTATAGATTCTGGACACTAGTCCTTTATCTGATATGTCGTTTGCAAATATCTTCTCCCATTCTGTCAGTTGTCTTTTGATTTTGTTAACTGTTTCCTTTGCTGTGCAAAAGCTTTTGATCTTGATGAAATCCCAATAGTTCATTTTTGCCCTTGCTTCTCTTGCCTTTTGCGTTGTTCCTAGGAAGATGTTGCTGTGGCTGAGGTCGAAGAGGTTGCTGCCTGTGTTCTCCTCAAGGATTTTGATGGATTCCTTTCGCACATTGAGGTCCTTCATCCATTTTGAGTCTATTTTTGTGTGTGGTGTAAGGAAATGGTCCAATTTCATTTTTCTGCATGTGGCTGTCCAATTTTCCCAGCACCATTTATAGAAGAGGCTGTCTTTTTTCCATTGGACATTCTTTCCTGCTTTGTCGAAGATTAGTTGACCATAGAGTTGAGGGTCTATTTCTGGGCTCTCTATTCTGTTCCATTGATCTATGTGTCTGTTTTTGTGCCAGTACCATGCTGTCTTGATGATGACAGCTTTGTAATAGAGCTTGAAGTCCGGAATTGTGATGCCACCAACGTTGGCTTTCTTTTTCAATATCCCTTTGGCTATCCGAGGTCTTTTCTGGTTCCATATAAATTTTAGAATTATTTGTTCCATTTCTTTGAAAAAGACGGATGGTACTTTGATAGGAATTGCATTAAATGTGTAGATTGCTTTAGGTAGCATAGACATTTTCACAATATTTATTCTTCCAATCCAGGAGCATGGAACATTTTTCCATTTCTTTGTGTCTTCCTCAATTTCTTTCACGAGTACTTTATAGTTTTCTGAGTATAGATTCTGTGTCTCTTTGGTTAGGTTTATTCCTAGGTATCTTATGGTTTTGGGTGCAATTGTAAATGGGATTGACTCCTTAATTTCTCTTTCTTCTGTCTTGCTGTTGGTGTAGAGAAATGCAACTGAGTTCTGTGCATTAATTTTATATCCTGACACTTTACTGAATTCCTGTATAAGTTCTAGCAGTTTTGGAGTGGAGTCTTTTGGGTTTTCCACATATACTATCATATCATCTGCAAAGAGTGATAATTTGACTTCTTCTTTGCCGATTTGGATGCCTTTAATTTCCTTTTGTTGTCTGATTGCTGAGGCTAGGACCTCTAGTACTATGTTGAATAGCAGTGGTGATAATGGACATCCCTGCCGTGTTCCTGACCTTAGCGGAAAAGCTTTCAGTTTTTCTCCATTGAGAATGATATTTGCGGTGGGTTTTTCATAGATGGCTTTGACGATATTGAGGTATGTGCCCTCTATCCCTACACTTTGAAGAGTTTTGATCAGGAAGGGATGCTGTACTTTGTCAAATGCTTTTTCAGCATCTATTGAGAGTGTCATATGGTTCTTGTTCTTTCTTTTATTGATGTGTTGTATCACATTGACTGATTTGCAGATGTTGAACCAACCTTGCAGCCCTGGAATAAATCCCACTTGGTCGTGGTGAATAATCTTTTTAATGTACTGTTGCATCCTATTGGCTAGTATTTTGTTGAGTATTTTCGCATCTGTGTTCATCAAGGATATTGGTCTATAGCTCTCTTTTTTGGTGGGATCCTTGTCTGGTTTTGGGATCAAGGTGACATTGTTCATTTTTAAGGCTGAACAATATTTCATTGTGTGTGTATGTCACATTTTCTTTATCCATTCATCTGTAGATGAACATTGAGCTTGTTTCCTTATCTTGGCTCTTATGACTATAGGTGAATATTTCACAACATCTTTGTATATTGGGTTATTAGGTTGTACACCTTAAATACATATAAATTTTTTATTGTCAATTATACCTCAATAAAGCTGGGTGAAAAAAGAATGGTGGGAAATCACCCATAGCATACACACCCACTCCATGTCAGTGACGGGACAGAACAAACTGGGCAGCTGCTAGGCCTTCCAACAAATGGAAGATGCTCTACTTTTGTATCACATACACTGCACCATTCTCCAATGGTAACGAAGTATAGCATTAGATTAAAACAAAAAGCAATAACATTTACAATAGCAGTAAAGAAAACAACTAAATGTCAAAGTATAGAAATTGAACAAAATTAGGCAAAACCTCTACACAAACCTACAAAACACTATTAAACATTAAAACAGAAAGTGATGATGATGGGGCGCCTGGGTGGCTCAGTGGGTTAAAGCCTCTGCCTTCGGCTCGGGTCATGGTCTCAGGGTCCTGGGATCAAGCCCCGCATCAGGCTCTCTGCTTAGTGGGGAGCCTGCTTCCTCCTCTCTCTCTGCCTGCCTCTCTGCCTACTTGTGATCTGTCTGTCAAATAAATAAATAAAATCTTTAAAAAAAAAAACAACAACAAAGTGATGATGATATTAAATAAATGAAGATATTCCATATTCCATGATTGGAGGATTCAATATATAAATAATGGCCATTCTTTCCCAGTGGATCTATTGACTCAGTAGCTGGCCTTGCAGTAGGCAATCCCAATCAAAATTCCAGAAAGCTTTTCTTGCCAAAGAGATCCTAAAATTTAAATGGCAATGCAAAAGGCAAAGAATGCCAAAGTAGCACTAAAGGAAAACAAAGTTGTATTTCAAGATTCACTGTAAAATACAGTAATTAGGGGCACCTGGGTGGCTCAGTGGGTTGAGCCTCTTCCTTTGGCTCAGGTCATGGTCTCAGGGTCCTGGGATCAAGGCCCACATCGGGCTCTCTGCTTGGTGGAGAGCCTGCTTCCCCCTCTCCTTCTGCCTGCCTCTCTGCCTACTTGTGATCTCTTTCTCTCTGTCAAATAAACAAATAAAATCTTTTTTAAAAAAACTACAATAATTAAAACTGTGGTACTGGCATTAGAATAGACAAACAGTGGAAGAGAATAGAGAATGCAGGAATAGATCCATGGATATATAACCACTTGAATTATGACAAGTGGCCTTTTTGTGGTGCCAGGACATGTAGAAATTGAAGTTTTATCAACAGTACACAAAAATCAATCCAGTTATATTTTCAGTTTGAGAGGCAAAACAATAAAGTGTCTGTAAGAAAACATTGGAAAATATCTTCACGATCTTGAGGCAGCCAAAGATTTTTAAAAATGTATTTATATTTGAGAGAGAAAAAGAATGGTTGCAGTGGTGGGATAGAGGGAGAGGGAGAGATAATGTTAAGCAGAGTGCCTGCTGAGCATGGAACCCAGAAGTGGGGCTTGGTCTCAAGACCCAGAGTTTATGACTTGAGCCAAAATCAAGAGTCTGATGCTCAACTGACTGAGCCAACCAGGTGCTCCGGAGGTAGCCAGAGATTTTTATTTTTAAGATTTTATTTACTTATTTGAGAGAGATAGAGAACATAAGCAAGCACCAGCGGGGGGCAGAGCAGAGGGGAGGGAGGGGCAAGCAGCCCCCCCCATACACAGAGCCTGACTCAGAGCTCGATCCCAGGACCCTGAGATCATGACCTGAGGCAAAGCTAGAAGTCTGACTCTCAACTGATTGAGCCACCCAGGTGCCCCCAGATTGTTAAACAAGACACAAAAAGTGTTAAAGTACCATAAAAGAAAAGATGGATTAATTGGACCACATTAAAATAAGAAGTTATATGTAGCAAAAAACGATCTTTAGGAGAGTAAAAAGGCAGGCCACAGAGAGGAGAATATATTTGCAGTACCTGTACTGCTTAAGCCAAGCAGCTATATCCAAAATATGTAAATACTGCAAAGGGAAAAAGGACCAATAACCCGATAAAAGAAAAAAAAATGGGCAAAAGATTTAAAGGGCACGCCACAAAAGAAGATATTTGTATTGCCAAAAAAACATTTGAATAGATGATCAACAATAATAGTGATCAGAGAAATGCATGCCAAAGCCACGGTGAGATACAAGATGGATAATTTCAAGTTGCTGACATGCATGAGGAACTGAAACTCATACTGCTGGGAGGAATGTAAACTGGTATAACCACTTAGAAAAGTTTGGTAGTTCCTACTCATGTCCAACTATACACTGGGATTTTACTCACAACCTACCAATTCTATTTCTAGGATATTCCTAATAAAATTTGTGCATGTATACCAAAGATATAGTCAAGAATATTATTAACCACATTACTTTTAAGAGCTCCCAACCCAAATATCTATCAACAGAAGAATGAATAAATTGTGTCATATCCATGTGACACTATTTAGCAAGATAATGAACAGATTTAAACTACATGCAAGGATATGGATGAATCTCTCAAGCATAACATTAAGCAAAAGAAGCCAGAGGCAAGGAATTATGCATACTGTATAATTCCATTTACATAAAACCCAAAATCTGGTGAAAGTAATTTATAATGGTGCTTATCCCTTTAAGGGTAGTGATTGGGAGGAGCTATGAGTGTCTTCTGGGGTGGTAGTAATATACTCTTCCCTGCTCGTGGTGGTGGTATTCACATTATGAACATTTATCATACTGGGCACTTACAGTCTGTACACTTTATGTGTTTTCATTCAGTAAATAGTTTTCTTTGAGAGATACTTAGTGAGTACCTATGATGCACCAGACATGATAAAAGTCTAGAGAGCATGGCATTAAACAAAAGGAACATGGACTTCAAGGGACTTAGTCCTATGAGGGATTAAATGAACTAGCTTTTTTTTCCCAGTGTGTAGAAATGACAGACCTTTTTGAAGCTTGAAGATAAATGCACAGAAAACCCAAATTTAGAGACTATTTCCTCACTGGGACATTTTTAAGAAATGGTGTACCTTCACTTTCCTTGAAATTGCATTCAGTATTTCCTCTTCGCCTAGTCACAAAGTAGAGGTATTCTTTGTCCTGTTCAAAGTTCATCCTTCCAACTCTCCTCTGGGCTCTAACTTCTTACATCTTTCAACATGATTTACATGAATTGTTGTTTTTCATTTATGTGCATGTTTCCCCCACTAGACTGAATTTGTTGATAGCAGAGGAGTAATATCACCATCCTTTAACCCTCATGCCTATCAGAGTGCTTGGTTTACAGTAGATACTCTGTAAGTATTAGCTGGATGGATGGCCGAATGGATGCAAACATACAATTTCCCCTAGGATACTCAACATTATTTCCTTCTACTGTTGATGTATCTTAAACATAAATTCGAACAATCTTTTAGTCATTTCCTGGTATGTCAGCTGATTAAAGACTAAAAAGAAGAAATATAATTGGTGACATAGAGTGTTCCCTTCTCATAATTTCTAACAATGCCTGATATATGATAGTTGAGTTATCTCAGTCACTAGGTGACTCCAAGTGACTCCAGCTTGTGTGCACTGATTAGCTTGTGTGCACTTGATTAGAACCAAGCTACTAAATATATCTAAAGTCAGTACTTTCTAGCCCTCAAATGGTGTTTTTTTTTGTTTGTTTGTTTGTTTGGTTGGTTGGTTGGTTGGTTGGTTTTTTTGATAACCATTAGTTCTTTAATACAGTGTGAACTTTCATAGCAAAATCAATTAAGACATGTGACAAAAAAGAGTATACTAGTGATGTGGCACTTAAAAGTAACATTTTGGCGGGGCGGCTGGGTGGCATAGTCCGTTAAGTGTCTGACTCTTGGTTTTGACTCAGGTCGTGATCTCAGGGCCATGAGATTGAGCCCTGGGTCAGACTCCATGCTCAATGCAGAGTTTGCTTGAGATTCTCTCTCTCTCCCTCTGCCCCTCCTGCTTGAGCTCTCTCTCTCAAATAAATAAATCTTTTAAAAAAAACCAAACATCATTTATAACCTAGCCACCCAGTCCCCTGAGCTTGCAAAGCATCTGATAATCTTACTTGGAATAATTTTTGAACTATCTTCCCATAAAAACTTTCCATACCCTTGCCCTGAATGGGCCCTCAGCAATCATCTGCCACCACAGAAGCCCATCCCACAAGTCACTGTTGACTGGACAAGGGCTGGACACTGGGCACAAACAGAGCCAGAGAGTTTGAAATTAGGATCAAGGGAAGAGACTTAGTCTTTCCACTTGACTAATATTGTACTGTTTAAGTTTGAGAGCCATAAGGCACCAGGTTGTGCCATGATGCCTGGAGAGAAGCAAAAACAAGTTTATGAGGAGTATGAGTGAGACATACTGAGAAAAGCAGAGGAAAGATATGGGGAAAGTCTATGGCCTGAATTCTCCATAGTTTGCCATTTCCAGGTATTTCTGAGGACAGGCTGTGTGCTTCATGCCACCAGTTTCCATAAAATAAGATTCTCTCATAAAAATACTCCTTGGGGCACCTGGGTAGCTCAGTGGGTTTAAGCCTCTGTCTTTGGCTCAGGTCATGATCCCAGGGTCCTGGGATTGAGCCCCTCATCAGGGTCTCTGCTCAGGTGGGGAGCCTGCTACTCCCTCTCTCTCTCCCTGCCTCTATGCCTACCTGTGATCTCTGTCTGTCAAATAAATAAATAAAATCTTTAAAAGAAAATATTCCTTTATGTGTAGCTTGAGTTGGTTTTTGTCACTTAAAGTAGATGTCCTAAGTCATATGTTTTCATTTTGTTGTTTTGTAAGGGGGAATTAATGGCTTCTAAATCTTCTGTTAGGTTTCATTAAGTTTGATTTATATATATATGTATATATGTATATACGTATATACGTATATATATGTATATGTATATATACATATATACATATATACGTGTGTGTGTGTGTGTGTGTGTGTGTATATATATATATAAAAGGTTAATCCACAATCATGGAATCCCCCCCATCCTCAGTCCCTAAATAATTATCCTTAATAGAACCTTATATATCTCCTAAGAAAATTTTTATGAATATACAGGCAGATATATTTATATCCTATTTTACATAAGTAGAATCATTTTATAAGTGTCCTATTAGCTTTTTTTTATTATGGATATGTTCCCATGTCAGAAAATATAGGTCTGTTTTATTTATAAAGGCTGTTTGATATTCCATTGAATGGAAATGCTGTAATTTACTTAATATATCCCCTAGGATTTAAGATTTTTTTTTTTTAGTTCTTTAGCATTACAATCCATGCTGTCATGTCTTGCCCATATATCTTTGAGTATTTTCATGAGTCTATTTGAAGTATAAATTCCTAAATTGTAATTGTTAGGGCCCATGATTTAGACACCCAGTGAATACTGTTTGATTTCTACCCCCAACCATTAGCCTAACTTTGAAGAAAATGGTATTAGAACCTCCTCTAAATGTGGCCAGAAAGAATGTGGAGAGTTGAATCAGATGAAGCACAGAAACCCTCAAGTGTGAAAGGTAATATGGTTTTGTGTGACAGAAGCCAAAATGGTGTTCGATTCTTCCTCATCTGATAAAACTAAGACCAGTGAGTTCTTAATGGACTATGTTGAGTCACCATGCTATAGACTCATATTTACCCACATCCTGCCCGCTAGAGTGAGACGTGACAATAAAAGTCCCATCCCTCTTTTGTAAGAATTCGTGAATTTTCAGCAGATCCCAGGAGATAGGGATTCTCCCTCTAACCCTCTGCTCCCTTCCAAAAGTTCTTCTGAACAAAATGGTAGAACAGTAAGGATTTCTCCACCATCTAAAGGTTAATATGGCACTTAGGAGTTTAGGAAGCACATTTCAGTCCTTATAGAACTCTAGGAAAGCTGGAAGTACAATACCATTTTGCAGACAATGAAACTAAAAAGCTGAAGTATTCGGTGACTCTCTCATTAATAGAACTAGTAAGTTTTAGAGTATGGATTCAAATCAAGGGTTTCTGGTTACAAAACAGGCTACTTTAAAGCAGTGCCACTTAGCTGAAATAGCTGATTTTGATCCCCAAAATAAACCATTTATTTGTAGCTAGTACAAGCCCTTTGTTGAAAAATAATTAGCTTTTCAGTTGGGGATCTGGGAGTCATGGAAACACAGCTCTGGGGTACAAGCAAGGGTCTATTAGGGTTTGAATCCTCGAGTTTCCTCTCTCAGGCTCTTGGGTCAAAACCCACCAAGTCAGAAAAGAATGAATGCCACTTAGCTGAGAATGTATTGAACAGGGACTCTTTAGGAAACACATGAGTAAATACTTCTGATAATCAGTCAAGAAGTCCTAAATTAGCAAAGCTTTCTGAGAAACTTTGACATGTTAGGAAACCCTTACAACTATAGAGCTGGTTTTCTGCAACCACTTACTGCTCCCTTGCGCGCGCACACACACATCCCACACACAAGCTACCAAAGGTCATCCGTACATTCTTGTGGTTTGAGTTCTGTTGCCAAATCAGCAGCAGTAAATGTTGGCCCACAGGGGCATACCACATTCTGTGTCCGGTTGCCCTGGGTCTCCGTTGGGAAACGTAGTTCCCTCAAGTGACAAGGGCTTTGCCTTGCAATAATGAGTGTTAAAAATAGATGTGCACCAGCAAAAGGAACAGCCATGGGAAGTGGGTTTTGGCATTTCCTTTGGTCATATGTGCATCTGTTACCCACCAACCGATTTCTAGAATGTGATTACAGATAGCTTACAGTAATAATTTTTATACCAAATACCTAATTAATGAAAATATGTGACTTTTCAGAAGTAAGAAAGCAAACTATACTGAAGAATGGAAGAAACTATCAGGATGATTCAGACCCTAAAATAAATCAGCATAAATTCTAGGCCTAAATATTCAAGGAGTTCAGTTCCCTCCTTCCACCATTCTTAACCTACCTACTTTCTGTCAGTGATCTATTTCAGAACCATTATATGTTGGTGACTCCACATCTCCATCTCCAGACCTAGACCTTTCCACTGAGCTCAAAACTTGTGTACCCACCTGCCAATAACATCTGTGGAATAAGTGTCTCAGACTTCCCCTCAAATCCTATTTCTTTGCTCATTTTCCCCAAAGGAATAAATGATACAATTATTCACCCAATTGCTTAAGTTCACCCTTGATTCCACTTCCCCCCATATCCAATTCATCAGCAGGTTGATCTTCATCTTCCCATATCTATGGCTGCTCTTCTAGTGCAGGCCTCCTCTGTTTCTCACCTGGATGGCTAAAATGCAGCCATTCTTCCTCCTGGCTCACTCATGTCAACCCAGTCTCCCTGCCAAAACCTACTCATGTCTTCCCACCCCACTGAGAATAAAGTACAAAAACCCCATCAAGACCTATATTACTATGCAGGGTCCAGTTCCTACCTATCAGCCTCCTCCTTACCTTATCCCAGTCCACAGAGGCTCCATATGCTCCTGTGGCTTTGTTGCTGTTCCTCAAACAAACCATGCTCATCTCCTGGGGCATTTGCTGCTTCTCCTTCCTGGAATGTTCTTCATAGATCTCCACAGAGCTGGTTCACTTTGTCATTTGGATCTCAATACAACCACCACATCCTCAGGCCTTCCCTGCGCACACACATCTGTATGACTTCTTCCACCCCTTCATCCTTATCACATCTGTAACGTAGCCACATTCTGTTTTCAATGTGGTTCCCATCAGTACCTGAAATTAACTTTTCTTTTTTAAGTTTTGGTCTCTCTGTTAGAAGGTGAATTCTTCAAGGAGTAGGGACTTTGTCTAACCCCTCCCTGAATTCCCAAAAACTGGCCAAATTGAAACCTTGACTGACTTTGGAGACATGGGCAAAGTCTGACCTAGTCAGAATAAGGCTGAGTCACTCCAAATGAGAAGCATTGTTATGTATCCAATCTCTGCCTCCTCTAAGAATTTCTTCTGGTTACAGAAACAAAGAGTCTAGCCAGGGCAACATGATAAAATGAGGCAATTTGGGACACAAATTTAATCTAACTTGCAGCTTCATGTTTCCAGACGCATGAAGAACAGAAAGCTGGCAACAGATTCATGTTTTCATTTATTTTGCAAATATTTGTTGAGAGCCTATTATATGCAGATACTGGGGTAGGGAGAAAGAATTTAGTAGTGAATGAGACAGAACTAGTCTCTGCTTTTGTGGAACTCATAGGCAAGTGGAGGGGACATGATTCACAGTTAACTACAGAAATAGTGTTCAATTATTTTGTGATGCGGATGAGGAGGAAAACACAGGATACCATGACAGGGAAACCTATGTGCTATGGATACTCAGAGAAGGACTCCCTGAGGACCTACCATGCTGGGTTGGCTTTGAGGCAAACTGACAGAACAACAATCACCAGGCCAATCCTTGTTCCTGTCTCATTTCCCTTCCCCCTCCTGCTATTGCCATTCTCTTCACTAGGAAGGACGGCATCTTCTCTACACAAGCAGCACAAAGTCAAGTGACCCCACTGCATGTGACAGTTGGTCCTGTGTGACCTGCCTTAGGTAGCGAGGGGAAAAGCAGATGACCCATCTGAGCCAACTTATCTGTGATATCCTCACCCTTGTTCTTACATATCTTCCCTGAAAATCAGCAGATAGCCAAGACCTTACCCAGTGAGTAACAATACCTCCATGACTAACTAGTACTACTACCTCATCATCTTCCTCATTGACTAGCATTTACTAAGAGCTTCCTGGGTACCAGCTAATGTCTTCAGCATATACTTCCCTGATCTCTTTTCATCCTCACCACCATTGTGGTAGGTACAGCCATTCATGTTCCTTTCCAGAAAAGAAAACTAGTAAATCAAGACTTTAAGCAACTTGGCCAGGGTCTCACAAGAAAGTGATCAACCCAGAGTTAAAATCCAGGTTTATCAGTACATGCTTAGCCCCCACTCTAAAGCCATTTTTCATTGGTAGAACTCAAACCCTGGAAGCTTTTCTAGAGCACTCTGATTTACTAAAGAAGTTGAATGAGATGCATCTGAGGTCCTACCATCCCTGAGATAATTTGGAATGGAAAGAGAAGACTCATTTATATTCAAGGCTTTGTGTCACTTGATTTTACAGGATGTGAACCTTCCAGAGTAAACTGTTTACTAGTTACATTTTTTACTTTCAAAGGCACAGTGTACTTTGAAGATAAGACCTTATTTATTCTCAGAAAATTTATTTGAGTCAGAAACCATTGTCACCACTTTGCAGATAAGGTAACTGAGGCAAAGGTATGACAAACCAATATGGGCCAAATCTCCAGAAGCCAGTGACAAACTACAGGTCCCATCTTTTTGCCTTAGGCTGGCCACCAAACATCTCTGAGCTTCAGTTTCCTTATTCACAGCATAAGGGACCTAGGCAAGGGCTTCTCTGCAAATGTCAGTTTTCTCCAAATTCACATTACCCAGTGCTAGGTGTTGTGGTCTCCAGTTAATTCTGCCTGCCCAATGAGGGTACTCTTTTCTTTTGGTGCCAGTTTGTCAATGCTCTGGTGAGGAACTACCCTCCCTAGAGACTCCAAGGGCAGCTCCCCAGTCAGGGGAGTGCAGGCCATATAGACCAGTACCCTACCCTACTGCATTCAAACAGAAAGGTATGGTTTCCCAAAGGAACGTGAAGGTGTCATTAAGCAAAACCCACCTATATCTGCCACCAGGGATATTCTTCAAAGTGCTGGAAAACATCAGCTTCTCCAACCTGGAAGCAAGAAGCCCCAGCTATGAGTTCAGTGAGGCAAATGATACCTTTAAACAGGAAGGCAGGAAGGGTATCACAGGGGAACAAAGGATCAATATGAAGCTGAGCATCTTGTTGGAGGTTCAAGGTAAGGCTCTGAGGAATGGAAGCAGACTATCTGGCTCTTATTCCAAGTTTTCTTCTAACTCCTCTTCACTTTTACTCCAAAGCCTGCTCTAGGTGGCTATGTTCTCCTGTAAAAGGAAGGCTTATTTTTCGTTTTGGTTTTGAACTTCCCAAACAAAGTGATTTCTGAGGAAGATTCTTACTATTTCATCCTTCTTTAAGGAATGAAGAAAGGAAAAATCTAGACCAATTTAAGGCCATTTATGTGAGAGGAAACAAATGCGACACCAAGCTAGAAAGACACTGGTGAGATAATGGAAGAGAACAGCAGTGGTTAGTACTCTACAGCAGGCATCGCATAGGGGCCCAGAGAATGCTCGGGCCCTCTGAGGTGCGTTATTCAGCCAGCACAATGAGTCTTTCTAACTAAGTTAACTGCCAATATTTAAAAGTGAAGTATTTCATACCAAAAGGTTTTATATGGGAACATAAGGCTAAAATGGAGGGGAGTATATTCCCTCTGCTGCCCTCTCTATCCTCCCACATCTCCTTACACCTACTCTTCATTAAGGTTAGTTGCTAAGCCCCCGGAGCCATCTTTATTTTGCAACCTCTGCTCTAGATAGTTCTTCTAACAGGAGCAACTGCAAACACCAGGAGTCAGTGCAGGCATTTCTCTGGACTTTTGTGCTTACCCTGGAAACTGAGCAGCTCCTCAGAACATTGTTAGAAGCTGCGTTGTTTATCTTGTCATGCTTTGTCAGCCCTCTCTTTGAGGAAGAGAACCTAAATCGATACCCAGTCTGGTTGGAGAAAACAAGATCCGTTACAGATGGAGTTTACATGTCACTTGGGCTTCTGCTGCTAGACCACCAGGGTTCCATACAAACTCATAAAAGAAAGTGAGTCAGGGAGAATGGGATGGAATGAGATCTGCCAGGCAGAGTACATTGCCAGATTCTAGAAAATGCCAAAGCCTGGATGGGGCAAGGTGAAAGAAGGGATGTACTAGTTCAAACCATGAACCCCACAAAGGAACTACAGAATAATACAGAAAAATAACAAGATAAGTATCTTAAATATTTTTGGTCAGGTGACAATTTACCAGTTCTATTTATTGGCAAATTTAAGCCATTTTAGAAGGTTAATAAATTTAGATTACAGAATTAATTGTTTTCAGCAAGTGAGTTCTTCATATATTAATTCAGCAAACATTTATTGAATCCCTATTGTGTGTCAGGCACTGTCCTAGAAACTCTGAGCAAAGTTTAGTTTGAACTTGTTATTTTTATTTGTTTAGATTATCAATATGAATTTTGGCCTGAATTTCCCCTAAGCCTCTGTAGTATATGTGACAGTAAAATCCTAGAATAGTAACTTCAGGATTCAAGTCAGAGTAGCTTTTGACATGTGTAACAGATTTACCAGATAGGGGGTGGAGAATCACTCAGTCATTAAAAAGCTTTTAGCACCACCTTATATACAATATTTATTTGTTTGAAGTTATATAATATATAACATAATTATGCATGTAACATATTATATATATTAATATATAATTATGTATATATGTTTTGCACTTGTGTGCTCTCTGGAGTATGACACACCATGGTGGAGAATCTTGGATTAAGCAACCCATTCCTAAAAAATGTTGTGGGCCTCTATGGCCAGCGTATCAAATGTTCACATCCATAGGAATTTGGATGGTCTTCACTGATCCTGTAAGTAGATGATTGTCAGCTCAACATCTTCCCAAGGCTGATAGGGTCCCAAGTGACCCTCTAACACAATTTACTCACAGAGCAAAGACTGATCCTCCCAAAAAGTAAACCTGTTTATGGAACTCCATTGCTTGCAGTCCTTTGGAGGCTGCCCTTGCATTCAGTCATAAAGCACAGAACACCAGAAGGTCCTTCAAGGCCCTACCTCTGCCACCACACCACGTCACCCCCCCCCCAGCCTTCCCCAGGAGCTCCTGCCCTCAAGGAGCCCACTTTGTGCCTTGCATGTCATCTCCTCAGTGTCTCTTCCCTGACCTTCTCATTATCAGTCCAGGTACCCATTAATATTTTCTGATGCTAACATTTCAATTATTTCCTTTACAAAGAATAATTGAGAATCACAAATATATTTGTATGTTTCTATTTAGTGTGTATCTCCCCAACAGACTGTAAGCTCTTCAAAGAGGAGCTCCTTGGAGTTCTTGCAGCTGCTGGGTGTCCTGGCCAAGTGGATGGCAGTTAGAATATGCTAAAAAAAAAAAAAAAAAACTTACTAGAGGAAAAAAGGAAAGGAAAGAAGGATGCAATTGATTTCTTTATAAATATACAAGTATATTCAGGTATATTTGCAGAATACTGAGAAAGAACAAGAAAGTTCCTAATAGATGCTGGCAAAAATGTTGGTGAGTTGCCTAATAACACCTGCTGGTGAGATGCACCACTAAATGTGTCTGTAATTACAAGGAAAGGAAAAAAAATGTCAACCACGTTAGGCCAGCATTAACTTTCTTTTAAGTCATTAAAAAAGAGTGATTCACATTGTTCCTATGATCTTAGCTCATGATAAATACTAAAAAAAATTTTGTCAGAAGACTGAATAAATGAACAAATGATTAAACAAGACATAAGAGGCCAGAAAATATGAAATACTACAATAATACAAATAATATTTAATGGTGATTAACTAGTGAAATAAAAATAGTAGGGAAATAGAAGAGATATGAAAATAGTAACACATTAGAAATATAATAGTAGTAAATATTTATATAGTGGTTACTTCATACCAGGCCCCACCTCAGAAAGTTTACATATATTAACTCATTTCATTCTCACACCCATCCTTAGAAGATAGGTTCTATTATTATCTTCATTGTATAGACAGGGAAACTGAGGCAGAGTGACTACACATTGTGCCCCCAGTCTTAGAGATGTAGGTGACAGACCCAGGGTCCCCACCCAGGGCACCTTGCTTCCATCCTCCAAATGTCTCAGGTATTGCACTGCTTTCAACTACGTGAAAACAAACACACACTGTGTGACATCTGTTGTTTCAAAGAGCAAACAAATTTATTCTCACCCTTGGCCCCTGAGAGCTCAATTCCAGATTTTTATTTGTATGGTACTTAAAGTACTGTTAATGTTTGAGGTTAACTTGTGTGTCTTGAAAAGGGAAGAGTGCCCTGACTTTCTAGGGGGGTAGATGAATGCCACCCAACATTATAAATCTTTATAGAAGGGAATTGATGCACTGAGTTGGAGTCACTGCTAGGACCTGGGTCTTGACCAGCTATTTAGAAAAGCACAGTCACGGTCCTCAAAGAAACAAGTAAGTCCTCATTAATTACTGTGGTGAGAGAAGTTAGGGAAGAAAGGTCAAAAGTTGAGGTGCTAGGAGCAGGGAGAGGCCAGCCTGGTGAGCAGCTGAGGGGAGGGTGGGGCTCTGGACCCTTTGTCCCAGCCCTCAGCATATGTTTGCCCCACAGGCCAGAGGAGACACTTCTTTGTTCAAATCCCGCCCTTCTGCACCCCATGAGATGTGTGACCTTGGGCAAGTCAGAGCATCTCTCAGCTCCCTATTCATGTCTGTAAATAGGGATAGTATGAATACTCCTCTCACAAATAGTAACGTGAACATTAAATGAGACCATAATTATACAGAACTATGGACGTCTAGCTGCTACCATTATTAGAAGAAGTGTCATAGTATTTGAAATCCAGAAACCTAAATCTAATAAAATCGGAAAGCTTATCAGAGGGAGAATAGATATGAGGGAATACTTTAAACAAAGATGAATTTTCACACCAAATCACTAAGGGGTTTCCTGAGGCACCTGCCAGATCTACCAGTGGCTCTCTTGAGGGTGTCCCCTTACCTCTCTGTGCTCATCCCAGATCCAAGTTCCCAGAGTCAGAGAGAGAAGAGTCCATTTCAGCCTCTCCCTGAAGTTTAATTCAGTGTTGCTGGTATTCTAAACACTGCACCCTGATATTTCAGAGTTTACTAGTGTCATTTGGGTTTGTAAGAAGGGTCTTGGATTCCCCTCCACCTTTTGCCGATTTTCCCTGTATCATTATTTTTTTAATGATAGTCACCATAATTGTAATTCTAGATCCTTAAGTAAATATCAAATTGAAATTTTTAATCCTAGTATTTCTTATTCCTATAAAACAGAACAAAACTGTATTTCTATTTCATCAGACCTCGATAATCTGTTGCCCTGAATTTTATTTTGCATGTAGCAGGCGTCTAGATTTTCAGTATCAGAGGATCAATTGAAGGTTCCTATTTTCCAGATGCAGTAGCAAAAGGCCCTCATGAAGGAAAATCCCTGTAAACGTCTCCCTGCCCATATGGCATCCGAACAAGTCCTTGGGGCTATCACAGATGGCAGAGACGGGGACATACCCACCACAGGGACCTGCTTGGAAGTTGCGGCCGGCGGGGGAGGGGGGGTGGTAGAGAGCAAGGGAGTTGATTCCCCACGCCTGAGCAAAGGAAAAGAAATATTCACACCGTTCATAAGTCATGGAGTCAGGTCTGTCCAGCATGCTCAGGGGGCCTCCTGAACTTTGAAACTTGGACATAGCCCAGACATGAAATATGGAAAAGTGCTCTTTCCACAGCCCTTGTGTCACCCGCCCCACTTTCATCACTTTCATCTCGGCCAAGAGATACAAGACAGGTTCTTGCAACTGTTCCCTGGGATTGCCCTGCTAACAAAATTGTTGACATGGAAATTAGGAAGATTTCAGAAGCAAAGGGCATGTGGACATGGGAATCAAGAAAATGTCTTCATGTTCACAGGCCTGTGCCCATATGGTAACGATTCTGTCTGAATGCGAATTCTCATTCAGTACTTGTGTGGCATGTTTATTAGTACTCGATTGTTGTCTGTGTAGTGTGCAGTTAGATCTTCCTGTATAAGGATGAGGCCACAGTATTAGTCTTATGCATGATGAGAAAGATCCATCCTTCATGGGGGTTACCCAACACACACACACACACACACACACGTGTGCTTGTCAGATTCAAAAATCACTTAAGCTCCTAATGAAGAGATTGCCGATTTGACACCAGTCATCCTGAGCTCCCCACATGGCCAGCTGTCTCTTAAGCAGCAGGGCTCATGCCATCCCCATTCCAAAGGGAAAGGGGTTAGAACCCACAGAAGGCAAAATCCGGGCAACCATAGCCTCTCCTCCCAAGGTGCCTTCCCCTTTAATCCAATCCTCCCCACAAAAGAAAGATAACGTTTATTTGTATTTTTCAGTTAAGTTGACTATTTATCCACATTTCCTGTTGATGAGTCATTTATGCAGTTTACTGAAAAAAAAAATAAATTGAGACCTGAAGCACTGCAAAATTAAGGATCAAAGACGTAAAACTGACGTAAGCGCCAAATAGGTATGGGTTAAGAATTTAATCAGCAGACTCATCAGTCAGACACCAGGATAGGACTGCCAGGAAGGCTGCCTTTTCAATTGTTTGTTGTCGTTGTTGTTTTTACTTGGGGTCAGCGCAGCCTGCCTCTCTCTGGAGCACCTTTGTTGGTTTTGCTCATCAGATCCTTGTAAATAAAGCACATACTGGTATTTGGTCAAGGAACTAACCCACATTTGCCTGGGGTCCACTTTCCATGAGGAAAGATCCCAGGCTGGCTACATAAAAGGTGTGTGTGTTTGTCTCTGTAAAAAGAAGCCTGAGTTGAGGGAAGACCAGAGGAAAATTGCTATTTACAGCGTGCAAAGGCAGAGAGAGGCACCGTCCTCGGGGTGAGGTGGTTAGCTGTGCATCTGGGAAAGCAGACATGAGATCCCTGCATACACCCTGAGTGGCTGGGGCTGCACTGTGTACACACACGCCCAGGTACATGCATGTACACACAGGCACACACACTGACTTGTCATTTTCTACTCCAGGACTCATTTGGCTACAAAGCTAGACAATGAGTGTTATTTTATTTTTGCCTCTTCCTCTGGACACAATTTACCCAACTTAAAAAAAAAAAAAAATCAGGTATGCCTAACCACACAACAGCTTCACAAAAATATCTGAAATGATTCAAAACATCACCAGAGAGCTTAGAAACAGATACACACAACATAAATTTAGTGAGTATGTGCTAGGCACCACATGCATTACCTGTGTTAATTAATCCTGAAAACAATCCTTTGAAAAAGTTACATGAGTATTCCCTTTTCATAGATGAAGAACCTGAGATGTGACTTCACCCATGTCCACAGCAAGTAAAGGATGGTCCCTTTTGGTTTGAAGTTCAGGTTATTAGCCATGACTATGTTACGTACCTTTGAAGATGAATTACTTCTGTCTGATGTTCTCTGTCTCATGGTATTATCATATCAAGTCCTTTGTACTTTGGGGGAAAAAAACTCTCCAAATTAAGAGCCTCCAAACACCATCCTAAATCCATAATCCAGAAAGCACATCTTTAAATTATTATATACATTTTCTTTACAATGAACAAAGAGAAAACTTTGGCCTTTTCATTCAACTGATTGAAATGCTGACTGTCACCTTTTTCTAACACAATAGATAAGTTATGCAATCATTTTCTAGCCCCAGTCCTGTCTCTGCTCTTATGCTTGCCCTCTATAAAACCCACAGGGCTTTCTGGAGCTCCTAACAGTGTACCAAGTGCTCAGCTACATAGGCATATATCAGGGGTATGTTCTCACCTGCCCCAGGTGTTCCACATGTCTTCACTTTCCTGAACAGAAAAGACCCTTCTGCTCCATTCTGTTTCTACTTTTACAAAGCCTGCTTTCAACTACCCCCTCTGCCCACCTATTCCTTCAACCTCATTCTTCTCATATTTGCATACTTCCACAAATATAATACCATAAAACTTAAGTGAAAACTGTACTATTTTCCAAGATCAGATAATGCCTCTGATTTCACCCAGAGTTTTAGAAAAGGATCAGCTTGAAAAGTCAGTCGCTGTGCTCTCTCCCCTCTTTGTATCTGCTTGGGCATCCCCTGTCCTCCTACTGTCTATAGACGATGACTAATCTTGAAAGTGAGATAGTGGAATGACCCACATTAACCTTTATTTTCTAAAGCTCAGCTTAAAATATCTAGAATGGAATCAGCTACATGTGAACTTCCGCTCTGTGGAATCCAATAACCCACTCTTCATAAATGTATATTCATCCAAAATTAACCCTTGTCAGTCAGCAGAGCACTTCTTAAGCCCTCATGGGTTCACTCTCTTCCACTCATTGGGCCCCAGTTTGCCCACCTATAAAAATAAAGGAGTGGGTTAAACCATTTCTAAAGTCACTCCCAGTTCTCAGGTACTTTGATTCTAATCTTCCTCCATCAGAGTTTCCATCCATCCATCCATCCATTGAAAAAAATGTATCTGTGGAATGCCTACTGTGCACTAGATAACGTTCTAGGCAGAGGGATTAGGTGATAACCAGGAAGAATAACATCTCTCCCCATGGGGTTTATGACCTCTCTTTCCTCTCCCCAAATAATGTGAAAGTGTAAAGAAAATCCATGGTTAGGTTGACCCAATAATGATGTATAATCAAATGAAATATGAATTCAGATTCCCTTGTGGTTTGGGAGGTCAGAAGTTGGTATATACATATATACATGTATAACCTTGGGTAAATCACTTAATTTCTCTGAGCTATTGTTTATATAGAAAAATAGAAACCAAAATCTATGTCATGGAGTTGTTATAAAGAGTAGAGATGTCTTCAGAGTGCCTGTAACATAGTAAGTGCTAAGTTATGATAGATGACATTGGTATTATTGGGAACAAACAGTAAGAGCTATTAAGGAACCATACATGTTTCCCTTGGGCTACTCTCTTTGTTTTTATTTAATGATGGGAGTGTTGCCAGGCAGGACATACCCTCTAAGAATTTAGTCTTTATCAGAACGTCCTTGCCTCCCTCCCTTGTTGAAGCACATGGGATTGTACTATAATGACCCAATGGATTGTATCCTATATGAGATTTCTATTACTATTGTAACAAATCACCACAAATTTAGGCTTAAAACAATGTAAATATAATATCTTGTGGTTTGGGAGGTCAGAAGTTGGTATCAGCAGACCTGCCTTCTGCAGACCCTGGCGGAAAAATCTATTAATGATTTTTCTAGCTTCTGGAGAACTTCTGATTTCTTAGTTCATAGCTCCTTCTGCCATCTTCAAAGCCAGCTGTGTAGTGTCTAAGCCAGCTGTGTAGTATCTTCAAATCTCTGACTCCACGCCCTATTCTGCCTCCCTCTTCCATTCTGAAGGCCCTTGCAATTGCCTTTGGCCCACCTAGATAATTCAAGATTTTTATCTCCTTATTCTAACACTGACTGTTTAGCAACCTTAATTCCATCCACATTCCAACCTTAATTCCCCTTTGCCATGTGACATAACACATTCCTGACTCTCAAAATCAGAGTAGGAACATCTTTGGGAGGTAACTGTTTGGGCTACTGCAGCTCTCCTTGGGTTTCCTTCAGCTATATCCATCTTTGCCTTACTGTTACCATTTCCCTAACTTTGACTCTAGTCTCCTCTCTGTAGAAACAACATCAGTACAGAAGATAATACCTTCCATGAGGATCGAGTGACTTAATGTATAGAAAGACCTAGCTCAGCACCTGGCACATCTTGTTTATTTAATAGAAGCCACATAGCAGGGATCAGCAAACTTTTTCTGTAAAAAAACAAATAGTGAGTAATTTAGGCTTTGTGAACCAGATAGCCTCTGTTGAAAATATTCAGATTCACCATTATAGTGTGAAAGCAACCACAGACAAAAAGTAAACAAATAGCCATAGCTGTGTTTCAATAAAACTTTATTTATAAAACAAGTAGAAGGCCATGTTTGGTCTGCAGACCAGTTTGCTACATAGGCATATATCAGAGGTGCCCAATTAATGGTCACTGGCTCACTGCTACCAAAGTGAATTAAATAAATATAAATGTTAAGAGTTCCGGACTCTTCCACACACTGTACCTGCCTTTGAACTTAGAGAATCAGAGTCCCTACTCACACTTGACTGACCTTCAACTGACCTTTTTAATATCACATACTAATGTGTCTGCTTGTGTGATAGGCTAACAGTGGCCTCAAAGTCTTTGTAAACTCTTCGTATTGAGAGGATGAATCTAATTCCCCTTGCCTTGAACCTGAGTTGGCCTCAGTGATTTGTTTGACCAGTAGATGTGGCAGAAGTGACATTTTGGGACTTCTGAGGCTAGATTATAAGAAGACCTGAAGCATAAGTCAATATAATTTTTTAAAAAGAGGGAAGAGGAGAAGGCAAAGGAGGAAGAGGAGGAGGAGAAGGAGGGAATAAAGAGGAGGAGTCAGGGATGAGGACGACAATAATGGAGGAGGAAGTGTGGGAGGAAAGGGAAGAGAAGAAAAGAAGAAGAAGAAGAGAAAGAAGGAAAGTGAGACAGGGAGGAGAGGAGGAGAAGGGGAGTAGAGGCCGCAGCAGCTGCTGCTTCTCAGGCCTTTTGGAATGCTCAGTCATACCGCCAAAACCTGACAGATAGGTCAGTGACAACCCCAGCAGATCTCCTGGCCATGAGCCAGCATCAGGCCAGGATTTGGTCATGCCAGTGAAGCCCCAGTGATTCTGTGTTGAGATGAACAAGCCAGAAAAACCCTTCCCAATTTCCTGACACACACATTCTGAGCAAGATAAATGGCCACTTTAAGCCTCTCGGTTTTTAGGTGGTTGGTTACATAGCAATAGAAACTCAGCACAACTGGGAATTTATGAGCATAGCAATTTTTGTTGTATTTGCTCACTAGTGTTTCCTAATATTCTAGAACAGTGCCTGGCAATAAGAAGTATTTGATAAGTATCAAATCATCCAGTGAATGATGAGTTCGTTCCACCCACTTTGTCTGGCCAACCTCCGTGTACATTTCAAGCTTCAGCTTAAATATCACTTTCTCCCTAAAGGCTTCTCTCACTATCTACCCTCTCCCCCATTAGATCAGATTCCTCCATTCTTTGCCTTTTCCTTCATGATGCTAATCCCTATTATAATTCACATAATGGTACTTTTAAGCACATGTTTAATGTTTAATGCCTGTCTCCCTTCTAGAACATGAGCTCCCTGAGAGCTAAGATGGGGTCTGCCAGGTTCCCTGCTCTATGGAGCACCCAGCAAGTGCCCAGCATCAGATAGGGTCATAGTGAATATTGTTGAAAAAATGACAGAGACTGCCCCCCACACACACACAAGATTTCATCTAGAAAGTTCTGTGGATTTGTACAGATCCAGCCCACAGAGCAGAATATATCATCATTGTGCATGAAATACCAAAAAGATTTAAAATCTCTTTCAGGGGCTTTTCTTCTTGACCTTTTCCAATGTTTTTTCCCCCTCAACTGCCTGGCAGAGGTTTCTGCTCTCCCCAGGCCCTGAGCATCCACACAGCTGCATCCTGAGCTAGACTTACTCCCTGAGAGACGGCTTCCTGTCACTCGGAGGACTCCAGAATTAGTGCTCTGCCACAGCTGAGCAGTCACAGGGCCTGAGCCCACCTTGGCTCATGCTCAGATTGATCCTGAGCTCTAGACTCTCCAGTGTGGCCGCCTCTGCCGGCTCGGCCCCAGGGGCCAGGTGCCTTCTCACCAGGAGGAAGGAGATGATCTGGTTCTTCATGGGCACCTACAGGAAGGGGGTCATAAAGAGGGAGGCTGACAGGAGACTATTACAGGGCCTCCTGTGTGCGAACCTGGGAAAGAGTGCTGTCTCCACAACAGGTCCCTCACCATCTGCTGATGTCCAGCTTCCCACCTCTACCAAGGGGATGGGTTAACGGTGTCATAGGTATCAGAGAACTAACCTGACGGCAGCACCTCTGCCACCTCATGTGAGTCAGGCATTTGAGGGTCCTGAGCCTCCATTCCCTCCTAGGATGAAATGACCTTAATGCCTAGCCAAGGCTGTCGTGGTAGGCATCCGGGACTCATCCCGCCAGGAGTCAGCTCCTAGCAGATCATCCTGTGTCAGCACATACTATGCGTGGGCCTTGCAGGCCAAACGTTGGGTCCCTGACCTCATGGAATCCTCACAACTTGCTTCTGAGGAACAGCTTGTTGTTCCCATCTTGTAGATAAGGAAACTGAGGCTGCGAAGAGGTTCAACTGCTAGCCCAAGCCCCTCCAGCTGCCAGCAGTGTCATGGAATCCCTCGGACTTCCTGTGACCTCCCCAGTTCCGGAGCCTGACAGTGTAGATTAAAACCCAGGCTCTGCAACAGAGTGGCGGGATGAGCTTCCTCCTTCTGCCCGCTCATTCCTCAGCCTGGCCAAGCAGCTCTGCGGAGAGGATTTCCCAAGGAAGCCTCCCGCTCACCTCGATGGTTGTCCCAGCCACACAAGTGGGTAGCAATTTATGGGGAAGCTCCGTTGGGCAGGAATACAGGCACCTTCATAAAAGCTCTCATTTCTTCCCCTGGATATAGAAAGGCACTGTTCTAAACGAGGCTTTTAATACGCTACCCTGTTCCCCATATTTTAAGTTGGTCTTCTTCCAGACACAAGAGCTGAATATACTTTTTATACCTGCCCTTGTTATTCTGTCTTCCGAAGACGACCGGGAAGCGGGTGGGGCTCCTTTGAGCCCACAGAATGTCAGGCCTGGGCTCTAACCCCGAAAGGAATCTCACTGAGGTAGCAGGAGAATTGGGAGGATTATAAAGTAAAATTGTCCCTAGTGGTAAAAATCAGACCAAATAGTCAATGCCCGCCTGGGTGTCTTCTCAGTAAACAGTCTGAAATCCTGTTTCCCCTGGAATTACCAGCTTGTTGAAATTTGCTTTTGGTATTTACCAGATATTTTGAAGACATGGATATGCTGCAGGAAACAGAATCCCACTAGGACACCCCCAAGCTCTGCTGACCCCACCCTGCCCAAAAGCCAAGCTGCCTTTAGCCTAACCCCAAGACTTCTTTCGAGCCAGAAAAGAGGTCTTTGCTCACTAGAAGGAAACCTCTGGACCAGATGATAATTTCAGGATGATTCTGCTTTAAAAACAAATACCAATGCTTTTCCTCAGTATGCTTACAAGGATGCAGGGAGACACGGCAGGCACTGTGCTAGGTGCATTTAATCCTTTGGAACTGAGCTGCAGAATACACTACCCCCATTTGCAGATAGGGAAACTGAGGCCCAGAGAGGTGAAGGAACTTGCCCGCAGTCACAGAGCCTATGAGGGCAGTCAGGACTCTGATCTAGGTCTGTCAGACTCTAAAGGTCAGTTTTCCTTCTCTGAAAGCTGGATCGATTTCATCTCTTGAGCTGAGAAGTCCTTTGGCCCCCTCCATCCTCCTGCCAAGAAGCAGTGTCAAAGATCGTCAGAACAGAGGAGAAGCTGACAATTTAAGTTACTAGCAGAGGAGTGCCAAGCACATTTTTCGTATGCCTGTGCAAGAAGGGACAGCTACTGGTGAAAAAGGCAATGTCTCAGTCTAATAATTGGGCATATTGTCTGCATGATAACAAGTATCACTAGTTGGACTGATGTGGTCAAGGAGCTCTGAGGGAACGGATAGGTCCAGTTTGGTAGTTGAAGCAACTAGTTATATTAACTGAGCTTTCCTCTTTGCAAATTGTCCCTGGGCACCACAGAGACAGAAGCAAGATGTTCCGCTCGGAGGTCTCGCATGTTTGCATGAGGTTTGCCACCTGGCTAACTAACTCTCTAGAATCCTAGGTTTGACTTTGAAAGGTCAGGTCTGAAACTTTTCTCTTTATAGGAATGTTCAAAATGTCCAAGGCCACCCCTGTGCAGCGGAAACTTGCCAACCATTCACCACCTGGCTGGCTTGATACTCCTGCCTGCTGCCTAAAGTGGTATGCCATTGAAGTTTAAAGTGTAATTTTTATGTTTTCATAAGAGTATTGCATGAATATTACTTGGTATAAAAAAATTCAAATGATACAGCATTATATGAAGTCAAAGTTAATATCCTTTTTATCTACCCTATACTTGTTCCAACCCTTTCCCCTTCCCTAGAAATGGAGACTGAAAAAGTTATGCACATTTTTCATGCTTTTTCTAAATAATTAGGTTGGAAGATAGATGATAGGTAATGTGGTATGTGTATGTGTGTAGGGTTTTTAAAATTATAATTGGAATCATTATATAAATTATTCGACAGCATGCTGTTTTATTCAACAATCTCTTTTCACTCAGTATGTGGATCTCTATATAATTCTCTTAAGGTGCTATACAGCATTCTGTGATTTATTTAACCACTTCCCTATAATTGGACGTTTAGATTACTTACAGTTTGTTACTGTTACAAACAATGTGGTAATGAACTCACACTCTTATCCTTGTATATTCTTTAGAAAGCATCTGAGGCCAGATTTCTAGAAATAGAATTGTAGAAACAAAGGATGTGTGTTTTCATGGGCTTTTTTTTTTTTTTTGATAGAGAAATGACCAAAGGACTTGTCCCTCTCCTCAATAAATAAACAAAAAACAATACCAGTTTCCTCTCCGACCAGTAGTATGTGAAAGGAAATGTAAAAATTCTGCAAGCTGTTTCTGCAGAGACATTTGGGGAGGTGTCCCCTACCCTGCCTCAGCTAGGAGGACAGCAGCACTCCACTGCCAGCTTGGGCCCCCACTGTGCCGTGTCCTTCTGAGCACTCATCTTTTCCTGCTATAATTGAAGTACTCTTGTTCTGCACTAGGGAATTGACCTCCTCTGGGGCAGAAATGATGCCTTAATGTTTCCCTCTCTACCCCCAGCACCTGTCACAGGGTTTGACACTTGTCAGTACTGTCTGAGCTGTTGCTTGAATGAATAGCAGAACGCAGGGAGGGAGAGAAGGAAAGAGAGAGGAAGGAAGCGAGAGGGAAAGAAGGCAGGCTGGTTCCCTAACAAAGCTGTGAGATCAAGTAAAGCTCTATGTGAAGCTGAGAGACTCAAGGTTGCTAGTCCTGTGCTACCCTAGAAATCTGAGCATTTGGAACCAGGGACAGAATGTGTTTTATGTCTTTTTTTTCTTTTCAAATTTTTATTTAAATTCTAGTTAGTTCTCATACAGTGCAGTATTGGTTTCAGGAATAGAATTCAGTGACTCATCACTTCCATACAACACCCAGTGCTCATCACAACAGGTGCCCTCCTTAGTGCCCATTCCCCATCTAGTCCATTCCCTACCCACCTCCCTCCATCAACCCCGTTTGTTCTCTATCATTAAGAGTCTCTTATGGTTTTCTGGGACGCCTGGGTGGCTCAGTTGGTTAAGCAGCTGCCTTCGGCTCAGGTCATGATCCCAGCGTCCTGGGATCGAGTCCCACATTGGGCTCCTTGCTCAGCAGGGAGCCTGCTTTTCCCTCTGCCTCTGCCTGCCATTCTGTCTGCCTGTGCTCGCTCTCCCCCCCCATCTCTGATAAAGAAATAAAATCTTTAAAAAAAAAAAAAAAGAGTCTCTTATGGTTTTCTTTCCTCTCCCTCTCTCTCTCTCTCTCTCTCTCTCTTTTTTTCTTTTATAAAGAATGTGTCTTATTTCTAAGACATTACCCAGCCACATATGTGGAAGGGGTGACTTGGTCCATCCTCATTCAAATAACTGCAAGATAAATGCAGGGATTGTGAGACTGAAAAGCCACATTCATTTTGTTCTTTGGAGTTCTCAAGCACTGCACTCTTTGCTTTTCCCATAGCTGTCTCAGATCCTGACAAAGTTGTGTATGGAAAAATGAAGACCAGGGGACTTTCTCCTTTGATGCCTAGGGTCTTTTTCAAGATCTGTCCTCGTAGTGCTTAGAGGGCTTCCTACCACCACCCAGTCTTCTTGCCCCACTTAACTTTCCAGGCATTGTGCAAGCTTCCTACCCTCTCCATCCTGCCTTAACTTTCTTTCCAAAGCAAAAGAACCCCCTGAAGGGAATCCTGTACTCATTATTTAAACAGCTGGAGAATTGCTTTGTCTTGCCTCTGCCTCCACGTTGTGTACAGGACTTACAGGATATGTTTTATCATTGAGTCTTGCACTGACTCAGGCAATTTCCAGGAAGTATTAAAAATTTCCCAAATGCAGTTAAGTTAAAGAAACTGCTAGAGCTGCTCAGGCCGAACTTGCATAAAGCATATCTAAGGCCCCGATCATTAAATGATCTCAAGTAAAAGAGGAAGGTCCGTACATAAAGGACCACATCCACACAGAAGGGGAAGGAAAGGAGGAAAATGACGGAAATGACAGGACGGGGGAGATTCTGAAGGAAGGACTGGAACATCGTGATTGAGGACATGGCAAAAGGTGTCATGTCTTATTTCAATCAACTAAAATGCCGGAGCCTCAGATGCTGCCTTCTCTGGAAGAACCCCTGGAGTGCTGGTTTAGAGATGCTACATTCATGCAAACTAGCTGCCTGTGTTCCTGGAACACTCGTTTTTCAGTTAATGACCGAATGTACTATATGCACCAGCTGCTTCAAAACCCCAGGCCTCTGAGCTATCTGTCCCACACCAGAAGCCCTGAGCAGCAGCCTCCCCCCAGGATTCAGTATTTTCAGGTCATACAGACCACCTACCCTCCGCAGGTGCTTTCTCTCCCGCTAGCATGCCTCCCTCTCCCATTACCTTTCCTGAATGTTAGCTTTGTGATTGGAAGGCTCCTCTAGTATGTCTCTATATTCGAAAGCCAATTAGGAAATAAAAGTAGTTTCTTATCTGGAATTTTCTTTCTCTGTCTCCTGTGTTCTTTGCTGCATACCCCAACTACTACCTCTCCCTCCAAGGCAAGGACATCTTTCTAAATACTTTCTGATTTTATATATTTCTATTATTTATATATACATAATATATACATATGTACATACAATCGATGGAACTATGTCGTGTGCAATGATAATCATTATTACGAGCGTATTATGATCTATTTCATCTGTCCAACTAGTAATGTATTTGAACTTCCTCGAAACCAGAAGTTCTTAGCCACAGCATGGAAAGACTTGTTATGTATACTGTTGCTTTTGGTAATAACTTCCCAGCACCCAACCCAAAATGGGTTAAACAATAAAAGGAATGTATTAGCCCCTGAAATTAAAAGAGAGAGAGAGAGAGAGAAAGAATTGATATGTTTATACACCTGTTACATGGACTTCAGACATGTTTGCATATTACTCCAGCTCCTCTGATCTCTAATTCTCTCAGCTGTGCTGAATTTAGCTCTAGCTTGCTTCACTCAAGGTAGCACAATAACAGCAGCAGTCCTGGGTTTCACATCCATACTGCCCTGCATCTGGGAAAAAGAGCTTCACTTCCTTACGCTACCCCTCTACCCAACCATTGAACCACAGTCCTGGCTTTTTCTCCAGGAAAACATAGATCACATGCCTTCCCCTGAACCAAACAGAATTTTCACAAGTTTCCTTAAGTCAATCAGAGCCTGCTCCCAGAGCTGGGGATGGGTTCAGATCAACCTAACCCTATAACTACTCTGCCCTGGGCGAGGGGCGGGGGGGTATGAAATGGGGATGGGGAGGTTGGCAGGAATGTCTCCAACAGAAGGCAGTGGAAGAATAGGAGGAGAGTATCCTGTCAGTGTCATGGTCTAGAAGTGTCTTTACTAATAAGGTGAGTGGGTTGAGGATGTGGCATATTATCTAACAGGTATGACTCAAAAGGTTGAGGACCTCTGTTCTAAACCATTAAATCAAGGGCAAGAAATGTGTGTTATTGTTCTCTGTTGCTACAGCACATAGCAAGTGTGAACTGAATTTGTTCCTGCTTTCGCTTACTGCCCAACTGCCCCCCTCTGTTTTCTGTCTTCTGTTAATACCCTCATATTGACCGTCCTCTTTCCTAGACCTGCCTTCTATCGCCTCAGAAGGTCTACCATCAAGAAAAGTAAGTCCACTGTCCATGCCCACCTCCCTTTTCTGGAGAATACAATTTGGTAAAAAGATTATAAATGATTGCATGTGTGATCAAGTGAAGTGACTTCATTAAGAGGGTCACAGAGAGAAAGCTGTGTTTCCTGTGTGAACAGCAAAAGGCACCCATCTGTAAACTTAGATGCCATTTGTAAAGCCACATGTCCAGGGCTAGAGCTTCGTAAGACTTCGATGCAACTGGATTTTACAAAGTACAAAGCTTCATTTAGACGGAACATGTGCCATTTGTGCCACTATTGTAGAATGTACATTTCCTATTATTATTCTCATAGAGGTGATGAATTAAAGTTGAGCTACAGGTGGACTTTTTCAGTCCCCCTTGGGATAGGCACTTGACAAAAATCTGTTTGCATAGTCTGGGGTAGAATCCATGGCTATGGATTTCTTTTCCTCAAAGGAAGCTGGTTTAAACAGGACTAGATTATGATGTTTAGAAATCCTAAGCATGGACACATTATGGTGCCCTTCCTTCTGTAATTAAAAACAAAACAATGCTTAACTGAGAATACTAAATACTAAATTTGCTTGCATGCGGAAATCAGAATAACTTCACTTGGGCTTTCTAAATGGCCAAATGCTGAATATAGTCAGTTAATTTGAATTCTTCTCTCCTCTCCCTCCTCACACCTCTCTTTTCACGTCCTTGCTTTGTCAATGGAACTATAAGTATATGCCTATTTTATCTTTCAAATAATCCAGACCCACGTCTAGAAGGGAATCAGATAACTATCTTGCCTAGGAAGGTTAGCTATTCTAAGGTGCCGAGTGAACTTTTCCTGGCAAAAACAAAAACAAAAACAAACAAAAACAGGTAGAAGCCTTAGGGAAGCTTACTTAGATCTAGCAAAAGCAGTGTTAAGATCACCAAAAGAATCCAGCCTCCCAGACACGGAACACTCCTTCTGTTGGTATGGTGATCTCATGGAGAGAGAGGTACTTTCTCTGACCAGGAGATATTAGAATTACTCAAGAGTCCATGTCCTTCACCCCACTGATGGATAGCTCTCTTATCCTGTGCTCTGTCCAAAGCCAATCCTCACTCTTGTGGCACTTGACCCAATCCCTTTTAGCTACTCAAAAACAATGCTTCAGCAATTCTTCCCTTCCCACGTCCTTCGAACTTTCTCCTTTATACTGGATCATTTCCATCAGCCAATGAACGTGCCATTATTTGTCTTACATTTGACAAAATTAATAACCTCCTAATCCCCCAAAGCCGTACCCCATTTCTCTGCTCTCTTTGGCAAGAAAACTTCTAAAAACAGTGTTTCTTCTTGGAGACTAATTCCTCCCCTCCCACGAGGTCCTAAATCCAGTCCAGTGGATTTTCTCTGCTCCCTGACCCCACAGAAAGAGCTCTCTTCACAGTAACCAGTGACTTCCAATTACTAAAGCCAATGGCCAATCTTCAGTTCTGGCATTGGTTCATGGGACACCACTCTCTCTTGGTTTACTTCCTACCACCCTAGGCTCTCCTCTTCAGATTCCTTTGTTTGTCCCTCACCTCTGTAAAGACAGAATAGAAGTGTCTGTTTTATCCACTTTATATACCAGATGCCTAGTACAGTGCCTAGTACTTACTAGGTCCTTGATAAATTGTAATTGATTTCTATTCTATAATCAACTGTTTTCAGTTTATGCATGGTGGCCATTTTCTGTGATTAATACTTTCTTTTATTAAGTTTTTTACTTAAATTCCTGGTAGTCAACATACAGTGTAATAATATTAGTTTCAGGTATATGATATAGTGATTCAGCACTTCTATACATGACCCATTGTTCATCAAAACAACTACACTCCTTAATCCCCATCACCTATTTCACCTGTGTCCCCCTCAGCCACCTCCCCTCTGGTTACCCTTAATTCTGTAGTTAAGAATCTGTTTCTTGCTTTGTGTGTGTGTGTGTCTCTCTCTCTTTTTTTTTCATTTGCTTGTTTTGTTTCTGAAATTCCACATAGGAATGAAATAATATTCTATTTGTCTTTCTGTGGTTGATTTATTTCACTTAGCATAATACCCTCTAGTTCCATCCATGCGGTTGCAAATGACAAGATTTCATTTTTTATGGCTGAGTAATATTCCATTGTATGCATATATATACACACACACATATGTGTGTGTGTGTGTGTATATATATATGTCACATCTTCTCACCCATTCATCTACTGATGGGCACTTAGACTATTTCCATAATGTGGCTATTATAAATAATCCTGCAATAAACATAAGGGTGCATGTATTGTTTCAAATTAGTGGGGTCTTTTAAGTTTTTATTTAAATTTCAGTAGTTAACATGACTGAACATATTAACATACCATGTTAATGGTTACCATGTTAACATACCATGTAGTTTCAGGTGTACCATTTAGTGATTCAATAATTTCCTACATCATCTGGTGTTCATTACAAGAGTACTCCTTTTTCTTTTAAAGATTATATTTATTTAAAGAGAGAGAGAGCAGGGAGAGAAGCAGAGGAAGAAGGACAAGCAGACTGTACTGAGCACAGAGCCTGACACAGAGCTGTATCTCACCACCCTGAGATCATGACCTGAGCTGAAATCAAGTCTGGCACTTAACCAGTTGAGCCAGCCAAATACCCCAACAAGTGCACTCCTTAATCTAATTCACCTATTTAGCATTTTTTGTATTCTTTGTGTAAATATCCACTAGTATGATTACTAGATCCTAGGATGGATCTATTTTTTTTTAATTTTTCATTTCTTTTCAGCGTAACAGTATCCATTGTTTTTGCACCACACCCAGTGCTCCATGCAATCCGTGCCCTCCCTAATACCCACCACCTGGTTCCCCCAACCTCCCACCCCCCACCTTCAAAACCCTCAGATTGGGGGCGCCTGGGTGGCTCAGTGGGTTGAGCCGCTGCCTTCCGCTCAGGTGATGATCTCAGGGTCCTGGATCGAGTCCCGCATCGGGCTCTCTGCTCAGCAGGGAGCCTGCTTCCTCCTCATTCTCTCTCTGCCTGCCTCTCTGCCTACTTGTGATCTCTCTCTGTCAAATAAATAAATAAAATCTTTAAAAAAAAAAAAAAACCCTCAGATTGTTTTTCAGAGTCCATAGTCTCTCACAGTTCACCTCCCCTTCCAATTTCCCTCAACTCCCTTCTCCTCTCCATCTCCCCTTGTCCTCCTAGTTATTATGCTCCACAATTATGTGAAACCATATGATAATGGACTCTCTCTGCTTGACTTATTTCACTAGCATAATCTCTTCCAGTCTCATCCATGTTGCTACAAAAGTTGGGTATTCATCCTTTCTGATGGAGGCATAATACTCCATAGTGTATATGGACCACATCTTCCTGATCCATTAGTCCGTTGAAGGGCATCTTGATTCTTTCCACAATTTGGCAACCGTGGCCATTGCTGCTATAAACATTGGGCTACAGATGGCCCTTCTTTTCACTACATCTGTATCTTTGGGGTAAATACTCAGTAGTGCAATTGCAGGGTCATAGGGAAGCTCTATTTTTAATTTCTTGAGGAATCTCCACACTGTTCTCCAAAGTGGCTGCACCAACTTGCATTCCCACCAACAGTGTAAGAGGGTTCCCCTTTCTTCACATCCTCTCCAACACATGTTGTTTCCTGTCTTGCTCAAGATAAGTCTCAAAAGGCAAAGGAAACAAAAGCAAAAATTAACTTTTGGGACTTCATCAAGATCAAAAGCTTCTGCACAGCAAAGGAAACAGTCAACAAAACAAAGAGGCAACCCATGGAATGGGAGAAGTTATTTGCAAATGACAGTACAGACAAAAGGTTGATATCCAGGATCTATAAAGAACTCCTCAAACTCAACACACACAAAACAGACAGTCATGTAAAAAAAAAAAAAAATGGGCAGAAGATATGAACAGACACTTCTCCAGTGAAGACATACAAATGGCTATCAGACACATGAAAAAATGTTCATCATCACTAGCCATCAGGGAGATTCAAATTAAAACCACATTGAGATACCACCTTACACCTGTTAGAATGGCCAAAATTAGCAAGACAGGATGGATCTATTTTTAAGGGAACCTCCATACTGTTTTCCTGAGTAGCTGCTCCAGTTTGCATTCCTCGCCAAACTCTTGCTGTTTCTTGTGCTCTTGATTTTAGCCATTCTGACAGGTGCAAGATGGTATCTCATTGTGGTTTTGACTTGCATTTTCCTGATGATGAGTGATGTTGAGCAGATATCTTTTCATGTGTCTGTTGGCCATCTGGGTGTCTTCTTTGGAGGAATATCTGTTTGTGTCTTCTATTTTTTAACTGAATTATTTGGTTTTAGGGTGTTGAATTGTGTAAGTTCTTTTTATGTTTTGGATAGTAACACTTTATCGGATATGTCATTTGCAACTCTCTTCTCCCAGTCAGTAGGTAGCCTTATAGTTTTATTGATTGTTTCCCTCACTGTGCAGGAGATTTTTATCTAATGTCGTCCCAATAGTTTATTTTCGCTTTTGTTTCCCTTGCCTCAGGAGACCTATCTAGAAAAATGTTGCTATGGCCGATGTCAGAGGAATTACTGCCTGTGTTCTTTTCTAGGATTTTAATGGCTTCCTGTCTCACATTTAGGCCTTTAATTCATTCTGAGTTTATTTCTGTGTATGGTGTAAGAAAGTGACCCAATTTCATTCTTTTGCATGTAGCTGTCCAGTTTTCCAACACCATTTGTTGAAGAGACTGGCTTTTTCCCATTGCATATTCTTGCATCTTTTATTGAAGATTAATCCACCGTACAGTCATGGGTTTATTTCTGGGCTTTCTATCCTATTCTATTGATCTATGCATCTGTTTTTGTGCCAGTACCATACTGTTTTGATTAGTATAGTTTTGCAGTAAAACTAGAAGTCTGGGATTGTGATGCCTCTAGCTTTGTTTTCTTTTTACAGGATTGGTTTGACTATTCAGGGCTTCTTATGCATCCACAAAAACTTTGGGGTTTTTTGGTTGTTGTTGTTTCAGCTCTGTGGAAAATGCTATTGCTGATTTGATAGGGATTGCATTAAATGTACAGATGGCTTTGGGCAGTATGGACATTTTAACAATATTTTTTCCTTCAATCCATAAACATGGAATATCTTCCCATTCGTTTGTGTCCTCTTTAAATTCTTGCATCGTTGTTTTGTATTTGTCAGAGTACAGGTCTTTCACTTTCTTGGTTAAGTTTATTCTTCAGTATTTTCTTATTTTTAGTACAATTGTAAATGGGACTGTTTTCCTAATTTCTCTTTCTGTTGCTTCATTATTAGTGTGAAAAGCAACAGATTTCTGTACATTGATTTTATATCCTGTGACTTTACTGAATTGATTTACGAGCTCTGGTAGTTTTTTGGTGGAGTCTTTAGGGTTTTCTACATCTTGTCTTCTGCAAATAGTGAAAGTTTTACTTCTTACTTACCAAGTTAGATAATTTTATTCCTTTCAGTTGCCTGATGGCTATGGCTTGGACTTCCAGTACTACATTGAATAAAAATAGTGAAAGGGGAAATCCTAGTCTTATTCCTGATTTTAGGGAGAAAGCTTTCAGTTTTCCAGTGTTGAGTATGACATATATGTTTTTCATATATGGCCATTATTATGTTGTGGTATATTCCCTCTAAACTTACTTTGTTGAGGGTTTATATCCTGAGTAGATATTATATTTTGTCAAATGCTTTTTATTTGTCTATTGAAATGAGGATATCATTTTTATCCTTTTTCTCAGTAATATGATATATCATATTAATGGATTTATGAATATTGGACACTCCTAGCATTCCAGGAATAAATTCCACTTGATTGTGGTGAATCATTTTTTAAATGTTTTATTGGATTATGTTTGCTAATATTTTGTTGAGGATTTTTACATCTGTGTTCATCAGAGATATTGGCCTATAGTTCCCTCTCTCTCTCTTTTTATTTTTTTTTTTTGTAATGTCTTTATTTGATTTTGGCATCAGGGTAATGCAGTCTCATAGAATGAGTTTGGAAGCTTTCCTTCCTCTTCCATTTTTTTTTTTTAAAGATTTTATTTATTTATTTGACAGACAGAGATCACAAGTAGGCAGAGAGGCAAGCAGAGAGAGAGAGAGAGAAAGAGGGAAGCAGGCTTCCTGCGGAGCAGAGAGCCCGATGCGGGGCTCGATCCCAGGACCCTGAGATCATGACCCGAGCCGAAGGCAGCGGCCCAAACCACTGAGCCACCCAGGCACCCCGCCTCTTCCATTTTTTGGAAAAGCTTGAGAAGAATAGGTATTAACTCTTCTTTATCTATTTATTTTTCTTTCAAGTTTTTATTTAACTTCAAGTTAGTTAACATATAGTGTAGTATTGATATCTGGAGTTGAATTTAGTGATTCATCACTTACATACAACAGCCAGTGCCTATCCCAACAAGTGTCTTCCTTAATGTCCATCACCCATCTAGCCCATCCCTCACCCACAGCCCCTCCAGCAACCATCAGTTTGTTCTCTATATTTATGAGTCTCTTGTGGTTCGCCTCCCTTTCTGTTTTATCTTTATTTTTCCTTCCCTTCCCCTGTGTTCATCTGTTTTGTTTCTTAAATTCCACATATACATGAAATCATACTGTATTTGTGTTTCTCTGTCTTTATTTTGCTTAGCATAATACCTTTTGTTCTAATCATGTTGTTACAAATGACAAGATTTCATTCTTTAATGGCTGTGTAATATTACATTATAACCATATATAAGGTAATATTACTATAATATTACATTATAACCAATGTAGTATTACTATAATATTACATTATAACCACATATAATGTAATATTACTATATATATATTGTATATATCTTCTTTATCCATTCATTAGTCAATGGACATTTGCATTCTTTCCATAATTTGGCTATAGTGGACATAGGTGCTATAAACATTCAGGTGCACATGCCCCTTCAAATCAGTGTCGTCTTTTGAATAAATACCTAGTAGTACAATTGCTGGGTCATAGAGTAGTTCTATTTTTAACTTTTTGAGGAAACTCCATACCGTTTTCCAGAGTGTTTGCACCAGTCTGCATTCCCACCAACGGTATAAGAGGGTTCCCCTTTCCCTGCATTCTTGCCAACATCTGTCATTTCCTGAGTTGGTATCAACTCTTCTTTAAATGTTGTGTAAAATTCTGTGAAGCCATCTGCTCCTGGACTTTGGTTTGTTGGGAGTTTTTTGATTACTGATTCAATTTTATTGCTCGTAATCAGTCTCTTCAAATTTTCTGTTTGTTCCTGGTGTATGATTAATCCTTTTATATTGATTCTGTGTCCCATCCTACGTGTATAAGTGACATACGTAAGACCCTAATCCCATGACTTTGTCACTGTTGGGTGAGTAAAAATATTCAGATTTCCTCTTTAAATGGAAAGGACTTTCAAGCCTCCATCTCTCCAGACCCATCCTGAAACCTCGCTTCTGCACTGGAATACCACAAGGAATTTAGCAAGAAATAATGAAAATCTGAACTAAAATAGCAATCTGTTGTCTGTCCAAATTGAAGAATGTGTAGTTCAAACACTTCAGCAGTGGCCTAGTGGTTAAGAACACAAGCTCTGGGGTCAGATTGCCTGATTTCTTTTAATGGGCCTAGGATTCACTAGGCATCCTGTTTGTTGATTGTAACACTGGTATTGTTCTTTTCATTACTGTTGTTCCCAAAGTAATTGAATGAAGGTGTGGTAGGCAGTATGATGGCTCCCAAAACATGTCCATATCTTCATCCTGGAAACTATGACTGTGTTACTTTCCACATCAAACAGAAATATTGCAGATGGAATTAAGCTCTTGAGATTCTCCTAAATTATCTAAGTGGGTCCAGTGGTCTCACTATAGGCCCAAAAAAGCAGAAGATGAGGAAGAAGAATCTATTAGAAGAAGCAGGAAGAACATGAGGCATGGGAAAGGCTCGACCCACTGTTGCTGGCTTGAGATATGAAGGGGCAATGAGTCAAGGAATATAGGCCACCTACAGAAGCTGGGAAAAACCCCAGCCAGAAACCAGCCAGGAAAAAAGACCCCAACCCTATTGCTATGTGGACATGAACTCTGCCAAGCACATGAACGAGTCTGGATGTGGATTTTCCCCCATATACATCCCATATATACTATACCACTTATTATATACCATATACTGCTGCAGAACAGCTTTCAAGTAGGATGGTGTGACTAGAAACGGATGTGCTTGCCCCGTGTTAGACACCATGCTAGAATCTTCTCATGTGTCATCTCATTTAAAAACAGTGAATGGAGCATGTAAATAGCAAGACCTTTACAATCAGGGTAGAAGGTCAAGAGTTGGACAACAAAAGGGAAAAACTTGGACCAGAAATCATGGCTGAGTTTACTCGATTTCACAATTAGAGTAATCTTCATGAAAATATATTATTTGTATTATAAAAAGTTCAAAGATGTAGGAGAATAATAAGACAAAAATCAATTTACCCTTCATCCAGATTTAACGAATAATGCCATATTTGACTCATCTTTTCTTTTATAATGAAAACAAAAATGTCCCCAATATGCTGTTGTCCCCATTGTGCCTGGCCTACTTCTGCCCCCTCCTTACTTCCCTGAGGTCACCAGATTCTTGAAGTGATGGGAATGCTCTATCCAGATTTCCATACTTTTACTAGCTATGCATGTACCCACATAACATTATCTGTTGTTGTTCTGTCAGCCTTAGGCAGATGGTACTGTGCCTTCTGTCACTTGCCTTTTCAACCCCAAATTGTTCTCAGTGTTTATCTACATTGATATAAGCAGGTTGGAATTATTTGTTTTAATTGCTTGAAGAACATTCTATGGAATGAATTACCCACAGTTTATTTACTTGTTTCCATATTGATAGACATTTAGCCTGTTTGCACATTTTTGCCATTACGGGACCCGCTGTCGTGAGCTCTCTTGTACACATGTTGCTGTGCACGTGTGAAGACTCTCTAGTTTGTGTACCTGCAACTCACATCTGGGAGAGGGCTCCTGCCACAGTGCAGCTTCACCTTCTCTTGGCACTGAGAGTTGTTCTCAAAAATACTTGTCTCGATTGACACACCCACCAGCGGCATAGCAGAATTTCTCCACATCTTCTCAGCAATAGTTATTATCAGACTTTCAAAACATTTCCCTGGGACGCCTGAGTGGCTCAGTCGGTTTATCACCTTATTCTTGATTTCAGCTCAGGTCATGACCTCGGGGTCATGAGATCGAGCCCCATATTGGACTCTGCGCTGAGATTAGGTGTGCCTGGGATTCTCTCTTTCCCTCTCTCTCTGCTCCTTCCACTCCCCACCTGCCCTCTCTCTCTAATAAAAAAATAAATATAATCTAAAAAACAAATAAACCATTTCCCTGATACTTGTGAAATTGTTCTTTTAATTACAACTTCCTAATTTCTAGTGCAGTTGACCATCTTTCCATATCTTAACTGGCCAGTTTCTCTCTTCTAGAAATTGCTTATTTATATCTCTTGTCCATTTTTTTAATTGGAAGGTTTGTCTTTTTCTGGTTCATTTGTTACTCATTATATAATCCCAAACACATTCCTTGCTCATTTAAGAATTAGAAATATCTTCTCCTTATCAATTTCTTACTTTATTCTATTTTGGGTGACTTTTTTTAAAATACAGAAACTAACTTGATATAGTCCTATGTATTGATCCTTTCCTTTGTGCTGTGTGCTTTCTGGATCTTGATCGTGGAACCCTCTCTACCCCAAGAGAGATCTTAGACGTTGACTTAGAGATGACCAAGAAAGGAGGGAGGTGAGAAGAGGCCAGATTCGTGAGCTATTCTGTCTTTGCTGCACTCAGAATACTACTTCCTATGTCTGTTTTATATTTGGACACCTGCATAGATTAGCACTGAAGATGTCTTGTTATTTAAAAAAAAAAAAAAAAAACAGAACTTCAAATATGGTTGCATTTGCTCAGAGTTTCCTGTCCACCAAGACAAAAACAGAAAGATGGTGAGTGACATGAACTCCTAAGAGAAAACAAAGAAAAAATATAATGTGCCATGTAAGTTTTGTGTGCTGGGAAAAGGAAGACTGCCAATCTGCATAGAGAGGGAAACTCTGAGCACTAAGTCTCAGGGGGGATGTGCCTGTGGAGCCTGGTGTGAAGGAGGAGCATAGAAATAGCATAGATACTAGTTTTCAGAAGGTTCGGAGAGAGTCTCATATGGCCTTGGTTATGGAACTAGCAGGAGACGAGGAGTTCATCTCAGAATACAGGGTCCTTTCAGGGCTTGATTGAAACAAGAAAGTATGTGTATTCTGGCCGTGGCCCAAGTCACAGAACTGCTATGAGCTTCACATAAGAGCACACATTGGTGCCTTTGCATCTGGTGAATCAAAGGGTTTGGCTGAGAGAGCAATTCTTTCCTCACCAGGCATCCACCCTGGTTTTCAGCCTCTGCTGTCCTCTCTCTCCTCTCTGGTAGGAGGGAGAGGGCTTACTAGTTAATGAACTCCAATCCTTTGTGTTTTGATTGATTTGTGTGGTCAGCAGTTACGGAGCTGAACTCAGCAAGCACGAATCACTGTAACCTTCCAGTTGTAAAACTTTGCCCACCCCCCAACTCTACAGTTGTGAATTTTGTTCCTGTGACCACATGGGGAAATCAAGTTCATTCTTTATTGTCGGTGATAATTGGAGAACCCCCAGTAGCTGGCGTAACTTATTTTGAAACATACGTGTCTTTAGAGATGTGTTTCTATCTCTGACAAAAGAATAAAACATTTTACTTTATTATTAACCTGCCTTCTTCTTTAACTCTCTTGCTCCTCTCCACGTATTTATATTTTTTCCTATTTTTTTTCTTTTTTCGGTTTATATTATGCTCTCATTTTACATTCTTGGTGCTAGGGCTCTTTGATTATGCTTCACTTCACTGTTTTTTTGTTTGTTCGGGTTTTTTTTGTTTTTGTTTTTATGTAACCTGCTTAGGTTTAAAATGGTCTGTTTTCTCAGAGTTAGCACACATGATAATATGTTTCCTGGCATTCTGCCACTGCCCCGTCACCCCACTCTGTGGATTTAAGGCTTGCTTCCTCAGGAATGTGCAGAACTGTTCTGGATAAAGATAAAGTAAAGAATTCAAAACTCTTCTCCCAGGAAAGGCACGCAGAGTGATTTTTCATACCTGTACAGTAAAGAGGTTGAGTCAAGCATTTCCTTTGAGCTGTCAGAACATTAGTATTAAGCAATACTCAGCCAGATTTTTCTATCCTCTCCCTAAACATGTATCAGAGAAACTTCCAATGTATGTTAATCTGTGGGCATTTCCCCCAAGAAGTCTTTGTTCCATGGGTCTGGAAATTGAACCAAGTAAGAAGGACACAAAGATTTCTTGCCAGATTGTAAAAGACCTGAAGGCCCAGCTCTGAAGAACTTTAAAACCAACACACATGCAGACTCCCATGTTTACTCGCCAAAACTACGGACCTCAACTTATACACGTTTCCAAGTGCAGAAGAAATGGATTCACTGGCTATTGTTAGGGTCTGGGCAGGTAGGAAATAGAATTCTGTTCACAGGGTTTCATCAAAGTATCTTTAATAAAGGAATTAGTTAGAGGGTAAATGGATCCAACAAAGGATGTTGAAGCTTCAGGGACTGCCAGTGAACAGCAAGGAGACATTTCCAGCCCTAGAGCTAAAAAGGAAGGGAAGACAAGTGTGTTCTAGAGCTCAGTGAGAACTGGAGATAGGAGAATAGAGCTGCCTCCTAGGTACTGGGGTCACAGGCCAGTGTGGCAATGGCAGCGAGGAGACAAAGAAGGAGCAGGTGCAGCATAGCCCTTCTCCCATTCTGCCTCTCCTCTCCTGTCCAAACCCGGTCAGCAAAGCTGACATGCCAGAGACCCAGCATAGGAGTTCCATGGATCAGCCTCCTGGGACAGAAAAGGGCGGAGGAATGGCTGGCAGGAAACGGATGGTTGGAAGTGGGCAGATGGAAAATAACCATCACTGGGGTTAAAAGTGAGAAGGTTTGAAATTTGCTCAAGACGGTCTTTTTAAGGACAATCTGACTTAGCTCATGAGACTTGGGATTGCAGATGGCTTAATTTATTGTGAAGAAGCACTCCAGTCTTCCAAATGATCTGGCCTTGGTAAGACATAGGAGCCAAGAACAGGCCATGAGAATTATCCTGACCTGCCAGAGTGATATAGTGTTTGAGCTAGAAGGGCCCTTAGAGAAAGCCGCTAACTCAACCACTGATCTTTAGAAATAGGAAAAATGAAGTTTTTAATGTTCCTCCCTTCATTCCTCCCTTCCTTCTTAATAAGACAAATATTTATTTGATTGCCTACTGGGTACCAGGTACTGTTCTTGTGATGAGAATTCAACAGTGAACAGAACAAAATCCCATTCTCCTGGAGCTCATGTTCTAACAGAGGGAGAGAGACAAAAAACAACAATAATAAAAAATAAATAGGATAGGTCAAAAGGGGACATGTGCTGTGAAGAAAAATCAGGCAAGATAAGGGTGGGAGAACCAAGAAGGACAAGAGATGGGGTTTCTCCTTTATGCCATAGATGTGGAAGATCTCTGTGGTTGACATTATTTGAGCTGGGATCAGAAAAATGTAGAGGCCGAGGCATGTGGACTTTCAAGGCAAGAGCATGCCAGGCAGGCAGGAAGACTAGGAAGCGTCAGGACCCTGAGCTACGGTAGCAGACTTGCCACAGAGTTCAGTGAGAGGGGGAGGTGATAGGAGATGGAACTGGTGAGCCTGCGCTGTGAGCCAGGGCTGAGGAGCCTTGCAGGTTGTGTGGAACTTGGTGTCATTCCCAGGGTGATGGGAAGACATTGGAGGGTATCAAGCAGAGCAGTGACATGGCTTCTGTTTTAGTAAGCTCCCTCTGAATTTGAGAGGCAGGGCAGGGAGTTTTGGGGGGTAGGGAAGTAAAAAAAGAAACAGGCTGGGATTGGGAGGGAGACAAACCATAAGAGACTCTTAATCTCACAACACAAACCGAGGGTTGATGGGGAGTAGGGGTAGGGAGAGGGTGCTGGGGTATGGACATTGGGAAGGGTATGTGCTATGGTGAGTGCTGTGGAATATGTAAGCCTGATGACTTACAGACCTGTATCCCTGGAACAAATAATACATTATATGTTAATAAAAAATAAATTAATTAAAAAAAAACAACACCTTCTGGCTGCATGGAGAGTAGCTGAAAGGGGGGGCAAGGACAGAAGCAGGAGCCAAGGCCAGTGAAGAGGCTGTAGCAGTCCTCTGGGGAAGAGGGAAGGATGACTAGGAGCAGAGTAGACGTGGGGGGAGGTGGTGACAAGTGGTCAGATTCCAGATGTGTTGGAACAGAGAGCCAATAGGATTTGCTGCTGGATGACCAGCAGGGTAGTGGGACACTGGAATCAAGGATGACTTCAAGCATTCTGGCTTAAGCATCAGGAAAGATGGTGCTGACGTTGCTGAGCTGGGAGAGGAGAAGGTTTAGTGGAGCCAGGGTAGAGACCGGAGTCAGGTGAGAGGCATGGAAGGCTTCAAAATGTTGTTTAGATGTCTATGCAAAGAAACCCATACACATGTATACTCATACAGTTGTGTATACGTGTGAGTGTGACTCTGACGCTCAGGACAGGGGTAAGGCTTGCATAAATTTGGAGTCAAGAGCAATTGAGGTCATCTACAGATTAAGTGTAGCTATAAAATAGAATAAAACTTAGCACTGAAACTGGAACTTGCTAAGAATATTAATATTTATTATTGTTGTTGTTATCATTGCTAATGGTCACCACGACGTGCCAGGCATGGTTTTCAACATTCCACATTATTTTATTTAATACTCCTACAGCCTCTGTAAGAAATTTACTCTCATCCCCATTTTCCCTATAACTAAAGCGAGGCACTAGGAATCCATCAGCCCTCTGAAGTCACATGGCTAGAATGTGGCAAGGCTGGGAAGGGAGCCCAGACAGTCTGACTCCAGTGGAAGCCGCCAGCCCCAGCGCACAGAGCAAGTCTGCGGCAGACGATGTCTGATAAGCTTCTCTCTGTGCTACGCTGCCTCTGCTGACGAAGTTCTTTCGTTTCCATGCAGTTACTCACAATGCAGAATCACACTCGAGCCTCACAGCAGCCAGATGTCAATCACACCCCATGCCCAGCCCCAGTTTGCAGACTTGATGCTGTGTCTCCCTGAGGCATCATGTAGAGGTTTGACTCCGGTGACTTGGAATCACCTACCTTTTGTGTCCCACTGGTGCTCAGCTCAGGACCTTACCCACAGCAGCTGCTCTGTCACTGCGAACCCACTGACCACCGGTGCGCTGTGACTTGGTGTCTTGGTGATGAGGCAGAGAGGGCAAGAGGAAGTGCTAGCCTCATGGCTGGGAGTGTAAACTAGGGCCAAGAAGAAACTCCCCTTTTGGGAGTCACACAAGACAGATGGCTTGTCTAGGAGAATGAATCCCAGCTGAGGACATGAACTGGTAGGTAGTGAGCACCCTGGCCAGAGGCTCTGTTTGGTATCAGCCTTCCCTGTGGCATGGCTCTCCTGGCCCCAGTCAGGGCTCCTCTCAAAGAAAGCTGTTTTACCATGTTCTGCAGCTAAGGGGGTAGTACAGAGAAGAACAACACTTTGACTCCCTACCACTAGCCTTCAGAAATGTAATTGGAACTGTAATTGGCACCCTTCAAAGAGATATTTGCGTGACTAAACTATCAGTTCTTGATTGTAAATAAACTGCTGTGAACCATCTGAAAAAGACAAAATGATCAGCAGCATAGCAAAATACAAAGAGACACGCACCTCAAAACGCCACTCTAGTCGACCTCAATTGCATCATCTGTTACTTCCTCAACCTCCATTTCTGAAAGTTATCGGGAGCGTGGAGTAAGGGGAAAAGCTCAGGCTTCAGAATCTGGCAGGCCTGCGCTGAATCTAGCCCTGATGTTCCCTGGTGGGAACTTGAGGCTAGATATTTAATTCCTGGGCACCTTGTCATTCTCCCTCACAAAGTAGGGCGAAAGGGAGAATAGTTGTTAGTGCTTAGAGTTGCTGTGAGAATATAGCAGAACAGACATGGAAAGCACCAATGGAGGAATGGAGCCATCATGGCACTTACTATATCATGGCTCTAGGGATGCTGAGGAGGAGAATGGTGATGTAGTCATGGTGATGATAGTGGTGATGGCGACAGTGGTGGCAGTAATTGTCATCATTGAGCATGAGAGAGGCCTGGCTGGACCCACAACCCTGTGGGATACAGCCTGGAAGCCTGAGAGGGAATGCCTGCTTTAAAGAAGAATGTTTAGGGGCACCTAGGTGGCTCAGTGGGTTAAGCCTCTGCCTTCGGCCCAGGTCTGGTCTCAGGGTCCTGGGATCCAGCCCTGAATTGGGCTCCCTGCTCAGCGGGGAACCTGCTTCCCCCCACTCCCCACCTGTCTCTCTGCCTACATGTGATCTCTCTCTCTCTCTCTGTCAAATAAATAAATAAAATCTTAAAAAAAAATAAAGAAGGATGTTTAATGAGGTTTCACTTAAATGCTTGAAAACCCACCACTCAGTAAACTACTATTTAGTATTAACAGTGAGAATATGTAACATCTGTTCAGTGTTCACTTATGGGTCAGTCATGGCCCCAAGTAGTTTATATGTATTTCATTTGCTGCTCTTGATAGCCCTTTGAAGAACAAAGTATAACTAGCTCCATGTCAGAATAGAAACTCAAGGCTCCTAAATGTTAAGTGTCAGATCCAAGGTCACACAGAAGAGCTGAAAGTCTGGGGAGAGCTAAAGCAGGAAGTCAAGCCTAGGGCTATCGGATTCTAGAGCCTCAGCTCATAACCCCTGTACCATATTGCCTGGCTTCTGAACAGATCTACCACAGCCATTCTAAGAGTTCAGGACTCTCTGAGATAGTACAAGGTACATAGGGATGTTGCTAAGATCTCTTATGAGAAGTTCACACACATCAATAGAAGTGTGTTTGAGAGACACATGAGGGTTTAACCTAGAGACTGCAAACAAGTAAATCAGAGAGATACCTTATTGACCCTGCCTAGTATTTCTGCATTTAAAAGCAGGATGTTTCCCTTTGAAAATCCAGATATTTAGCTTTTCTTTGAAAGTGGGATGGTCTAGAAAAACTGGATCATATTCCAGAATGCCTTCAGTTAACTGGAGAGCTCCCACCTTTAGCTCAGGTGTATTTTCTTCATTGGCCCCAGTGCCCAGAACTCCTTCTTCCTTTTGTCTGCCAAGTTTGTTTGTTTGTCCCTCTGGCCTGACCCTGTAGCTATTTGCAGAGCACCCTGTTGTTGAAGCTCACATGGGGACCAACACACAGTTCAGGCTGCAGTTAACAGAGCAGAGGTCCTTGCCCAGTAAATGCCAACCCTGAAGGAAGTGGTGAAGACCCAGACTTCCTGTGGATCACCTCCGTTAGGAAGCCATCTCCACTGAAGGAAGATCAGTCTGTTGCTGTAGCAACACGAATTTACTCTGATCAGTCCTACCATCAGCCAAGGTCCCCCAGTGCCTGGTTTGCCTGTCCTCCTTCCTGGCTGTTGACCATCACTTCCTTTCTGTCCCTTTCACAATATTCTGGCTACTCTTTGTTTGTCCTGTGGGCTTCCTCCTAAAACTACTTGGGAAGGGCATTGTTTTCTTGTTTAAAAATATCTTGCTTTCAGCTTACCACAGTAAGTTTCCAAGTTCATGAGTGAGCAGGACCCTAGCAAGCCAGTGAGATAATACAAAACCTCCTTTTGAATCTTTTGCTGAAAAGAGGCAGGTGTAAATAGAAGTATAAATAAGAAACCATCTTGTCTATATTGTACTTTATGATTTTCAAGACACAGGGATATCTCCTCTCTTGTTTGATCCTCAGAATAGTCCAGTGGGGTGAGTAGAATGGGAGTAACATGTCCATTTTTCAGAGACTACAGCTCAGAAGAGACATGCTCTGAAAAACTCAGTGGTCAGTAGGAGAGAGAATGTGGACTGGTGCCCAGGCCTGACCTGGAATGAATCTCCATGGCATAACTCAGCTCTTGCCTCATCAATTAGTTGACCACCTTATCATGGACCTTTGCTCTGAGGGAACTGAAGCTAAAATGCAAAGGCCAAGGACCTACTCATTCTACTGGACTTCCTCCTATCTTTTCTTCTCCTCTTTCCACAGATGGCTCTGGAGCACCCACTCTGTGTCAGGCCCTGTGCTCATCCAAGGCTGTGCAACTAAGTCTGTATGAATAATGGCAAGAGAAGATGGGCTCCACTGCTTAAGAATGCCCCTTTCTGGGTTTTTGGCTTTTTTTTTTTTTTAAAAGCCGTTGTGCAGCAACCCTATGTGCTGAGTGTGCCTATTTTGCAAATGGGATTTCGGCTCTGAAGAGCCACGGGACATACAGCTTGTGGGCCATAGAGCAGAAACATGTACTCTGGCCTTGATACTTTGGGCTCAATGCTCTTTCCACGACTGATACTACTAACATTGAACAGTGCCTGGCACACAGTAGGTGTTTAAGCACTATTTGCAAAACATAAATTAACATCACAATACTTCTCAAAATGACTAAGAACTTCTAACATTAACGTTTCTTCTTCAAGGCCAAGAAAACAAGGCCTCTCAGAAATCTTACAAACCTATTCCTTAGAAGAAGCCAACAATGCCTGAAATTAATCACCATTATTTTCACCTAAAGCAATGTATGAAGCTAAAGGGATAGAAAAACAAACACCTCAGCTGTGACAGCTAACTGCAGATAAAGCTTTTTCTTAGGTTTGTTGACATTCTTCTTTGCCCAAGGACAATCTGATCTGTTAAGAAGAAAATATTTTTCCCTATCTACCTCAAACTACATTCCAGACTCGAAGTCCAATATTGGATAGTAAGTAGTAAAGCAAATTGCTTAAACTTCTCAGGCTCCTTTTCCCTAGGTGACTTTCCTGATCTACCATGGGGAAGCTCCCAAGAATCTCCTCACTGGGTTTTATTCTCTTGCAAAGTGGTGGGAGATACCTAGGGAGCAGTTTGATAGGAAAGCTTAGGTTTGGATTGGTTCATACATCAGTACAGAAGCATAAGTAAGTTCAAGACCATTTCTGTGGTGTGAACCTTTCCTCTTGGAGGCCTGGCTGTCCACACCCTTCACCTGGGGATGATCCCAGCGGCTCTATTGCCTGGCACCATTCTCTAAGCTGGCCCGCCCTTCCTTGCAGAAGGTTGGGCAGTCAGTTTTCCTCTGAAAAGGGTAGCCTAGATGCAGGCAGGTAACAGAGCTGCTGTCTCATTCCCCAAGCTAACAGCCTCCTCTTCCTCGTCCATCACTTGGCCCATTTTACTCTTCTCCCCTTCAGCCCTCTCTCCACCCCTCCCAGAATTAATAGCTACCACATTGGACCGGCCATGGAAATGAATGACAGCAAGAGTGTGGACCCTGGAAAATGAAGGATATGGAACTGTAGGGAATAAAACTTTTTTTTTTAACATTGATATTTATTTATTTATTTATTATGTTCAGTTAGCCACTGTATAGTACATCACTGGTTTTTGATGTAGTGTTCAATGATTCATTAGTTGCATATAACACCCAGTGCTTATCACATGTGCCCTCCTTAATACCTATTGTCCAGCTGCCCCATACCCCCACCCCCTTCCCTCTGAAACCCTCAGATTGTTCACTGGAGTCCATAGTCTCTCATGGTTCATCTCCTCTGATTTCTCCCCCTACAGTTTTCCCTCCCTTCCCCCATGGTTCTCTGTGCTATTCCTTATGTTCCACATATGAATGAAACAATATGATAACTGTCTTTCTCTGCTTGTCTTATTTCACTTAACATAATTCCCTCCAGTTCCATCCATGTTGATGCAAATGCTGGGTATTCATCCTTTCTGATGGCTGAGTAATATTCCATTGTATTTATGAACCACATCTTCTTTATCCATTCATCTTTTGAAGGGTATTACTTCTTTTATATTTAACCCTCTGGCCTAGTGTCTTTTCCATTCTCATTTAAATCAGCCTGTGTTTCTCAAAGTGAAATCACTAGACCAGAGGCAGCAACATCACTTGTGGATTTGTCAGAAATGCAAATTCTCAGCCCCTCCCCCAGACCCCCTGAATCTCTCTGGGTGGGGCTTAGCAATTTATATTTTAGTCAGCCCTGCAGGTGAGTCTAAAGCACACTCAAGCCGGAGAACCACTGGTTTAAATCATTTCTTCTTCCCACTGAGTATCATCCTCCCACATGGTATCATTTCACCCTCACAGCTTTGTCTTCTAATATTTATATAGATGAACAGAGATTTTGTGATCACACTAACTGATATGGTGTCTTCAGACTATAACCTTTGAGATGATTTCAGAAGAAATGTCAGCCTCTGAAAATCCAACTAAAAGTCGTCAGTAAGTTGTGGTGGAAAGAGCATGGACCATGATATCAGACAGCTGTAGGTTCAAGTCCACCAGATGTTCAAAGGCACCTGCTAGTCCTGGGGTTTTAGTGTAATTATTCACACCTTCTATACATTGTCCATAAAATGTGGATAATAGACTAAAGTTATAGGGTCATTTGAAAGAATAAGCACAGGTGAAGTGACTATAATACACACAACCACTCTGGAAACATTCCTTTCTTCCTCTCCCTCCACTTCCAGTATAACCACCGTAGAAATGCACACACCTGCTCCTCGGTATCTCTCCTAGCCTCTCCCAGAACTCTATCAGGAGGTCAAGGTATCTCCTAAGGCCAGGCAAAAACCAAAGTATGCCCCAGTCTGGCATCTAATTGAGATGCCCAGCCTATTTCCTTAGAGTTAGCCTATTTCATTTTCCAGTAGAAAAAAGGTTATAACCTAGACCTTTTATTTGATCTAATCATATGATTGCTGTCAGAGGAGAGTGGAAGTAAAGCATGAAATCTAGAGAAGGGAGATTCGGTGTTTAACAATTTATCAGTATTGGGGCATCTTGGTGGCTCAGTTGGTTAAGTGTCTGACTCTTGATTTTGGCTCAGGTCATGACGTCAAGATTGTAAGATTGAGTCTGGCATTGGGCTCCCCACTCAGTGGGGAGTCTACTGGGATTTTCTTTCTCTCTCCCTTTGCCCTTTCCCCGCCAAAAAAAAAGAAGAAAAAAAAAGAATTTATTGATATTCATCCAAAAGTACCCAATGAAAAGAAAGTGACAGATACTTTATCAGAGGAACCCTAATGATTTGGGCTCCTACCAAAGAGGAGGAGAAGAGGAGGAGCTGTTCAAAACTCTTCCACAGTCTAGGCAAAATGGTCCTTAAAAATATCCTTTTCCCTTTGTGCTGAGTCTGCAATAATTCATTATGTATTGACTTTTTCTATGTGACCAATCTTAAGCTATTAAATGATGCATGTGCATTGAACCCTCAGAAGTAATTACTCTAACTTCCCGCACCCCAGGTATCTAGATGAGAAAACAGAGTTAGAAGCTAAACCCAGCTTTTCTGATATCACCAAGACCTGGATTCAAACTTGGGATTCTACCCCAGAATCTGAACCCTTAACCACTCAGCCTCCCAATTCCTAAAACACTTTTCAAGGTAGCTCAATATGAAGGAGTGAATCTGCCAAGTAAGAGAAAACAGCATTCTACCCACTGGAAAGTTTTGCACTCCCACTATGAATCAGTCAGCTGGCATTCTCATTTATAAATCTGTCTCTAGTTAGTATCCTCCTGAGTCAGTGCCTGGGAGCTTGATAAACTCAGGGACAGCTGATTGAATAAGGTTTCTAAAAATATGAAGGTGAGGGTTAGGGCCCGTCCTGAGATTACCTCTCCAAGGAACTGCCTACCTGAGCAGACGTGCTGGAGGTGGTGAGCAAGACAGCCAGTTATCTTCTTTCATCCCACCTTAAATGCAATACAATTCAAACATAGCTATTTAATATTAGACAATTTAGAGAAAAATTTAGGATGATTATGTTGGAAGGAGTAAGCTTCTAGGAGCTTTAAGGATATAGGAGAATTAAATGTTGCCAGAAATTCTAAAGATGGCAAAAAGCTTTTATTTCAAGTAACAGAGCCAGTCAGCTGATGGTAGTAATTGCCTGGAACCCTGCATCAAGAAGGATTCTCAGACCCCTTCTGGACTAAATAGTGGAGAAGGTCATGATTGATTAGCAATGTCTGCCATGATCACAGATGATTGATGTGGGAGGCCATGTGTCTTATATTTTATCCTCCATTCCCGAAGTACTAGTATCTCAATAGATATTGACAATTATATTGAATTCGGTGTCCAATTATATTTAGGTAGAAAATAATATATCTTGAAAAATATTTAAATTGTTGGAAATCATAAGAAGGTACTTGCTGGTATAGATGCAGACTTGAATTAACTTTTCAGTACTTTGTTTTTTTCTTTAAAGATTTTATTTATTTATTTGACAGAGAGATCACAAGTAAGCAGAGGCAGGCAGAGAGAGAGGGAAGCAGGCTCCCTGCTGAGCAGAGAGCCCAATGTGGGGCTCGATCCCAGGACCCGATCCCAGTACTCTGGGATCATGACCTGAGCTGAAGGCAGAGGCTTTAACCCACTGAGCCACCCAGGTGCCCCAACTTCAGTACTTTTGTCCACAGAGATTAATTTCTACCTTAGCATGGTAAAATACAAAAAAAAATTTGTTTCCCTGTAGGAAATGTGCTGAATTTTCTTGTGGACAGAAGTAGATATTGTTTTGAGTTATCCCATACAATCACAAAAACGTAAGTTAAACATTTTAAGGGTATGAAAAAAACAGTTAATGTTTTATTTTGAATGCTGTGATTGGAAATGTGTCTGTTCTGTAAATTGGAGATATAAGTAATTTAACTCCCCCCAAAATGCACTTTAGCTGTCATTATTTGCAGTTGATAAGATTGTGTACACAGAATTTTTTTAAATTTACAGATTCAAACTAGTAATTTGTAGATTTTCAGATTCAAATTAATAATTGAATTTAGCAGAATTGGTGAATATAGAGTCAGTGTACAAAAAAATCATTTGTACTTCTATATATATGCCAGCAACGATTAGGAAAGGAAATTTTTAAAACAGCATATATAATAGCATCAAACAAGTATTATGTAAGTTAGGACAAATCTAGTAAAGATGTATAAGACGTCTATACTGAAAACAACACATTACTGAAACAAATTAAAGAAAACCTAAGTAAATGAAGGGCTCTTCCATGTTCATTGATTAAAATATTCAATATTTTTATCCCCAAATTTGTTTTTAGATCTAATGCAATCTGTATCAAGTTCACAGATTTGTCTCTCAGTATGTGTGTGTGTGGTGCATGTACATGCAAAAAAAAAAAAGAAAACACTACTTTGTTTTAAGCTTTAAGAAGAAGAAAATAGGAAGACTTGTATTACCAGATTTTAAGATTTAGTATAAAGCAAAATAATTAAGAAAGTGCAATAATAACATAAGAGCAGACGCATCAATGAAATAAAATCTAGAGACGATGTCTACCTATATGGTTACCAGATATCTGACAATAGTGTCATATCTCCACATTGAGGAAAGGATGGCCTTTACAACATACGATGCTGAGTCCCTTGAATTTCCATATTGGGGGGGTGGTAAATGAAAATGACCCCTTCTTTACACTATTCAGAAAACTCACCTTCAGATATAAAAGGAAAAACAATCATCTTCTAGAAAGTAACATAGGAAAATATTTTATCACATTAGGATGAGCAATGATTTATTTTTTTTTAGAGAGAGAAGAGAGATCACAAGTACTGGGGAAGGAGTAGAGGAAGTGGGAGGGAGATAATCTTAAGCAGACTCCACACCCAGCCTGTTGGACCATTAACCGACTGAGCCACCCAGGCATCCCAAGCAATGATTTCTTAAATAGGACATGAAAAGCATCAACTATGAGAAAATAATTGATAAATTGGACTAATGTAAATTTTTTTTAAAGATTTTATTTATTAATTTGACAGAGAGAAATCACAAGTAGATGGAGAGGCAGCCAGAGAGAGAGAGAGAGGGAAGCAGGCTCTCTGCTCATCGGGTCCCGATGCAGGACCCGATCCCAGGACCCTGAGATCATGACCTGAGCCGAAGGCAGCGGCTTAACCCACTGAGCCACCCAGGTGCCCCAGGACTAATGTAAATTTAAAACCTCTGCTCATCAAAAGACGTTGTCAAGAACATGAAAAGGTAAGCAACACAGTGGGAACAGATATTTGTATAATTAACAAAAGACGTGTGTTTATGGGTTTTTTTTTTTGTAAGCTCTCATACATCAGTAAGAAAAAGATGGGTAATACAATAGAAAAATGGACAAAAAGATTTAAGTAGGTATTTTTCGCAAAAGAGGATAGGAAAATGGCCAATGTAAGAATGCAACATCTTATTTTTCAGGGAAGTGCAAATTACAATCTTAATGAGATAATACTATATACCTCCTTTTAGACAGAGCTAAAAGGAGTGGTGTGGCCTACATTGCTGCTCCTCCTGAATCGCTAAATTAAAAAAAAAAAAAAATCAAACAAACTTGTAATTACAACTGTTGGTAAGAATGGAGAGCAACCAGAGCTTCCCTGTATTGCAGGCATGTAAATTGGTACAACATTGAAAATTGCTTGGCATTGTCTACTAAAAACACATTAGCACCCTACAATGTTGCCAATTTCCCTCTTACATATATGAGAAAAATGTGTATATAAGAGCACTGAAAGACACGTACAAGAATGTTCACAGCAGCATTATTTCTAACAGCAGAAAAACTGGGACCCACACAAATATTCAGCAACATAAAATGGACGAATATATTGTGGAATATTCCTATAGTGCAATACTATATAACAATGAGAAGAAATGAATGTCTGCTTATGCAGCACCATGGACGAAACTCGCAAGGAAACATACTGTTGAGCAAAAGAAGCCAGACAGAAAACAGCACATACTGTTCTGTATACATTATACATGATCTGTATAATTCCATCCATATAAAACCAAAACAAAATTTATTGGAATAGAAATCAAAAGAGTCGTTCTCTTTGGGTGGGATGGGGATCCATTTGGCTTGCTGAAAATGTTCTGTATTTTTATCTGGGTGGTGCTTAGGACAATGATTTCACTTTAAAAACTAATCTCTAGAGGCAGAAGTCAGAAGAGCGGGAATAGTGACTTTGAAGGGGCACAAGGAAGATTCTGGGAGCTAGTGATGATATAAGAAGCTATGCATTTTGATAGGTGGTGCTTACATGGACCTTCATTTTGCAAACACGCATCAAGCTAATCATGGTTTCTGCCTTTTGCATTGTGGATTTTTTTCCTCAGTAAATCTTACCTTTAAAAAAAAAAAAGTTATGTATTACGTATTTGGAGGGGAGAGGACAGTAAAAGCCCTAAATGATATGGACTGACCATCCTCCTTGGTGGTAACAATAAGAGAAAACATTTAGGGGCGCCTGAGTGGCTCAAGCAGTTAAGCATCTGCCTTCAACTCAGGTCATGATCCCAAGGTCCTGTGGTTGAGCCTGGGGTTGAGCCTGGCATTGGGCTTCCTGCTCAGCCCATATTTGTTTTAAATACATAAATTCTTTAAAAAAGAGAGAGAGAAAAAACATTTACTGAGCAGGTAATACACGCCAGGATCCGTGCTTAGTACTTTGCAGACACTTGCATTTTCTTCTCACATGTCCCATTAGGATTGGTTCTGTTAGTATCCTCCCCATTTTACAGATGAAGAATCTGAGAATTAGCAAGATCGTGGGACTTGCCCAAGGTCTTACAGTTAGTAAGCTGCAGCAGAGCTGGGATTCCAGCCCTGGTAGTCTGAAAATGGAGAAACAGAATTCAAATAATATTTCTTTAAAAAGAAAAAAAAAAAAAGACAAGGGTGTTGTCATGGATACCAAGTTGTATGTGCCCTCAGGAAGCTGCCCACTGTCTACCTGCACAGTGAACTCACCCTCTGCCTGAGAAGGCCCAACAGAAGGATGTTGTGAATTGGCTTTTCCTTCACACGTCGTCAGTCTCCAGGGCTGAGGAGAGGTGGTGTGTTTGAGTTGGATCTCAGGGAACTGCTGTGGCAGGCACTTGTTGGATTTCCTGGAACGGCAGGAATGATGTAATGGTTTTGGACCAGGCTGGAAAACAGGCCTCACCATGAGCAGTGTGTAAACCACCCTTGTCATGCCGGGCCTCAGATACGCCCTCAGCTCACCCCACTGTGCATCTCCGACACACATACCCTTCACACCTCCTCTCCTTGACCCCTCTCTGTCTTCTCAATGCACTATGGCTGAAAATACTAACGTGTAGGCCATTCCCAAGCACTGCCTTTCATGAGAACTTGGAGTTGTTCATCAGCTACAAGGTTTCCCTGGTCTGTGTTGGAAGGTTAAGATGGGGTACTGTGCTTGGAGAAATTCTGTAGAAGTTTTCCATAGACCAAGGGGTGAGTGACCAATTTCTATCATTTCTTTAAAACTATGAAGAACCCCAAGAAGCAGGAGATAATGAGGTGCCTGGGGTTTGGAGAGGGTTCTAGAGTTTGCAGATCAGAAGCCAGACTCAGGTATGGAGACCTTCAGCAACCTTCAGAGCTATGAGTGTGATGTTTGAGCCACAGGAGGTCCCAATATCCACTCGAGGTTACCAACCTGGCTGAACAATTCTCTCTTCCTCCCACTGTGTTCCAGGGTGATTCCATGAGATTTTACTTTTCCCAAGAAAGCTTTTAAGTGACTAATGTAAGTTTTATCAATATTTCCAGAAAAATCACCAGTATCCAAAGGTTCTCCTAGCTAGTAATTTATTCACCCTGACCCATTCTGAGTGTTTATCCACTTGTATTTCTTCTAATGTTTCAATTCATTGCAATTCTTTTTATTTTTTAATATGTGAGTATAGTTGACATACAATGTTACATTATTTTCAGGTGTATCCACTCATATATTTTTTTATTAACTAACTGGCTTAATCCATCATTCGTTTAACAAATGTTTATTGACCACCTACTATGTGCTCTGGAGTATCAGCTATAAGGAACATTGTTCTTCTCTTTCCCAAGTTATATAGTTACACATTCCCAATTCAATTTTTAGATGTCATTATATATCTAAATAGCATTTACTGAGCACCTACTATGTGCTCGGCACTCTTCTAACTATTTCTACATTTATGATCTCACTCATCCTCACAGTACCCCAGGAGAAATTTATTTTCTGTAGATGAGGAAACTGAGACAGAAGAGCTAAAAGTAATTGCGCTGAAGCCCCCTGCTAATAACAGACACAGCTGGGGTGTAAGCTGGGCTGTCTTAGGCCATAATCTATGCACTTACCCACTGAATATGTATATAGAGAGATGAATAGAGAACAAATCTGGAGGGCTACAACCAACTGTCAGTCAAAGTCATTTGTTCTTTGGAGAGAGGGAGAGGGGTACAATGGTGATTTATATTTTATTCTCGCTCTATTATTCTCTGTTACTGTGTGTGTGCGTGCTTGCTCTTGCTCTCTCTTGCTCTCTTTCTCTCTCTCCTGATTCTTTTTTACTTGTACAATGAGAAACATCCAATAAGGGTAGAAAAGCATCTGAAAGCAGGTCCGTAGGAGTGAAGCGGTAGAATAGGCAAGATGGGTCAGGAGCTTGCCTTGGGGTCAAGGTCCAGCTCATGAAGACGCCTTTCCCTCACGCAGTGGCACACAAGAAGGAGATGTATGTTCCCTTCGGGATTCTTTCGGCTCCCCTGCCTAGGCTGTAAGCTTTTTTTTAGTGACATTGCCTGGTATTTGCAAATAGGAATATTTTGAAGTAGGTAGGATTTTTAGTGACCATGCCGGCCACTTGAGAACAATGTGTACTCAGGGTACAAACATATTGCATCATCATCAGCCCAGAGAAGTTTAACTGCACAAAAATACCTGCTCCAGAGTAAGGCTTGGTGTCAGCTCAGTCACTGTGACAAGACAACGGTGACCCAGGCTGCAGATGCTCCTTGCCCCAGCCACTCCCCTGCTGGAAGTAAACAATGACATCATCCTTATTTCAGAGACATTCCCTTAGCCCATCACTTTGTCTATTTGCCACAGCAAAGGGTGCGTGCTGCTTCCTTTGCTCATGGGCAGAAAAACAGACTACAGTGTTCATGCGCTGACAGGTGTTTTCCCCTTGAGGTCACTTAATATCCTTGCAAGTGTATAAAGTAGAGGATTGAACATCCCCATTTAATAGATGAGGAAACTGAAATTTGGAGAAGCTAAATGCTTATCATATAGCAGTTTTCCTGGAGATGATCTGATCATCAAAGGAAGGCCAATCTTTAAAAAAAGAAAAAGAAGAAGAAACCTAAGAAAAATATTGGTACAAAACAAAAGGCATTGTCAACTCATTCACATGGATGTTGAAAATGAGTAGATTGGAGAGGAGAACCATTCTTCTGAGACTTCATTTGCTTTTTGTAAAGTAGACCTGAAACCCTATTTGCTCCCTTAATGATATATTCAGACCAAAATGCTATCTTTTGTGGCTTAACATAGGTAGGTTATGTTGGGAATTTCTGTTTTATTCTAAGTGCCACAGAAAACCACAGAAAGGCTTTTGTGAGGGAACTGACCTGGTCTGATTTGTGTTTATAGCTCAGGCTGGGTGCCGAGGGGATAATGGCCTGAATATCTGTCTTCCCAACTGGGCAGGAAACACTATTCTTACTTGCTTTTTATTCACTTAGACCTGTCTGTGCCCACTCGAGAGTCAGCTCCATCAAGAGAAGAGACCGTGTCTTTTTTTTCACTACTATGTCACTAGTGGCTGGAACAATATCTGATCCAGATTAGGCTCCTGATAAATAAATGATGGTTGAATGAGTGAATGAATTTATACAAGAATTTAAAAATGAATCAAGTGCCACAGGAATGAACATAAAGTATGTTGAGCACTACGAAAGAAAGGATAGGGTGGCAGGAAAGCATATAAAAGGGGAATTAGGAAGGTGATGAGATAGCCCTTGACTCAATTAGCTTGGAGACAAAAATGAAGAGAAGCAGATTCAAGGCATATTGGTGACATAAAATGAATAGGACTTACTTGATATGGAGGCTAGGGGAACGCCCTAGGTATGAAGATGAGCTTCATTTGCTCAGCCCTCAAACTGGACACGCAGTTCAATTTGAGATGAGTAAGTATTTTCTAAGTTGTTTATTAGCTATTTGTACAGAAAAGCTGCAGACTTACAAGCCTGATTTTCCCAATAGTGAGAGTCTGTCACTGAAAATAGGATGATAAGAGTGGTTATTTTTATAGTATTTACAGGAATCAGTTGGTAGCAGTCTCTCTATGATGCTTTCTTCAATACTCCCTCCCTTAATCTCCTGATATTTCTATAAGGTTTCCATGGCTAGGTTTCCATGACACCACAACAGTCATTTTCATCCATTCTGTCAAAAAAAAAAAAAAAAAATAACCGGTCAAGATAAAAAAGAAAAAAAAAAAGCTTTTTCCTGCACCTGAATGAATGTACCTTCTCTCCAACCCACAAAACACATCATACACACACACACACACACACACACAATCAGTGTTCCTAGCACAGAGCTAGGTACAGATATTTACAACAATAATTGCCTTGCCTACTTGGGTTAAAACAGCCTTTGTATCTTAAAGACTTTTGTAAACCATCTGATTAATATTTATAAAGAGCGATTTCCAAGTTAAGTGTTCTTCCACTTTGGACTCCGAAAGTGATTCTCTTGAGATTAGTTGTTAAAGGCAGATGCTATTGTTTTACAGATTACAAATGAAATTCCTCTCATCTTATCGTCCTCAAAGACTTGCTATTATTTTATTATCTTGAATTCAAAATCTAGTAGCAGAGGAGATGATTTTCTTTTTTTTTTATTATTTTTATTTATTTATTTATTTTTTTAAATTTTTTATTTTTTATAAACATATATTTTTATCCCCAGGGGTACAGGTCTGTGAATCACCAGGTTTACACACTTCACAGCACTCACCAAAGCACATACCCTCCCCAATGTCCATAATCCTACCCCCTTCTCCCAAACCCACTCCCCCCAGCAACCCTCAGTTTGTTTTGTGAGATTAAGAGTCAATTATGGTTTGTCTCCCTCCCAATCCCATCTTGTTTCATTTATTCTTCTCCTACCCACTTAAGCCTCCATGTTGCATCACCACTTCCTCATATCAGGGAGATCATATGATAGTTGTCTTTCTCTGCTTGACTTATTTCGCTAAGCATGATACGCTCTAGTTCCATCCATGTTGTCGCAAATGGCAAGATTTCATTTCTTTTGATGGCTGCATAGTATTCCATTGTGTATATATACCACATCTTCTTGATCCATTCATCTGTTGATGAACATCTAGTACAGCATCCCTTCCTGATCAAAACTCTTCAAAGTGTAGGGATAGAGGGCACATACCTCGATATCATCAAAGCCATCTATGAAAAACCCACTGCAAATATCATTCTCAATGGAGAAAAACTGAAAGCTTTTCCGCTAAGGTCAGGAATACGGCAGGGATGTCCATTATCACCACTGCTATTCAACATAGTACTAGAGGTCCTAGCCTCAGCAATCAGACAACAAAAGGAAATTAAAGGCATCCAAATCAGCAAAGAAGAAATCAAGTTATCACTCTTCGCAGATGATATGATACTATATGTGGAAAACCCAAAAGACTCCACTCCAAAACTGCTAGAACTTATACAGGAATTCAGTAAAGTGTCAGGATATAAAATCAATGCACAGAAATCAGTTGCATTTCTCTACACCAACAGCAAGACAGAAGAAAGAGATATTAAGGAGTCAATCCCATTTACAATTGCATCCAAAACCATAAGATACCTAGGAATAAACCTAACCAAAGAGACACAGAATCTATACTCAGAAAACTATAAAGTACTCATGAAAGAAATTGAGGAAGACACAAAGAAATGGAAAAATGTTCCATGCTCCTGGATTGGAAGAATAAATATTGTGAAAATGTCTATGCTACCTAAAGCAATCTACACATTTAATGCAATTCCTATCAAAGTACCATCCATCTTTTTCAAAGAAATGGAACAAATAATGCTAAAATTTATATGGAACCAGAAAAGACCTCGAATAGCCAAAGGGATATTGAAAAAGAAAGCCAAAGTTGGTGGCATCACAATTCCGGACTTCAAGCTCTATTACAAAGCTGTCATCATCAAGACAGCATGGTACTGGCACAAAAACAGACACATAGATCAATGGAACAGAATAGAGAGCCCAGAAATAGACCCTCAACTCTATGGTCAACTAATCTTCGACAAAGCAGGAAAGAATGTCCAATGGAAAAAAGACAGCCTCTTCAATAAAGGGTGCTGGGAAAATTGGACAGCCACATGCAGAAAAATGAAATTGGACCATTTCCTTACACCACACACAAAAATAGACTCAAAATGGATGAAGGACCTCAATGTACGAAAGGAATCCATCAAAATCCTTGAGGAGAACACGGGCAGCAACCTCTTCGACCTCAGCCGCAGCAACATCTTCCTAGGAACAACGCAAAAGGCAAGGGAAGCAAGGGCAAAAATGAACTATTGGGATTTCATCAAGATCAAAAGCTTTTGCACAGCAAAGGAAACAGTTAACAAAATCAAAAGACAACTGACTGAATGGGAGAAGATATTTGCAAACGACATATCAGATAAAGGACTAGTGTCCAGGAGATGATTTTCATAGATGATTTTTATAGCATAGATTTTCCTTTTCCCCTCAAGTTTCTTATTCAGAATTTGTTGGCTGGACAGCCCTCCTGAGCTTGCGCTGTGATGGGTTTTATCTGAAATTTCCATTAAAATAAAATGTTAACCTTTGACTCCCTTCACCCATTTCTCACAACCCCCCACCTCCACCCCTCCCACCACCCCTGGCAACCTACCTGTCTTTTCTCTATACCTCTGAGCCTGTTTTTGTTTTAGAGTCCACATAGAAATATGGTACTTGACTTATTTCACTTAGCATAATGCCCTTTAGATTGATCCGTGTTGTCACAAATGGCAAAATTTCCTTTTTTATGACTGAATAATATTCCTGTGTGCACGCATGCGTCTGTGTGTGTGTGTGTATGTGCGCATATATCCAGCAATTTCTTTATCCATTCATCCATTGGTCTATTTCTCTGACATGAATATTTTGGCTGAGCTTATAGAGAGTTCATTCACGAGTTTCAGATCTACTCTCCAGATCCAAGGTGTGTCCTTCTATAACACAGTGGGCTTTTGAATACCTGCCATGGTGAGTGGTGGATATTTCTAAGTCACCAATCTTAGATGACTAAACAAACAGCCTGTGGACTCAATCACTTCCTCCTTCCTCCTTTGACTATAGCATGTTAGTTTTGCGAGGCTGTGCTGTCTTCTCAGGCTAAATGTTCTGCAAGGCAGTAGCCACATAAACCACCTCTGAACCATCACACTTCTGGGGGATTTAAATAACAGAGCAAGAGTATAGCAGTCTCTCTGACACCAAAGGTGTTGTTCAGAAGTCTCAGAAATACCACACTCTTTGTCATTGTTCTCAGTTTGCAGCAGAGCCAATTTCTATTGATTTTCTCTTTTGTTTTCTTAAGTGTAAAGTCCTATTCACTCTGTAAACACAATGAAAGCCCAAACCAGGCACTTCACTAGGATAGCCTTATGGGCCCAGCCGAGATTTTGTACCTTCTTGATGTCTGCAGAGTGGCTATATACTGTGACGTATCTCAGCTTCATAACGGGCTTGATGGAGAAGCTCTGTGATGGACAGATCACAGAAGTAAATGAACGTGTCATTTTAAAATCTCTCTGGGAGTTGTTCTGCTGTGGTTCTGCTCAGATCCCTGAACAAGAATTTGAGATAATTTCCATAGACAGGTGTGTACAATATAGCATAATGCCTTGGTGGCTTTTGGACATAGGTTTCCTCTTTGTTTTTCTTGTGTCTAATGTGTATTGCATAAAGGAAGTATATTTGATCTTGCTTAGAATCTTCGAAGTTTGCCCATTGCATCTTTCTCTTGCCACAGCTTACAATGCCGTGTATATTATGGGCCCTGATTTTTCTCATTTCAGGCTCAATTACTTGGCCCTGTTTCTCTGTGGTTCAGAGAACCTGTCATCTTTACATCTTCCTCAATACCTTTGTCCATCCTGCCTCTCTCTTCCCAGAGCCTTTATACATTCAGTTCCAGTGCTGGACAATTCACCCCACAAACACAGGCACACACATACACACACATACGCTCACCAACAACCCTCACTCATCCACCACACATCCCCTTCTACCCAGTTAACACCCAGTCATCCTTCCTATCTTAATTCAAGCAGCACTTTTGCAGGAAAGTCTACCCTGCCCTCCCAGGTTAGATTAGGTTCTTATCTTATACATTATCATAGAACCTATTCTTTTCCTTCAGAGCACTTGACTCAGCTAGCAATTATATAACCATTTGGGTACTTCATTATCAATGGCATTCTCCACCCTTGATTTTGTAAATCCTGTGCAAACAAAGTGTGGATCTATTTTTGGTTCACCTTTGTATCCTCAGCCTTGTGCATTGAGCCTGGCATAGAGTTGAATTACAGTGAATGTCGGACAGATGGATGGATGGATGGATGGACGCACGGACACGTGTGAGTGCATGTGTGTATCTGTTAGGTAATGAGGCTATTGCTACAGTAACTTACCACTTATATTTTCAGTTTTCTTTAATTTAAATTGTTCTAATAAAGAGAAAGAAGTGACACTATTCTTCATGTGAATTGACTTCTTTGCGAATTCTGCTTACAAAATGAGCGTTGATTCAGTCACATAAACACCATGAATGATTTTTTTTTAGTATTTTCATTCATTTATTTGACAGACAGAGATCACAAGTAGGCAGAAAGGCAGGCAGAGAGAGAGAGAGAGGAGGAAGCAGTCTTCCTTCTGAGCAGAGAGCCTGATGCAGGGCTCGATCCCAGGACCCTGAGACCATGACCTGAGCCAAAGGCAGAGGCTGAACCCACTGAGCCACCCAGGCGCGTCACCATGAATGATTCTTGAGGCAAGCATTCAAGGAAGAAAAATTTATGTGTAGGACTTACAAAAATCCTAGAGATACCATGTCTTGTTAACCATGCATCTTTGTTCATTTCAACTTAATCACAAAATAGCAATCGCTCCTCTTTAACACCATTAACAAATCGTAATGTGCCAGAAATAAATTACTCAATAAACACATGTTTATGTATGTTAGCAGTGACCAACTGAGTGTTCTGTTACACACACTGGACACTCAGCAGCAGCTGCCTTCCCTACTCCACCTCCCCGGTGGAAGAGCCTGTGGAATTTGGGACAGTTCCAAACAGATAGGATGAAGAATATGAATACGTATGCTAATGCTTACAGAGAAATGATATGGGAAGGTCCCGTCAACCACTACTGACTGGTACAATACAGCTGGGAATGCATTTTTGATTGTGTACCAGATAATTCAAATAGTTGCAGAATGGGGAAAGGTTGATAAAAAGCACACAGAGAATCAGAGAGCTTAAAATAGTCAAGATTGCATACCAAGGCCGGGTTGAATTCTGGCTACTAACTGCTGGTGCCCATCCAAAAGCTGGCTTAGGGAGAAATGGTCATGGTAGCATTCTGCTAGTAAAATTACATATAAATATAGAAACTAAGGCATTTTAGAGTACCTTGTATTTTGGTTTCCAAGAATGCTGTCTAGTCTTGCTTCAAGGCTGCAGCAATCAGTGGAATCATGAAAAATTTGCTCTGTGCTTCATGACAAATGCCTTCTATAGGACCTATTCTGTGAAGACTGTAGTGATGAATTCTAGAGCAAAGGCATCAAGGGCCCATAATGCAAGTCTGAGTTACAGTTTCCATTTCTTTTAAAAATTTCAAACTTAGAAAAACTAATATTTTAAAGCTCAAAGTCATCTTCATGGATTTGCCATCATAGAATTCATTCACCTAAATGTATTGTTTTGGGTGTTTTTAAAAATAAAAGCTATACATGCTCATTGAAATATGTATCTATTTTTACATACAGATATAGGGACATCTAAAGGGATATATAGATATAGATATCTACATTAAGTAGTACAGATATTCACAAATTAAAAAGTGCATTTCATTCACTCCTTTTCCTGCTGAATCTCATGACCTGTTCCCCAGAGAAACCTGTGCTTGCAATCTGACATATTTACTTTTATTTTTACACAAATAGGACCCTACCCTGTATGCGATTCTGCAACATACTTTGTTTACCTTCAGGATGTATTTTAATGTCCTACTGAAGGAAGACAAAGGAAGGGTACACAAGACTTTTCGTACCCATTGTACTATTTTTGTAACTTCTTGCAAGTCCATTAATATATCAGAATCAAATGGTTTTTTTAAAAAGTAGAAACCTTTCATATTTTTCCCATTTTATTTTCAGTGTTCCAGAATTCATTGTTTATGCACCACATCCAGTGCTCCATACAATACGTGCTCTTCTTAATACCCACCAGCAGGCTCACCCAACCCCCCTCCCCTCCAAAACCCTCAGTCTGTTTCTCAGAGTCCACAGTCTCTCATGGTTTGTCTCCCCTTCCGATTTCCCCCAACTTACTTCTCCTCTCCATCTCCCCATATCCTCCATTTTATTCCTTATGCTCCACAAGAAACCTTTCATTTAAAAAAAAATGTGTCTTAGTTATGTTGTCACTTTGGTACATTATAAATACCTCACTCTGTTGACTGGGTTACTAATATTTTATTGTTTGGATATATAATATGTCTCCTATTGATGGGTATTTATGTTGTTTTTCAGTCCTCTGGTGTTACACTAACAGTGCAGTGGACAACCTTGTACTTCTACCTCTAGCGGTCATACACTTTCATTGGCGAGCTCCTCACATCTTTCAACTGTTCTGTATAAGGCATGTATCTAAACTTTATGGCCTCGGGTAATTGCATCTAGGAAGGTTTGGTACTAGCAGATTCACATTTTTATAAGAACCATCTTGGCAGAGCAGACATAAATTACTGAAAGATTTGTGTCTGCTACCCAGAAATCGGCTTTGTTTTCCAGCCAGGGTTTCTCCTGAAGGGGGCACATGCACACCAGATCTTTCCCATGTGTCCGGAGGACAGTCTGTAGGAGGCCTGCGTGACTGAGCAGCCTTCAACCTTGACACAACCAAACAAACAAAGCCATCTGCAAGTTCAACAGAGAAGTGAGAAGGAGTTTCCCCAAGTTGGTTGAAAATACAGGCAAAGAAATAATGAACTTCTCAAAACCAGCTGCTTAAAATTGTGCATTTGTCAGGCCTTCTAAACTTGGAGCCAATTCCTGTTTGCCAACCAATGACAGACTTCATCACAATTCAATACTTCATCCCTAGCCTGAAGTCAGTCTTGTTTTGAATATTAATATTTGCCACCATAACATGGACTCCAATTTTGTAGGTATTAATGCAACAAATTTAGGAACCCGTACTATTGCTGGGCACTGTAACACAGGAATTGGAATACAAAAGCTAACTAAGGAGACCTCTGCACCCCCCAAAAAAGCACTCTATCCAGACCAGCAATTCTTAACCATTTTTGTGGCCGTGGTCCCCTTTGAGGACCTGATAAAACCATGGAGACAGTGTGCATGCACATATATACCTAGGAGTCTACAGATGATCTCAGCTAGTACTCCAAGCTGGGGAGCTAACCATTAATCCAGGGACCTAAGTTAAGCTCTCTTGGTCTACTGGAAGTACAAGATGGGCAACTAGGAAAATTAGATATCATCCAGCTGGAAAAGTCCTGTAGTGAAGAATATAGTCACCACCACATCATACTTGTCATTTGCAAAGTGCTTCCCCCAGCAGTGTTCTCCTGTAGAAAGTGGACTCCATTCCCATCAAATAAGGCAATAGACTCAGAGAAATTATGTGACTAGCCCCAAGGATGCTCAGCTATAAGCTCCCAGGTCTGAGCTATAAGACCAGAAGCCAGGTCTATAACATACACCGTTTTGCCAAGTGGAATAGATTACTAATATAAAACACTGTGAGAGTAATTAAAAAAAAAGAATCCTAGTGTCCATCATAACAGGTTGACAAGTTCCTGCACGTATGGGCATTATTAATTTTATTATTTTTAATAAAATTAATTAAATTAATTAATAAAATTATATGTTATATAAATAAAATTAATAAGATTTATTATTAAATCATTAAATTTTATAAATTATATGTGATTGTATATATAATATAAATATATATTATATTATATATAATATTTTATTTATAATATAAATTTATATATAGTTATATATAAATTTTATAAATTCTGAATAATATTTCTCCCACATACCCTCAATCTCTCTCAATCTCTTTCTCTTTCTCATTTAGTGCTTCTTTGTTTTACGATTAGCTCCCCCTATTAAATTATGTATTCCTTGAAGACAAGGGCTATAGTTGGTTTGTTTCCATTTCCTCAGTGCCTTGCGAAGTACCTGGCACAGTCAGGTTCATTGTTGAGTTAAGGAAAGTTCATTACACAGAGATTAAAGAGACTAGATTCTGCCAAGTGTGTCCCTCAGTTCATGTCACGCCTTCAAAGATTATCTCTAGGAAATGAAATTTGTCATCAGTTTGTTGACACATTACACTGTTTTTCCAGCATTTTTCGTTCTCCTTCCTCCCCACAGATCCCTCTTATTAGCTATCTGTGATATTTGATAAGTGGAACCAAGGTGGGTTGAGTCTAATTTAAACATCCAACACTAAGCAGTCTTTTACTTGACATAATCAAAAAAATTTTTTCCATTTTATATGCCAAAATACAATACAACCTTAAGCAATAATTTAATTATTTAAATTAGTTGCAGGACTTGGATATTTTTTTTGCTGAGAGCTTATTGGAAAGAAAAAAAAAGGAAAAAGCCAACTGTGACTTACAACCCATCGCAAGCCAAATGACAGCTTTGGAAGCATTGTGGTTGCTGGAACAATAAGTGAATGGTTTAACCCCTCTTGGGTCTTAGAAACTACAGCCAGCCTTGCCAAGAAGGAGGGAGGGATAAGTCTATGTGATTTAACCACACTGAACTCCTTGAGGGCAGAATCTATTTTTGACCCATCTTTGTGTTATTAAAAAAAAAAAAAAAATAGTCTGGCACATAGAAAGCGCTCAGTAATTTTTATGCTAAAGTGAATTTTTGCAAAATCTATACATATCTGTAATACATATTTATATGTGTCTCCACATTGTGTAAATATCCTATGTGCCTGGATATCCTAAAAAGGCAGGCTATGCCCCATACCTTCCCATACACAAACTATATAAAGCCCATAAGACTTAGCTGTATGATCACAGCTGAAGTCAGTTTCGTTAAGAATTCTACATAGTAGGGGGGAGGAGTCAAGATGGCGGAGAAGTAGCAGGCTGAGACTACTTCAGCTAGCCGGAGATCAGCTAGATAGCTTATCTAAAGATTGCAAACACCTGAAAATCCATCGGCAGATCGAAGAGAAGAAGAACAGCAATTCTGGAAACAGAAAAACAACCACTTTCTGAAAGGTAGGACCGGTGGAGAAGTGAATCCAAAGCGACGGGAAGATAGACCCCGGGGGGAGGGGCCGGCTCCCGGCAAGCGGCGGAGCAACGGTGCACAAAATCAGGACTTTTAAAAGTCTGTTCTGCTGAGGGACATCGCTCCAGAGGCTACCCGGGGCAAAGCCCACACAGGGTCAGCGTGGCCTCAGGTCCCACAGGGTCACAGAAGGATCAGGGGTGTCTGAGTGTCACAGAGCTTGCAGGTATTGGAACGGGAAAGCCGGCTACAGAGACAGAGCCGACAGTAAGCTCGCAGCTCGGGGTGACCTTGAACCGGCCGCAGGCTCAGTGAGCTCAGAGCGCGGCCGGAGGTCAGGCAGACGGGAGTAACTGGGCGCTGTTCTCTGAGGGCGCACTGAGGAGTGCGGCCCTGGGCTCTCGGCTCCTTCGGGCTGGAGACCAGGAGGCCGCCATTTGTATTCCCGTCCTCTGGAACTCTACGGAAAGCGCTCAGGGAACAAAAGCTCCTGAAAGCAAACCCGAGCGGATTACTCACCCCAGCCCCAGGTAAGGGCGGTGTAAATCCGCCTGGGGCAAAGACACTTGAGAATCACTATAACAGGCCCCTCCCCCAGAAGATCAACAAGAAATCCAGCCTAGACCAAGTTCACCTACCAAGGAGTGCGGTTTCAATACCAAGGAGAGCAGCAGAATTCCAGAGGAGGAGAAAGCCAAGCACGGAACTCATGGCTTTTTCCCTGTGATTTTTTTTAGTCTTGCAGTTAATTTAAGTTTTTTCTTTTTCATTTTTTTTTTCTCGCCTTCGGGTAAAAAATTTTTTTAACTGTTACCTTTTCCTTTTTTAACGATTTCTTACTAGTTTATCTAATATATATATTTTTTCTTTTTTATATTATTCTTAGGTATTTTCTTTTTTTTAATTCTTTTCTTTTCTTTTTTCTTTTTATTTTTTTTCCTTTCTCCCTTTTTGAACCTCTTTTTATCCCCTTTCTCCCCCCTCACGATTTTGGATCTCTTCTAATTTGGTTAAAGCATATTTTCCTGGGGTTGTTGCCACCCTTTTAGTATTTTACTTGCCCCTTCATATACTCTTATCTGGACAAAATGACAGGACGGAAAAATTCAACACACAAAAAAAGAACAAGGCAGTACCGAAGGCTAGGGACCTAATCAATACAGACATTGGTAATATGTCAGATCTAGAGTTCAGAATGACAATTCTCAAGGTTCTAGCCGGGCTCGAAAAAGGCATGGAAGATATTAGAGAAACCCTCTCAAGAGATATAAAAGCCCTTTCTGGAGAAATAAAAGAACTAAAATCTAACCAAGTTGAAATCAAAAAAGCTATTAATGAGGTGCAATCAAATGGAGGCTCTCACTGCTAGGATAAATGAGGCAGAAGAAAGAATTAGTGATATAGAAGACCAAATGACAGAGAATAAAGAAGCTGAGCAAAAGAGGGACAAACAGCTACTGGACCACGAGGGGAGAATTCGAGAGATAAGTGACACCATAAGACGAAACAACATTAGAATAATTGGGATTCCAGAAGAAGAAGAAAGAGGGGAGCAGAAGGTATACTGGAGAGAATTATTGGGGAGAATTTCCCCAATATGGCAAAGGGAACGAGCATCAAAATTCAGGAGGTTCAGAGAACACCCCTCAAAATCAATAAGAATAGGCCCACACCCCGTCACCTAATAGTAAAATTTACAAGTCTCAGCAACAAAGAGAAAATCCTGAAACCAGCCCGAGAAAAGAAGTCTGTAACATACAATGGTAAAAATATTAGATTGGCAGCTGACTTATCCAGAGAGACCTGGCAGGCCAGAAAGAGCTGGCATGATATTTTCAGAGCACTAAATGAGAAAAACATGCAGCCAAGAATACTATATCCAGCTAGGCTATCATTGAAAATAGAAGGAGAGATTAAAAGCTTCCAGGACAAACAAAAACTGAAAGAATTTGCAAACACCAAACCAGCTCTACAGGAAATATTGAAAGGGGTCCTCTAAACAAAGAGAGAGCCTACAAGTGGTAGATCAGAAAGGAAAAGAGACCATATACAGTAACAGTCACCTTACAGGCAATACAATGGCCCTAAATTCATATCTCTCAATAGTTACCCTGAATGTTAATGGGCTAAATGCCCCTGTCAAAAGACACAGGGTATCAGAATGGATAAAAAAGCAAAACCCATCTATATGTTGCCTCCAAGAAACTCATTTTATCCCGAAGACACCTCCAGATTTAAAGTGAGGGGGTGGAAAAGAATTTACCATGCTAATGGACATCAGAAGAAAGCAGGAGTGGCAATTCTTATATCAGATCAATTAGATTTTAAGCCAAAGACTATAATAAGAGATGAGGAAGGACACTATATCGTACTCAAAGGGTCTGTCCAACAAGAAGATTTAACAATTTTAAATATCTATGCCCCCAACGTGGGAGCAGCCAACTATATGAACCAAATAATAACAAAATCAAAGAAACACATCAACAATAATACAATCATAGTAGGGGACTTTAACACTGAACTGGACAGATCATCCAAGCAAAAGATCAGCAAGGAAATAAATGCCTTAAATGACACACTGGACCAGATGGACATCACAGATATATTCAGAACATTTCATCCCAAAGCAACAGAATACACATTCTTCTCTAGTGCACATGGAACATTCTCCAGAATAGATCACATCCTCGGTCCTAAATCAGGACTCAACTGGTATCAAAAGATTGGGATCATTCCCTGCATATTTTCAGACCACAATGCTCTAAAGCTAGAACTCAACCACAAAAGGAAGTTTGAAAAGAACCCAAATACATGGAGACTAAACAGCATCCTTCTAAAGAATGAATGGGTCAACTGGGAAATTAAAGAAGAATTGAAAAAAATCATGGAAACAAATGATAATGAAAATACAATGGTTCAAAACCTGTGGGACACAACAAAGGCAGTCCTGAGAGGAAAATATATAGCGGTACAAGCCTTTCTCAAGAAACAAGAAAGGGGGGCGCCTGGGTGGCTCAGTGGGTTAAGCCGCTGCCTTCGGCTCAGGTCATGATCTCAGTGTCCTGGGATCGATCCCGCGTCAGGCTCTCTGCTCAGCAGGGAGCCTGCTTCCCTCTCTCTCTCTCTCTGCCTGCCTCTCCATCTACTTGTGATTTCTCTCTGTCAAAGAAATAAATAAAATCTTTAAAAAAAAGAAAAAGAAACAAGAAAGGTCTCAGGTACACAACCTAACCCTACACCTAAAGGAGCTGGAGAAAGAACAAGAAAGAAACCCTAAGCCCAGCAGGAGAAGAGAAATCATAAAGATCAGAGCAGAAATCAATGAAATAGAAACCAAAAAAACAATAGAACAAATCAACGAAACTAGGAGCTGGTCCTTTGAAAGAATTAATAAAATTGATAAACCCCTGGCCCGACTTATCAAAAAGAAAAGAGAAAGGACCCAAATAAATAAAATCATGAATGCAAGAGGAGAGATCACAACTAACACCAAAGAAATACAAACTATTATAAGAACATACTATGAGCAACTCTACGCCAATAAATTTGACAATCTGGAAGAAATGGATGCATTCCTAGAAACATATAAACTACCACAACTGTACCAGGAAGAAATAGAAAGCCTGAACAGACCCATAACCAGTAAGGAGATTGAAACAGTCATTAAAAATCTCCAAACAAACAAAAGCCCGGGGCCAGACAGCTTCCCGGGGGAATTCTACCAAACATTTAAAGAAGAACTAATTCCTATTCTCCTGAAACTGTTCCAAAAAATAGAAATGGAAGGAAAACTCCCAAACTCATTTTATGAGGCCACCATCACCTTGATCCCAAAACCAGACAAGGATCCCACCAAAAAAGAGAGCTATAGACCAATATCCTTGATGAACACAGATGCGAAAATACTCAACAAAATACTAGCCAATAGGATTCAACAGTACATTAAAAAGATTATTCACCACGACCAAGTGGGATTTATTCCAGGGCTGCAAGGTTGGTTCAACATCTGCAAATCAGTCAATGTGATACAACACATCAATAAAAGAAAGAACAAGAACCATATGATACTCTCAATAGATGCTGAAAAAGCATTTGACAAAGTACAGCATCCCTTCCTGATCAAAACTCTTCAAAGTGTAGGGATAGAGGGCACATACCTCAATATCATCAAAGCCATCTATGAAAAACCCACCGCAAATATCATTCTCAATGGAGAAAAACTGAAAGCTTTTCCGCTAAGGTCAGGAACACGGCAGGGATGTCCATTATCACCACTGCTATTCAACATAGTACTAGAGGTCCTAGCCTCAGCAATCAGACAACAAAAGGAAATTAAAGGCATCCAAATTGGCAAAGAAGAAGTCAAATTATCACTCTTCGCAGATGATATGATAGTATATGTGGAAAACCCAAAAGACTCCACTCCAAAACTGCTAGAACTTATACAGGAATTCAGTAAAGTGTCAGGATATAAAATCAATGCACAGAAATCAGTTGCATTTCTCTACACCAACAGCAAGACAGAAGAAAGAGAAATTAAGGAGTCAATCCCATTTACAATTGCATCCAAAACCATAAGATACCTAGGAATAAACCTAACCAAAGAGACACAGAATCTATACTCAGAAAACTATAAAGTACTCATGAAAGAAAATGAGGAAGACACAAAGAAATGGAAAAATGTTCCATGCTCCTAGATTGGAAGAATAAATATTGTGAAAATGTCTATGCTACCTAAAGCAATCTACACATTTAATGCAATTCCTATCCAAGTACCATCCATCTTTTTCAAAGAAATGGAACAAATAATGCTAAAATTTATATGGAACCAGAAAAGACCTCAAATAGCCAAAGGGATATTGAAAAAGAAAGCCAACGTTGGTGGCATCACAATTCCGGACTTCAAGCTCTATTACAAAGCTGTCATCATCAAGACAGCATGGTACTGGCACAAAAACAGACACATAGATCAATGGAACAGAATAGAGAGCCCAGAAATAGACCCTCAACTCTATGGTCAACTAATCTTCGACAAAGCAGGAAAGAATGTCCAATGGAAAAAAGACAGCCTCTTCAATAAAGGGTGCTGGGAAAATTGGACAGCCACATGCAGAAAAATGAAATTGGACCATTTCCTTACACCACACACAAAAATAGACTCAAAATGGATGAAGGACCTCAATGTGCGAAAGGAATCCATCAAAATCCTTGAGGAGAACACAGGCAGCAACCTCTTCGACCTCAGCCGCAGCAACATCTTCCTAGGAACAACGCAAAAGGCAAGGGAAGCAAGGGCAAAAATGAACTATTGGGATTTCATCAAGATCAAAAGCTTTTGCACAGCAAAGGAAACAGTTAACAAAATCAAAAGACAACTGACAGAATGGGAGAAGATATTTGCAAACGACATATCAGATAAAGGAC